>NC_071573.1:75454798-76654798 GCF_024509145.1 Vidua macroura
AAGGAAAGGAAAGGAAAGGAAAGGAAAGGAAAGGAAAGGAAAGGAAAGGAAAGGAAAGGAAAGGAAAGGAAAGGAAAGGAAAGGAAAGGAAAGGAAAGGAAAGGAAAGGAAAGGAAAGGAAAGGAAAGGAAAGGAAAGGAAGGAAAGGAAAGGAAAGGAAAGGAAAGAAAGGAAAGGAAAGGAAAGGAAAGGAAAGGAAAGGAAAAGGAAAGGAAAGGTGTCACTATGTTTGCATGAAACATTCAAGGTTCACTAGTCAATGAGTGAGCTAAAACTGAAATATTTTATGAAAGCTTTCTAACAATGAAACACTCCAGGCAGCACAAGATACGTCTAATAATCAGGGTGCCAATAGATTAGGGAGTTAATTAGAGAAGGAGATCCTCTTGGGAAGAGCCTGGATAATCAGGATTCTATTGTTTTAATATTGACAACAAAGGAGGGAAAGTTAATGGTAACGCAGTTACTTTTATTTAATCCTCTTCTTAAATGTTACTATTTTAGTGCCTGCTATCCAAGTAAAAATTCTGTATGAATTCAGTCCCAATTCAGCACCTGCAGGTGCAAATCCCAAATAAATTACTGGGGAAGGGGCAGATGCTGACAGGATTGCAGTCTAGACTCCTCACTCTAAATCCATTTAGTGCTATTAACCATGACTGGGTGTAATAGCTTTGTGTACATTAGCACCAGGATAATTTTCCCTATTTTTTCTAAATATCAAATGTGTGTATCCATACACACTATATAAAGAAAACATCAAAGAGGACAAACCAAAACAACTAGCAAGCCTCTTTGCAATACAGTCTATATTTTCAAATGTTGACTAAGGAAAAAAAAGTAGGCAGGGTTTCTTAAATTAAAGCAATATTATTCATGGACTAAACGGTGCCACCAGACTAAGTATTTCCTTTTAATACAAACAGATTTTACAGACAAAGAGTACACAACTTAAAAAAACGTTAAGAAATGTACACTTCCACTGCATGCAAACAGTAATAGAAACCCGACAGAATCAAAAGATAATCTCGTTGAAGTGAATATGTTTGCTTTGTAACAACCCATATTTTATTAGGTTGCCCAACACTTTCGAACCCTGATAAGGAAATGGACCTATTCTGAGGGCAACATAGATATTTGCTGCAGAGATTATTCCTGTTATATACATCTACCCTTGTTTAAATGCAATGTAGAAAGGCAATATGTAAACACAGGGAGGAAACAGAGGCAGTGCTGAAAGTGATATTGAGCTAGAGAGCCCTCCTTTGTGCAAGGAAATAAAGAACAAGATTATCTGGAAAGAAGAGAAAGTAGCACCAAAATGTAGTCAGAGCCAGGAGGTGCAAGGGAGGGACAGTCAGAGAACAAAGTGGGTGTGTGGTGGCTGAGAGAGTCAGGTTGCACTCAGAGGAGGCAAAGAGATCTGAGGGTAAAAAGCCAATTAATGGATTAAAGGGTAAGTATCCAAGTTCTGAAACAGAGGGGTGATAATATAGGCAGCTAGGGAGAGGATTAGAATAAAGAAGTGATAACAGTATTCAGCTGAGAGGGAAGGCTGTCAAGAACTGAATAGGAAAAGAAGGTAAGACAATGAAAACAAAAAGCTGTCATTTAATCAAGGGCTGTGATGGTAAGAGCCCAGACACCAACCAAAAGAAAAAAAAAAAACAAAACAAAAAACAAACCCAACACATTTTGGTTTCAGCTCGAAGTGTCCTGAAATCATTGTTGGAGTACAGAGACAGATGGAAGACTTGGCCATGGCTGTATAAAATCAAGTGGGTAACAATGAATTTGAGCAATTACCAGATACAGACCTTCAGTGCTGTTTCTCTGAACTATTTGCCACTAGGCAGTTGCTTGTCCCAAGTGTATCCAGCTGAGGATTTGCAACAAAAATACACTATGCATTTAGGGAGCTGGATAAGGAAAGGTGGGTTATGCATCTCCTGTGTGGAGTTTCACAGTACCAAAGGATAAAACACTACTTTTATAAGAATTAATAATTTCCCAGCTATGTATTTTCTTTCTGTGCAGCCTTAGCTTCCACAGCATCTCTAACACTATCTCAGCTGTACTTTGAACTTAGCCCTTTTTGATTACAATGTTATAGAGGATTTCTAGAGAGGCATAGATGGAGACTGATTTCTTTGGGATTTTTATTTTCATTCCTCTTTTCCTCTCTTTCAGTCCTCTTACTGTTTACACTTCACTGACCTGGCAGTACCTTGTTTTCTTCTTCTGTGTAATTTATTACTGTTGTGCTGTATTCTATATATTAAATGTAATAAATCTATAGTAATATTTTAGAGATAAATGATAGCTGTCATGTCCTATTTCTTCCAATAGAACATTTATGAGGACTTCAGAGTTGTAGAAGTTTAGCAATACTCTCAAGTGACAGCAGGAGGATTTTAATACAATCTGAATGAGACAAAAACTTAGGTTTTTTTACCAGAACACATTTAGGTAATTATAGCAGTATGAGAAAAATTTTACTGAATCCTTTTGATAAAGGAAAAAAAAATTAATAAACAGAAATTTTCCCCTTGGCTTTGACATTTTAGATCCTTATAATGCTTCAATTAGCCTTAAAATCCATCTTTTCATGTATCCCATACTTTTCTCAGTGAATGGAGAAAAATTTTTCTTATCAATATTCATATAACCAATCATAGAATGATTAAAAGTGGTGAATGACCATCATGGTTTGATTTTGCCTAAAGTTACTGACATCTATCTTCTACTGATGCCACTGACCCAGGGTAAAAATGAAGCCATAACTTCTCAGGATTACAGCATAGTAACCCAAAGACCACAACTATATTGCTGTGCTTAACAAGTCCAGTTATTGTCTATTAGAGTTTATGGAAATGGAATTATTTTCTTCCGCTTTTAAATTTCTTCCATTTCATATCAGTCATGTCTGACCAGTCTTTACTGTCACTCAAAATATAAACTGGTAGACATCATCATGGATCATTGTCCATTCTGAACGTCTTCCAGACAGAGAATACTTCTCACTACATTTCAGGGTTTTTTTCCCTGCCTGTTGATCCTACCACAGTACTCAGGAAATACTCTGAATTGGGTAGGATTGCCTATTCCTCAGTTTGGAACCACAAGTGAGACTGGATTTTGAATGCTAGGATGCTTTCAATTGTGTTTTTGCTAAAGGAGTGAATTTGATACATAAATTTCCATATTGAAAATTTTAAAAACACACACTCACCCACCCATCACACACACCCTTCACTAACCAGAAGCTATCACAGGAATGGATGAGAGAATTTTTTGAGACAGCAAGTTTGATTCTCTGCCTGGATTCTTGCATAGCATGTAGTCCTAGTAGTGAGGAGCAAATATCCATTGCACCTCCCCACCTCTGGTGTCTCCCTCACCTTGGAAAAGTTACAAGATTCTGAACAATTTCTGCATAATCTACTTTAATTCTTCAAGTGAGGACTTACGTCTTTTATCTTTTTTAAGAATTCTGCTCAGGTGTAAACTTGTGAAGAGACTGATAAAGTCCTGGGCTTAATATCAGCCAACATTTGGGCATGGAAAAGTCTATCATAGGAAGGACTTTGCTAAATTAAAATGTCTAGGTACAATATTTTTATGAGTTTTACTTAAATCCTAGAGTAGGTGGTAAAATATTTTTTCCCAGTCTGACAAAATATTTGCTTTCCAATTTGGAATTTGATGTGTGGTTTTCTGGAAAATTTCATGCTAAAGAGAATGCAAGAACAGCTTAGCTGAAATTTTCTCTAGAATAAAATGTGTTAACAATGATAGAATGGGGTGATTTTCTATTTCATATTCAGAATAATTTGTAAGAAACTTCATTTAAATGCAGAGATTAATCAGAGATTTAATCAGAGATTATTTTCTCCTTTGATGCAGAAACAGTTTCCTCAGTCTCAAAGAGATCTGAAAAATCTAAAATTATTTAAAAAGTTAACTGAAACATAGGGAAAACTGTTAAATAGTTATTGTTTGCTATATCTGTGCTAAATGTGATTATAACACAACATTTAAATTATTTCTACATATTTTGCTTTTGTGAAAAACACAAATAACACACACTTTCCTAAAAATAATATTTTGATAATATATAGGGGGACAAAGGGAAGCAGTAGCGCAATTATTTCTTGGCAATAGGACACATCTCTTGGCAATATCATTTTTCAAAAATAAAAAGTTGAAATCACAATTTTTAAAATTTTATATATCTGAAGCTTCTGTTAACAAAACAAAAACCCAAACAAAAGCCCCAAAAAAGAAACAAACAAAAAAATTCAGTAATGATTGAAATGCCATGTTTGGGACACTCCAGGTGTGACTCAGCTGAAGTGAGTTCATCTGCAGTTGAGAGTTTGCAGAGTATTTGCAGTGACTCTGTGATATGAATGATTAAATAATAATGATTTATCAAAACTGAAGTTATGAACTCATGTGCCAAGAATTACCCCACCAAACTTAGACCTGTGAATTGTTTTTATTGTAAGATTGAAACATAAGCTTTAAGAGATTTAGAGATTTTAGAGGAGCTAAGATTTTAGTTAGAGATAAGCCTTACCAGAGTTAATTAAAATAAAAGGACTTTTTAAGTAGGCCTTGATGAAGTTAAGAGTTAGTAGTTAACTAATAATTGATTGCTTGTCAACACGATGTTTAGTTAGCTGGGTTTATAATGAAGAATATAGAAACTGACAAATAGCTTTTAGGAACATAAGACAATTGTGGGCCTCCTCTGTTCTGAAACCAATTGAAGACAGGGAATGGGAGTTCTACCAAGGTTCATTTGTCATATTTGCATTGAAAAGGTAGAAAGGTCAGAATGAGGAAGACTTCATTTACTTCCTCATTTTGGGACCGCTCCCCATGAAAGGGACCACCGACCCATTTCAAGGAATAAACTACGCATGCTTAATAGCTTTTGGAATGATTAGCATACGAAGCGAGGAATGGGATGTACCAAAATGATGAATATGTATTTGTGTTTTGGGTATTCAATTCTTGTGTGGATAAAAGGACTCTGTAATCATTTGAAAGGTGCGGTGTGTATTTGGGAGCTATCCCGCACGCTGCCCGGTGCCGCAATGAACATACACGTTCTAACTTTAAACTGTTAGAGAGTTTTTGTCCGTCACAGTTGGATATCGGTACTAGATCAATATCCATATTTCTTTAATAAATCAAGATGTTTTTCAGGGTTGCCATACAGACAACAGCAATTCTCCACAGCAATCTTATCCAGGTTTAAGCTAATGAATTTAACGGTCCTCTCTCAACAATTACTTTACCCTAAATTTCAAAATTTTTAGGGCATAAACCTAGAGAATCTGAGTCCCTTTCAACCATTTACAGAAAACGGCCATGCATCATCTTATGCTAATATTAAAAATCCAAACTATCCACATTCCTGATGACTGATCACTGATAGATGGCTTACAGATGTATTACGAAGGCAAAACGCCGTAGAACATTCCAGGAGATTACGAAAAGCATCTGGAACTGATCAATCTGGAACTGAGTTTGTGCTGGAAAAATCACTCTTTAGAAGGCCACTGAGAAATCACACATGACCAAGGTTATACAAATTCACTATAGCAGGCTGTTGTCTTCATGGAGCCTTAATTCATAAAGACTGAAATCATGTGCCACAGACATCTATTTTCTGTCCACTGCCTGAAAGGTATCTTGATTGACTGGACTTCTAACTTTGACATTACAGTGAAGTCTATGTAGTTGGGATCTCCATTTCCTCAGTATACTTACATTGTAAAATAACCATCTAAGAGGCCTGAAAGTACCTGGGTCACAGCTGGGATTGTTTCCCCCTCCACCTCCCCCCTCATGTTTAAGGTAACCTCTATATTGCACAAGGAGCAGAAGAAATTTTGAAAATTGAATATAGAATAAAAAACCATCCCGCTCCCAAGGGTAGCTAAAGCAGTCTTAAATCAACAGCTATCTTTGTTAAGACATCTGATTTTTCAGGAGACAAAAGAGAAAGAGTAATTCTCTCTTATCCAGACAAGAGAAGGAACTGGCAGAGTGCCACAGCAAATTACTGGAGAAGCTGAAGAAGATGGGAATTAGAAGGAAAGGTGTACAGGGGGAAGGGAACTAATTATACAAGACAGAAACAGGTTATAGTTACAGATTTATCCCTTGTCTGGGACTGCTAAAATTTTTCATGGCTCATTCTTGAGGCCCACCTTGTTTAATCAGAAAAGAAATCAGAACTGCTTGATGAAATATGCAGATGACAATGTTGAAGGTATTTTTCAATACAAAGAATTATAATATCATGCGAGAAGAAAAATTAGAAGATCTCTAGGACTGGAATAATGGAAATGAGTGACATTTAACTGTATGGAGTACAAGGTCAATCACTAACAGTGTAGTAAGAATTTTTGCATTAAATTTGGAGCTCATCAGATGGAAACAGCATAGGAAAAAATAAATTTTCATCTTTTGAACAATTAACGAGGAGCATTACAACATGGCTAAGAAAAAAAAAACCAACATAAAAAAGTAAACAAAAAAAAACCCTAACCACAAAAAAAAAAAAAAAAAAAAAAACCAAAACAAAACAAACAAAAAAAAACAACTCCAAAAACAAAAACCAAACACTACCCTGATATCCAAAAGGCACTGGTGTGCTAACTGGACTGTGTTCTCAAACAGAGCATTTGTTTCTTGATATGTTTATTAATGTTAAAGCAAGAGGGAACTATTAACAGAGCTGCTGAGAAGAGCTATTATCTTGACCAGAATAGGATGGCTCTTTTAAGAGAAAACTAAAGACTGACTTTTTTAAGTAGCAGAATGGAGTCTGAAGGGCAATAACTGGCCTTATTTAGAAAGGAATTCACCTGGGAAGACAAAGCAGCACCTAAGATGAAGGTACAAGAGCAAAGGAAAATACTATGCCCATGAGTAAGGTCAAGTTGGAAGTTGGGAAAAAAAAATCTCATGTAGAATAAAGTTCTGTCAGCAATTTCTCGATAAAATCAGCCTTTCAGAAGGGATTCAACATCCTTGTTGTTCCTAAGAGCATGGATTATGATTCCGGAAGTCCCTTTGATTAGGAGAAGCCTTCTGAAAGCAGAGTAAAGCTAAGACCTAAGAGCCTACTGCTTGTGCAGATAATGTTTATGCAAGTTTTTTAACAGTAAGAGGTACTTAGAGGCATATGCAGTCTGCATGAATGTGGCTGAAAGAACATACCCCTAATTTTTAAGTCCCAGCATTATCATGTAAGTGAACCTTTTCCCCCTCTGTACATGAGGAATAAAGGAATGGGGTGTCTCTGTTTCTTGCAGTTAAAACACTAGCAGGACTCAAATGAAGTGGGCAAGAGGAGTAGGTTTAGCTGTATCTTGGGGCAGTATATCCCAAAGAATATCCAATTGTTGTGAAGCACAATTGATTACATATAACATTAAGGGCAACCAAATGAGAACCTGCCTCTAAGAGGCTGTTCAGATAATCCTTGTGAGCTTGACCAAACCACAGGAGGTGTTTTCATCTTGGCTCTGACAACCCCAGGCCCTAATACAAGAATTTGTCTCATAAGACTCTTCCAGAGTAAAGATCCAGATGTAGAAGGTAACATTTGGAAGGTAACATTTCTCAAGGTATTCTTCACCTTTTTATCTCCCCCTGCCAACTTGCAAAAACAATACTGACTGACCTAATATTGCAGAAAAACATTTCAAGACTGTGGTCCTGGATTTCCCAATCACAATTTAATTGGCTGAAATGGTTTAAACCATCCATCAGAGTGGATCTTTTAGCAGATAAAACATTGATAAGCTAATTTAGTGCCAGTCAAACCATTTCTGGAGACTCATTGTCTCGTGATGCCATGCATCATAGGCAAAAAGTAAATTAAGACTTTTAGCTTTCATAAGGCCCAGAAGAGCTTCTATTCTTTTGCTTTCACTGTTTTTCTAGCTTTCATAAAATCTTTTTCCTTCCAAAACATGGAGAGGTCTCTCTGACCCTCAAAATCAAAAGCAAAGCCACCACCTGCTGCAGCAGATACTGATGACAGAGTATTGCATTTCCCTGGTTAAGATGGTGAAAAGTCAGCAATTACAAAGCCTCAGGGCACAGAGCATCCAGAATTCTGACAATGTCTCATTTGCTTTGCTAAATAACACCCACATTTGGATAGAGAGGACAGAGTCAGTAAAGACAGAGTCACAGGTTTTGGCACACCTTCAGAGGTACTTATTAGAGCTGCACAATTTCATTTGCACAATGACTGTACTTTCTGTCTAGGCATTTAAGAGTCAGAGCAGGAACAGAACCTGACAAGCCCAAAAGAATCCTGAAGCCTTGCTTCAAAATTTGGAGGGACCTGCTGAGTTTTATTCTGCTAAGAGCAACTGAAGATGTCAAATGATGTGTCTTTAGGAGACTGGCTGCTTTGTGACCTGGACGTATATGGATAAGCATCCTGCCTGAAGTGCCAGATCAAAATAAGAAGGAGGAAGAACAGCAGTCTCTGCTACTCATCTTTTTACCAATCAAAGGAAAATTGCAATTTGTATGAGCTCTGATACATCATTTGCCAGCAGCTAGTAAGTTGCCTAAGTAGCTGAAGGAATAAATTTCAACTGAAAAAAAAGGAAAACTGCCTAATAGGACACGGGGAGAGAGGTGAAATGTAGACTTACACATCTTAACAGAAATAATAAAGGTGTGGGCAAAGCTGTCAGAGTAAGTTCCCACCACTAGCTAACTGTGAGTGAAGGCACTGATAAAATTGGTGGCAAGTCAGATGAAATATCTGGGCTTCATGCAACATAAGCAGTTCCTAACAGGAAACATAGGATACTCTACGCAACACAAAAAAAATTCTGTATTTTGAAAATTCAAAGCAACTAAACATTTATTTGGTGAAGTAGAGAGGCCCAGGCTTTTTTTTTTTTTGTCCTTTGCCTTCTCATCACAGAAGGAAATTCAAAAGCAGGTTTCATGAGACTCTCTGTACTTCCCATCCCCTTGAGGATGGAAGTTCAAAGAATGCAAAGAATAGTACGACATTAGAAAAACAGTTTTCACAAGGCTGTGCACAGGGGCTTGATCTCTTAACATAGTCACTGAGCTGTAAGACACCCTTTTTCTGGCTGGAAGAAAAGGCTGGGTTGGACACCACCCAGATGCTCAAAGCTACTCAGATCTGAGACAGATCTCACAGATTTACCTCTTCTGCCTCTCTTAACAGAATTCAGATCCCCAAGCATCTTCTGAGAGGCTTATCTCTGAGACAATAAAGACATGTAGTATGACCATTTGATAAAGGTATAACTTGCTACCATTTATGAAGCAGTTTAAGAAATCCACCAAGGAAATCATGAACAGAATAAAAAGTTTAAAAAATAATAACAAAGGAGTCATAGACAAAAGAAGATTTAAAGCAATCCAGGAAAAGCTTTACAGAATAAATGCAAGACTTAGAAAGGGTAGGACATGGTTTAACCCCAAGGTGCATTTTCCATGTAGCCTTACTTTGCCACGTGTTCTGTCCATCGCAAAAGCATGGACACAGATGCACCAGATGGGTAATTCCAAAGCAAATGGGCTCATTTACACCCACCACAGAAAATTCATATGGAAAATCACCCACAGGAAAGGCAATCATTTAAATGTCGATGCAATCATATGTACAGTTATATAAAAAGCAAATTTGTTTTAAACCTGTAAATATAGTTAACAAATCCTACACTGGATGGTAGTAGTGTTAAGACAAAAGTGGCATCATTCCTATCACCTACAGGAGTGATATGTGAGTTGATAAAGCACCTTATACTCAGCAGGAGACAATTTCTATTATTTCAGAGACTGAGGAAATCAGAAAGAATACATGCTGTTCAAATAAAGAAGGAATCCTTTAGGTTCCCTCATTTGGAAGGAGAGAACAGCCAATAAATAGTACAACAAATTAGAGGGAGATTTTAAAGCTGAGAGATGTCAATATACAAGAAAAATCAGGAAAGGTCTTTCTGTAATTATGGATAGTATTTTGTGCTGTTAAACTAAACTACATATTTTCAAGGCAAAACAAAACAGGACCAAATGACTGAAACCTGAACAAAACAAAAAAAAGTTATAGTTTTCACTACCAGTATCTCTTCTCATAACTAAGCAGACACCAAATTGATCTTCAAAGTCACTCTTGGGTTCACAGAACTAAAGGTGTTGATGCTCTTTGCAGATACAAAATATTTTACTCTTTTTTAGTATCTGTGGTGGAAGTTTGCAGTTAGTGAACTTTACAGTCTGTTAATGTAAAAGAAAAGCATTGAAGGAATTTCAGGATTTGTGTCTCAATAAATTCCAATTAGTTTAAAACCTTCCCCATATGCTGGAAAATGTAACTGTATGACTATCTTTTACCTTGTGTCAAAATAATTTTCCATAATTACTACTTAGGAAGCCTTGGGTCAAATTTTCCTTTCACTTACACCAGTGAAATGAGACTTGAGCTAAGTTTCTTTGCTGTCTTAAAGACAAGAATTTCGCTCCCGGTCTTTTCATCAAGTGCTGTGTTTAAAATAAAAGACAGCATGTCAGATCATATAAAAGTAGCTATGTCTGACAGTGCTGTAGTCATTACACAAAACCAGAATCCAGCTTACTATCACAGATGATTTTGAATTTTTAAGTAATATGATAGAAAGGAATAAATTCACTTCCACCATTACTTCTATCATCACTAGCAGAATACAGGGTTTGTCTCCCATCTTTCTACTGTAACTTTAAATAGTCTTTTTTGCTACATATGATGTATTAGCTCTCTTAAATCTTAAAAAATTAGCTCTCTGAAAATGTCACAGGATAATGCAGGGGCTGAGAGTAATATGTAAAATTTAGTGCTCTTATTCCCTTATTTCTTTTAAATGGAAAGGAAATAATATTTGAATGCAATATAAAATTTATTTATAAAAAAATAATATATATGTATATACCCACACGCTATTGGCACATGTACTTGTGGACATACATTTCAACAAGAACTTTTGCCCTCAGTTAGAATTTAGTCTTTGTAGTACTAAAATACACTGTTTTATCTGTACCATCATATACATTTCTACATGTAAGTTCTCTGTATACATTTGGATGGACCTGCGTGAAATTCATGCAAAAGGAACACAAATGCTTTGTTTCCATTTGATCTTTTAAGCTTTCATAACCATATACATATACTAGATACAAAAATGCTTTATTTCTTTAGAAAATCCCCCTAATTCCATTGTCATTCTCCATTGTTGTGACAAAATCTCCTTATCCTATTCAGCCACAGCTCAAAATTCCATGCACATATTCATACAGATACAGAAACACAGTTAGGCATAAGATGGCTTTGGAAATCAGTGCATAAGGCATCTCAAGGCAAGCACAGCCAAGCATTTTGTCTATGAAGTTCACAGTGATGACACTGAAGAAGCTTCAGGAGTTACACTGGAGCTTCCAGCATCTTCTCAACATCCCTGTCCTCAAGGCAGAGGTACGTTCCCAGCCCAGCCTTTTTCTTCCTGGTGCCATTTGTTTGCTATCATTTGGTATCATTTGTTTGCTGCCCGTGGCTTTAGCCTGTGTGGAGGTTGGCTTCTGTGGACTGGCTCTCACTGACTATTGCCTCCAGAAGTAAGAGTGAGCTGTAACCATCTCAACAGAGATGTTCAGGTTGAGTCTCTCTTCTCTTCTTAGCCAACTGTTTTCACAAAACTTGTAGGAACCTCAAACTTTTAAGGTTTTCAGATTTTCATCAGAATGTCCAGTGGCAGGACAAACTATTTACCAGCAGGCTAATGGAAAGCATCCTTAGGAAACAAAGCTAAAACCAGCAATACCCACATATTCCAGGAACTGTGTGCATTTCAGGTAGCAATGTTATCCCCCTTTATATTCTTCCTACCTTTCCCTTTGCCAGTGGAGAGTTAATGAGGTAAAATTAGCGCTGCAGCAACCTGACAAAGAAAAGCACTTAGTTACAGCTACAGATCACAGCTGATCTTTTGCAACTATGAGTCGTCACATTGTTGCCTAGTTCTGCATTTTCCCTTCCCCAATTTTGGCTCTTTCCTCCAGACCCTCAGAGCTGCATATCTCACATTATCTCTCTTCTGGTACAAACCTCCCCACACAACGGAAGACCCCGTAGGAACCACCTCATATTTCTCAGCTGTGTGACAGTGCAAACAAAAGAGCAGCTGTCCACCTCAGGTACTCACCATTCATAACAGTGCCATTTCCCAGGAGGCCGTTAAACACCAAATATTTAGGTTAACACTCTACTGAGAATAAAAGGAAAATCCACTCAGGCTAGTCCTCAGTAGAATGAATAGTTGTTTAGCACTTGATACACCAAGTATCTGTACTGAGAAAGACGCTGCATATGTATAGTATGGAAAACTACAACATAACACCTTTCCTCTGCATCATGAAAATGCCAGCACTTACTCTCATTTTTCTGTATGCCCAGTTGTGGGAATGGGTGGAAAGAGGTGGAATGGGTGAGAAGTGTCTTTTCCTTATTTTAACTTCCATCATGTATAAAGGCAAAAAAAGAGTATCTGTAAAATCTGCAGGTTTAGCAACAGTCAGGACTAAAGCATTTTCAGCTTTGCAGAGCATTGAAAATTATGCTCTGTAAGGTTCACACATTACCACTAACTTTAAGGATAATAAAAGGTTAGGGAGGAGGCAGCAATGAGGGGCTTTTCCCTCCTAGCTAGGAAACAAAGCAAAAACAAAACACGATGGTTGCAAAAAACCCATATTCCACAACAAGTCCTTAAGACTCCCATGTGCTACATCAGCAGCAGTACATCCTCGATTTTTATTGTAATCTTGTGGCTTTTTATTTGTAACTTATATGAAAAGAATCACATTGATTGGGGCAGATTTAACTCAGTAAAACCTATTCTACTGAGATTGTCTGTGCTAGGTGATTTTATCAAGTTCTCTTTTGGTTTCATTTTCTTCCTCATCCCTATCCCCAGGGGAGATTGCAGCCCAGCTTGCAAAGCAAATTGCCCTAAATTGAGTTCTTTCTCTGCCATATACAGGCCTGCCTTTGGCTCCTGAGCTTGAAAACTTTATGCATTCTTATTTTTCTCCATCTTCCTTAAAACCCTCCTTCTCTTTCCAATTAAAATGGAGAAGTTTGCACCGATACCTGCTCCCAATTAAATGAATACTGCATTACCAGCCACACACTCCAGATCTCCTTTACCCTCCCTTCATTAGTCCTATTCCTCTGAGGTTTCCTGGCTGTCTGCCAGGGACTTATGGCAAGAATTCAAAATCTTGTACACTTTATCCCCTCAAAATCATTCTTGAATTTAAGCAGCCTGCTCCTTGGGCCCAGCATGAGAAATGCTGCTAACAGATTCAGAGGGGAAGGGAGAAAAGAAAGAAAATGATTTATTTAAAAGGTTAAAAAGCTCCCATAAAAGAAGCTAAGCTAAAAGAGGTTAAACTTCCGGGCTAATTGGCTTCCATTTCCTTTTAAAAATTCTTTCTGGAAGACAACAAATGACAGGAAGGTGTTCCTGTTTTATTTAAGTGTATTCATGCCTACAGAAAACGCATCATTCTCTTAACACCTCAGGCATGTTCACTACTGCTCTCTCAAATTATACACCCAGCACAAAAAAAAAAGCTAAGCAGTCAGAGGCTTAAGCAGCTGGGTTGTTGTGGGGGTTTAGGCCTTTTTAAAAAAAAAAAATATCACCATCTAATTTTCCAACAAATGTGAGCACTGCAGTACCATGGCATCAGCCACTCTCATCTGACACTTTAAATAACTAACATCATGTCAAGCTGTCAGTAACAATAGCCACATTGGCAAGTCTGAAAAAGCAGAGGGAAGTACTGCATCCTCACATTACTACTTAAAACTATATAAACTCTCCTCATAGACCAAGCAACTTTGCTGCCTTTTATTGAACACTAATTTTTCAAATGCAAAATGTAGTGGCTGAAGGCCCTTGTGTGGAACTATGGTTTTTCTCATGACCTGATTTGAAGCAGTCATTTAAAGCTTTTAATGCAAAATATTGATATTAATGGTCTGATGCTCCATGACTGCTTGTCTCCAAATCATACTCATAAAGGTACACTAGAAGAACCTTTTGGCTTTTGAAATGCTACAATATTTTCGTAGCACTGTAGTAGTCTTCACAATAGAGATTATTTTCAACCTATAAACTGATTTACCCTCTCCAATAAAGCCAGGTAAAACATGGGGTTTGCAGCACCAAATTCTTGCCTCCTCTAAGCTGACCATTTCTCACAAGCCACAGTTTCCCAGGTAATACTGAATTGGTGAGATAGTTTGTAGGAGTTAAGGTGTGCATGTGTGTGTAGGTGTGTGGTGGTTAAAAGTCTGCTTTGAAGGATTTTTATGACTTGGAGGCTTTTAATTTTCTCCATCTCTTCATTTCTCAGCCATTATTTCTTGATGCAGGATGATTCCTGCCTAAAGAAAGCAATCTCCTTGGAATTTTTTTTTTCTAATTGAAGGAGAAAAAACATCTATTATTTGTGAAAGCCATTTCTGATCTTGTTTTTTCCCTTTTATTAAAGGCCTCTTTACTAATTACTGCTTCTCATTCCCATTTACAGATGGAAACAGAAAAGGGTATTATAACTGAGGTCTCGTAAAAATACCATATTGTAAATAATACAACATTTAAGTGTTACAAATCTTTCTGTAATATCTTATGGCATTTACTCAAGCCATGTCCACAAGAGAGTGACAACATTCACCCCTTCCCTTGCAGACAGGTAACAAAGAGCAAAGTGTGCAGGATCACACACCATTTTTAGAGCCAACAAAAGGAAAAAGAAAAGTAGCAACTGTACAAAAATACACAGCGCATATAACACTCCAAAAAACCTAAACAATACCT
Organism: Vidua macroura; assembly: GCF_024509145.1. Taxonomy (NCBI): domain Eukaryota; kingdom Metazoa; phylum Chordata; class Aves; order Passeriformes; family Viduidae; genus Vidua; species Vidua macroura. The sequence goes on from NC_071573.1 coordinate 75,469,744, forward strand.
TCTATCAAGTTAATAGAATATGCTCTGAGAATTCACAGTTTATTAAAACACCATAAAATAACAATTATTAAATTAATTAAATAAACTTACTATATCTATACTAGAAAATCTCAGAAAGGAGCAACCAATATCCGAGTGCTAGAATACTGTTGGGCTACATTCAGTATTACTAATAGCCTCTGCCCAGGAAAGGCCACAGATAATACAAGCCAAGGACTGTACTAAAGAGCTGCAGGTTAAATAATTCATGGTTAAGTAGCATGGGTATATTGTACTACAGTACTTTGTGGATATTTGTGTGACCTGCAAGCACCACCAAGCCACGGATGTTATGTAAAGTGTTGTACAAACAAAAGAGTAATGTTGTGTTCAACAACCATGCTAATTTAAAGATGGGCTTTCAAAAATATTCAGGTCAGGACTTAAATCTTGGGGTCTTCGCTGTTCATTTTCAGCAGATTCTGTCACTATCCAAGAAAAAAATATAATCCTCAAAAATAACTGTCACTCTGGCATTTTTAAGTTTTATGCCATCCATCAGCAAGCAACAAGACCATGACCAGGAGGAAATGTCAGTCTTTAAAAGTTAGCTGCCAAATGGAGATAATTTTTATGTTTCTGATTCTTGGAGTGAAATCAAAAATCTGTTATTCCAGGTTCCTTAAGTAGTACATGGGGAAAATGGGTTATTTTAGAAGAAGCCAGTGAGGCCCTGAGCTGTGAGCTACCTAAAATTATTATATTCCACAAGCAGTCACCTACAATGCATTTAGGGAGAAAAAACCAGCACTTTACCTATATTCTCAACCCTCCTAAGTCAGGAACTTAAGCAGTACCTCTGTCTGTAAGAGACCACAACCGTGAAATTTACTGCTGTGTTCTCACTCCTCAGACTGAAGGCATCTGTCTTTGACACAGCAAATCTCAGTTTTGGCAGGTCCAACAGCAAGAGTGGAGAGCACAATTTCCATCCAGAGTAGCCTTGCATCTACCAGTGTAAAAGACACATTTTGAACAGTGTAAACTTGAACCTGCTCAACTAAAGGAAGGAATTAAGCCCAAGCTTAAAGATTAAACAAAATTTTTAAAACATGCCATTCTATAAAATAGTAAATTGTTCTTCTACTGATCTATTTTAGGAGTTTGATACTAATTCAAAAGCCATGTTTTGATAGGAACATACAGGAGTTACCATGCGTGACGTATATTTTCAAACTGCAAACTGATTGAGTTTCTTAAAATTGTACACGAAAGCCAAATGTTCCTGAACATTACCTGGCTTGCATCTGGTCTAGACTCCCAGTTTCAACATGGTCAATATTGAGATGGTCCTGAAAAAGTTCACAAGTACAATTCCATGTAGCCAGGGCATATTAACTTAAATAAGAAGCCCAAATCTTCTTACTTAATCTAGTGGTCAGATGGCAGCTAACTGCGGATTTTCAGTTTTAGATTTGGGTATTTAAATTCATTTCAGACCTGGGTATATAGATATCTTCTGTCTTTTTTTGAATCTGCACTGACTTTACTAAAAGTTTTCTGGTTTCCTAGATAAGATCACACTACAGTTGAAATCGAAATTTTCCAGATCAAAATCTTTGTCATACCTGTTAGCTTCTCACATCAGCTTCTATTTTTATGAACAAACCTAACTTCTGACTCAGGAAAATATACATATATTTCAAATACAAAGCACTTTCTTCAGTGTACTAAAAACTGAATTTTAGAAGTTAGACTGAGAGAAGACAGACCACTGCCTTGCCTTGCCACTGTTTATTGAGAAAAAATGTTACTTAAATTATTTTCCTTGAATGAAGTAAACAAATTTTTCCTTACTCTGGGAAAATCATCATCATAGATTTTCTAAGTCACATACATTATGGGTATCTGCAATCCTGGTAAGAAGATATTATACAAAAAAAAAAAAGGCATTTTCATGCCAACCCAGAGGTCTCTGACTTTCTATTTTGAGACATGTTTATGTTTGAAGGCTAGATGACTATATTTACAATGCCCTTTTAAGGAACACTAGAACTAGTATTTCTGTGAATTTCAACTCTGACACACTTTTCCCAATGTTAATTGTACCATATGTTTAGTTTGTTACTTGTCTCAATCTTCAAAAAAAGCCCTGAATATACTCTTAGAGACACCTCTCAAATGGTAAATAATTAAAATCTGCTTAATACTTCTAGATTTTGTTGGCAACTTCAAAGGGAACAATGAATCATATCCACCCTACTCTCAACAGACCCTATCAACAGTGGAAAGGAATAATTATTTGTTGATCATGACATAGTAAATTTCCAGCACCATGGAAGTATTTAATCCAATAGTTCTGAAACAACCTCCCTTCCCCTACACATACTTCCCTTTTACAGCTACAGAAAGATCAGCTAGAATATGTGAGGCCATGAAAAATTGTAAATAATTACAATACATCGGAACTATTCAGAAAAAAGCAGTAAAAAGAAAATATCTACTATAGAATTGAGAGTACAGTGCAAGTACATCAACAATTTAATCTTTAAAAAGCATGGCAACTTCCTCCATATCACAAAGTTCTATTTATAAAATATTAATTATAATCCAGTGTTCTAATTATTATTTTTAGGTTAGAATCCCTTTCCCTCAACAGTGTTTTACCCAAAACAACTACTATTTGAAGGATCTAGAGAGAGGAAAGTTTGAGACAGGAGGATCTAGAGAAAGAACCCTTTGACACGGTCCTCCACAATATCCTTCTCTCTAAATTGGTGACAGATGGATTTGATGAGTGAACTGTTAGATGGATAAGAAAGTGGTTGGACAGTCACATTCTTAGGGTTGTGATCAATGGGATCATTGATCCCATTGGAATCAGTGAGAGACCCAATAGAATCATTGAGAAGTGGTGTCCCTCAAGAATCTGTATTAGGATGAGTGATATTTAATATCTTCATTAATGACATAGAAGGATCAAGTGCACTCTCCACAAATTTGCAGGTGACACCAATTCAGTGGTGTGGCTGACACACCTGAAGGGTGGGATGCAAACCAGAGGGACCTGAACAAGGTCAAGAAACGGGTCCATGTGAAACTCATGAAACAAGACCAAGCACAGGGTGCTGCACCTGGGTAAGGGCAAGCCCCAGTACCAACACAGGCTGGGGGAATGAAGAGATGAAGAGCAGCACTGCTGAGAAGGACTTGGGGGTCTGCTGGGTGAGACCCTGGACATGACCTGGCAATGTGCACTCACAGCCTGGAAAGCCAAACATGTCCTGGGCTGCCTCCAAAGCAGAATGGCCAGCAGGGAAAGGGAGGGGGTTCTGCGCCTCTGCTCCACTCTGAGACTTCACCTGGAGTGCTGCATCCAGCTCTGGGCTTTCCAGCACAGCAAGGAAGTCAACCTGTTGGAGTGAGTCCAAAGGAGAACCATGATGATGATTACAAGGATGGAGCATCTCTCCTATGACGAAAGGCTGACAGAATTGGGTCTGTTCAGCCTGGGAAAGAGAAGGCTTTGAAGTGACCTCATGGCAACCTTTCAGTACCTGAAGGAAGCCCATGAGAGAAATTGAGAGGGACATTTTACAAGGACATATAGTGACAGGACAAGGGAGAATGGCTTCAAACTGAAAAAGAGTAGGTCTATATTAGATATTAGGAAAAAATTCTTCTCTATCAGAGTGGTGAGGCACTGGAAGAGGTTTCCCAAAGACGCTGTGGATACCCCATCTCTGGAAGTGTTCAAGGCCAGGGCAGATAGAGCCATGAGCAACTTGGTCTAGTGGAAGGTGTCTCTGCTCAAGCAGGGGTTTGGAACTAGATGATCTTTAAGGTCCCTTCCCACCCAAACCATCCCACGATTCTGTGATTCTTCTTACAGTAATCTGTTTCTGGGACCACCTTCAAGTATACCAGGTTTTCTAGTAAAGCTTCTGTATCTCACATGCTAGCTAATAGCTAATGTCTCTTTGATGACGCTGAGAAATGCAATTACAGACCTTTGTCAAATATAAATTAGTAAAAACGGATGCAGCTCTGTAAGACATTTCTGTATGTATTGAGTTCATATGAACTTCCTTAGAAGCCTGAAGGTGCTTTCCATTTCCTAATTTGATAATTAAACATTATTATGACTATTCTGAACATCCCTGGGGGAAAAAAAACCACACTTCATATTACTAAAAAGTATTACACTTCTGCTATGTTATGCTTCTTTCAGAAAGGAAAACTGAGGCATACAGTGAATAACTTGTTCATGGTCATACACCAAGTCTGCAGCACTGACAGGATTAAAATTTCAGTTTTTTGATGCTCTGTACCTCAGGAACCAGCATTCTTCTTATTAAACATTTTATGTCATAGAAGGTATTGAGAATACTCAGACTGAAGTGCTGAAACATATAAAAAACAAGGAACAGCAAAGTAGCAGCACATGAATACATAATAAACTATGTAATTTTGTAATGTTAAAAACATTTAAATGTCTCTGATTCTCGTAATTCCATCCCTAGGTGTAAAACTCATGGTGCTACTTGCCTTTTGAACCTGAACCACTGGACACACTTAAACCACACAAAATCTCTTGCTTCTACTTGTGCACTGCGTTCTGAAGTGAAGGGCTGCACAAATAAGACACAGAATGCAGCCTGGGCAAAGAAACTCTGCCTAGGAAAAGCCAGCCCAGGTGCCAACACCACACTTTTAGAAATAACAATGCCAGGGCATACAATGCAGCCAGGTGATTATTAGCTTGGCCTTTTTAATTTTCTGAAGAGTGTGAGAGCAAAAGTGAGAAATCAGTAGCAGACCTGTGGCCCTACTAAGGCACAAGAAAAGTGCTAGAGATGGATTGCAAGTGTTTCTGGACAAAGTGTGAAGGTCTGGGCTCACTGGGCACAGATAAGTGCATGTTTTCTGGCTACTAAAAGTCTGGGATCACTGTGCTTTTACTTGTCAACTGTCACTCCACTTACCTACTTATTGTTAAAAATTATTTATTTAAAATAAGAAATCAGGAAAACTAGCTTAAATCTGTATTTATGGCTAAAGAGTAAGGTGCTAATATAATACAAAGAGAGGCAAGTCAGCTGGTCAGTAGTACTTTTGTTGATAGCTTCTCATCACTAGACAACAGAAAGTTACTGCCAGCCAAAACTCAGCAAAAGCTGTCACTTCACAAACAGACAGCAATCCAAGTTGCTCTATATAGGGCAACATAAACATATTCCAATACCATCTCCTGCTGAACTGGAAAGCATTTTTGCACAGAAGTGAGATAGCACCACTGATCACCTGACTACTGGACTTCTTGGGAACTAGCACTAACAGAAGTAAAATTAAACCAGAAACAAAACAAACTTGATGGTTCTCTAAACTGAATCGCCTCAATTCAAGGTTCAGCAAGCACCAGTGCTTTCAACAACAAAAGGAGACAGAGGCCACCTTGCCACAGGTAAAAGCTGTGGAAGTGGAGGAATGAAATTCTGCTGCTGAGAGCTTTTAGCCTTGCTTAGCTGCTCGCAGAAGTGCAGCCAGTGGATTGTACAGCTCTCACATTGTTGGTTGACTTCCTTCAGATTTCATAAAAGTTCTTTTATATGTAAGTCCTCAGTAATCAAGACAAGTTAAGAGGTACACATTAACTTTTAATGGCTCCATTGGATTTTTCCCTTGAAAAAGTCACGGACCTTGAGTATGCTCAGCACTGTTTACAACACACTAAAAACATTTCCATTTATTCTTCTAATTACTACATGCAATTTAGTGCCTCATTTTAAATTTTTTTACTACTGTAAGTCTAAAAGACTTATTCTCCCTTCAATTAAACCAGTGTAAACCCGGAGTAATTCTACTGAAATCAGTTAATTTATTGGTATAAAAACTGGAGGCAGTTATGTAATGAATTCAAAATAGTTTTATGTGTGAATTTTCATGATGATAAGTAAGCCTGAATTCAAAATAGGAACTTATCATGAAAATATTTCATGGTAGGATTTTATACTCTCTGGTGTATTCATAGTGTTCCATTTACAATTTGAATCATATATACAAGTATTTTAATCAAACACGTTTGAATTTTAAATATATATATATATCTTCACAATCAGCACTGGTCTAGATACTCCATTTCAAAATCTTTCATTATCATTAAAATAATTTGAATAATTTCCTAGCTTTTCTAGAAGAGAGGCATTAAAAAAAAAAAAAGTGTTTAAACAATGTAGATCTATCATAAGGCAACTTTGGGATGTAACCATCTTTGATAATTTTTCAATGATTTACTAACCATAAAAGATGAGTCACAATGGCCTCTGAGGTTACACACAGTTTTGAAAGACCAGTAGGATCATGTGAAATGTCAAGGAAGAGAGCACGGGTATGCCAGCACAATTGTTTTTCCTTAAGTGTTTCTTCATTATACTAGTTCAAACTGCTTGAAGATTTACATGACTTGTTCATTGGGGGAGAAAAGAGCTCAGGGCTAACCACAGTTTATCAAACCACCTCTGCAAACATCTCTAAACAGAAGAGCTATTTCAAGTCAAAAAGCATAGCACAAATTTATTTCTTTTGACATGACTTTAGACTATGGCAGTGCAGCAGGAGCAAAATGAAAAACTTTTGCATAACTCCTGCAGAGCTCATGTCTGAAATGCAGGATGGCATTTCAAAAACTTATCTGAATTCAGAAGATGGGAAGCCTTCACTTGATCAGCTTTCACCATACCACCAGATGTTGCTGCAGCATTGGCAAAAGCAACAGGATCACAACATGTATGATAATTTAGCTACCAACAAAAAGTTCAGACATCTACTAGAAAAATCAATTGTCCATGAAGAAAATACAGAAAGCAATTTATTATAAAATAGAGTAATTGACTAGACTAGTTTAGTTATTTCACAATACACCATTTGTAGTTAAAAAAGAGGTGAAAAGCAATAAAATATTTACAATTATAGATAAATCACACAGCAATAACCACATATGAAACTCTTATCAACTACACATCCTAACTTCTTCTCCCCAGATAGCAATACAACTTTATTTGCTTTGATAACAACACATGCATGGTGGCAAGGAGTGATGAATCACTCATATCCTCCATACTTCAGTGAACTGACCAAGCCTCTCCAGGGAAGTGAAATTATGGTCACACATCTTTAGATCACGCCTCAATAACAATTATATTCTAATGCATTTCTTGACACTTCTGCTATAATAAAGGGGGAGGGTTGGGGGTTTTTGTTTGTGTATTTTTTAACAAGTGCTTCCTCACACAGGTGAATTAAAACATCCATAAAACATGCCATTAAATGACCAATACAATATAAATTTTCACAGGGAGCTATGACAAACTCACAGACAGAATAAACAAAAACATTAGCTTCTCCCAGTCATTAATATGATGTGTCACAAAAGTGAGGAATAAATTCTCCCACTCTACAAAATGAAATCAATATAGATTTGCCTACCAGTATAGAAATGCCTACGTGGAACCCTAAACAATGTTTAGCCAGCATATCAATGACTATGCAATCTTGACATCTAAATGTCTAAAAGTAAGTTAATCCCAAAGGAAACACCAAGGAAGTAGATGAGTCTGTAAAATCATCTGTTTGGGAAGGCTGGATTAGATGATGTCTTTCCTTACAGGCAGCAAGCACTGCTTGAGTTAAATAATACTCGTCTTGGTTTGGGATGGTGAATTCAAATGGCATTATTAGCTAGAGTACTTAAATAATTCCCCTCAGGAAATGCCTGCCTCCCTCTGTTGGCAATAGAGTGAATTTAGGAAAGCTGGGCTCCTAACCTAGAAACATCTAAGTATTCTGTATTTACAGATTTTAAAATTAAAGAAAATTTTGGTTCAGTATAACATTTCACTTCTCAAATGTAACTGCTGAAAGAGAACTCATAAAAGAAGTATCTTTGTTAAATCCATTTTTCCTATTTTATTCAGTAAGGAATTAAAATTGATGATCCATTTGCAGTTCAGATGCAGTGATGCGGAAAGCTTCTGGTTTTTTTCCCAGCCTCCCTGAACTGAAATATGACTTAATGCAACACAGTACCCTCCTCATTATTTTATCAGTTACAGATTGAAACATGACCCTCCACAAAAAAGAACATTTCAGACAGGTAGCATGATTTGGGATCTGTGCTTTCAAGTGGTTCAGCTTTGAGAACAGTTTTGTTGTGCAGACTGTTTGCAATAACTGAGTACTACAATGCCCAGTGCTTGGAGACCCTTGTCGAGCACCATGTTATAAATAGAAATTGCAAACCAAAAGTAAATGCTAGTGGAAGAGTGCACAACTGGAGAATTGAAGATCTCTGGTACACAATTTGAAATAGTTCCAGAGAAAAGAATAGTTATGACTGAGTTAAAACTGTGTCAAGAAGGTCCAGTTTTTGACAGGTCACAATGAAAACAACTGACAAAGAGAATCAGATTGTCTCATTCTGTATTTGCAATCAATGTCAATTGCCCATGTCAGAGAATACCATCAAAAAAATAACCCTATTACTGACAACAGCAGATTTTAATGCATTTCATGTGCTCAGTAATTTTCAGCTAGCTCAGATAAAAGATGCCAACTATGAAATTACATTGCAAAACTTTGAGTACTGTTCTGTCTTCTGAGGGGGATATGTTAAATAGAAAGTTACCTAAAGAAAGTGTAAAGAATTTTCACATTATTTAGACGTTGTCAAGCTTAACTTATTCAGTCTGTGATAAAGACCAGATTGTTAATAAAATCTGACAAGGGGAAGAAATTATAGAAAAGGACCTCAAAGGTTAGTTTTAGACTAGGAATTACAGGCGCCAGGGACCATTTTCTGGACCTATGGTCCAATGGCACAGTGTGACTTGCATCCATACAGCTTCTCTACTTTGTCTCTGAAGCCAGACTGGCCACATGCAGACTGCCTGCTGAGAACAGAGCTTGACTCGGGCTACTCACCCTTCTACAGGTGGGGTTAAATTCTGACAGAGACCGTGCTCACCATTTAACATTAGGAATGAGCAAAGGGGAGCTTTCAGGTCCATGCCCCAACCCTGTGTGTCTTACTAGGATAGATGGGAGATGCAGATTAACCTGATATCATAAGCAGAATGTGCTAAGCAGCAGGAATCACATTCCCTCAAGGATAATGCTTATGGAAATGGACAGTATCTTAAAGTATAAATAAGACTGAAAATCCAGACTACAGAAGAGATACCTAAGGCACAATAGCACAAAATCAAAGCCACTTCGGTAGAGACCACAGACTTACACAGTCTATGAAAAATAGCACAATATCTGTCAGATGAAAAAAGATTAAAGACATGCACTCATTAATATCAGTGCATGAAAGTTTGCAGACACCAGTCAAGTATGCATAGCACAGCCAGAGAGGCTAACTGCAGCATGAATTCCTTGGATGGGTTTTTTTTCTGGCAGTATTGCCCATCATCAGAAGATAAATAGACTGTCAACCTGAAAGTAAATGGGACATTTATTAACTTTAAGCTGAGCATTGGAGCAATGAGTCAGTGGGATGTCAAAGACAGTGTTACCAGCATTAAAAGAAAAGAATGAGGTAATAAAATATAATTAAAAATATCTGCAAAACAGAGGAGAAGGTAGACAGTAAACTGCTAGAGAAAAAATATGCAGCAGTAATTTGCAGATACAAAGCCTTCTCTTCATCAAAAGCATGACATTATTGACGGGTCAAGGAGTCAAAACAAACACAGGGAAGTTTGAAGACTTCTCAGCAATGTATTGAGAACACTGAAGAACAGAGAGCAGCTGAAAATCTACCAAGTCCACTGTTCAGGTTCCTATAAAAGCTTGACTTAGGCAGAAGGAATCAAATTAACTAAAAGAACTGGCTGCAAGCACTCTTTAGAAAAACAAAGGAGGGTGCTTTTTTTCTTTAAATTTAAATAAATGAAATAATAAAATGTCTGCTCCCAGCCTAAAAGGCGCCAGGCATTATTGTTTCATTTCATTTACTCTATTTTTTTAATAGAAGACCAGGTTATTAAACTAAAATCTTAAACTCACTACTGTGCAGAGGCACAGACCCAAGGAAACTCAGTATCAAAGTGCAAAATAAGCTGATTACAGATTGGTCAATGGAGTGAACTGGCAAATTCTCATAAATCAATATGGTCAGAATTGTAAATCATCATTTTACTCACTCTGGCCACTGACAAAAGCTTAGTCCAGTGCAAAGAAATTGTGTTTGTGTTTAGCCCATGACAAAAAGATTCATGTCTTTATTTACAGAAGACCAGTTTCAACTGTAAAAAATGCAGCAGAGGCCCAAGGTCAGCTTAGCACAGCGCCTCCCTGAAAGTATGGCTACTGTTTTTAAATTAAAAACTGATTATTTGCAAACTAATTATAAGCTGAGGAAAACTTGGTTTCTGCCTGAATATTTTCTAGAGCATTTGATAAAACTTCATTTGAATAAAATCCAAACCTTGAGTTACTAGCAAACTGTTCTTTAAAACTGTCCCACTACAGAAGTGCAGGTTGCAGTAGTTCATGATGAAAATATGATTATTAGTAGTACAGCCTAGCCAGAACAGCACTTTTCAAACCCCAAAACAAAATCAAGGCCTGAATTAATACAGGAACTTCAAATTATCCAAATGGGGAGTTGCCAAAATTACTGAAAAAATATTTTAAAACAGATAACTGAAAGATAAATCAAAGGACTGATAAATCCCAGAGACAGACTAGACACCTTTGATATTGCTCCTGAATAGTGCCATTGGAGAATTTATCTAGGTTTTGTCACATGTGCAAAATACAGGCTCTGACAGTCCGAAGAAACCTATGATAGGACAGAATAAATTGTTCCCTGGAGTAAAGTAGTCCTTGATTTACTTAAACTGACTAGGGAGATGTATGTATTAATTCTAGACTATGATTTAAATTTTCCTGAGATAGCATTACTAGATTCCATTGCAGTTGAACAGGTGATTATATGAATGCATTTTTGCTAGACATAGAATATCTGACACAGTGTTTAACACTGGGCCACAATTTACTAGGGAGGACTTGCAGCAATTTGCAGTGAAGTATATGACCAAAGTGATGATCTTTAAAAGGCTATTGTAGAACAATCTGTAGAAGTGAACACACTTATTTTAAGCCTCGTTAAATCCGCCCATTCTTTCAGATTCTGTTATCTTAACAATAACAAGCAAATTATGGTTTCTTAAAAAAGTGTCCCTAACCAAAATTCACTTTCTTGTGGAAAAGTCAGCAGTAACTCCTTTGCTTGTTTAAGAGCTAAAGAAACACCTCTGTACCCTGTACACAATTCTTCTTGTGCAGAGCACTGGTGAAGAAGCTGCCATTAATTATCCAGGCCCCTATAGAACAATAATGATGGGGACAACATAGTGAAAAGGCAGATTCATTAATGGAATTCCCCTGAGTCATGGTTATGGGCAGTTTCCTGCTTGTTCTCTTTCTGGCTTGCTTGATTTTACCCCTCTGAGCATCTACCTATTCTGGCACAAGGTTAATAATTGTTCCACTTTTAAACTAGATGCTAAGCTAGACAACCTCTCTAAAAACTGTATTAAAACAGTGGGTAGGCTGAATTTTGGACACCTGATCCTGTCAATACTCCATGATCATTTGCACCAAATGATTTGACTGGCTTCTTTTGAAAACAAGATATAGTCTTATTTTTATGCTTATCCTATGTAAAGGCTTAGCTTCCCTTTAATACAACAGAGGCAAGATAAAATTATGCATTCTGTCATCTACCAAAGTTATCTGTATTAGCTCAGCTTCCCTAAAAAAAATTGGTTTTCAAAAAAGAAGTCTTATTTATCTATTTTTTCAAATTCTCCATGTTTCTTTTCACTTTAAGCACCTATTTTTACACCAAACTAAGGTGTCAGAACCTATAAAGATAGGTATCAAAAGCTATTTATCAAAAGCTTCTGGTTCCTTGATTGCTTAAGAAGGGACAAATGGGACAGGCAACAGACAAACATCAGTTTAGAACTCCACAGTTGTGTTAGTGCATCATTTGTGCTTAAGTTTAAAATACTGCGTGAGGGTGGGGCATGATATCACCCACCCCTCCTGTGAGGTCAGATGTTTCAGTTTTAAATCTGTCAGCAGAAAATGGAAAAAAACAGATCTACTTCATGTGTGTAAGCTGAAGTAACTAGGCTGTTATGAAAAAGGTGGATAGCAACACCATGGCTACTACCACCATTCTTTTAAGTAGAGGCAGGCAATTGTTGCTCCCTCTTCATGTCTGTGCATTGGACATACCTCTAAGACCTAACCCAGCAGACACCTTGCAAGTTTAGTAATGAGTTTTCATAGACTTTACTAAAGAAATATCTATCTACCTTGCTATTCAGGAAAATAGAGAATCTGGAAATGTATGTCATGTGTTTGACCCACCAAAGTTATCATGAGATGTAATTAAACCTTAAGGAGGCATAATCTGACTGGTTGAATGCAGGCACTTCCAGAGGTTAGCTGTTCTGAAAGGAAACCTCTGAACTATCCTGAGGCTTAGATGCTGGAAGAGTGCACCCTCTAGTACAGAAGTGCCTGAACTTCTTGGGTTTGGTACAATGACTTAGAAAATGAATGAAGGATGAAAACAAAAAGCACCTTAATTTTTAAACTTGAGAACCACAGAGTGCCATATAGATGCCACATCCAAGGTGCAACCATAGCCAGGGCTTCACTAGGCATAGTCAGAAAAAAAGGGGCTTATTAATTTGGATTAGAATTGATAGGTAAACAAACAATATTTTGTTCTGACCAATTGGTAAGATACACTTACAATGAATGCTTCTCCCTGAGCTGAGGTGCAAACAAGACCATGTGCTGAAGTCAACAGTACAGATTTTATTTAGCAGTAAATGAGAGGTAAAGAGATAGAAAGAAATAGGAGGAGAGAAGAAGGGTGGAAGAAAGAGAGAGAGTGAGAGAGAGAAATTAAGCAATAGATATCATCCCATGTGGATTCCTGCAGTGTCCTTCTTCACCCTGGCCTTCAGTGGGGTGGGGTACCAGAGTAGCTCTTCTGGAGGTACCACTTCTATACTGTCTAGTCCTGGCTACCCACAGGGTGTGGGTGCTGTTCCCATGATGTGAGATGGGCTGTGCATAAGCACTCACTGCCTGTCCCACAGTTTGCCATGGGGGGAATTTTTGTCTGGGTGCCTTACCCAGATCTGCCTCCCCAGGCCTGGGATGAGCATCTTCCTGTTGCTGTCTGCACTTATCTCAAGTTCTGTTGTGGTGGCTTATCTTATGGGGACAGTGTTTTGAGATATGCAATTGCATTCTTTAGGTCCTTACACCAGTCTATCTTCTTTTCCCAGAAAAACAGAAAACCTGAAATATTCAAATTTTCTTAAGACTAAAAATAAGTATTTTGCTCTGGGATTGTCTAGCTCTTTTGTTTATACCTAATTTTAAACCAAAAGTGTATGCTTGAAATAGAAAATGTAAGTGCTTTGTTTTTAAATACCAAAAGTAGCCAACTTTTCCACTGCACAGATTTCAAAAATAAATACCTGATTTTTTTTTTAACTGCTCATGTTTGGGGTTTTTTTTCATGTTCTTCCTTTTAAATTAGAAATAATTTACCTTACTAAAAACTCAACTTTTGGAGCAAATTATTTGAAAGAGCCTTTTTCTTGGATCCAACAAGATCCAACTGCTACCACAAGATTGTCTTTGTAGAACTGTAGCTTCTAACAATAAACTCACTTTTTGTACTAGAAGTCTTAAGGGAGCTATTGCAATGAAGAACCAAAACAGCAGATGTTACCCAATACAAGTACTGGTAAGTATCAACTGAAAAATAACACACAAAAGAGAGCACAAGCACTTAAGCATTAGGAGATACAAATAAGCACAAAAGTGTATGCTATTTTCAAGAAAATATGGTACCCAGAGGCACTAATAAACTCTATGGACTAAGTAATGTATTTAGCAGTGTAAAAACAAAGCCTTTAGCAACTTACAGGAGTACAGAAGAGCATCAAAACTCACTAGCTCTTTTTTCCTTCCACTAAATAACAAAACTGATTTTAAAATAATTAAAAAGAAAATTCTAGTCTGATGACAGTCATGGTATAATTTAAAAAATATTAGTTAGTGATGGAGAGTGAGAAGAAATTTTAAATGAGAAAGGCTTCATATTCTCCTTATGCTACTGGAAAAGTTTTAGCACAGTAATAGTCATATTGTTGCTATCTAATGACTCCAATTCATGCCCAAATTACTTTCTTGGAGAACTGCAAGGCAAAACTCAAGATTAGATTTGCATGTTTTTTAAAAGTACTATTACACTGAAATTATGGGTAGAGGAACAATTACTGTAAAGGCATTTCCTTGGTATAGGAACTGTAAACTGAAAAAAGGAAAAAAAATAGGATTAATTCAAGTTTTGAGGCTCATTGTTTTCAGCAGAAAACAGCTATGGCAAAAACCAGAAACGTAGAAGATGGATCTTCTTCTGACATATGACTGATACAGTTCAACAGACTTCATGTTGAATTTTTACTTTCTAGATTACCCTTGTCCAGGAGATGAAACAAATGTAATATATTTGGAATTTTTTTGGGGGGGATGGCAAAGACAAACAAGCGAATTTTTGTGTCAGAGTGTATGCGAACATGAAAGAAATTTCTGGGAAATAATTCTTTTATGTCCTTAGCACAAAGTTCACACTGTGGCCCCAAACATTCCCAAAATAATTATAGGTAATTCATTCACACTAAAATTAATGGATTAGGCAAAGACTGTCTGAGGCCTAAACTCAGAAATTTGTCCTAATCGTTTTCTAAAATGCCTTACCCATGAACATTTCTGCTCTGTGTGCAGGAACACTGGTGGATTGGCAGTTGCACATGAAGGAAGCAGAGAGTGCATTAGAACAGCTGTAGTAGTGGAAAAGAAGCTTTTTTAAAGAAAACACAGGATATGAGGGAATCAGGAGTAGAATTTGAGGATTCCTTTTGTTCTTTTTGCTCTTCCTTTTGTTCCTTTTCTCCCAAAAGACAGATATTCATTATGGCTTTGGAATGCACCACTGGTGGTGGGTTGTAAATGGAGGATGATGATTGGAGCAGTGTGGTCCTTTGGCTGAGTACTCATTAAGGACCTCTGATCCTAATTGGTTCAAAGTGTTTAATACGAGCCTTTCTCCATGGACTGAATTTTACTCCTGTTGAATCTACCTCCTGTTGAATATTATGAGCGTAAGAGTATGGTACAATGTCAAATGGAAAAACTGGAAGCTGTTTCTTGAGAATTGTGCTCAAAAATTGGAAAAATTAACAGGATGAAACAAGAGAGTTTGCTCCCTCACTCCACATATTTTTAAAATTTTTAAAAAATGTTTTTTATTTACCATGCACATTGGTAAAACCTGCACTATGAGCCTGCATACACTTTCCACATAAGAGTGTGGTCTATGACAAAAAGTGAGCAGCAGATTAGGAACATGGAAGATGGCATAAATGACAACTGGCCTTTTTTCCATTTGCCTATTCAGTAATTCCCTATTTTAAATACACACTGTTGAGTAACTCACACAGGCTTCAAAGTACGTATGAGAATGGCTTTCCAACAGCGACAGAAAAGATTCAGAATGAAAAATTTCACTGCCAGGTAAGAAAAATTTGCAATAATTTTCTGTAATACAAGCAGACTTTTTAGCACTTTTATTGCAGAAGCAATTCTAAATAACAGAGCTTGTCTTATAATAGCATTTCTATAATAATGGTGTTTTATAACAGAAGTGCTATTATTACAGAAATGGTATTATAATAGTAGTATTATTATTGTAGAATCTTTTCCATAACAGGAGTGCTAAATAAGCCCATTTGTACTATAGAAAATGATTGCAAACTTCTTCTATGGTGCTGAAAATGCCTAAGCCTTTATGTCTAATGTGATCCATATTTTCAGAAGCTTCATGGAAATCTAAAAAAAAATCTTTCAAAATGAATCTATTCTGCAGACCAACTGAAAGCCTTGGCATGGCTCAGCAATTGGTAGATCTGTCACCAAATTTTAAAATCTAACTCACATTCCAAACCAAAAGTGCTTCAATGCAGAACTTAGCAGAACATGTCTTTGGTATGACTAAAACATTTTCAGAGCTGGAATAAAGCACTAAAATGTTGGAATATCATCTGAGGTAATAAAAAGATGTAATATTCAATAACAGTTTTACAGCAAAAATGCTTTGGAAGAAATTTTATTTCTACATCAACCACATTAATATAAATTTCCTTCATCATTCAATAAAGTATATATTGCTTTGCCACATACTTAGAAAGCATTCATCTAAAGAATTTAACTGTATATATAGGAAATGAATAAGTAAATTTTAGTTTATAAAATCCAACCTCTTTTTATTAAAGTTATCTGGTAATACTTCACTGCTGAGATTCTAGTGCAGTATAGAAGACAGAAAGAATTTAAGTTCCAAAGCTATTGACCTTTTTAACATTAAAATAAAATCCTATATACTTCTAGGTTGATACAATCAGATTATACTATCTGGTTAGGGTAGAGTCTATGAAACAGTAAAGTAAGAAAATTCAATAAACTCATATCCTCTGCAGGCATTTTTAGATTTTTTAGACTGTCATGAAAGCTTTAGATGTGT
This sequence comes from Vidua macroura, assembly GCF_024509145.1. Classification (NCBI taxonomy): domain Eukaryota; kingdom Metazoa; phylum Chordata; class Aves; order Passeriformes; family Viduidae; genus Vidua; species Vidua macroura. The sequence goes on from NC_071573.1 coordinate 75,486,410, forward strand.
GTTTGTATGAAATGAACTTATTTTATTATTGATTTCAGGCAGAAAGGAGTTTTGCTGGATCTTTTTTTGCAGCCTGCATGGCTACACATAAAAAATATTCTTTACAGCAGTAATACAGCTTTTAATCACAAATTAAAATTTTCATAAAATATCTTTTTCTTAAGAGTGAAATATAATTTATGACACAGAAATACCTATTTTAAAATGCATACTTAAGATATAATTCTAATATAATAAAATAAAAAATAAAATTTATTTATTAGCTTTTCTAATGAAGTTTCAAAAATATACATTCCAAAACTTGGCATGCTTAGAACCCATGGAGTCAACAGAAATTATATATTCACTTCAAAAATAATGGTAAGAGATTTGCAAAAGTGTTCTCACAAAAAGCCACAAACCTAACCCTATTTCTGCCACTTCCTCTGGGTTTATGATTATGGTGTTTAATCACAGGAACAAATTTTTTTAAGGTCAAGTGTCTTCCTTCCACCAGGGTTTCTTTCTGCACATACTGAAGCTGAGGATCACTCAGCCACTCTGAAAGTTTATTGCAAATTTTGCTCTATGTCTAAAGCTCAGTAGAGTGATTTTCTCTCTCTACACTTGCATTTCTTTCTCTCTCTGTGATTTTTAATTCTTTCCACTGACTAGTTAGGCTACCAACAATGTCCATCCACATTCTGGCTTTACAGCTGTAGCTCCTACACACATTTTATTTCATAACCTGCCTTGTTTTGCACTACCAGTTTCAAAGTTAATACAATGGCTGTTTAACTTCTCCTTCAAATCACTGCGAAGTCCTGTGAAGTACCCTATGTCAAAATGCTACTGATGGGCAGAATTACTGATGATATTTTCAAATTTAATTGATAGCAGGTAGAGCTTTCCAGTGCATCTTGTTTTCCTGTTCCTTACATTATATAGGCTCTTTGTGACATAGAATATCTATTTCTGTCTTTTTCAGGGGAAAGAATGTACATTCATTCTTCCTAAACAGCCTGTTGGCAGCAGGGAAGTTTCTGAGGTACCCACTCATGCCATGCTTTCTCCTGCCAATCCTCTCTTGCTTTGCTTAGCACAAAAAAAAAAAAAAATTGCTATTATTTTCAGTTATCCTGCAAAATACTTTTCTCAAACCTTTCATTTTGTTTTGGCACCTCTGTACATATGAGCCTTGTACACCTGACTGCTGTGAGTCCAGTCCATGTCTAGCTTAAGCCACGCTCATGCCTAGTTTTAGCCATTATTTTATTATCTTCTCATAATTCTTTTAAACTCCTGAGACATTTATTTATAAATTAGGAAATGAAGGTAAATGCCTATTTTTTTTTCACAGTTTGTTGATGTAATATTAACTACCAAAACAATATGCTCTCCCTATCAGGCTTACTATGCCCCAGAAGCAAATCCAATTCAAAATGAGATCATGGTACAGTGACCTCATTCTGAATGTTACCTTATGCTTTTGGCAGTCCAGAAGAAAACACCCCTAGCTCTTGTGCTGTGCTTCAATCTCTTTGAATTTCTCCAGGGGTTTGAATATCTGCTGAAAAGCTCTCTGCAGCTCTGAATACACCAAAAGAGGAAAGGGAAGCAAATACAGGGTGGGGGAGGAGAAGGGAAGGGCGTGAAGAGTGAGGATTAGCTGATGTAAAAATGTCAAGCTGCTTGCAGTGGAGGCGAGAAGGGGTCGAAGGTAATAGAGCCAGTTAGCAGAGCAGAGGATAAGAAGCCATATTTGAAATAAAGGAGTGATAATTTTAAGCAGCAAGGGAGAGATTAGAATACAGAACTGCTGATTGTATGCAGTTTGGGAAGAAAATGGTGGAGTACTGGATTGAGAAAGACAAGGCAAAACCAAATTCAAATCCTAACATTTTCCCTAAATGCTTAAATTAATGATCCTTTCTTTCTGTACTAGCCTCCATGCTGAATGATGCACAGATTATACTGATCTGATTCCTGTGCTTTCTTGCAGTAGAATTCTTGCACATATGAATATTTCTTCCTTACTTCCAAGCAAACTCATTCCTTTGTCTTTTATAATAAGCTGATTTACTAAACTTCCTCTTGACTAATCTTCTATTTTGCATGGTCTTACAAATATTTAGTGTCAAGTATTACTTTAAAATAACCCTATTTTCTATTTTGAAGTACATGCTATAATTACTCATTTTATTTTGTATGCTATTTGCTGGTGTATTACTAACTTGTTTCCATATTTTACACAGCTTACTGCTTGATAATAACTGTGCATAAAGGGCACAATGCAAAATTTAGGCTTAATATAGATCCTGATTATATTATTCTATCTTTTTTTTAAATACTTCAGTCACTGAATAAACTGGCTTTGCTTTTTCAACAGTTTAAGTGGTCTTAAAGAATAGAATATATACAGAACATCCCAGTCTTCACTGATTTCTCGAGTAGCTTTGATTCCTCACACAGGCAGTTTATGTCAGGGGCAGACCAGTAACATAAATCATCAGAATTTAAATACCTAACAGCATTTATGTAATTATTGGATTTTACTCACATATTTTAAACAATATATTTAGGGAAAAAAAGATTGCCTCCTGTTTTGCTGTCTCCTTATTTAGACATAACTGGCTTGAATGTAAACAATCAAGGATTCCAAGCATAAATACAGAGTATTTGTCAGTGGATATACACCAAGGCTGAACTCTATATTCCTAAAACTAAAACTCAGATTGACTTCAGCAAGTTCAGTATTCATCACATGAATACAGCATCTCATGTTCACTAGAGAATCAAGAAGAAAATTCTTTATCAGAGCAATTCTTTGACAGGGAAAAGTCTAAAATATTATCTCAAATTGAGAGAAAGTAAGAGGTATTTTGAACAAATTGGTGTGTTGGGTAGCAAAAAAATCACCATGACTTAGGAGTAACCACATATATTTTTAAAGGATTCACACATAAAACTGCTGGTATATTAGCAGTGGTCTTTAAATGACTGTTTAAATCTCCTATTGTACAAGGGAAAGAGAGATAGCATTTAATAATGGCAATTCATTAAAATGTCTCCAGAGGTGATCTGGGAGCTAAGGACTTGAAATTCTTACTTCTTTATCAAACAAACTGTTATAAATTAAAATTATATTTATGTTAGTAAACATAGGGAGCACCAGAAAACAGGCTTTTTGTAAATGGGTGCTTCACAAATCTTTTAGAGGATTTTGAAATGTATGATGTGGTTGATCTCTTGGATAGATGTTCCTCACCAAAGGATTTAAAATCAAACTGCAAAAACTGGGAGATAAAATAGAAGACACTTTTAAGAATTCATTATTGATTAAAAGACAGCAAACAATATTCCGAATGAAGACAGGCTTTATTAAACTAATCTTAAAAATGGGGTAAATATTGAAGTGAAAAAGCAATGGGATGACCCAACATTATTTCACATACTGTATCTATTTCTGGCTAGAAATAGGTACAGAAAAAGTACAGAATTTCAAAGTAATTTAGAATGAAAGGTTATCTATTCCCACTTAAAGCTGCACTATTTTGAAGTCAGATCAGGTGGGCCATAGACTTGGGTGGCTGAATTTTGAATATCTCCAAGAATGACAGTTACAAAACTTCTTTGCAGCCTGTTCCAGCATTTGATTATACTTGATGGAACAAAACAAGACAATTTTTCATAGTCTAATTGGAATTTCCCTTTTCATAGCTCTCATCTTTTCACTGTGTACCTCTGAGAAGTTTCTGACTCTGTATACCTGGTAACGTTCCACTGATAGTTCAAGCCAGTGGCAAGGTCCTCCCAGGGCCTTCTTTCCTTAAGGCCAAATAAACTCACCTCTCCCAGCTGTACCTTCCATGTCACGTGTCCTTTAGCAGAACATAAAATCAGAGCAGCAGCAAAAGTGCTGAACAGAAATGAAAAAACACTTCCCTCCACGTTTGCACTATGCAACATTGCTGTGAGGGTACCATAGTGACTCATATTCAACCTATCCATACAGGATTCCCAGGATATTTCCTACAATGTTTCTTTTTATCCTTTCAATACCCAGCCAATTGACAACAGGATATGACTCACTGATTCATTGAGTGACCAACTGATGGAACAGCAGATGGATTTCAATGCACTGAATATGAAGAATGCATGCTGAATAATCAAAATAATTTCTTAGTTGCCATTCAGGAAAGATTTTGAAGATATTGCAGAGAATCACAAAACTATTTATGTTCTCTTGTTGAGGTCAAACAAACAACCTTTTAACCTTTCTAAGTGGCATGAAAGATGCTCCAATTCCTTGATCATCCAGAAGTGGACCAAGCAGTCCAGATGTATCTCACCAGTGATAAATAGACAGCAAAGAACACCTCTCCCAGCTTTCTGGTAATGGCCTCCCTAAGGTAGCCCAGGATGTTCCTTGTGCTATGGCTTAGTTGACAAGGTAGTGGCTGCTCAAAGGTTGAACTCTATGATCTTGGAGGTCTTTTGCAACCTTAATGATTCTGTGATTCTGTTATTGGTTGGACACTGGTGCAATGCCAGCGTCCCCATGAAAATGCACCTTTTCTAAATAAATGCTGTGAGATGTTATCAGGAACAGAGCAGAGCAGGCCCAAGCTTAATAACAAAGGAAAAAAAACTTTATTAAACTACTACTAATACAGAAAACACATAAACTAAATCCAGGATGAAGACCTTTTAAACCACCCCTCCTCCTCCCAATTCCAAAAACACCCAGCCATGAAACATCACCCGGGATTCTTGATCAAATTACCACCCTTCAGGTAATCTATACTCAAACTATCAAGGGAGAGAGAAGTCTCTCTTGTACCACAGACCCCCAGGAAACACAGCTGCCCCCCTGTGTTTCCCTGTCACACATGGCAACCGCCCGGAGAAAATCTGCCAGTGTGACACTCTCCATTCCATGTCACAGTGCTCTCACCACCGTGCATGGACAGACTGCTCATAGGGCTCCTTTAAGGATGCTTTGCCACAGACCCAAAGATACAACAGTTCAGTTTCTCATCCTGGGACTACAGTCCCCCCCATTTTCCCCTGGGGCCGAGGGGTCCAAAAACAGGACTCATCTTCTTCCCGAAGACAGAGGGTATCACCATTCCCTCTTCAGCTTTCTTCGTTTCTCGCCATTCCTGTGCTGTTCGAAGCTGAAACAGGTCTCCCTGGGTCACCACTGCATCCCCCTAAAATGCAGTCTCCATTGCAGGAGATTTTGGTTCAGTCCATGGCTAACGAGAAAAGTCCAGCCAAAGCTACTTCATCATCTCTTCCCACCTAAATATTTCTTCTTCTAACATCTCAGTTCCCGGACTATCTCTCTTCCACTACAAATCAAGGAGGAGTAATACTTTTAAAAAGCCCTCATTTCCTGGAAAGGGTTAAAAGTTCAGACTCCCTGGACGGCTGATATCTCAGTCCAGCGTTCCGCCTCCCACGCTGGGCATTCCCCCCCCTCTCCTTCTCCTCTGCCGGCAAATTTCCAGGTGCCGCCAGGCTCTCTGTCTCTTTCCCTCTTGGGGGGGGGGGGGGGGGGGGCAAAGGCATCTCCACTTCTCTCCACCCTTCTGTCCACAGGAGCTGGCTTGGCTCCAGACCCCCAGCCCCTCGGCCTACCTGGACAAGGCCGCGTGGCTTCCCCTCCCCCACCCAGCCCGAGGCCGGGCAGGGGAGGTCTGCACTCTCTGATGACCGGAACCAAAAGAGAGAGTTCTCCTGGGAGTTCTTGCTTTTAACCCCCTGTGTTCTCAGAGGCGTGTCCATACTTTCAGTGGTCACTCCAGGTGCCAGTATCCAAACCTGACCACTGATTGGTTTGACCCAACTTCCTGGAAAAAATTCACTTCCATGTCAAACCACGACACCTTCTTTGCTGTGATAAGGCATTTCTTCTACCTGATGAGCTTACTGTCCACCAAGGTACTGATGTCCTCTGCTGAGCAGCTTTCCAGCAGGCCAGCCCCTGGTGTGTACTGGTGCCTTGGACTGCTGTTCCCAGGGGCAGGATTTGGCATTTCCCTTTGTAAACCTTCATGAAATTCATCTCAGCTCCATTTCTTCAGCCTGTCTTTTACACACCACTCAGTTTCGTATCCTCTGCAAGCTTGCTGAAGGTACACTCTTCCCCATCATCCAGGTCACTAATAGAAGTGTTTGGCAGTATTGGCTCAGCTAACAACCCCAGGTGGACACCACAAGGTACATAATTAGTGACTTGTTTCCAGATGGACCCTCTACCACTGATCACAATTCTCTGTGCCTCTGAACTAATCTGACCTGCACTTTGACAACTTCAGACCATTCCAAAAGCCTTACTGAAGACAAACACCGAGTGTTCTCCCTTCATCCACTAAGTTAGTCAGGCAGTGACATGAACAGATTGGCAGTGGTCATAGAGAAGGTGGAAAAATAAATTTACAGTTAAACAGAAGATATCACTGTGCACTATTCAAGAAATACCTCTACTTAACCAATACAGCATATAACTCTCATCTGGCTTCTTTAAGAAAAAAAAATGGCAGTAGAGAAGTAGAAAAAGGCAACAATAGTCAGAAGTGTGGAAGTGCTTTAAAAGAGAAAAAGCTTAGCAGACAGGACCTGACACAGACAGCATGACTGAGTGGCCATATAATAGAAATCTAAAGTCATAAACAGAGGGGAAAAGAGGAGGTTGGAATAAGTCATTATGTGTCATAGAATTAAAATTACAAACTCTCAGTGACATCATCAAACAATAGATTTTTTAAAAAAAGAAATACTGCTTTTTACAGCACATAATATGCTGTGGACCTGCAGATTTTCTTTCTGAATCTCTAGCAGCATAAATGACTTCTGAGAATAACTAGACTAGTTGACAGAGAATAGGTACATCAGCAGTTATTAAACACAGCAGTCCAACTGCAACCTCTCACTTTTGTAAGCCCTAAAGCACTGATTGCTGAAAATGCTGGAGTGAAAGCAATCCTGTATGTTCTTAGTGTCTTCCTTAAGTGCTCACTACCCATCTGTGTAACAGACAAGGTGCTGTACTAGATATACTTTTGATACACTATATTTTGACCATTCTTAGGATTATTTCCTGTTAACTAGACCTATGAACTACAAAGAAAATGAAAGTTACAGTACTGAATCTCTGGGTTAATGACTATAACTATTTAGTAAGGCTGCTTTTAGGGCTGTTCCACTGAATAAAATTGTCTGCCTTCACACAGTGTGTCTGAAAGTATAGTCTGAAACTAATACTGGCTGCACTGACAGTAGGTCCTTTAGAGGCTCGGTACAGGTTATCAGTGGATAACAGAAATGGATGAGGGATGGGCATAGGAGAGGACCTTTCACAGCCATGGATTTGCACCAAACAGTGTAGGGCTCTATAGCAGAAGAAAAAGCAGACTCTATAGAAATGTATGTCTGTAGCTAAAGCACTGTCTATTGTCTCTTCACTCACCCCTTACTTTCAGCTACTCTGTCAATGACCTAACTTTAGAATAAAACTTAGTTTTGTTTTGGACTCATGTGCTGGGTGCCAAAGGACTCCAGGCATGTTCCACACACTTTTTTTACCCATTCTGATAATACTTCATAGTTGGTGGCTACAAACTCTTGGGTAGAGAAACAAAGGCAAATGCAATGTACATATTCCCCATTCCAGGGGAATGCAGTCCCATCCAGTTTAAACTTACAAAACACCACAATAGTTCAGCTGAGATATCTCTATCAGAATACTTGTTTCAAGATGTTGAAGAAATAGTGAGGAAAATCTCTATACCTAATACCTAAAAAAAAAAAAAAAAAAAGTTACAAGTACAAGGACAAAACTGTAGGATAAATCCTAAGAATTCAATGTTTTATAGATTTCTCCTGATATAAAAAATAATGGTGGATTTTTTTTCCTTGCTCCCATAAAATTGATTTATAATATATAATAAGATCCACATTTCATAGTTTGGCAGCTGGCAGATAGTTCAAGGAAAAGCTCTTCTTTGGGATTTTTTTTCCAGGGCACACTATTCTTGTTGACAAGCAGACTTCAGCTGCAGGAATCTGAATGTTCCTGGTTTTGGAGGGGATTTGCAGTACCTCTTACAACCAGGTTCCCTTCAGCAATTAGTCTGCTGTAGAGCTTCTTTACTTCATCTCCCAGGTGCAGTTCATTTACACAGCCACTTCCTCCCTTACTGTGCAAAGGTAGCTTTCTCATTTTCCTTCACTTTATCTCTTCAACTTCTATTTATGGCTAGGAAACTCCCCAGTTATCAGACTTTTCTAATAATTTTTCTCTTATAGCTGTCCACATTAACTGGAGAGAATGTGGGCTTGCCAGCATGATAATTCCCTAGCTTTACATAATAGACTCCAAAAGTCATACATGAAGATGCCAAAATCTACTGAATGCATGTCAACATCCATAGATAAAATTGATGTAGTAAACTAGTTTATGAAACTGCACCATTAAAAACCTGTCTTTGGAAAGTCTGTGAAGAACCACCCACTAGAGGTATTAAGCACATACAAAATAAAGTAATTTTTAAGCCCTATTGTCCGTTTTCTCTTCATCTGTAAAAAAGGATGGCTCAGTTACTGAGATGAGAGGAGTGTGACTTCTCCCGAGGAAGGTATACTACTCAGACACTATAAAACTCTGCTCTATCCCGTTTTCTTATATTGTACTTTTTCACAAAGAATTTCCCACACCCTTTCAAAGCGTGTTTTTAAACCATAGGTCTTTTTGGTTAATCATTAACTTTTCTTTCTCAGTAAGCTGCAATTTTGGTGTCAAAAAAACAATTTTATTTTTTCAGTGTTTTCCTTCACATTTAAAACCTAACAAAAGAGACCACTTCTTTCATATTTCTGATATTTTCATACATGTTTTCCACTATTATAACTTAGAAACTCAAATGTGAGAAAGACCCCAGTAGCTTAGGTATCATGGAAATTTTATGAGGATTCCAACCACAAAAATTGTGATAACAGTTAGTGCTTATTGTTTATACTAGATACACATGCCAATATGAATCCATTTTTCTTACATACTGTGTTTTTAAGATCCTTGCTATAGGTCTTGCCACAACTTCTTAGAAATTCCAGTAAGGCAATAGGGAAACATTGTCTTAATATTCTGTGATGATAACAGGGAGAGAAGAGGTGGCAGCTGTTTTTTCACACTCAAGGACTCTGGGCTTCTTGTACCTAAATCCCCAGCAAAATTTCCCACATCTTAAGAAATTACACCTTCCTTGTCAAACAAGTCACAAGGATTTCATGAAAGTACGAGATCATTATTTTAGCAAATCTCCTCCTGCAAAGGAATTTTTTTAGTGCCTACATGTAGGAATGCAGTCTGTAGATTGGTTACACAAAAGCACTCAGCTCCTTGCTTCGTAGTAGATACTGCTCTGTCTTGTTAAAGCACAAAAAATGGGCTTAAAAAGCATCTAGGTTGATCAATCTGGTCACCCAACATGAAAAGAAACCTGTTCTATACAGTCCATTCATAAATACAGCAAGTTTCATACCATTACTCTTTATTTCTGTTATTCCCATGGCCAGTAATTCCTGAATTGGTGTCCCAGAACTGCACATTTAATAATCACAAAGCTAGTAATATCCATATTAAGTTTTTTTAAAAAATAGAAAAACACATCTTCTAAATTTCAAATCTCAACTTTTATTGCTAAGTTTACAAGGCTTACAATGTGTGACCACACACCATTCATTTACTGCCTTTTCTGACAATGCAAGAAAATTAAAAGGGAAAGAGGCTGTAAATGAAAAGGTTGTTATAGAAGGATGTCTTCTCAGTGATATATGTGATAGAAATGATTAGCATTAACTGATCTTTGTAAAGAATGTACAAGTATAATTCATTATAACAGCTTAGAAGTGCAATTAGTGAACGATAGTGTAAATGACACTGTTGTTCATAGACCTACCCATAAGAGTAATTATATTTTGAAAACTACTTAGTGAAAAATTGATTGCATGGGTCCTATGGGTATTGATAATTGAGATAAAAATATGTAAACAAGTATCCATTAATAAGTTTTACAGCAAATGTATATATTTACATGTTTGGCTAGTTTGGAAATACACATAAAGAATGAGAATTTTCTAGTGTTTCATTTTGTAAGGCATATTTAAGTGAAAAAAAATTGTATGACTTTGCAAACAACACTATTCTTACATTGCAGAAATTAATTTATTTTTTTTCTCCTTAATGTGTCCTAATATTTCAGAAATAGTAAAGTTCAGGAAAAGAACAAACAAACTCGACTGTCCTTAATGGTTCTGTTTCAAGGATTTGGTAGTTCTGTAGCTTCAGTGTGGCACATGCCAGCCCAGAACAAAATTTTCCTAGAGGTGGTTGCAGTTATTCATTGGGCAACAGGAGCCCATTTGGGGTATGATAGTAACTATAGTTTTTACATAATAGTAAGTTTGATAGTATTTAATTTAGTATGTGTGTTTGAGAAGTTACTGATAATACCTCATTGGCCTGATTCTATTTCATTAATAAGTACTAATTTCTTGTACTTTTTGAGATTTCCAAAAGCTTTTATTTGATGCTGGCATTTTGCTTGGAAACTGTGTTTTTTTTCTGAAGATCTTAATGAATTAATGTGCAGGTATTTGGTTATTATATAAATGAAGTTTAAACAGAGTTTGAAAGTATAACAATACTGTATGATGTGCTTTTTCCCATGAAAATGTATTTCTCTGTTTATTAGGCAGTGTTTTCAGCTACAACTTAACTTACTCTGTTGCTGAATACAGGAAGAAAGACTGCATCATCTAAACATATAACTTCAAGTGCTAATTCCAAGGATGAACTTGACATGAAAGGATATGAGACTGATCAAGAGAAAACTTAATGCTGGATAGCAGTGGCAAAATATTTCAATTTTATGCTCACAGGAGCCCCAGTGCAAATTGTTCCTGTGAATCTAAACCTTTCATCAATCAGATGTAAATTATAGCATGCATGACTGGCTCCCTTTTCCATTCTTGAGTTCCCTATAGAGAACAAGAGAGCCAACTGCTACACAGGCTCAACTAAACTGCAGTCTTTTTGCTCCCTAGAGGTTATATACCAACGCATCAGAAGAGACAACATTCACTTGTATTCCACATCAGGAGATCTTAGAAAATCATAGACAGTGAGTCAAGCCAAAATCTTCTAGAAAAACTTACAATACAGGCAACCAAGGAGGGGACTATGGGGGAGATGTTCTGATAGGAGCACTAAAAGATTTCCTCCTAACAATACTTTTCTAACTACACATCAAAGCTTTCCTTGAATAGCTGGCGCAGAGAAATTGAACATAAGAGGCTGGATTCTCTTTTGGTTTCAGCTGGGAGAGAGCTAATTTTTTTTTCTTAGTAGCTGCTACAGGGATGTATTTTGGATGAAGAATGAGAATAATGCTGGTAATACACTGATGTTTTAGTTGTTGCAGTCTCTCAAGCTTTGCCAATGAGGAGCTGCACAAAATGCTAGTTGATTGGGAACATGGCCAGGACAGCTGTCCCAGACAGGCAAAGGGATCTTCCATAGCATAGAGCATCCTGCTGAGCATGTAAATGGGATAAAGTGGCCCATGAGGGGCCAGTCACTGCTTGGGAAAGGGCTCGGCACCGGTTGGCAGGTGGTGAGCAGTTGTGCTGTTTTTGCTGGGCTTTAGTTCTCCCTCCTTTTTATTACAATTTTTCTTGTTGTTGTTATGTTTTTGTTTGGTGGGGTTTCTTTTTACTTTGTTTTGATTATTAAAGTGTTCTGACCTCAACCCATGAGTTTCATTTTTTTCCCTGATTCTCCATCCCATATATCAGAGTGGGGCAGTAAGCAAGCACCTGTATGGTACTTAGTTGCCAGCTGGGGTTAAACCATGACAGATAGTCAGAGAAGGATAAATTCTTTGTAAAGAACAGAGGTGTATTATTTCCAGTATTCACATGACTGTCATAGACTTTTATAAGTCATAGGAGGTACAAAACCAGATTTTAAAGACTAAATTAAAAATAAAGCTGTTGAACCACCTAACAGTGAATACCTGAGTTACCATGCAGGCAAACTTTACTGTGACTGAATTTCAGCCACAGAGAAGAAAGCTGAATTTCTTGCTGTGCTTGCTATCTACACTCACCTAATTATAGGCAGAGTTAATGTATGAACAGACCCTATGATCTGTAAAAGCAAACCACAAATGTCAAGCTTTGTGAAGTAAAATCAAAAGACGACTAGAATATTTGAGAAAAAGGTGCAGTTTAATGTAGTATTTCTCAAACTTCCTAGTAAATTGTGACCTCTTTTTGTCTCACCAGTTGTCATGAAACTTTCTGAGTCAGCAGCAGCTCAATTTCTGCAGAGTAAAGGCTGCTAACAACTAGCTGAAAGTATTTACATTAACCTAGCTCTCATAGAGCACTAAATTGGCTGCTTAATTATAGGTGGTTAGCAGTTAGATAGCCAAGGTAAACAGTTGCACCTTGTAATTGTCTCACCTATTATTACCTCTCACTCCCAATATGAATGCTTCTGCAACCTATTTAGGGACTAGAAATAGATATTGTATGTGGAGATGATAAAGTTATGCTCCCATCCTGTAAGTCCACATGTTTCTTCTCCTCTCTTTGTTGGCCTTGCCTATTTTTATAGTATTTGAAAAAATGAATTCTTGTACATCGTTCCTATGACATGAGATTAGCATCAATATTTCTCAAAACACACTAATAGATTCTCAACAATGATGTTTCATATAACTTTAGTTATTCTAGATAACAAACCAAAATGCTACAAAGCTTTAGAAAGGTGGGAAGCACTTTGCTTACTTCCATGCCTTTGCCCTTCTAAATGCTACTCATTCTTGTATTATAACTCACTGAAATATAACGTCACCACCTGGTAACAAGGCTGGGAGCTGAAATTTCAATTGTTGTTAGGGTTTCTACGTCAAAGGTCTGGCATGAATTCTTCAGTTTTTGAAGAAGACTTATGCTGAGCCACCAAGAAATAGAATTGAAGAAACTGAAGATACTTAAGTATCTTCAAGTTTTCTGAGTAAAAATAAAAAACAGACATCCAAAATTTTCACCTTTGTGATTATTTCTGAATACTGTGGACCTTTATCTTTGTCTGGCAGGTAGCTAAGAGCCTGTGTGATACACAGTGGTTACTGAAGCCCAGTTGTTAGTGGGCCAACATCTAACAAACCTCTATTCCAACTAATGTCAAAATTGGAAGGACTCTGCAGGAAGTCAATTATCTGAACAAGGAAAAAGACATATGAAAGACAAAAGACATTGCAATGAAAGACATTTGCAATGAAAAGCTGAAAAGTTTTAGCTGTCACTTTCTTTACTGCCCCTCCCATGGGCAAGTCTACAAGCTCTCATCTACAGATCCAGGGCACTGGTTATTTTCCTTAGAAAAATCCTTGCTATTTGACCTTTCCACATGTTTCTATCTTTTTTGATTCAAAATATTAATTACTTCCTAAGTCTTCCTTAAAGTGAGCTGACAAGAGGTATCTTTCTGCTGGGATAAGCAGTATTCCCAGAATTCAAATAACTGGCATCCTCGTTTATTGATTCCTCCTACATTTTCTTTAACTAGGGAATACCTTAGAGGCCTCCACATTTCTGAGTAATTTTCTGCATCTCTGGGATGTTTACTTCTCTATTTATTCACTTTTGTTTCTCAAATTGAATTAAGTTCTGTATCTGTGACCCCATGGAAGAAAAAGAGATGAAGGTTTCTGCTGCCTTAATGGTTTCTAGTGAATCTGTATTTAAACAAGTTGATTTTTAAGGACATTTTAAAGAAATAAAATTATGACATACCTATTCCTTATAGAAATCAATGTATTTCAAATACAGACTGGAACTGTGTGAAGCATCTATTAATTAAAATTCCTTTGTTCCAAATCCTAAAACCTAAAGCCCTATGTGAAGGTTTTAAAACAGAACCCCACTGCATAAAACAAACAAACAAAAACTTTAAAAATCTGATACATTCTTTAGGCTTCTAGAAAAGATCCTAACACTTGAAAAAGAATAAAAAGTTTAAGTTTCAGTAAGTTTACTGATATATTCTCTCTGTTCTCCCTTTTAGCTGACATTCTAGAGGCTCAGTTCTGTCAGGAACTCTGATAAAGCACTATAAATCTCTTCTTTCCTTCCCACATACCTTCTTGCTCCTCTGCAAAATCCAGCCAGAAAATCATTGCAAGTTGTTTGGTGACCAAGATACAAATCTTCAGCCTTTGCATTCTTTCAGCTGTCAGTCTAGATCCACACTGCCTCTTGAGTAATATCAAAAGCAGCAACTCAGGACATTCAAGTTCCTATGTCCCCCTTTTGCTGTCTTTAGTTAGCTTTACAGCCACTTTGCTCTAATATTCCAGGTAAAATAAAAATAAAATAAAGTTAAATAGGAGTTTGATTAATACCTAGGAAAAATCACTCTCAAAATATAATAATAATATAACTAGACATTTGCAAACAAATTTAATAACATACATAGTCTTCATCAGATGTAGTATCAACCTGTGATGTCAAAATAATTTTTAATGATCAAATAGAAGCTGTACAGGAGAAATATTATTTTCCTTGGTGTCTTCTAAAATGCTCTCACCAAATATTCTCTACAAAGGCTTACATAGAACATGTAGGAATAGCTTATTGGGTTCAGGAAATGAATTTTACTCAACTTTCCAATATTTAAGGAAAAACGTATGTATTTAGATAGATATTTTGGTATTTTTCCTGTATTCCAATCAAATGACTTTTAAATGTTTTAAAGATATCACTGAAATCTCTCTTGTACTTTCTGAGTTACATATAAAAACAGATCTATTACTCTCTAGTTTCTAAACAGTCATATTTTCATCTCTGGTTATTGAAAAGAACACAAGTCATTAATTCCTTTACAATTTAAACTAAGAGATATTGTCTTTATATTTCTCTCAACACCAGGAAAACTGGAAAATGGTATGCCACGCTCATTTAGCTTATAAAATTGTCATCAAGTTTATGTACAACACTAATGGACACTTCCTTATTTAAGTAAATAATGCATCCTTTAAGAATGGAAATTACAAAACCCAGCTTAGCAAAAAACCATGCAATCATTGAGTTCTGGAGTTTAAATTCCTCTATCTTTTCCTCTAAGGTTAGGAACTCAACAGCTTTCTCTTAGTTGTTCAGTTGTTCTATATGTATCATGCTGATCCTCTCCAGGAGAACCTTTGTGTCAGAATCACTCTTGAGGGAATCATGCCAATGTATAACAAAATCAACATTTTTCCAAATATACTAGAGTTTTTTTGGGTTTTTTTTGTTTTGTTTTGTTTTTTGTTTGTTTTTTTTTTTGTTTTTTTTTTTTTTGTTTGTTTGGTTTGGTTTTTTCTGCAGATTCAAAAATAGCTGGTAAATGACTAGTAATTTTGCAAGGGTTGATAACATTTTCAGTTTTAAGTAGACTACATGAATTAGGCAAGAAATGCAAAGAATACATAGCAAGTGACAACATACCAAAATAAGAGAACTTTAGAAGACCTGCTTATCATAGATGATCCTATACCCTTGTTTCCTTCTCCCAGGACAAAGTGTATTTCACCTAAAACCTAGCAGAAGGCCCAAAATCAAAGCACAGTACTGCATCAAGGCCTCTGACTTTAGAACCACAATTCCTACAGTTGCAGATTTCACTCAAAAAATCTAGTTGCACTCATTAACCCTTCAGAAGTTATCCAAACTCTAGAGGTTTTATCAGCAGTTAGAGAAAAAATGGTTATTACTGAATATCTCACTGTTACCATGTCTTTTTGATGATGCTCAAATGTTTCAGCAAACCATTTCTTTGTCATCTCTTGAGAAAGTAGCCAGCTGTAGGACAGTTTCATAAAGAAAACCTCTGAATAGACTGGAATGAAATCCCTTCATGAGATCCAGGAATCTAGGTTAGCAGCATCTAGGTTATACAGAAAATCACCCACAATATCTGCCCTATGATGCCTACAATCTAACTGTGTTTTCAGTGGGGAAAGGGGTTAAATTCCTCTTTTTTTTTTTTTTTTTTTTTCCTTGCACTTGGCTTAATCTGACTCAGATTTTAGGAATTTTGTAACTGTTTACATTTTGCTATTACAATACTTGTCACTTAAAATTTCAAACTTCCTGCAATTGCCACTTCTATTCATGCTTTTTGCCACAGACTATATGTCACAAAATTCTGCTGGAGGCTTCTGTTTATGATCCATTATCAAAATTAATATTACATTTTTGAAAGCCACTCCATTATGATCAAGTTACATTTGCTCTTGGTTTAATGGCATATTGTTCAGGATAACTACAATACTAAAGATACATGAAACTGTAAAAACAAAAAAATATGAAAGCATGTGGTTTTACCTATAAAAATCAAATTAATTCCACTGTGATTTTTTTAAATAAGAAAAGTTATTAAAGCTATGCTTATCCTCATTGAGAAGTAACACAAGAAATCACAGGGATACTCATAACTGTGAGACTAACAATCTGAATAAAAATTTTGTGCAGTTATCACAAACACATAGTTGTTGCAAACAGTCCTCCCTCTTTCACCTTTCTTCCACTGTATCCCTGCCCTGAAAGAGATATCAACTCAAATAAAAATCCATAAAGAGAATATAGACCTGGAGTCACCCAAGTACACTTTACTCAAGAGTTGGATGTAAGCCAGCTCCAGTCTGGAAGCAATCTAAGCACGTTCATACAGTGTTGCATGCAGATTTATAAGCCCTGCCTCTTGATGTTGATGTTCCCCATGATGTTCACTAGAGGCTTTGCTACTGTTATTTATTTTATTTGGAATGCACTCAGATGCAATGGTGATGAGCCGCAGTACAAAACCCTGTGAGAGAGAGTGACAGAGTGTGAGACAGAGATGAGAATGAGAATAAAGGCATTTTTATTACATTCGTCTCAGTTTGAAATTCCTAATCCTGAAATTCTCTGAACAATGGTCTTAAACTACAGTCAGCAATTCAAGAGGAACAGATTCCTCACATGAGCCTCTTGGTGTGTGGTGCCAAAAGGTCAAAAACATTGAATATGATTTAAATGTGTAAGCTGAGACTCTGAAGAGAAACCACACATTCTGAAGCGGTGTGAGAAATGACCACAAGCCCTTTTAACACTAGTTTCTGTCACAAAGCAGATCTTCTCTAACACCAATCTCCTGATTATACTTCTCTATTCCACTAGTTAAAAGTGTAAGGGAGGAAACTGCATTCTCTTACTGTTCTGCTCTCAAGGGACCTTAACATATCCGGCTTTGGGCACCTAATTTTCTTCCCTTAATTTGGGATGTTGCAAAATTGAGAAATAAATCATAATATTATATATTTTACTGTAGTCATGCTTTCTTAATCTATTATTTTCACACACATATATAAAGAATATACTCCACACTTCTATTCTGTTTCTTCATGTGCATAAAATTGCCACAAATAAAATGAGAGTCACAATTTATTCTTTGTATCAGATACGAAAAAAGTTTTAAAGCATTTTATGGAGTGATAAAATAGAAACAAATTTTATAATTTATGGTTCACAGGATGCAACGATTGACATTATATAGAAATTTAATCAGTCTTGCAGAGCTCACAGACATATCACAGTAGGAGGTTCTTTTGACATTTCATGGAGAACTAGGCAAGATGAGGTACAATATGTGTGCATATTTCAGTATGTTATGTGTTTTCTTAAGCTTTTATCCTTTCAGGAGTCACTGTCATTTTGAAGGAATCATTCCTTTAAAGAGTTCTAAATACATGAAAGACAAACTTCAAGATTTGTTTTGAGGAAAACAGAGTTAGAAATACTTGCAGAGGTAGCCAATTCCTCCCTGATACAGACTTTGGAAAACTGAGACACTTCTTTAACACCTTTTCTATACCCTTGAAATCTGTCAGGTGTACAGCACCTGGTTGTAGTCACATAATCAGGCTATAACCCTAATGTCATGTAGAGTTATGACTGGGAACATTTTGCAGCAAATTCAAGGGTGCAGGATGAAAAAGTCAGCTCAAAGCCTTACTCACCCACAGCTACCTAATTTCTACAATCCAAGCAACAAAGAACAGAGCCTGAAGAAGGGGCTGTAAAAGTTATTTTCATGCTAAATAATACTCTTATTAGCAGTATGCTGGTTTCTATAATGAACACAGAGTGCCATAACTTTACTTCATCCAGAAGTACTTCATTATTGTTGACTGAAACAACTTTGCCTCTGAAACAATTTTATATCAGAGTGTCATAATTACATTTATAGCTATTTAGTAAACCTACTTACACACTATAATGATATAAGTGCTTGTTGGACAAAACATCTGAAGCCTCAGATACTTTATCATAAACTAGTGATTATGACTGTTTTTCAGAAATTCTCATTAGGAATGTAGGCAGCTACATAAACCTTTTGATAATGTTATCTGATATATTATTAAATATTTTGCTATTATCAAACTAATAACCTAATTTTTTTCATTCTCCACCATTTTTTCTCATATCCCAAAGCTGTGGGTTAACAATATACAACCCACAGTATTCACTTTTTTAATGGAATCAAATTCCATGTTCAAAAAGCTACGTTAGGAAACAAACATAAAACACTAGAAATAGCTCAGAAATATATATCTGGCCAGATAACCAGCCTAATACTTTGCTATAATATTAGGTGACAATCTTTTTTGAGATTATGAAGTAGGAACAAGAATCACAGCCATAAATGACTTTGAGTAGAGCTGGGTGAAACTTTTTCTAAGAAGTTTTTTCCCGGTGAAAATATGCAGCATTTATTTCTTTGTTTTACTTAAAATTAAAACTGTGCTTTCTTAAATTGCATGTAGAAAATGTATCAACCAAGTAAGGAGCCCAGTCACTGTTAGCTAATTAAAGGCTGAGGCTGGGCTACCACTGACTGTTGGCTGGCTGGAGAAGTTTTCCTTCCTATCTACTCTGTTCTCAGAGACATCATGAGCCATGGATAGAGCCATGAATATTACAATAAACCCAAAAACACAAAACCAAAACCAAAAACAGTTATGTGGTAAAATTCTGGGTTAAGTAATAGCAAAAGACAGAGTTACTCTAGAGATTTCAAAAGTAAAGCTACAGATGAATTCTTATATTCGTGGATTAGATAACTTTGTCCTTTTATATCTTGCAAAGTACTGTAAGCTTATTTGATAATAGACAATCAAGAAAATAAAACTCCAACATGGTCACCATTTTTTTAAAACTTTTTTTTGGTTCAATGAAATTAAAAATCTGGCAACAAACAACCTATTTAAAAACCATGTAAACCATTCATCATCTTAGAAGTACTAAAACCAATAATGACTATTTTTTTTCAAGCTAACCTGTTTCAGGATAAGATATCAACTCATTTCAAAAGTTTTGTGGGGCCTATAAAAGTCCACCTCTGGCTTCTGTAAACACTTTTTTAATATACCATTGTTAGACCTGGGAAGTTGCAATTTGTGTTTACATGTCAGTATTCATCAACAAAGCACAAAACTTCATCTGGAGAAATAGAGCATGAAATCACTTTCTCACCCTGCTTCTGTGCATCATACCTAACAACACTGAAACTTAAAAAAACCCCACACCAATATTTAAGTGGTGTAAAAATAAGTTGTCAGATTATTTTCTCAACTCAGTATCAAGTCCAAAAGTACACACACTTCTGTTAACAGCTAGAAATCTGAACACTTCATTGCAACTGCTACATTACCTTTACCTTCTATTTTTCATAATTAAAAACAAAAGCTAAAAGAACCTCTAAAAATTAGCATATTTAAATTCTACACATCTGTGAGAGCATAGGATCAAATAGAGACAAATTTCAGCTGTCTCGGGATGAATGACCACTTACTAGTGAGAAGCACTGTTGACCACTGAAGACTTAAATTGGAGTAAAAATACTATCTAGCTTCTGAGAAAAGAGGGCTAACCAAAACTAACAGTCCTAAAAGATTCCTTGGGAGGTTCATGTAGGCTTCCAGAAGAAGCACACACTCTTTGTACAACTTTTACATCAGCAGGGCTTCATCAATCCAGCCGTCTTTCACTTCATTTAGAACCTCATTTGTGATGTGGCCCAGCTTAATAAACAAATTTTGAAAATGTGCTGTATATAATGCAGTATTTTGATTTAGGAAGAGAATTATTCATAAGGTTTTTGGTTTAAGACATCAGATATACAATTACAATAAAAAATTAAAAGTAATGCTCTGGACCAACTTGCTTAAGCTGTTGAAGGACTATTTCAGGTTTTTTATTTACCAACATCCTGCAACTCATAGTTCTCCATTTGCTGATCTGGCAAGATGCAGACGTACCAAGAGAAAGCCTATCTTAGTTTACTCCTTTATGTGAACATTACAATGTATAGAAAAATCACCCTTCAATCTTTTCTTGCTTCTCCTTCTTATTCAGGACTTCCAATCAACTCCATCTGATTTAGGGAAAAAAAGACACTCAAACCCTAAAATTATCAAAAAACACACAAAAAAGCCCCAGCAACAACAAAACCTAACCACTGAACCTAACTATTCAAAGAAAAGAAATCTAGGACACTTAAAAGAGATCTAGGGTCTACTCACTATAGAAGCCACTTAAAGGCTTTCACAGTTCTGGAAGACTTTTCATGCAAGCAAAGAAAAGGTCTCAAATGAAGGCTCCTATCACCCTATTAAAAGGTGACTTAAAAGGTTGCACTTAAAGGTATAAATTTAAATTAAAGTTTCTTAATTTGTTGATGCTTATTCAGTTTTTTTCTGGCTAGCACAGTTGAAAAGAAAGATTTATCAGTCAAACAGCTCTGTTCTTGTCTTCTGCTTTCTGTTCAAGTATACTCTGTCCAGTCTTTGTCCTTTAATCCTTTGCTTCTTCTGCTACTCCCTCTATCTTTTTTATAATTATTGAAGGAAAAAAGGAGAAAATAGGTTTTAATCTCTACTCCATGTTTCCCTAAAGTAAGAGGGAAACTATTGTCAAAAAGGGATAGACACTGGATACTGTGGTTAACTGAAAATTCTTGTTACCTGCTCCAGAGATGGAGCCATATTTGTTATTGCTTCTTGCCTGGGAGAAAAGTATAAAATTGTGGACCTTCCCTGATGCCTCTTGCATCCTTAAACAGACTGCTTTAGTCACCAAGGTTCTCAGGCTGGACCCATCCTGAACATTTAATTCAGGAACATTTAAAAAGGGAAGCTCTCGCACAACTGTAAACACAGCTAACATTTTTGTGGGGATTTTCAAGTTAAGGTGTTCACACATAGCTTCAAATCCCTAATATAACTTGGAACTTGTAAATTTTGAAGGAAATGAAAAGATAAACATAGGAGGAGTTAATAATACAAAATTCAGACTCTTTGCATTGGATCATTAAGCACAATTAGTTGCAGCACCCTTGTTACAAGGCAATAAGAGAAGCACTTCAGATGTAATAAAAGGCAGTACATCAGTGATAACCAATCTATATTCAGCTTACTACCACCTGTAAAAGCAGGCAATATGTTTCTTTTAAAGAGGCTTGGAAAGTGGTTCCCAGGATACCTTTAGGGAACGTGTACTTTTTGAATTAATTAATCACTGCATGTCATCACTGCTCCACTCCACTGCATATGAAATAGCACTTCTCTGGCACTTGAAAATCTTAGTCAGAAAGAGGTTCGAGTAAAACAATTTACGATAAATATAACTTCAGTGCAAGAAAGATTAGTAGGAGTTAATTCCAAATGGAAGTGGGGAAAATATCACTGCAGCTTTTATATTGCAGATGAGTTTCCTTCATTACTTGCATTATTTTCATGCATATCAGCTTAGAAGACGTTTTGGTTTTTTTGTTTTTTTTTCCTTTTAGAACTATATTGAGTGAATGTTCTTTCAGGGAGGTGATCTTGGCAGACACATATTTCAGGAATAAAAGCTTTTTAAGTTCTCTACCAAGAGAGGTACGTTGGCCCTAACATCCTGGCCAATGCTGTGTTTTCTAGTGAAGAAAGACAACATTTTTCCAAATAGGGGTCTTTTTGTGTCATATATACAAATAGAGGTAGGATACCAAAGCATGAATTTTCACTAGTGACCCTAAGGCAGAATGTGAACTAAGGTCTCCAGAGGGGAAAGGCTAATGCACTAAACTACTGCACCACCAAGTCCCCTTCACTTTCCAATTATCACAGAACCTCTCCTACTGCTGTGACATTCTCCTTGCCACACAGGTCAAAAAGTGAGTTACTGTCAAAAGTGATTAATCTATCAGCTGGCTCAGGAATTCCATAGAATAAAATGAGAGGTGCTTGTCCCAAGTATGGTTGCAATACTACAGATTTCTTTTCAGGCTTTTTCTATCTGAAATCATGACTGTTTTCTCATTCATACAGTATCATGTCATATCAGATTTAGAGACATCTTGTAAGAGGGAAAAACCTCCATGGTATCTCTTTCATAATTAATTTCAGGTTTACAGGTCCTAGAAACTGAAGACCTCTGCTAAAATCCCTTTATTGCTAATGCATAAGATGATGTAGGAGAGGTCTGTTTCTAAATATGTAGCCATATTATAAATGTGATCCAAATGTATTTTTGGATTTTTTTCTAGCACACTTTTTAGTTATAAAAAAGTAAGCTACTTATGAACTCAGAAAAGCAACATATACTTAAAACTCAAAAGTCATGACTCAAAGTCATGATAGGTTTTTTCCTCCCTAACTTTCCTATATCCTGCAGATCATAAAAATAAGTTTCAAGTGATCCTCTTCAATGATTCATAACACTAGCTTACTTGTTCAAAAATCCCCAACATACATGCCCTGATTAAAATCATATTTTCACACTTAACAGATTTACCCTAATGTTGAAAAGTCATTTTCTCAAATACTCTTTCAATTATATGAGATTTCGCTTCCTTGGAGGATTTAATAATTTAGTACTATAGATTAAACTTTGTACTTTGTACTTATGTGGTTTCACGTGGTTTCAACCTGTGAGCCCTTTTTGCTTCCTTTTTAAGGTTATTGGCTTTATTTTGCCTGAAAGTGTCACACAAGCTTACTGAAGATGCTAAATATTTATGAAGCTCTTGGCCTCAGCGGTATGAATCAGTGAGTACAAAATTAGGTGTTTAACAGATTAACCCAAGTCTCAATTTTATACCAATTTTATAGTTGCAGTTATTTTGGTGTCTAAAGACTTTCCTTTATCCTAAACTTACAGTGACTTTCCAGCCCCACTTCAGGGAAAAAATAAACAAACAAAACCCCAACCACGCACAAAACTTACACAGTTTAACTTTAGTACTTTAATACAGTTGCTCATTCTGACCGTTCTGTAAATAAGGTCTGTAAGTCAGGATCTTGCACTAAAAATTTGCCTCCAACTTCAAAAAAATTCCACACAGGGCTCTGCCAGCAACATTGATCCTACTGCAGTGGTACCAGTGCTGTGTCATCACTGCCCTGCCAATCCTTTGCATTTGCTTCATGCATACTTAGTGGGTATATAATAACTGTTAAAAAATACTAATTTGCTTTTTTTCCTGCATACATCTTCAAAACAAGTTCTGTAAATTTGCTGGGTATTGATAAAGCAAACATTTGACAATTTTACCTTTATATCTGTTCTTCAGACATCAGCTAATGAACTGTTGCTAAAACACCCAGCAGAATCACAGAACCATTGAATAGCCTGGGTTTGAAAGGACTCTGAAGATCATCCAATTGCAACCCCTATACCGTGGGCAGGGACACCTTCCACTCATGTTATGTAATGTTGATACATCAAACTTTAAATTACAGTATTTTTAAAGAAAGAAATTTTAATTTTATATATTACAAGTTGGTTTACAACCAAGACTTCACTGCAAAACTGATTCAAAACAGAAAGAAAAAGAATCATTTTCTAAACTAAAACAACACAGCAAAGACTTCAGGTGCAATTTCCTTAAAAATCCATCACATTTTGCTTTAAAATATCTAATGCTAATGTTTTGGTCTGAAAAAATATGCTGTAATTAGCTAGAACTACATAGTAAAATAACTTCTTAAAGAAGTTCCAAAAGCTACTTTTTTTTTTAATCAGCTGAAATATGTAGATAATATGTTGTTTTGATTGCCTATAATATTTAGCCTTCATCAGCTGCACAGAGATTTGCTGTGATTTAAAATCCCTAGAATTTCAGCTAACAACATGGAGTTTCTTTGGAAGAAGGAAAACATTTTAAAATAGCAATTACCACCGTAATTGCAAACAGCTGAAAGTTTTTGAATTCTTGATAGTCTGATTCTAGGCTTGATTTGCAACATCGTTCTTGATTGCATTCCTCTGTAAATCTTCTGTTGACATTCAGGACTTGTGGGGTTTTTGTTTGTTTGTTCTGTTGGGTTTGTTGTTGTTGTTGTGTTTTGGGTTTCTTTGCTTTGGTTTTTGTATTACCAACATTGGTAGAAACTCTCATCCAAAAACTGGAGAAAGAGTAAGTGAGGAGAATAAGGAAGGAGGTAGGTAAAGAATTAAAGGTCCTTCACATAAATATTCCATCTTTATTTAAAATGCTTATAGAATGTATTCCAAAAGATTCTTCTAAGCAGATTTTTAAAGAAGTCACCAAATTTTTTTTAGTGGGAATGAAAATATCAATAACTTCCCCAATAGATTCTTCTCAACTGCTATTCTTTATTTCATTTCACTTCGGAAGTGAAACAAAACAAAACTAGATCACCAGCTCCAGCTTCCTGAGGGTAACTACTCATGGAGTAGTGTGTGCCAATTTAGCAAGAACAACACCTAACTGTATTCAAAATACAGATTACAAAATAACATCAATATACATATAGGGTATACACTATATTTGCCAATATTTCAGTATTTTAACCATGAAGAGACTGAGGGAAATCACAGAATTACTAAGGGCATGTCAGAGACAAAGATGAAAGTATTTTGGGATGCACAGTCTGATGAGTCATCTTTAGGACTGGTTAAATTCTAAAAAAAATCCTTTCACTCTCCTTTTTAGACTATTATTTAAGCACATTCACATTTCTTTATATTTGCCCTTCAGACATTGTAGAATTGTCTGATGGAATAAGACAAAAATGGCATCTTTCAGAAAGTGAAGTTTCAGTGTCAATATCTTAAATATTTTCCTTCTTTTTTTGTAAAGTTTCATGTAATTGCAATTCAAAAGTTGAAGAAACTTTTCTAATTGCCTCACCTTTAGATTTGTAGCTTGCATGTGACAGATTGAAAATCAGTTCTTTGTTTACCCTTACCTGCAAGGATAGGAATTTTTAGGTTTTCAAGTCTGCATTGGTAAATTTGAACACAGTTTTGCTCTTCATAACATTTTGTAACTGCTTTTAGTATTCATCCAAAAACCACTAATAAAAACAAAAAGACAGAGAATATCCCACCTGTTTTGGAAGTCAGGCCATTATAAGACAGGTATGGTAATTATTATCTTCACGATTATGAAATTTTCTGAGCATATGGCAATTTACATTTACTTAATTACATGTAGACTTAATTGGTAAGTTTACTAATATTTGCTTTCATTTACTAATATTTGCTCTTCTTAAAAAAAATCAACACAGCAAGGGTTAGAATTAGAGCACAATAGAATGCATTCTTTGATAGGAGAAAACATATTTTAAAAATCCTAGTAATGGGTACTTGTTACTGTTATGAATATTTCTAAAAATTCAAAGGAGCAGCCTAAAAGGCTTAAATGGTTTACCACTGGTAGTGGATGTTTACAGAAGGACTTTCCTGGGTCACATTTTCTAAACTGTTGCTCTTAAATATCTGAAAATAGGTATTTTAAAAAATAGTGGAGTGTATGGTCCCTCACAAATTTATATTGTAAGAAATAATACATAATTCACCAAAAGTTTAAAACAAACCCTTTTAGATATGCCTAAATTCATTGGGATTTATCTAAAAGAGGCAACCCTTCTTATAAAAAGAGATCATGCGTTTGTACCAATTTCACCAGTTGCAAAATAATGAAACAGATGTAAAAGAGTACAGTTGAGGATCACTAAATTCTAAATGTTCTCATGATGAGATCAGTACTTGCCTTTTTTGGTGAAATAATAATGAAGTGATTTTATTTTTTTTTTTTTCTGAAGGAACATTTCCAGAGAATCCCAAATAATATTTTCTTATGCTTTACTCATTCATAAAAGGTTTCTAAAGAATGCTGTTAAATCATACATGATTTGCTTCTTTTAGTCTCCTATATCTATCTAGTTTTCAATATTTTCCCTTTTGCTTTCATAACTCTATATAGGTTTCTTTTAGTTTATATGAATATACAGTATCTAGTAAAATAGGATCCAGATGGTAATGAATTTTTCATACGAGATAATAAAAAATAATATAATAACACCAGTAGCATGACAGAGCCCTCAGTCTAAACTGTTAATTCCTCTTTTCCTTGAAAAAGGTGCTCATACCAACTTTAATGTTTAATGTGAGAGATGCATTTTGTTAGTTAATGCCCTCTGTGGACAACTATATACAATTAATTCACCACCCAATTACAAAAGTGGGAAATTTTCCAGCTCCTTCACCTGCAGACCACACTCGTGCCACAGTGCACTTGGCTCTCTTCACAAAGATCTTTGTAACACCTTGCATGTGCATTAAGGTAACTGAAATCCTTTACTTTTAATAACATCCAATCTGCCTGTCAAATCAAATTATTGTCTCAATGACGAGTCATAAAGACAGCTTGAACACACTGTGAGTCAGGAGCAATAATTGATCTCTTGAATATTTTTCCCATGCTATGAACCTGGTGCTCCAAATGAGCATATCCCAACTATACTTTGGAAAGGTCAGGCACTGCCACTTCAAAGCCTGGTGACTGCAATATAGTCATGTTGTAAGGATGACCAGTTCATATCCACTCCCTCAGAATTCCTCACCAATACACTTTACTAATGTGATGAAATCACATGCTTTGGGAGGCAAATGTGTAGGTGAATTTGTATTTAGGTTAGTAACAGTTTGGATGCAGTCACATACTTTCCTTTAAATAGTCCACTTAAGAAATATTCACATTTTCTTTTGACCTTACCAAAAAACTTCTTTCTGTTTTCATGATGGGAATTGTCATTCAATTTTAAAACTTCTTCTGTAAGATATCACGGACATTCAAAAAAAGCAAATACCATGTCTAAACTTCTGAAAAAATATTAATCCCTATATGCATTTTTCATGGTTTCTTCCAGAAGTTGTTGTTTTTTTCTTTAAATTCTTAAGTAGTTCATAATGTGATTTGTAATTATCTTTCTATAAATTGCATGTCTTCTCTGACATGAATGTGAAAGACATAGAAATTAGTATTTTTTATTACTGAGCTGTTCCTTTCCATCATAGAAGGAGAAAGAGACATTGTTGGCCAAAAGTCAACATTAGAAACTGTTTAAATGTGAACCTTATAGTAAGGAAAAAGCTTGCTGGCAGGTTTCTTAAAAAAAGATCTTCCTAGGTAAATTATTTCTTTGCTGATTTTTTGCATAGAATAGTGTAGGTTCCAAACAGCCTCCCTGCATATTCACTCCTGTCCCTCCCAGACAAAACTGAGTCTAAAATAATTCTTGTTTTTAACTGATAAGAATAAAATCAACCTTAAAAATGTCATAAAATTAAGAGGATTTAATAGTGTAGCTACAATGAAGTTTGACTTTCTTTAGGCAGAATTAAAAAATCAAATCAGAAAATTAATTTTTCTACAGAAATAACAAAATGTTCACTCTCCTCTTTATATCCTCTAATGGGTACAGCAGAGCACTCACAAGTAAAGTAGTCAAGATTGTTCTTATGATAAATACAAAAGTAATTTAAAGTGATAATTTATATCAACATGCATCTTTAGATAAAATAAGAAGGAAAGAGTAAGATTTACAAATCAAATGAGGCATCTGAAGTGGGACTTGGATCAAATAGTGGTATGTAATGTGAAGACTTAAAAATACATACATAAATACGTAAGTTTTTATCACTAATACTCCTAAATTGCCTAGGTTCCTTTTTCCATGCACATCTAAAGCTACACCAGAGCAATCAACGTGAGTACTTGGTTACCTAAACCTGACTTAAATTCCCAGACTAAAAAGTTCCCCTCTTCACTGGAGCACACAAATTCCCTTACCAGACATTTCGCAAGGAGCCCTGGCACCTGACCTGCTCTGAGAGATTCCCACCAAAGTTCTCCATGTATCAAACTTTTAGTATGCAATGTGGAGACTCACATGGGCTATGTGCTTTCACAGCTCCAGCTCCCTGAATAAACTCTTACACACACATATTCCAAACAACCCTGAAAGCATTCAACACTGCAACTATGGGAGATTCTCTTTTAAGCAGTGAAATGTGAGTTATAGTGTTGGCATTTCAGTCATCAATACTAACCATTAATTTCAGATGAGTTTATTTTTGTGCTATTATCAACATATCCTATATTCATAGACAATAAAATAGCATTTAGGCTTAATGGGAACAGCATATGTACAGGATATGAATTAACTATTGAGAAAAAACTATTGCTGACAGAATTCCCCAACACTTGCCACCACAAAAGGCACTATCAACACGCAAACAAGCTCAAACAATTCCACATTGCTAATATGGAACTAGTTTATCCCACAAACACACAGTGTCCCCTGCTGTGATGAAAGGAGATATGTCCCACACATTAAAGTTGTGCTGAACAAAGAAAGAGGTTTTAAGAAAAGACCCAATTTTTATAAAAAGAACAATCCTAACAGCTCAAATGACTACCAAGAAAAGAAATAGAGCCTTGATATTTAAATGCACCATCAATTTGATAATGAGAAAAAAAATGTATAAGAAGGAACCAATGTTATATACTGAAAATTATATTATTTGATGATGAAAGTAACCATCATAAGTCAAACAACCGAGATTTTCATAATCATATTCAGTCATTTCATAATACACAAATCTGCAACTTGTACAAGTGTGTACTCCTACCATACAAACAGAAACTATATCAGCTGCTTACTGAATTAAAGTCTCATGTAAACACTAAAATACACTGCTTAAGGAGACAAGTTGAAAGACCAGCTGATAGTGTACATCAAGCAAACATCGCAAGGAAATGGGGTAGACAGGAAAGAAGAATTTTAAATTTCAAAATACCATCCTATTGAAATAATCAGGAAAAAATGTATAAACAACGAAAATTTCGTATACATATAGTCAGTAATTTGAAAACACTCCAAATGTTTTTATGTTGATTTGGAATTTTTAGTACAAATTAGAAAATTATTATGACCAGAGAGTTTTTTTAAAGCTACACTTCAAAAAAATTTCATTTTTCAAACTTTCAGTTATCTAATTGCAAAAATGTCAAGAATTCTTTTTCAAACTAAGTTAGGGGACTTCTACTGTTGGCTCATACTAATGCCATTTTTAATTTCAAAGCATGAATTATTTCTATTGAAAAATAATTTTGATGGAGAATTCCAAATCAAGTTCTACTATCGTCTCTTCTGAGGCTGAGAACAAATTTTGATTGTAAAGCTTAATTTGTTTACAGTCTTTCCATAAAAGTTATTCATTTTCAGAGAATAAAAAAGAAAAATAATAAGCCATAAAAATCTACCAACAATACATTGCAATTGAAAAAGTATGTGTTCCATGGCATTGGTATTTTTTCTACTTCAATTTAGAAAAAAAAAATTTCAAAAAATCAGTATATTTACCACCTCTGCAGAAATTCTAGTCTGCTAATTTGTGCAAACCAAGCCAATTGAAAGTATCCAGCTCAAATTTTTCAACTTATTTATGTCTGACTTTTTATTTTTTACTTTGTTTCTTCCTATTCTCTGCAGCATCCCAGGTCTTTAGAAGAAAACAGTCTTCAGAAAAAGGTGGAGAATACACTCATTATTAAATACATTCATTATTACATATTATCTATCAAGCATGAGAAACAAAATAGTAAGAAATTTTAGCTCAAACTAGCCTTGAGAACATATTAATCTAATTAACTAATTGAAGATAAGTCTCCAGACAGCTGTTCAAGAAGCTCAAGCAGTCAGAAGAGCACGACACATCAGAACCAACAGCAGCCTTCTTTCTTGTCTTGCTGTCCTGGAGTTTGTGTTACTATTGTACATTTCCAGCATTGCACAGCTTTGCCAGTTCTGACAGTCATAGCAGAATTTTGATTTTGCCTCAGCAAAACTCAGCAAAAAAAAAGAAAGTTACCCATGAGTAACCTTCTCCCCCAGTTCCCCACAAGGGTCTGCTTCTTGCTCCCTGGTGACACCAGTGGTGGTCTCATTGCCTTGGTGTCTGACTGTTCAGGCAGCACTTGCTGCTCTAGCAGCTGCTCCTGTCTCCTCAGGGAAACCTTGGGAAGAGTATATTGATTCAGCTAATTCATTTTAGGATAGCAAACGATTTTAATGGAGGAAAGATTTGTCATGATATGCACGCTCACTCTGATTGGGGAATGGATTAAGGCCCCAGTATGAAAAAGAGACTGCTTTCAAGAAAACCTTTTTTTTAATGGCATGACCCAAATTCTCTGTTCAGAAAGTGTGGATGACAAGGCTCTCCCTTTGCATGAGCAATGATTTCATTGCACTATCACTAACATCTCTGTTTTCCTATGATCAAGAAAAGAAGACATTTCCAGCTTTATAATACAACATATACTTATTGCAGGAAGACTAAACCAATAGTTTTCTTTTAATAAGATAACTGATGTGCTTGAGGATATATCCATCTGGATTTCAGCAAGGTATTTTGTGAAACAACACATGTGAAACAGTTAGTTAAAATTGAAAACATTTAGTCAAATTAGTCAAGCAGTGAAATTGATAAGGATTGGCTAAAGAAGAAATGGCAATAAGTTGCTCTGAAATATAAAACATCAGGCTGAAAAACAGTTACTAATCCAGATGCAATTTTTGGCACAGGAGTTATTTATAAATTGAAAATGAAAAAAAAAAAAAAACTGGAAAAGTAAATCAGTTTCTAAAAGAAAGTCCAAGAGAACATTTCTATCAGAAAAAAGCAAAAAACTTCTAAGATGGAAGTTATTTTTGCTAAATTTATGATGCTAATATGAGAAAACTGGAGACCAAAAAGGTCCCTGTTAGTGTTGTGTTTCAAAGTTTGTCACTCCTTCTATTCTTTTACCAAAGTCAGTTCTTTTAACCATCAGTTTATCACCACATTCTGAATGTAGCCCATGCTTTCTTAAGACTTGTTTTCCCCTAAATTACCTGATTTGAATTCCTGTAATTAATAGTCTTGAAACTTATCACTCATGATCCATTGTAATAAGGTCCCTCACTCTCAAAAGTCCATTTAAGCCATTTTCAGTGAAAAAGTAATCAAAGTATTCCTTCATGACCTCTAGGTTTACTGTTGTGTCTTTTCTCCTCTCATTCTTATTAGTTACCTTTCTTGATTTTTCATAATTTCCTCCAGCTTTGCTGTTTTTTTCCTAATACTCATTCATATTTGTTAATATCCTTAGCAAATATGAGGAATGCCAAGCACAATGATTCTTCTACATTACCTGCCAGATTCATAGTTCAACTTTGCTTTTTTAAAATATTAACACTGCAGATTTGGGAGAAACTAAATAAATCAGAAGTATATATAAGCCTTTCTCTTATGTCATCACCAACCTGAAAAAAAAAAAAAAAAAAGCACTAAAAATGTAGTGGAGCACAAAATTAGGGGGTAAATATTCTGGTATTGTACTCTCCATTTGCATATCCTGGGTTTATCTGAAGTTCATCATGCCTATTTCTGGGCTTACTGTATATGAGTAAGACATGCATAATCAACCCTTAAACCAAATTTCTTTCCTGCTCCGTGGGCAGGTGTTCAGCAGGCAGCTGTTCAGCATGTGAACTAAAAATTAAAAAATATCCTTACCTTTTAGGTGAATCTGTGATAAGGCTTCGCTCTGCTGGAAATTGCTCTCATACACATCATGCACAAGCCTTACAGGCTAAGAGACCAGTACCTAATAAAAAATTCAAAGTCACCGCACGTAATAGGTAATGAAGTGCTGGTTCTAGGCAGCAGCACAGGAACTTCAGGTGTTTGCTTAATATTCACTAAGCATATTCCGAAATAGTCCATGCACATTTTCAAAAATTTCTTTCACATAATGCCTCACTTTTTTCGATCCTATAAAAGACATTTGTTCAATAATATCCACTAAGTAGCTGGGCCTGGGGAAAAGGTATCATTTGCACAGATGTATTAGAAAGACATTCAGTAGAAAATGACGTATCTTTGAATGTAGCATTCCAGAATACTATAAGGCAAAGTGAATTAATGTTTGCATTACTTATATTTAGTTTGCAACAGAGAATGTGAATTATTAATTTAAGCATATTTAAAGCCTAACTAGTGCAGACAAGCACATGAAGAGGGTAACATGCATGACCATATACATACATTAAAAAATGTAGTGTAGTTAGTGAGCTTCTGAAATAGAAAAATAACACACAAATAAAATAAAAGGTATCTTTGGTTGCCACCTTTTTTTTTTTTTTTACATTTCTATTCACTTAGTTTTCACAATGTTTTGCCCCCCAGATATTATATACTGTAAACTTCTAATGGATGGGTAAGTACAAAAAAATTAAAATACAGGTGAAGAAAGAAATTACATCATAGGAAAACTATACTATGGAAGAAATTGAGCTGTACTGAAGTTCCCATCTCTCAAAAACAATAAAATCTAAATGTATGGCTCAAAATTTTAAAGGTCTTTAAAATGGTCATTCACTTCTATGAAAATATACACTGGTTTGTTTACAGAAAGGTGTTTTTATAAAAAATAGCTCCCTGAAAAAATTATTTCAAAATATTGAAAAAAAAAAATCTAGGTGAGTAGGCTGAATGTGTCATTCTAACTCCATGAAAGTAGTCTCTTCCTTGGTAAGAAACCCTCTAGCACCGTGGCTGGACATAGCCTTAAAACATCTTTAGGACAATGTATAGTGCACACCTCCTTTCTTCATAACCCATACTAAAATATATGTAGACTTTGGTGTAATTCTGTTCCCCTCACACAAAATTTGGAGATCCAGGATCTATTTGTTTCCTCCCAGAACACAAAGAACCTTCTCATTGTTGTCTTATGTTCTTGTATAAGCAAGACATTTTAAGGAAATACACAAATGTGCATGTGTATCCTTGTGGATGTGTCTGAGTGAACCTCAAAGGGGAGAAAACTTCATAGCAAAGGAAGAAAAAATTAGAATTGATTTGGCTTAACAATATTTGGGCAACAGAAGGACTGATCTTAAATGCTTTCCAATGTCCAGTATTATTCTTCACTTTTTCTCCAGGGAGAATGAAAGAATTGCCTATTTTTCTTGAGAGACAGAACATTGAAAGGCAGGTAATGACCATTCTGATGCACGATCATAATACCACAAACTCTGAAATCTTAATATGTAAGTTAAGCAATAATTTCAGGGATGTGGATCTTGACAAATGGTTATGTTCCCCCATCTTACTAGGACATCTTTCAGTGCTAAGATAAACCTGATGTTCACACAGGTAAGACTCATACAAGGAGAAATGCCATAGGAGAGAAAAACAGGAGAAAATGCAACATATCCATCAACAATCAAACATGGGCCAGGCACAAGAAATATACCCAAGCCAGTTCAAATACAGGTAGAGCACTATTGTAAGTCTATTTTTGCATGCCCGTTTAAATTCTGTAAGCCTCCATAAATGCAGTTATCATTACCATTGTTGCCTTATCATTCTCAGTGATTGCTCTCTTTCAGTCAAGTACAAAGGCAGGCTGAATATAAATGTTTTGTCATAAAACTGCTATTCAAACAATAAAAAGGGTTATAATAGTACTAAAAAAATCACCCCCAGGGCTGCAGCACAGACTGGTAGTATGCATATTCAGGCAGCACAAAGCAGTTCTAGTCACATACTTCTACCCATAGGAACCCTTCCACTGAATCTGTACTTAATATCAGTGTGTTCCCAGAAATTATCCAGATATTACCAGGTAGTCAAGATACAGGGAACATTTTGGAATGTCATTCAATTAGAGGAACACAATTATTTAATACTGTGAATTTGTGTTGAATTCAGCAAATAACAACAAATTTAGTTAAAGTCTTTAATTTTTAAGAAGAAAAATGCCTCAATTATGTTTTCTGCCTTTATCCAAAACTGTTTTTGTTGGTCCCAGATCTAGCCATGTAGTGCCACCCAGGGGCCAACTGCAACACGCTTCAACACTGCCATCTTGCCAAATAGCCTCAAAAAAGCATTATGCAATACACCCCAGACTGTCTTCTGCACAGGCATGAGTATTCTTTTTAAAATGTCTTAGATGTTATAATATTTTTCCCCTTTTTTTTTTTTTTGTAGCATAGAGACAAGAGAGGTAGGGTCAGGTCAGGCAAGGAAGGGTGAAAGAATAAGTAACAAGCCAGGGACCACCAAAACAGACTAATTACTCCCATAGAGTGACTGGATGGATATCTGATCAAGAAAAAAAAAAAAAAACAAACAAAAAAAGAGGAAAAAAGTAAAAAAGAAAAAAAGAAAAAAAAACCCCACAGGTAGAATTTAAAGCAAGAGGTTTATCAGCACCAAAAGCCCACTGCCCTGGGTAAATGTGCTTCCTTGCAACAATAAAGACAAATAAAGTACTAAAAAAGGATAAAGCAGGAGATTACAGACCTAGCTGTGGTTTGATAAATGGCACTCTACTCCACTCTGCTTATTGTGTACTTCATACCTCGCTCTTGAATATGGAAGAGAATTTTATTAAAGATTTAGCCACGGTGGTGGTGGTGACTGGCTCACAGTAATTTTCCTACAAAGTAGTTTAATCTATCACAGGGCAGACAGTGCACCTTCTTACCATGTATCATATCTGTCTATTGAGTAAGTGCTATCCAAATCCAATTTCTTTTCATTTTTGGAACCTGTGATGCATATTCAAGATACATTTTCTTTTTGTCTGTGGCCTAAATTAGGTGCTTTATAAAGAAAAAAGAAAAAAAAAGAAAAAAAAAGTGAAATAATAAAAAAGACTGGACACTTTCTTTTTTTTTTTTTTGTGAGATTCACTACAGTGCTAATGATGCAAAACAGTGGGCAATTATGGTTGCCTATCACTACACTCATGACACTGTCAGTGCACAGCCCCACCTCCAAACCCTGGCCCCAGCTCTTACAGGTGAAACTTATAAAATCCCTGCAATAAAGCCCTAACTTGCTGTGATACTTCAAAGTTCATTTGCTATATTTAATTAAAATAATGATCAAAATTATTGTGCTTTTTTTTTATTGAGCAATCTGAGGCTGGAAAAGTTGTTGGTTTAGGCAATCAAAAATGGAGTCTAAGCATTTAGAAATTAAGATTTTTTTTTTTCCCACAACCAAACCTAAGATAAAGCTTCTAAGAGTTTCTTCATTTTAATTGTAAATGACTCTGTAGGATTCACCAAGAATCTAAGAAATTAAGTACTTTTGATAATTTCCCAGTTCGGACAAGTATTTCCTCCCAGTCTGTGGCTTTTGGTCTGGGGACTGGGGATTTTTCCATTTCCATATTTCTGTGTGTCTGCTGAGGGTGTTTGTCAAATTGAGAGAGAAATTAAAGAGATCTAATCCAAAACTGTTACATCTAAACACATTTCTTTTGGAAACTACTGTTAGTATAGAATATAGTAGTCCTCCAGATCTGAGCATGAAGCACATCCAAGCATAAAGTACACAGGTAATTCAACACTTCAGGGACAACTAAAGGTGACAGAGCTGGTCCTTTGTGATTTGTATCCTCTGTGTATTACAGTCTGATTAATTCCCTTTGTTAAACCATTTCATAAGATCAGTGTATGTATTTCAACGTGATAATCAGAACATTAAATCTAATAAGATGTTTCAATTTATGCCTGCTACAATATGGGTGATTACCAGATGTTAAATTTACTGTGTTAAGAGAAAATAAACGTACATATATGACTGGATTTTACCTAGAGTAGCTTCCAAAGGGCAGTCCTGGAAATGTGAATCTTAGCCCAGAACTAGCTTCAAATCTATTCCAGCTTTGGTCCCATGGAAGAAACTTTATAAGTTGTTTCAACAAGAATCTTTCTTTCAACCTGATCTTCAACATCTCTGACATATGCAACAGGCTGAAACAGATATCTCTAACATGTTTTTTTTGCATGATACCCATGATACCATATTTTTCCCTTGGACTTTCTGCTTCTAATCTCTGTCTTCTTATCACCATATTTTTCTTTCATAATTTGAGCAGCACTATCCTAGTGCCTATAAAAATAGTCCCATTTAGGTCTGAGACTTCAACAACAGCAAAGAGTACAAAGAATGGTGTCAATGTACTCAATAGTACTGATTTTAGTTAGTCTCTACAAAAAGCATGCATGACTAAAAATTTCAGTCCATATTTCACCCTAGACAAGGTTACTGACAAAGCAAGTTAGGTTAGTGTACTCTGAGTTTGTGGAGATCTTACTACTTTCCAGCAATTGTGTCCAAAGTCTCTCCTAATCAGGTCCCTACCTCTACAGGGACCAGACTTGAAGTCAGAGATTAATTTAAAGAATTGCCAAAATTTTAATTTTGTCATGGGATTTCTTCCCAGATTCTTTTTTTTTTTTTTTTTTTTTTTTTTTTTTTTTTTTTTGTTTATTGAACAATACACATTCAGCATACACTTTGAATGAAAAAGCACAGCCTCTCTTCTCTATTATGTCAGTTTTTCCTGTAGTGTTAATGTTACAGAATCTCATTACTGCTTTTGCTCAGATATAAATCACTCTATGTCCTGCTTCTTCCAAGTTAACAGTCATCTTTGACTGCATTTTCCACTACTGATTCTGTGAAGAGTGTTCTCTGAGGTAGCACTCAGGTAGTGATGTCCTGTGAGAGCCTGAAAATATTGAAATTTAAAAGCTTAAAATCTATGCAGTTCAATTAATGCATTTTTTTCTGAAAAAGCAGACTTTTCCTGGACTTTTCATCTTTATGACTGCTACAATTGTGGTGCTTCCTTTGGTCTGCAAATGCTGCTCTGCCTAACGTATTTTATAAGCACTGCAGACCCTCTACTGTACCCACAGCATCAAGGTACTGCCTATACTCTTATGAGCATCTTCCTGGTCTCACTTAGGAAAATAAAATTTAAAGATTAAAAATCTGGATTAGTCAGCAACTTCCCAAAGTCCAAGGTCCCAGACCTATTAGGGTCCCAGAGAAAGCACTCAATTAGCTCCCCACGCCTGCAATATTTAAGTTTGTCTTTAAATAACTCCCAAACACTTTTAGACTTACATCTTTGCTTAGAAAATGCTTAGAAAAAGCATGTGGTTTATATTTATATGGAATTGAATACTCTTTGAATTTCTCTAATACAGCTAGTTTTCTTAGCTGATTTAAGTGAGAACAACTGAAAACATCGTGACTGTCATCCTATCAAAAGAAGTAACACCACCACTTAACATCTTTATTCTAAGATATCTATTTTTTGCAGTTGCTTACTGAAAGTGCTGTTTAAGCCTTATTCTGGTGTCCTACATATCTTCAGAGAATTTGTAATGAGTGGAGTTTTAACAAATCTCCTTTTCCATCAAGGATATTTTCTCTATGTGGTATTTTCTGTCATTTTACTTGTGGAATTACAATTTCTTGAGGATCTATGAGTTCAGCAGAGGCCTGTGTTTTTGTTATCCTAGATTCAGTCATTCTCAACTACACACTACTGGGTACTGCACACTAATGAAATACAGTGTGTATTAGGGCCTTCACAGCTACAGTTTCACACAGACAAGTCTAAAACATGTGGATAATAGCATAGGCAGGACTACCAAAAAAAGACATGGCACAATCACTGTCAGTAAGGATGCTGTCCAGATTGGCAATTATACAAGAAAATGTGAGCAAAGCTAGACTTAAATCTGTGCTTACATGAAATGTCACAGCAATAAGGAAGGATACTCAGCTTCTATGATGGAAGGAGAGACCTAACTCAAGTATGCCAGTAGCTTGGGGAAGAGGACACTGGACATTTGAAGAAGATACTTTGAACACAAAAAGCAACAAAAGTAAAATAACTAAATAAATTAGATCCTGAATTTCACATTACATCGGACCACGCATTTACAGAAATGAAAAAAGAAACCAAGGAGATAATAAGCCCTGGAGTATCTCAGAAACTACAGAAGTTTTGAAACTACAAAGCTACAGAAGTTTTGGAAATCTGTCACTTTGGATATAAGAAAAATGTGATTGAACGTGAAAGATCTATCAGCCTAGATATATGGAGAAATAACTTGCTGTAGGAACACAATTACAGGAAGTCAGAAACAAGTCAGAAACACTGATAGAAAAGCATGAAGGGAAAAAAATGGCAAGATATCTCTTAGAACTAGATATGCTTTTGTTCACCATCATATTCAGAATTTTACATTCAAAGAAATTTGGGACAATACCTGACCAAAAAATAAATAAAAAAAAAACCCAGGTAATTAGAAAAATCAGAAATCAATAATACACTAAAGAAAAGCCTTATGGTACTTTAGATTAACATGTAAACTGAATGATCAGAAAAACTGATTTGGCTACACTGCCAAATGTATGAACCTCCATATTGAGTCAGAAACATATTTAGCATGCACTTGCTTTGTTGTCAAATGCCTCCTTTGATAAATTATATTAGATTCACTGACATTCCTGAGACAAATTAAAATTATATTTTTCATTTCATAGAGCGTTTGGGCTTTTCCTGAGACATCTGTATAATCTTAGAATTTAAAATTGCAGCTATTGCACATCCACATACCTCTGGCTTATTGTACCTTCATTGGTTTGAGAAAAACCCTTCCTTCAGCCAGGCTGTGGACTAATCCCTAAGGCCAGATCATTCATTGGCAAAAGCAGGAAGTACTCTCCCAGAACATTACTTCAGGCTCGACTCCATATTTTAGCAGACAGACCATATATATCAAAGAATATGGTTTTGCATGCCTTGAGATGACAAAAAGCACCTCAAGTGTGTACCTATTCACTTAGTTTACCACTTAAAGATTTTGAAACCTAGGCTTCTTTGGGGAGTTTTTCATTATAGAGTATTTAGAACATCTCTTTCCTCTCTGTTACAAACCACTATGTGGATTTTGGTCCTGACTCGATTAGAATAGTACATACTACTCTCCCTTCAATAAATGGGTCTAAAGAATAAGTTGCATTACTTCTTACTTGACAGAGGACAATATGAATTAGAGCAATAAGAAACTATATTCCAGTAAGAAAGTAAGATTCAGGTGAAGGAATCAAAGGAATCTCAGTATTACACATCAGCA
The DNA here is from genome assembly GCF_024509145.1 of Vidua macroura. Taxonomy (NCBI): domain Eukaryota; kingdom Metazoa; phylum Chordata; class Aves; order Passeriformes; family Viduidae; genus Vidua; species Vidua macroura. The sequence goes on from NC_071573.1 coordinate 75,525,856, forward strand.
ATCAAATATTGTATAAATTTGTTATTTTAATGCAATCTAATATTAACTATTAAAGCAGTAGTTCAAAATTCAGATGAAACTTTGAAAGATCCAATTGTACTGAAATATGTACATATGGATGTCATTTTAATATAGAGCCAGGTTTTTGTCATGGCATACATCTGTAATACAATCATTACTGACGTATTACAACCTCAAACAAGATAAAACTGATCTGACTATTTCATGAAGTATTTACAGGCAATATACAAAACTCTGTAGTTCTCCCAAATTAATGCAGCTTGCTTGAAATCTAGGTAGCAGCATAGACACAGACACTAATGGTCAGAAACTGACCAAGGAGAATATTTCTTATAGCTAAAAATTATCTTTTTAAGGACTTAGAATAATAGGAATACATGCAAATGGCTGTTAAATTTGTAATGGTTTTCCTATGTAAGGCAAAAATATTCTGTCAAAGATCTAACTTTGCTGAAAGGATCAATGGATACAGCCGATATATCTGGATAACTGGCTTCACACCCTCCTTTCCCTCCTCAGCTACCACTGTCAAGATTTATATCCTTCCAAATGCATAGCAAGCACTTACTTCTTTAGCCCCCTCTGCAGTATTTGGTTCTTAGACTGGACCAGCAACACCTAGTAAGACAAGCAAGACATTCAGCATGTGACAGATGAGCTGAGAGTGCTGCCTTGGGCTGGGGAGGGTCCACAGTGCTTTCCAACCTGGATACCTCAAACTTTCAGTGAAAGTTTGGAGTGCTTAGTAACCAAAGGTTCAACGTAATTAAAGAAACAAAAACTAGTCATTAAACAACACACACAGCCTTCAGTCCGAGATGATGGTGAATATTATGTATAATATACATACTCGGTCCTTTTATGTTTGGCACACATGTTGGACTCTTCACCATTTGAGTAAGGACTTGGAAGAAATTTTAAAACACAAATATGTTGATGTTTCTTACTCTTACAATATTTTTTTTCTGATAATTTTTACATGCTTTTTTTCTCCTACAAAGAGAACATCACTCATTTATACAACAAGTAGGTTCAGCTGTTATTGTTATATATGGTATACACCAAGTAAACAAAAACATGCAAAAAAAATTTATTCTTGTTGAAAAAACTAATAAAATCTAGGAGATAGTCATAGATGCAGGAAGTTTCCTTTGTCCTCGTTGAGTTCATTAAGAAAGTGAATAAGGAAATTACCTCTTCTACCTATGTATGCAATATCAGCTTTATCTAGAAACAGCATGGTTTCATTAGTATCTGTCACAACACTAGCATTATAGAAGAAATTGCTTGAAGCCAATATCCCAGGTACAGCAGTCCTAAACCCTGGGAAAGGCCAGATATAAGCTATGCAGCAGAGAGCATCTTTGCATCTTATGAATGATGGTTTACTGCTGGAAAATGTTACTCTTCTTTCCTGGTCTCTTCTATCTAGGACTTTTTCATATAACCCATGGCTAACAATATATTTTTCTAAGCTAAATTACTGAAGACATAATGATATTCAGAAAGTAAAAAAAAAAAAAATTAAAAAATCACTGAATTATATTATTGCTCAATATAAATATTTGCCCAGAAGTGTTTCTCTAATCAATATTTAAAGTGAGTCAAAGGAAGTTTAATAGCTAAATCTTGCTCTCATTATATGTCATCATCCCTTATCTGATAACTTCTGAAGCTATAGACCCCTCAGAGGTTGGGAGAAAGCAAACAATTAATTCCACAAAATTTTCATAAGAAAAAACTGCTTATTTGAAAAATATGACAAAACTGGATTAACATTTTCATGCATTCAGGAGGGCACTAACATAATGCAATAAGTTCTTTAATAATGAAGTGTGCTTTGATCCTATTATATGTTTCAGAAATAATTATGTCCTGTCAAAGCACGAAAGAAAATGAAAATACAGTTGGTTTGCAAACAAAAATCATTGTAAATCATGAGCAATATATGGATATCTATTAGGACAAAGACTGTACTTAGGAACTGTGTGTGTATTTGTGTGCCCATGTGCACGCATTGTTGTGGTGCCGACTAGGCACGACTCCTAGTCTGGTGTCTGCTATTTCTGCTCATATGCCATTGTGACAGCCCTGTGCTGAAATCCAAATTAAATCTGTATTTGCACTATAATTTTCAGTGTACCAATGAATAAAACATTGCTGTTTTCTTTCTGTTATAAAGATATCTTATATTTTGTGAGGTGTTACTCAACCTTCTCATACAAATGTGATATCAAACCTTTTTGCAGCATAAGTCACTGATGAGAATCGGCATTAAAGAATGAGATGACAGACACTTAAAGTACTAAGTAATTTACTAATGGCATGTTTGTCTCTTACAATGTCAGTTCTGACCTGAGAAACCAAAGCAGTAGGTGCTGCCCCAGACACTGACCCCAAGAAAGGTGTCAGCCCAAAACATCTTACTTTGAAAGCACAAGACCAACAGCAATTCCACTACTGAGGGACAGAGAGGAATGCTATGGAAAATAATACTATCAGTGGAATTGTCAGTAGTCTCTAAATACCAGTTGGATTTATTAATTACAAATTATACTGTGAATGTGCCATTTTTAGGCTCAAAAAATGAAAGTTGCCTAGGGAAATGAATACCTAATTTCTGCAGGAGCTCTGTATCCAAATTAAGTTTTCTAGGTAATTTTGCATATATCAGTTGAATTTCTAGGTAAAACATAAATGCTTTTGAATATTAGTTTGATTCACATTGTTCATTAGTAGATTAAGTGAATTAATGTGTTTTTTTTTATTTAGAGCAAAAAATTTATCTGCATTACTTCTTCAAAGTCTAAATATCATTTCTAAAAAAATGTTTAGCACTAGAAAGTTCTAGATAATGCTATATTTTCTATATAAATCTTGATCTGCTGTGGCAAAATATCAAAGATTGCACAGACCTCTCGTATCAGCAAAAATCACATTTTCAGTCTCAATGGCCTTTTGTTTTGAAGCTGAGAAAAATACATTGCCACACAGGTACAGTTTCTCCACTGCTTCCCCTGCTATCATACTGGTGCTCTGGATGACTACAAGAGTCATGACAAGCTTAGCAAAAAGATGAGACAATCAAAAGTCAGGAAAACAAAATAATTAGTAAAATATTATGTAAACTAAAACTAAATGCAACAAAAGCCATTATGCATCACCAATAAAAAGAATTTAATTAATATGTTCTTAGCATTGATTAATTATAGCAAGTGTGGAAAACATTTTAAGAAAAGCTTTCAAGTATCTTAAAATAAATAATCTTAGAGAAATAAGGTGGTGTAGAAATGATGCTACTAGACTGGAAACCTGGAAGGATGGCTGCTGACTGCTATTCATATTTTCACTATGTTAAAACAAATCTCATCTTGTGTTTCCTAGTGAATGTAGCAGGTTTTACTCATGTTTTAGCAAAACAATCCATTAATGCAGTCTTACCTATAACATGCTTTTTAGATGTTCCCATTAAATATGCTTCAAAAACCTGGATTCAATACACTACTAGACTGCAGTGTCTAACACTGTATTACAGCCATCTACTTTACAGCCAACTTTGACCTCACTGTCTCATTTTCCATTGCCTCAATTCTTCCCTGGCAATGGAAGAAATACTTGCTTTCTCTCTACTTCTTATATGTTTTGCAAAGATAGAGATATAATGGCATCATTCAGCCAGAGCTTTAGCTTTGTTAAAGTGGATCCCTGTTCTGTTTTGGACTCCAGATAAAAGTAAGAAAAATCAATACTGAGCTTAAGTACCACTGAACAAGCATTCCCAACCTCTTCAAGCTACCACCACCTAAAACTAATTAAATCTGCATATCACAAATATTACTTATGTTAAACTTTTATTCAGCTTGGCTTTTGCTGATATTTTCCAGTCTGACCACAGTTTTCAAACACCAAAATAATTTCAGCTGTCTAAATTTAGAATACAAGGCACAAGGACTAAGAAAAAAACTATTTTTGCAATGTAAGGAAGGATTACATGCTATACAGCCATACAAAATGTACTAATAATGCCAAGAACAAAGGTGAGAGAAGAAAGGTAAACTTAAATTTTTAGTACTGTTGTTAAATTTGGTTTCCAGAATTTAAGTTAGGACCAACTGACCCCAGTAGTGAAAGAGGTATGTGGGACAAGCCAGAAAGAAACTGCAAGTAGCAGGATGGAAAAAAGGTGTCTAGCCTCAAACTATTAATTAGCAACTAGCAAAGCTGTACCACATATTCAGTGCTCCAGCATTCCTCCTCCAGAGGTTGCTGCTAGCCTGCCTCATTATCATCTGGATGGAAAACAACACTCTTTCCTGGGAGTTCGCTGCAACAGTCTTATTGATTAAGTTCCCACAGTGTTAAATCATTCTGTAGCTTTCACTCCATTCTCCCCACCTTCCCACCCCTGAATAATAACAGCTTTGGTGGATTTATGGGGGTGGTGCAGTAGATGAGGAGCATTTGATAAACACGATAGCATAATACAGTTTCTATTTATGCGATGCCCTTAGCTTCAGAACATTTCACATGCCAAGACAGTATTTAAAAAAACACAAATAAATTAATCTGACTTTGTTCTTGCTTGTATACTGCTTCTGCTACAACTTACGAATCTCTGACAAACACCCAAATGTGTTCTTTCCTGGATGTAGTGAATTTGAAATAACAGGGGAAAAATGAACTAGAAAGGTGATTATTGCTCCCTTTTCATCATATTTCAGGTTGGAGCAAACCAACAATTTCTAAGTATAGTTCATCTCATTTTTTTTTTCAGTGGCATACATCTGAGGCATGCAAATCTATGTAACACAATTAAAAAAAACAAGTAAGAATAAACAATTATTTTTTACTAGAAATAAAACTGAATTATCTCTCATTGTGAAAGAACCTACCCAGAATCATGGATCCTTACATCACTGGAACAATAAAAGCTTAAGATTACTCTAGGCTTGGGTCTGATTTTGGACCTGAAAATAACTGGACTTTTTTTTTTTTTAATGGGTCAGACACTGAGGACACACTATGGGTTAAGTTTCTTTAGAGGATCCTGAGTAGCTACAACATTTCCCAATGGGCCCTGAGCTTTCCTGAGGGGAAGTGGGCTGACAAGCAGGTCTCAAGAGATGTTCTGAAAGTGTAAAACTATTATTATTATTATTATTATTATTATTATTATTATTATTATTCAGAAAAACATAGAATGTGACTGAAACCATCACTTAAGAAAACATCAAGATAAATGAATGTTAAAAAGGAGGAAAGAAGAAAATGGTGCTGGAACAGCTTTTTGGCAACATGACCAAGTCATAAATTTCAGTTGGTAGGGATTTTCAGGTGAAAACATATTTCACATTCAGAAAAAAAAAAAAAAACAAGCAAAACCAAACAATGCCAAAGAAACATACAAAAAACTCTAAAACAAAACAAAACAACCCATCCCATAATGTGTCACAATAGCCAATCACTATTGCATTTCAAAAATCTACAAAAGGAATTCTTATGCATAGAAAAGTTTTCTTCAGTGAAACATTAAAAAGATTTTATTATTAACTCAAAGTGAAAATGGACCATTTGGAATTCAAATCTGCATTTGTGAAGCGCAGATTTCACAAATTGTTGCATGGGGATGCAGCAGAGTTCAAGGTTTTTACTATCTATTTCATATTATTTCATGATCGTTAAGGTAACAACCTCACTGATTGGCTTTTAATCTTTCCATGGTTGCACATTGTATGATTTCTACTGCCTTACTGCCAGCAGCAAGTAGATTGACTCCCTCCAGACAAAGAGCACATCATCCTTTCTCTTTCTAACAACCCTTTTTAGTCACAAACGTGCCTCTTAGGCATGCTCAGCTGAGGGAGGCCAGTGCCTGATGCTGCTCATCCCATGGACACAGTCCTGCTGTGTGGATATTCTCAGCTCAGTCAGAGAGAAAGAGAAGTTTTCTAACCAGGCAAGAGCCTGGGAATCAGTTGGGAAAGAATGTAAATAATTCTCTAATCTATCTTGTTATTCACATTGTTTATAGACATGTTCTGCTACCGTGTGTCATTCACTGCCCACCAATGGTGTGAGATGTTTTTACTCTAAGACCAATGAAATTAGTCTTCTTGATGTTCTCTATACATAGAGTGGTACATTTGAAATAAAGAGAGAGTTCATTTTCTTAGCCTCCTGATCTGGAGTTCTCTGTTCCCATCCTGCTCAACAGCATCATTGCTGTGCTGGGTGTTGGGAGCAGCTGTCAGGACCTGAGCCTGCAGCCAGGGCACTGTTCTTTCCTTCTGTAACCAAAGGGATATTTTTATTTTCTCCATTTACTTCTGCCTGGATATACCATTAATTCATTACTGAGAGGAAAAGTATTCACAGGAAAAAGGAAGGAAAATTGCTGATACTCTAAGTTACCAGACACTTGGATTCAACAAGTAAAGGATAGCACTGTAGGAAAGAAATTAAGTATATACTCCAAAATTATTTTAGCATGAGATTTCTGCTTTATTCACCACCACCCTCCTTGTCTTGTACTCACTTCATTAGCTGTTAATTTTTAATCAGATTTTTAATCTATATATATTTACACCTTGTTTGCTTCTTGGCATTGTTAATCAGAAAAATATTTTCATTCCCACCTTCACAGAAAATTTTAACTTATTCCACAAAATTCCCACTGATTTCAGTCCAAATGTTCATGGAGCAAATTACTATACAGAACTAGTGAAACAGAACTTTTTACATTAGCTGATGCATTTAGCTTTAAAAGGAAAATAAAATTAAACAAAGGTATATTTTGTACTTCTTAGTACTAAACAGATATTCCTCCAACATTTACAAAAATTAGATTAAATTCATTCACTGGAAATATTTCAAATATTTTAAGTTATTTTGGTACCAAAACATATTCACACTCAGTTCTTTATTTTATGAAGTAATATTACTAGGAAGGTGGTTCTTGAAACTACAGCTATACCAGTGATGAAATATTTTCTTAATGAATATGTCTTTTCTTACTCCTAAAAGTGCTCTTCCACAAGCAGGGTCTATGGATCAGAATCTGTGATTCAGTACAGATTTGTCCTGGGATTGGTAACAAGGTTCAGCAGAAAAGCTCTATAACCCAATCTGGAGGTTTCATCTGAACATAATTACAAACTTTAGTAAAAGCTAAAATTTACCAGGAGACCATCCAGTAATTCAGACATGAAAAAAGGCTATAAGGAAAAGATACAGTTTCCAGAATTCTATTCTAAGAATAAATATAAAACTGAAATGTTTATTTTACTCTGCAGAACTGAACATCATATCTGACATATTAAAATACATTACATTTTCTTAAATAACATTCTCCTATTTCTCAAATACATAAAACAGGAAACATAGAAACTCATTTTCAAACAAATTGATATTCATCCCATGAAAATTATGCCATCCAACTGCTAAATATTTAGTATAAGTTTCTAAGATCTACTGAGAAGGCAGCAAAGAGAAACATGGCAGTGTTGAAAAAGCCCACTCTACAGTTTGCACACTTTCAGGATATTACTGATCTGTTACCATTCATCTGTTTTCACCTTCACTCTTTCTCTTCTGGAGAAATTACATATGAAAAGATTTCTTTTGTTGTTGCTTTACTTTTTGTTTTGTTTTGTTCTTTTTTTTTTCTTGTTCATGTTAATTTAAATTTTGATCAGCTTTTCCTTTGGAGTTGGTGAGATGGGTTGACCTCTGAAGACGCCTCTCTCATTCAATTGCTTGCCTGCATGGCTTAGGTAAAATGTTTAAATTTGGGTAAGCCACTAAGTTGTAGCTAATCTGACTCACTGTCAGGTGCAATAGTTTCTTTAAAAAGATTTTAAATCATCAAATAGATCAAGTTATCAATACACAATGATGCTGGGTTAAGTAAGTGCCAAAAGAAACTGTTAAGATATGGTTGTTGGCCAGATATCACAATATTTTTAGAAATCATTTCCAGGAAGATAAGCTAACAATACAGAGAGGTCTGTAGGATGATAAACAATGGGTTGAATGAAATTCAACCCCTTAGCTGAAGGGCTGCAGCCTGCAAAATGTACAGTTACAAATATAATAATTTATGTAGTCTAATGCAACAGAAGAGGTAACTGAAGCAAAACCCCAAAATTTTCTTTGAAAAGCAATATTACAGGAAATTATAAATATGTATCTCAGTATAATTTAATTTCTTCATGTAGTGTTTTGTCACTAACAAAATTTTCATATATCACAAAATGGAAGCAAGGAATAGTATCTCTGAGTGCAAAATTTCAGTGAGACCACTCTTGTAACACTTACTTGCATTGCAACAAACGTGTGAAGTACAAAACTTAGAAGCAAACTACATAAGTGAAAAAAAAACCAAAAATATGGGATCAAAGGTGCTCCAACTAGCTTACCAAAGGGAAGGTCAAAAGTGTGGGCATTTACAAATGGAAAAAATACATCCGAGAAATAGCTTAAAATAGACTTCATAAAAATTTCGAGGGATGCTATTTCATGCGTATGGAGTGGAAATAAATTCTTCAAGAGCAATCAGGCAAGAGCGAGGTGAAAAGTTAAGGAAGAGGAAAATCATCATTAGTGTGATGCCCAAATGTGGGAATCTAAAACTGCAACCAAGTTGGGTTTCTCTTTAAAGTTAACAGAAAGAACCAAGCAGCTCGGAGGACAATTCATCTCATCCTAAACAGAACTCTGAAATTACATGGAATGCATCTGGTCATACCTGTTTCTCTCCTCAGTAGAACAGGGGTAAAAATAACTAGTTCAGACTGAGATATCTATGTTTTTTACATCCAAAAGTATGTAAAAAAGTTAGGTGAGATTTGTCCCAGAATGTACTGTTTTTTAGAGCCAGACGGTCTTCAGGAGTTGCACTGTTATCACCAGAAAACTGATAATCTGTATTTTTCTTTCTCCTGGGGAGGAAACCTTATCCTTTTGCCTGAGAATGAGAGTAGAGGAGAAAGAAAGAGAGAAGTAGCTTAGGGCAGTAGTGCATAATCACTAGATTTTTCATTTCAGCTTTCAACTTGAAATTACAGATCTAACTTCCATTTGTGACTGCTATGACTGTACTGAGATTAGCATTTACCATACCACTTTCTACAGCTGGTATCAGTGAAAATATTTATGCACACAGTGAGAGAAGAAAGGTATCTGCCAAAACCTGTGGGTGCCACTAAAAACATTTATTTCAAATCTGTGGTTTTTTACAGTGCACAGCACAATGGCATTCTGCTTACAGTTGGAAATACCAGGCACTCCCATAATACAAAAAAATTAAGCAAAATTAATTTTTGCCCTGTAGTAGTAACTGTCCATAGCCCAAATTAAGCACTATAAATACAAGAGAACATCAGTTATGCCACCTCAGCAGTGTGAGAGATCTAGACTTTCTAATGAAGACCCCTGCAAGAGACATAGCTTCAAAGTCTAGTCTTTAAGCTCCCTTTAGATTTTCAATAAACAGATAGAGTGCACATGAAAATAAAATCAAATAAAATAAAATACAAACATGTAGAGCTCCCTTAGGCCAAGCTTACAGATAGTAAACCAGTACAGAGTTTCAAACACTGACAGTAACAATCATTCTTAGGTACACTATTTGCTCAGAGATTATGGGGTGCTACCAGAGCCAGACAATTGAAAACCAGAGGGATTGTTAAGACTGTGCCAGGTCTTCTCAATAGAAATTTCTCAATGAGCTGTTCCTTCTCACCAATATTTGGCAGACAGTACTTAGGGGGGTTTTAATTGCCACTGCTACAAACCATAGAAAGGTTTTCTGAAGGTGACGGAATGATGACCTCACTGAAGAAAGACCAGTTTTACCTTAGTTAATGAATAATAGTTGCCATTTTCTGTAATTGTTCCCCCCCTTTACTGTCACAAATGGTCTTACAATAACAATCATAGTGCATAATCTAATGCAAGTGCTCTTAAAGAAATTTCTAGTAAAGGACTGCAGCCTCTGTGGGAGGTAACTGTCAGAATTATCTTAAACCACTACCTGTCTTCCACTACAATAGAAAAGGCCTTTAATCGAAATAATCCTTTTTCAAATGAGCAACTTTTTTTTCCTCTCTGCAATTCACTCATCTTTAAAAAAAGCACTATAGCTTTTGTGCATAACTTAATTCATTCTTCAAGACAAGTACAAAATTTGTCACTGACATTTAGCGCCAGCCGTAGGCAATGGATAAAATGAACTAGTTAGCAATTTAACCTGTAAAAAAACAGAGTGGGATGAACAATTTTCTGCCATCAAAGCAAATGGCTAACATTTAGCAAGATTTTATTTTTATTTTTCAGCCCATCCCATCCTCAAAAGAAAGAAGTCAGGCTAACATTTTTTCTGGGTCCTAAATCTTCCTCTCAGCCTATTTCTTTAATGGTTTAAAGTAAATGACTATCCAGAGGATAATTAGGCACTGTGCTGTCGCATCGTGTCAGGTCACAGCTGGATTTAGTCAGCATTAACCTTTGGGGAGAATTGGAATATCAGTATCATTTAAAATTAAAGACGTGTAAGCAGGCATTTCTGGAGATGTTAGAAAAGTAATTGTCTGTAAATTGTTTGACCTTGAGATTTAATTGCATGCACAACACACATTCTAGCAAGAACCCTGGACTGTGTTCATTCTCTTTCACCTCCGTACCTCTCACTTTGCAGAACCCATTAAGCTACCTGTGGATTTTTCTGTAAAATATTAAAGATTGTTTTATACCAAGAACAAAAGCTTTTAACCAAGAGCTCTTACAAACAAAACTGTTAAACAGCTGTAGTATAAACCTCACCTATTTGAATTTCAGTCTTTTTATAAACTTAGAAATGTTTATATATACATAGAAAATACCCCTGTTAAACAGCTATGCTTAATTTTTATTCCCTTTTTTTTTTTTTTTTTTTTTACTAACAAGTTTGCATATTATGCCTTACTCCCTTTTTTCCCTAATGAGACAGCTTATGCTTTCAAAGTCCCTCAAGCTAAGCAAATCTCTCCTCTGCTTCCACTGTTAATAATGAAACTTCATAATTATACAAATCCAAGGTGGCCAATCAGCTTCTCGGGCTGAGCCTTCGGGTACCTCATGCATTATTTATGTGGCACTCAGGCCTGTGAACTCACTTTCTTATATTAGAAGCCTAATTAATATTTAATCACATGTGGAGAGGGCACACAAAGCTGTGCTAGTCCCCAAAAGAAGTGCAAGTAAAGCTGCACACAGGTGCTCCTTTGCTTGTATGTGCATGCATGTGCATGCTGCAGTATGCACACTCAGACACACACACTGATTAGAAACACAGATCAGGAGTGATGCAAATCTTTCAAGATGCTAACATATGCCAAAAAAAGACAAACATAATTTTGATCCTGACTGCAAAAAAGCTTTCTCAGGTGATGATGAAAACAGTTGAGGCTCTCCAGGAAGATTTCAGCATATGAAAACTAATGCCAAGGAAAACCTTTTAGGTTTCTTGGGTCTTTGTTTCTTTTGCTTCCTACATACATACAGACATGCCCTATATATTCCTGGGGATAAACTCTCGATTCACACTGGCACTGTGTCATCCCCTGCAAAGCAGTGGTTACCACAGTCCATGAGAAAAAGTAGTAATACCTGCAAGTACACTGACATTTTGTGTTCATGTCATAGTCACCTCTTCCCTGGCACTGAAATGCTGGATAATCCCAGCTGTTATCTTGCATAGCAAAGTTCTTGAGAAAGCCTTATTGAGAATGATGGTGGTGATGACAATGATTTAAGGTGTAGAAGATGATATTTATTCCTGGATTTTTTACCTAGAAAATTTTCATGTCTGTTGATGCTGAAATATTTTCAACCTTACCTATTATTGCACTCCTACCTGCAAAATACTCATTTGCCTGCTGCTTCTTTTTTGTCTATATACAGACTCTGACAGGTCACACTACATTAGGAAACCTTTTTGATTGAAAGGAAGAGCAATCCACATATAGAAAACTCTCTGAGTACACAAGTCAAAGTAGTAATAAAAATACCTATCTTATCATTGTAAATTCCACTTAGCTTAATGCAGTTTAATATTAAACAAAATATTACATCACATTTATACTATTATTTCAATCAACATTTCCAAAGAAGCATTAACTTTTCTGAGCTATTACCCTCTCAATACCACTGCAATCTCTCCTCACCACTGTCCAAATTTCCTCTTTAAAATTGCTTTGATTTGTATTTTCACTAGCATTGTCTTCCCATAAACAGCAGCAAACGGGACTTATGGACTTTATTCTCCATCATTTGGTATTAAAGCAATAATGTGTCCTTGAAATTAATTGATCTTATCAATATACAGAATGGCTGTGATAACCAGAGCTGGAAAAACCCAAGAAACTTTGGTTTGCTGGACAGAACAAGAGAATTAGGAAGAAGGGGTGAGAACTCTGGGTGAGGAGACTAGTGAGGCCACATGTGGAGTGCTGCAGCTCTGGGCTCCTCAGTACAAGAGAGATGTGGAGCTACTGGTCAGCCTGCAGTGAAGGGCCACTAAGATGATGATGGGACTGGGTATTTCTCCTACAAGGAAAGGCTGAAAGAGCTTGGACTGTTTAGCCTGAAGGGGAGAAGGCTCAGGGGGAATATGTGAAGTGAGGAAATGGAAAAGAGAAGATCAGGCTCTTTTCAGTGGTGCCCCACAACAGGACAAGGAGCAGGACAGACATCCTGAACTGAAATGAAACACACACATCCTGAATCAACAAGAAACACTCTTCTCACTGTGAGAGTGACCAAGCACTGGTGGCACAGGCCACCCAGACTGGCTGTGGAATCTCCATTCTTGGAGATATTCAATATCTTCCCAGGCAACAGAGCCTATGTGGCCCTGCTTGAGCTGAGGGGTTGGACCAGATGATGTCTAGGGATTCCTTCCAAGCTCAATCATGCACTAATTCTGCAAATTTTGTAGAAACTAAAAAAAAACCACAACAAAACCAAAAAACAAACAGAAAAAAAAAAAAAAAAAAAAAAGCCCACCAAAAACCAAAACCAACCACAAAAAACTTTGTAAAAATTCTGCCTAATAATTGGTATTTTCTTTTTTTTTGTTATGTTTTATTTTTATTTTATAATTTCCAAAGACATTTACACGTTAAAAGATTAATTTCTATTTTGCTGGGATGTTTCATCTTGAAGAAAACACTGTGCAAATTGTCTTTACCACATTGAATGCAGTGTGCTACACAAATAAAAAGTATTGTGATGGTTAAACAATTAAGTGAAGTACAAAATCATTGCAATGACCATTCAAATGAGGCAATCCTTTCTTCTCTTCCTAGTCTCACTTCTCTTTTAAAATCAGTGTTCCACAGCTTAAACTTGTCATTACATCAACTTACAAAGTAAAGCAGCCAATCAAATGAAGTCCTAAAACTAAGCTGGATCTCAGTAGTGCAATTTTGTCTCTGAAAACAACTTAAAAGATGCAGAAAACTGTGTAACTTCAAATGCTTGACATCAAAATTCTTAAAATCAAACGGTTCTTAAGAAACCATGAACTTTCCAGAGTAAAATAATAGAAATAAATAATGTGGCCCTCCATGTAGTCCATACATACATGGAACCCATGTAATATATGCACACACAATGTATTGACATCCGTTTGCTAAACGCCTCTGGCAATAATCAAAAAAATAGACATATATTAGCTTACTAATAAGTTTTAAATTAAGCCAAAAACAAATTTATCTTGCCTTTTTTTTTTTTCTCCTTTCAGGGGAAAAATAGTGAGGCGTAAAATGTAAGACAGAAACCCAGTACTAAGCATCTGGAAAATTAATAGAGTTTTGCAACCATTTTCCAGTGCTACAGTCCCAGAGGTATATGAACTGAGAAGAAACATTTGTTGTAGTTCCAGAGAGAGTTGGAAATTTCATAATTTTATTTAAGTTATTTTCACTCAAAAAAATTAAAACCCTGGCAACCATGTTTATACTATTTCCTTACAATGACTGGTATCCAGAATCTGAAATTAATATATATAATGGGAAATGTTCCTTCATTAGCAAGACCTGGCTAAATCACAGTAATTTTAGCTTTTTCATTCATCTTGCTTTTGCACTGTAGTTACTATTTTAACACCAGACCAGGTAAGATTAAGGACAGACAGAAAACAGAGCTAAAAAAAGTATTTTTACTTTTTTTCAAAAGTCATCAAAAAGTGGGTTGTTTTGGCAGTAATATGAAAATATATTTTCTAATATATTTCCACATTGTGGTTGTTTGCTAAATGTACTATTACGCCAGCAACTTCAAAGCTTAAACTTGACCTAAGACCTGTCTACTAAACAGGACAATAGAGAGGAAAAAAAATTAAAATTAATCTAATATGACATTCCAGTTTCAATATAGGATTGTTCTATTAACTGCATTCTCTAATAGTCTGGTCAGCCTACCATTAAATTATTCAAATAAAGATGAGGGACCTGATTCTCAGCTGGCACATATCAGTATAGTATCATTGATTTAAATAGGGTTATACCAATTTACATCTCCTGTGAATCATTCCCATCATTTCAATCAGAACGATTAAATGATTACTTTCCTTGTATATTAGCATAAATTGGTAATAACTAATGAGTGCTAATAACTCTCTGCCTTTTTGTAAGCCCTTCTCAAGCATAGGAGCATTCACCTGGTAGAAGGGTGAATATATTAACTGTTACCACACACACAACTGAATAGTGATGCACAGCACAGACAAAACCATGGGAAATATTACACTCCTTCTGAATCTACAGCTCACAATGGCCAAAATATTCTAGAAAATTTTCAGCTGAGATTACAAGAACAGATGCTGCCACTTTACACTTGTACCAAATAATAATGATGCAATAACTGGCTGAACAGGGTAGTAATTTTATGTTATAGATAGACTAATGTGACTTTCTTTGAAAGCAAACATGACTCCAGAAGCAGAATATTTGAGGAAAGTATCATTTCTTTTAACAAAAATAGGATGAATTAGTAGTTCTCATGCTAAAGAAAACATCAGTTGTAACATTTAGGCTAGATATTAAGAAAAGCTTTTTCACCCAGAGGGCACTTAGGCACTGCAAAGATCCCCAGGGAAGTGGTCACAGCATCAAGTGTTTGGACAATGATCTCAGGCACATGGTGTGACTCTTGGGACTGTCCTGTGCTGGGCCAGAAGTTGGACTTAGATGATCCTTGTATGTCCCTTCCAGCTTGGGATACTCTATGATCACATATGTAAACAAGTGAAAACCAATGAAAGCTCATTCTGTAATATGTCTTAAAAACCTTGATGGTCTTTTCAAATCATCACGTATTCATCAGCTGTGTTAACAACCAGCATCACCCAGGTTGTGCTTTTCCCCAGTCACTACTATTTTAGACTTCAGTGCGACGTCTCAAAGTGAGGGATTGTTCCTCACTTTGCCGAAAGTGGAACATGAAGACTTTCTGGACACTTCAGTAGCTTCACAGGATGGCAGAGAGAAGAGTAACAGAAGTATCTTTCACAATTCCAGAATCCTGCTCCTTCTAAAAAAATTCCAGATTTTCTTGCACATCAGTCCAAGACAAAGGAATTAACTATATTGATAATCAAAACCCATAACAAATATATTTTTTCCCATTTAAAAAACTTGGTATATCAACCACACATGGAGAAAATAAATTTTAAATTAGTAATTTGAATGTAAGATATTCTTTCTATATAAATATAAGTAGAAGAGTGGGGAGGTAATGAGGACAAATGCCCATCCCATAACTATTCTGAGAAAATACAATCCAATAAATGTGTGCTGTAAAACTTGAAAGTGAAAAAACCAATTCAAAAAAATTGCCCATAGAGATAGGTCATGTAAATTAACAGTCATTCTTGAATGGGATCTATTAAATCCATATCCAGCTCAGCAAGAAGCATTTCCATAGTTACCTTAGATTTTGGGTATTTTGACTTTTAAAGGTACAATAATATTGAAGGGATATATCATAAAATAAAAGTAATAAATACACTGAGAAACATTATGTTGTATCTGCTCTGCTTACAGCTTGCAAAATATCCAGGGAAGCTTAATAAGGAAAATACACTTTGGGAAACAGAAATGATAATGAAACCACTAAAAACTTCAAAACTTCTCTGGACTGGAAAAGGAAATTAAAAAAAAAAAAAAAAAAAAAAAAAAAGAATCAATGAGAAAGGGCAATTAAAAAAAAAAGGAAGATAAGAAAGAAAAAATAGGGAGAGAAATATGAAACTAACCTCGCTCACAGTCAAAATGTCATTCAGCATTCTTCCTTTCATTTCTAGAAAGTATCTGTATTAAACCCATTTTTATTAAAAGTAGGGTTTGCTGCCCAGCTTGACTTTACCTTCTGAATACATATATACATACAGACATACAATCAATTTTTGACTCATGACCAGAATAATTCATTTCAAATCTTCATTTTTTTAAATCCAAGACTTGCTTGAAGTTTCTGTACAAGTTTAGGAATATCAAGACCTTGAACTTCACTGCAGGTTTTTCCAGTGTTTCAAGAACAAATTCTTAGATGTAATACTCAAACACCATGTATCTTTTATATCATACTTTCCAGAGTTTTGCTGATGAAAAATAAATACCCAATATATCTAGGAAACTTTGTTGAAAATTAAATTTGTACCATACCTTCATTTATACACTTAGATAAGTATATATAGGTTGTCTGTGTCCAAACACACACTCATGTATGCATTACACATATATATATGTGTGTGTGTGTGTGTGTGTGTGTGTGTGTATTTACCAAAGTCTTGAAAACTGTTCAGCAATTAAACAGTGGGCCTTAAGCAAAGACTTTTAGACTTGCATACAGTCAACAGGGATAAAAACAAAGAAATTTGGTTTACTCAAATTTCAACAGTGGGAAAGAATACTAACATTCATTTGCTTCTAATTTATACCTCTGATATATAACTATATTTAATATCTGCTGTCTTCTCTAATCTTTACTAAGGGTATTGCTATCACCTAGAAATGCAAAACTTACAACCAAAGTAAGCATTTCTTTGCAAAATATTTTGATTATGTTTGAACTGATGAGACTCTCCTACATGCTGGGAGTATCTCCACAGTTTCTTATGAGTGTTTTGATTTTCAGAAACTTTAAGTCAGTGGTTTTGAGTTTAAGAGAAATCATAACAGTAAGTTTTAAAAAACCTCTTCACCACATTATTTTCATTTGTGAGTTAGAGCTGGTACAGAATGTGAAATGAAATACTATTGCAACCAATGGCAAAAGTTTACCATTTTGGATTTCATACACTAAATGCCATTCAAGAGTGTATTGTAATACCTACTTGGTAGCCTTTTTCACACTTGCAATTTTCCTACTTTGTTGCCAAACATCCTCATATTAATAAATAACACCATTTAATGAGAGAAAAAAAAAATCCAATGCAACACACTTAATTCGCTGCCTTTATTCACTGTATCATAGTAAAAGTGAACTCTAATGCCAAAGGGAAGTTAGGCCTTTAAACTGCAACTCTAAATTGCAGCTAACATGCTGAAGCAAGGATGTCACAGTTACACATAATTACCATTTCTACAGGAGTCTGTTTCCTCCTGTGGTGACAGTAGCATATTTAAAAGATAGCATTTTCAGTCTTTGATGTCACTTTTCTCATACAAAACTGTTTTCTTTTACCAAGAGCCCTATTCAGTAGCCCAGACTTATCCAGGAAAGCACTTAAGGATATGTCTAGATCCTATTTAACTTAGGTACATAATTAGGACTTTTTTTTCTGAAAAAGGATTGAACTCAAGTATGTGCTTCAAATGCTGTGTCATATGGGAACCTGAAATAGGAGCTAAACTCCTAACTGCAATATTAATACTCCTGACTATCTAGGAATTTTAGTCACAACAAGTTTTATCATGTTTTACAGGTTTATTTTTCAAATAATATTTTAGTATCATCTTGTCTTACCACATAGCACATGCTAGTAAGCTCATTAAAAGCCAACAAAAAGTTTGAAAAAATATTAAGCTTAATCATATTTGAATCTTTAATACTTAACCAGTGCTCCTCATGGCTTAAAGACCATAAGCTTAAAGTACCACAGAAGATTTTTTTTTCCCACATATGAAATAAGGATGCTCAGAAAGGTATCTGCTTATAGAACAGGTTGTGAAATGGAAATACATAGGATGAAACCCTTCCTACGTCTCCCACATTTCTCTCTACATCTTTTCCTTTTTCTTATTCATAATCACTGTAATAAAAAAGGTGTTTTCCTAGATAAATATTACAGAACAAAGAACACAGTGTGACTTCCTCTGTTATATTACCAAACATCTTCCCATCAACCTAGCTATAAATAGTGCCCTGATTATGTAGCAACTGAAACTGTCACCTGTTCCCCTTGTACAAAGTACCTCTGTGCTACTCAAACCCTGAAGAAACCCTTTTTTGCAACCCTATCATTGAAGACACCCTTTAAAGAAATACTGTCTAATTCCTCAGTGTTGTTTGCTGGGCTTTTTCTCTTAGCATCCTCAATACAACAGCCTGTGGCAATTTTAATAGTTATACACTAAGGGGAACACACTGGGAAGGTTGTGTCATTGTCATTCTAACAGAAAACTGGGTGCAGTTTTTCCTGGGGGCCCTTCAGAGATTTCCACGCCTAGGATAGACCATAGTGGCTGTTGAAGCACATGCACTGCCTCCTCTTCATAAGCTCATTACAGTTTCTCTCTTAGGATAATTTCTTACAGCTACAGCACAGAGATGAAAATTTAGAAATGTTTTTTTCCATTTCTCATCAGGCCTCAGACTTCCTGTGTGGATCTTGAACAAATTGTTTTACTAACTCTACCTCTGCTTTTCACATCTGAGAAGTAGAGATAAAAGCAAAAGGAGCACTTCAAGGCTTAATTCATTAAAATTGGCAAAGAACTTCCAGGTTAATGAATGGAGGCTGCAACAGATTAACATATTAAAAGTTTTAATAATTTATTTGTGATCTACTTCAACTGATGCAATGTGCTTCTAGACTAGAAGCAACAGGAAAATTTAACACTGTGTCACTGGTATACATTGTGTCACTGGTATACATGTCCAGTTTTGCAGACCAGTAACTGTAAATGAAAGATATTGATGTGCTTCTTCTATTTGGGCTGTGTCCCAGGGTACTAACACACAGCTCAGGAATAACCTTCTTTCAAGAGAAAGTTAAAATAAAGCTCGATGTAATATAAATACACACTTCATGTTTATACACACATAGAGTACATATACAGAAAATATGTGCATTGAGATGCTATTCCAAAGGAAGAAAAACATTTTTCCTTTATTGTGTTACAAGGCCATAATTTCTCAAGCTCAGTGATAAATGCTGTAGAAATGCTCTGTTAAAAATGCCTGTAATTAACAAATATGTGATTTTATGTAAGATCCTTTGTTTAATATATGTCTTAATATTAATGCACTATGATTAAAAGAAAATAAAACAGCAGAGGAAGAAAAGACATATTTTTATTTTTTAAAATAATAAAATCTCCTTTATTCCAATAGCATTTTCCTCTAGATTTTTTTCTTTTAAAAATAAAAATTCCATTTTCCTGTCTGAATTCAAAATGATTGACTGGAGCACAATATTAAGTAATAAATAAAACAGTCCCAGTGGCTGAAAGACTCCTGAATAAAGAGAAAATTATTTTTGGATTTTCCTTCTGATCAGATATGAAATATTCTGAAACGCCACCTCTATAATTTGATAAAAAGCTTGATATCCCCAAATGAAAATAGGATTCAGCACTTTCATTTTTCTGTCTCTAAAGGAACCTCTAGGTAAACTGATTTTAAAAAAATGAAAATCTCAAGCATAAAGGTGGGAGTAATGAAGCAAGTTTAAATATGCGCTGACCTTTGAAATGAACTGCATTCCATGTTGTTTGGCCAAGAAGCTGGCTGTGTTGCTGTCTCCATCAATTTCCACAGCATAAAAGATGTGGGTTTTGGAGCTGCCCTGCTCTCTGGTGGATGTTGATAGGCATCGCCGCAAATACACCAGTGCTGATAGTAACAGCCATATGTTCATTGCTCTGAAATATTAAAAAGAAATCCACAAGGGATAAAAGTGTAAGCATCTTCTTTTGTTGTTGTTGTTGTTGTTGTTGTTGTTGTTCGCAGTGAGGATTTACCCAGAGGTGTCTGTATTTTATATTCCTCTTCTTTGGATAAAAAAAAAAATGAAGTCCTAGATTTTTTAAAATTTAGTTTCAATATTAAACTAAAAAGATAAAAGCAAAACAAAACGATATTTTGGGAATCTAAGAGACATATGCTGTTTGACAATATTTAAAAGCAAAGTGATATTGGGCCATATGATTTTATTCATACAAATTCAAAAATTAAAACAAAAACTACTTTGCAGCTTTACTTACATGACTATTTTCTTTTCCCACTTCTGTTCTATTATACAAGTTTAACTAGTTTTATCCAGTGGTTTGCCAATCTCCAGCTGTTCACTAGATCTGAAGGTCAAATGGCATTCTCTGAAAAATTTCAATGTTTGATTTCAAATGGAAGATGATCACTTGAATGTATAGCAATTTTAATAACAATGACTAATCTAAGTATTGGAATATCTGGTCTAAGTCCTTTTGTTATATATTCTTTGAAATATCAGTTTAAAATGGAGTCATTTGCCTAGAAAAATTAATTACAGAAAAGATGACTAAGTCAAGATTATGCATATGAGAAATACTACAGGTATCTTAATTAGGCAATATTAATATCTGGTTGAAAGTTTATTCTGTACATGCTAACTCTTAGGCATTAGATCCTGGTTTTAAAAATATGGCAGCAGCAAATAAGAAAATCATCCCGAGTAATATGATGGTATTGCATCTGTGATGAAAAAACAAGAAGGATATCTTTTACGTAGATGTGATATTAGGCGTATACAGTGGTAGAGATTCAATTTACTTTTCCACCTACATTCCCCTTTGTTTAGGTACCTGTTAAGAGCTGTACAACATCAGAATTTAAAAATTAATTTTGAAATGTATGGGACAATATAATTTTGCATGTTATGGGTGGCCATGTTCATTTATATTCTTGTAGTCTTTGCAGCACTTATAATTCAAACGGTCTTTTGAAACAGCAGTTAGATATAAATTAAATTTGAATATATATACTTCTGTCTTTCCTCAGCCACATCTTTCAGTTACATCCTTCTTGAAAGTCCAAGAATTAGGACAAAGCAGCCAGTGACTGAATTCGACTCCACACTAAATAGTAACTCTTTTTAACATTAAGTGCAAATTAAGGTGCAACAGATAAAAACAGTTAATCTCATATCTTGCAGTCCATAATAACATAAAACTGTGATTTTTAATAAACACTGCCATGCTGAAAAATATACTTAAGGTATCTGCACAGTTAGATTTAAAAAACAGATCTTGAACGAGATCCTACCAGCTAGATACTTCTGATAAGGTCTAGTAAAGCCTATGATATAGAATCCCTTCTAACTATATTAGAGTGTTTCTGGATGCTGATTACTATCAAAAGCACAGACAAAGCCTTACAAGGCATTTTTATAGGCAGACATAAGCAATCTAAATTTCGAAAGTCCCTCCTCAAATCTTAATTATGCAGTATGGGCAATTGCAATTTTCCACACGGTGTTTTCTGGGGCTAAGGATTGAGATGGTGGGAACTGCAATTTATTTCTGTTGTCTAGCTAAGCAATCAGATTACAGCTTTATGAAATGAACTCCAGTATTCAGTGGAAAGGAAGCCATGAAGATCATGAAAGATTAAGTTTCAGCTCCCACCTTTAAGAAGATGAAAATTTCATCAAGTCAATGCATGAGGCTAAAGGGATTTTGGCTTGCTGTTTCTTCTGCTAATGCCAGTCTACTTTGTATGGGCTATTTACTTAAATGCTGATTGAATCAGAACAAAACAAAACAAAAAAGACATTACTGCTCAACCTACTCTTAACATGATTCAGACTGAATTTCAACCAAAGTCTTTTCCTACCCATTATAATGCAGTCTAAAGCCATTTTGATCTCCACAGCCAGGTTAGGCTGGATCACCAGAGCCTTCTTTTAGAAAAAGGAAAATATAGAGATAGAACCTCATATATTTCAGGAAAAGACTGACACCACTGAGGTATTGTTAAAAGTGTTTTTGAGATATTTCTATCCTCTGATACTATATTCCTCAACATTCTCTTCACGCTTTTGAAATCAAACTATTTTGCTTGTATTAAATTAAAGATCTGCAGAACTTACTAATTTTTTCAAGGTGAAAATTTCCATGAAAATACTAACTCAGTAGATTCTTGCTTTCCAAAAAACTATAAATCCATCCTAGAAAGTAGAGTTGGTAAACCCACTCAAACAACTTCAAAGGCAAACTCATCAATTCAAAGAATACTTCAAAAGTACAAGTAATAATCTGACAACTTCAAATGTGACTGAAGCAAACTATAACAAGTGTAGTTTGATCTACACCAATTATTTGCTCCCAAAAAGAAAGTGGGTGGGGAGACTACATTATTTTACCTTTAAAAGAATTCAGCCTACTTCCTTCGCAAAAATTTTTGGGTCTCAATCATAATCACAGAATCACTGCATATTCTGAGTAGGACACGACCTACAAAGATCAAGTCCAACTCCTAAATGAATGACCCATTATGGGGATTGAACCCACAAACTTGGGGGTTCATGCATTAACCAATTGAACTAATCTCTGAACTATGTCAGCATGATATGAAAATTTACCCAAACTTGGACATAAGACAATAATGCTTCAAAAACTGTAATCACAACAAGGGCAGGAAAGATATCTAACAGTTTTAAACCAAAATCATGAACAATTCCACCTGCACAAAATAATCACCATCCCAAGACTTTTCCTATATTTCTCCAAAGATGCACTTTTTTTGCTATATTCCAATCCATATTTTGGGAGAACAAAGAGATTGTCTTGCCTATACTCCCCAAAGGCAGTACTAACAGAGGGTAAGTTGGAGAGAGAAAGATCTGTGTGTCAGTAGAATGAAAGAAAAACCAGAAAGGGCATAAGTAAAACTCCAGATTTATGTTAGAGGCCTTGGATTGACTGATTAGGATGGCTAGGACTGAGAACTAAGCACCCCACTAAGAGCAGTGGGACTATTGCATGAAAGCAAAAGAGGGTACAGAAGAACTACTGTTGTAGGTTGGGTTGGTTTAGTTAGGGATTTTAATAAATGTTAGTTAAGTTGGTTCTCTGTACCCGTATTTTCCCTCACAATGGTTTTCTCCAAGTTGTTTACTACAGGAGCTCTTACATGTCAATCTTGTAGCCACTCCCTGATTCTTCTTGAAAGTTCTGTATCAGTCACCTCACCTTTGCAATCCTATTTTTCCCAGAACACTGTACCCCCTCTGTTATGTTCCCATAGGTTGTGATCTATGTCACTCCCCTGTTGTCTGTCCTTATTGGGCCAGGGGGGGTTCCACCCCTATCCACCCACCCCCTATTTAACCCAATGCTTTCATTGTCCATTGGCCATTTTTGCCTTGCACCGCGCTGGGAATGCTCGCTCCAGCCGTCACTGTGACCACGCGTGGAATAAAATGTTCTCAGGCAAGCAAGCAGAGTGTGCCTCTCTCATCCCTTCGCTTCCTCTCAGTGTGAAGCTCCCAAAGCTGCTTACCCATGCTGGAGCACTCAGCACTAGCAGGGAGGCAAACGCCATAACCCTGGAGCGCCTGCGCACGTGGCGGCTGCGGTCTCACGAAAGCAGCGCCTGGCTGGGCTCCCCAGCTGCTTGAGGCCGTAGCGAATAAAAGCCGCAAGTGGTGCCCAACCATGCCATGAACTGAGTGAGAGACTGAAATAAAAAAAAATTATTTGCATAGGGGGACTGAGTGGGACCTCAGCTGAGAAAAAGTCAGCTGGTTCAAGTGATTCGAAGCACAATTGGTCAAACAGAAGGAAAAAAGAAGTGTCAGGAATGATAGTGAGTCTGGAAAAGTCCAGCATTAGATGACTTGGGAAGGGATAGATAAGAGAAGGGAAGAGCTGAACAAATGCAGGAAATGTGCAATCAAGATGATTGAGGTAAAGAGACCTGGGGAAAGAAGAAAGGAGGAGAAAGAACAAATGATAAGTAAAACTCAACCAGGCTGTAAAGAACCAACCAGGAGATTCCATAACCTGATTCCATAACCAGACTAGCTGTTCTCTACAGCCTGGAACCAAATCCTTAGTTCCCAATCTCATCATTCCACTGAAACTGGAAAACACAAGGGAACTATGCGTCTTAATTCCACCTGCTGGGCCACAGGGATAGTTAAAGCTTTGGTCTTGGAAGAGTGTGAGTTTGTTTCTTCAAAAAGCAACATTGTCTTCTTTGGAAGTAACAAATGCCAACCCTATTCCATGAGGAAATTAGCAAGTGCCAAAGGATGGCATTTCCACTCAAATCACCCTGTTAAGAGAACTCCCAGTATTAATTAATCATACATGGAACACATCACATTAAAAAAATCGTTAAATCCAGCATTACAAAATGCCAAATTGAGACTACTTGTCTTAACTCTAAATAGAGGTAAGAGGTATTTTTAAAGGCTAGGAAGAAGGACAGTAGAAATCCGAGTAGTTAGGATTAATTCAGGATTTATAGCAATAAACTCACTCATGGCTGATTGTATACAACACAGTTTCTTCAGCATCTGCCTTTATTCAAGTTTCACAGTAAATATGATATATTCTAAAGTGGGCTCTTGAGGGCTAGTAAATAGTGACATCCATTATTAATGTTGTACAGGGTGAGAGATCCTGTACAGGTCAGTGCTTCAACCTGCCTTAATCCTCTGTTCCTACAGCAATGGATTTTTAAGAAAATGCTCTGGTTTCACCAGCAAAGATTAAACTCATATACACTGGAACACAATTTTATTTCACTAACCTATCAATAAAGAAGATTCATAATTTTATTAAATTCTACTGGAGGGAGGGCAAGGATGGACTTAAATTCTTTCTTTTGGTGTGACAAATGCTGCAGTATTATGCAACTGAAATTTCACAAAATGAATGAAAACCTTAGAATTTTCTAACTGCACATATGCAAGAGCAGAATAGATTTATATTTAATACCATGATATATTTAAGAGCAAATATAAATATAAATTAAACAGAAAATATAATTTAAACACACAATTTGTGTTCTATTAACAGAATCTAATTATAAAAAATAAAAATAATTTAAAAGTCCAACTCCACTGTTATTTTGGGTCTAGGTCAGGAATATGAGACAATATAATAAAAATGATACACATTTTCTGTATTAAATAAAAGGGTAGAGAGAGGACTGAGACTGGATTTGTAACAGGTCTTTACTCAGTAGACCAGCTAGGACCAATGCTATGGCAGTAGTGTTTCTATCATTAAGTGCTTGTCACAACAAAGAGCATTTTGAAATAACACTGAATCTTTTCTACAGGGTCAGTAGCAGATGAGCATCATGTTGAAAAATTACTAGTCTTGAGAGTGTTCTGGATTTGTTATAACAGAGATTTAAGTTTAAATTTTAAATATGACATAGTAAACCCTACAACAATTTAGTAGCTTCCTAATGTTATTACAAAACACACACCTATGTCTCTGAATTGTAATTACGCTAGTTAGGCCCATCCATACCAAAAAAAGACAGTACAGGTGTTTAGTCACATAAAGAAAAATAACCCGATGTAAATCTAAATTTCTTAAGGTGATTGAAGCTAAATATAGTTCAGTCATATTTAATAGTGAAAACCAGTGAATACCACTAGAGGTATTTGAAAAAAATGTTGATAAAATCAACAAAAAATAAGAAAAAAAAAGAAAAAAAAAGAAAAAATAAGGGCAAAAAAGGAGAGAAAAAACAGTAAGGGGAGGGTGTTAATTAAAAGATTTGGGTTTCTTCTCCTATCATCCTCAATTGAGAAAAAAAAAATCCCCTTTAATTTTAATAAGACATTCTATAGGTCTTGAAAAAACACTGCAAAACAGCTGAACCACATGTACAACTTTGTGAATTATGAACAGTTTTCTTACAGGCTTTGTATCTTATGCTGACCAAGCCCAGTTTTACTCCAGTTTATGCATCATGACAAGACCACAGATAAAGTTGATCTATGCTGCAGGCTATTTGTGTTGTCTACTCAGATGCTATGTCATAATGCCATGAGCCCAAATACTGTCCCTTCTTTGTGTTCTTTCATTTGTTTTACTGAAGTTTTATAAAACCAGAGACAGGCGCAAGATTCGAATTTATGGCATTGTTTCTCCCATCTAAGAATAAGTACTAAACCATGAGGGTGTATTCAGAAGAATCTCCTGTGATGTCTGAGACCTGCAGAGACAGCATATGCTATTTATTTTGGGGCTTTCTTTTCACTGAGAAATCTCTGATGTGAAGAGTATGTAATACTGCACACATCATTTTATTGCATTTTTTGAGCGATTTGTTTTTTGATTTAAAATTTATTGGTACTAGCAACCACTATTTAAAGGATTATCTTAAAAACTGCCAGCATTTCCACATTTTCCAGCTTTATCAAGCACTACTGACTGTATTAGAAACTGAGTAGAGTTGAGTTACTGATGATACAGCTTGAAGTTTACTACCTTTTCAGAGCATGTCACTGGGCACCAAGAAATTAACAAATTCTGTAGAGTGTTTAATCTTGGAAACAGGGACATTGGTGATCAAGTGCATTTTGTTCCTTTACATGCTTCCATTTTTGTTGGAAAATAAGAAACAGGACAAACACTTTTCACTTCTCAGCCAACTCAGTCTCAAAATGTTTTATAAACCACATGCACAATAACACAAGAATAATAAATGGAAAATATTAAAAATACAAAAGCATCTCTACCTAGGAGTTTAGACAGGTGAAACTGTTTATTACAAGACTGAAATACAATAGAACTCTTGGAAACAAATAGGAGAAATTATTTGTATGTAATCATCATGTTAATGTGCATTAAGTGGTACTACTCTAGCCATGTATTCTAACAGTATGGACAGTTTGTAATAAGTGTTGCTGTCTTCTAGTAGACTAAATTTAATATTTGAGGGGAAAATGATGAGCTTTCAGGTATTCAAAACTTTCCTTCAGCCTAAGGTAGAAATACCAATCTTTCAATTGAAATGAAAGTTAAGAACAAGTGCTTTGGTTTTTAATTTAATCAAACCAATTGAATTTACTAAAAGATAATAGAGCTCATAAATATGAGGCAGAGAAATATTACAAAGGGAAAGACAATACATTTGTTTGCTCCTATGGGACAGGGAGATGGAGAGGAAAAGAGTCACAAGTAATTTATTGTCTGTGCAGCACAGAAAGGTTATCCTAGGGTGGCAAAAAATATAATGTGCCATAAAACCAATGTCTCTGTTGAGTCCATGGTTTTTAGTGCCCAGCAGAGTTATGAATTTTAGTTCCAGAATTATCTTTTGAAGGTATTTTGTATGTTTCCCTTGAGCAGCAGGGCTGAGAGGTTGAAGATGAAGTGGCTGTTCTGGATTAAAGCAAATGTGACATAGCTATGCAAGCAGGAATTCAAAATCCTTTAAGGTTTGTAGAGCTATCCTACTTCAAGGTTCTATTTAATTGCCAAGAGTGGGCACTCCCAGAAACAAAAGTGATGCAAAGCCCCCGCTTAAGTAATTTTCAACAGTTAAAATAGTGTGAAATAGCCTTAAGCAACTCTTAAATGATAGCAGAAAACTATTTAACTATGATGGTGATATAACCAGTACAGAAAATGGAAAGCTTATACCCAATACTGAGAACTTATCCTCTGCTCAGACAAAATAGAAAGAAAACTCAGGAAAAGTCTTGAGACATTATTTTCCCTAGCATAAGTTCAATAACCTCCTCAGCTTGTTTTAAAGGACTTTCAGAATACATATTAACCTCAGGGTCAGGAAAAATGAGGAATGGCTACATCTAAACCCTTTGTTTAGAAGTACATTTTCCCAGTGTATGCAGAGCCATAACGATTTCAAACATTCTGAAACAATAGTTGGAGTCTCCAATATTTCTTTACTGAAGCACCACAAGCAGTGTTTGTACTCAGGAAGCATTCCAAGCTGAAGTTCTTTGAGGGATCTTTTAGGGATTTTTAGGGAGTAAATTTCAGCTGCTAAACCGTATGTCAGACATGCTACACTGTAGAGGTTTAACCACTCACTTGGTGGTTATGCCACATTTAAAATTGCCCAAATTATGCTATCACTCAATGGATGATATAATAGATAAATTAAGTGTTCTAAATTACATAGGCTGTCACACTCACTTCTGTGTGTTTCTTTGCTAGTCAGTAATAAGGTTGGAAAAATTCCTTTGAAAAGGATACAGATATCTGAGGATATCAAAGAGAAGAAAGAACAGATCCTCCACTATGCTACTTCAAGAAATGAGAAGAAACTAAATTGAAAAAGGTGGGGCCAGACAAACTATTGTTACACATTTAATATATAGAAAATACATTTGAAGGTTTGTAAATAAATATGAAAAATAAAACAGAATAAAGAGGAGGCATAGTGGAACTGTACAAGCACATTATATTAACAGTGGGAAAATGCTTAAGTGACTGAGTCAAATGCTTCAAAAGTTTCTAAGGGCCTAGAATGAAACTTCCCAAGACAGTTAACCATCATATCAAAAAAATATGTTTTCATGAAGCCCAGCAGTCTTAACACCCAGCCAAAGATGAACAACTTAAGCACTTTGAATAAAACCCTTTTGCTGCTAGACCAACAAACCTCTACCTGGCCCTCCAAAGAGTGTGAGCTAATCCAAGCCTCTTTCAAGGTATTGTCTTTAATGTCAACCATGCTTAAATGTCAGCCTGTGTGTAGAATATGTTTTCCTTTCTGCAAAGTCAACAGGTTTTCAGTCTTCTTTATAGTAAAACTTAATAATCCCAGCACTATTAACTAGTTAAAACCTGCAAATTACTAGGTTTGTTTTTTTTTTCCCCCTTAAAGTGATTCAAAAATACCTCTTTAATGTTAATGCTTATGTTATTATGGTACATGGAGCAACAAAAAATTTCTACATTTGAGTTTTAGGCATTTCATTGTCACTGCCAAGACACTTGCTGGCAGGAAATTTTATCAAAAGATAGTCCACCTACAAATTTTCTGCCCTTCTGTGAAAAACAACAGATACTTAAAGCAACAGCAAAACAGAAATTCAGGATGACTCATACAACAATATATTCTCCCAGAGTCACTGAACAAAAAATGCGGAGCAATTCTTAAAACATCTATTTCTCTTATTTTATTCAACCATCAAGGTTACAGGAATCAGTCATTCCACACAGTTTTGTGTATATGCCCCATCCACAGAAACACTGAAGGCCAGGTTGGTCGTGGCTTCAAGCAATCTAATCCAGTTGAAGACGTACCTGCTCATCGCAGATGGGTTGGACAGGATGACCATAACAGGTTCTTTACAATCCAAATACTCTATGATTTTGTAGCTCAGAGAAAACAGAGACTGTGGGATATTGTAAAAACTGTGTTAAACTTCATAATTTATCAAGAGGCCTTTGCAGCATGCAAAAAGAATGAACTGCCATTTTGAGAACTTTTGAACATATGTAAGTCAGAAAGCATTTGTTGTTAGTTAAAAAAAAGGAAAGAAAAATAATAAAATGTGATATAATTAAAAAATCAAAATGTGAATAACAAAACATGATGAAAACTCATTCTTCTTTCTACACAAAAAGGATGGGGGAAAATTTTTGTTAAAGAAATAAAATGTTTCTTTTTTTGAAATTATTGTATAACAGAACTAGTAGCTCAGAGTGTTAGGCAGTCTGATTGCCAATATCAAATGGTTTGCCAAGCATTTCTCCCCATAACAGATTTACCATTATTATGAAGACAAGGGTTTAAGATTACCAATGATGAAAATTATCTGATATGCAAATATTTAGCATCTATTCAATTTATTGGAACAATGTAATCTTTACTATCATTACTAAAAAAATTTCAACCAGATGAATATTCCTTTCTTGTAACCATAAAGAAAAAGGAAAAACAACTTTCATTTTCTTCAATGGATTCATTACTACAGATCATTCCCCTGAGAAATACTCCATACAATCACAAAGAATACCAAAATCTGAATCTTGCCTAAGAGTCAAGAAGAGTTGGAAGGGCTTCAGAATCAGCTTTAGCTCAACAGTGATTTCTGCAGCCAATTAAACAGTGGAATTGATGTACTCTGAGAATGCCATATGCTGCCCTCTGCTGAAAAGATGATCATTATGACTTGCGGTCTTATGGCTGGAAGGTCTGACAGACGGGAAAAATAAGTGGAGGATCCTCTGATTTCAAGGATGTGGATAATTCCTTTAGGGAGAAAGGAAGATTAAATGCTCACCTGGGCAAAGAAAAATTTCACAGAACATATGGTGTATATATATATAAATTATCCTGACAAGAACATGAAGTCAGCAAATTGGTTATTAGAAATATAACTATTGAGAATTACATTGATTATATTCATAAAAGTCCTTAAAATGGCTACCTGTCAAGACATTTAGATCTAACATGTGACATACTTTAAAGATATTATAATGTAATGAGGAGAGTCTTTCTGAGTGATTTTTTTTATCATGTTCCCCCCGTGGTCTCTGATTGGTGCATATATATTTCAAAGTTACTGTGAGAAATTTAGCAATTATACCTCTGTTAGATTAATAATAAAATATTTACAGTCTAAAATATTTTTAATTTTTCACAGACTCTTACATGTTAAAGTGGGTGTGAGGGAAAAGAGCAAGAAGACAAAAAGGAGATCTGAGCACTTATCTAATGCTTACAGTATCATTTGCTACATTACCAAAAATATTTAAATTCAAGAGGATTCTACTGCATGACAACCAGGGAAAAATTCTTGATGGATCATCTGCAGCCATGTTTGCAATACTGTTTGATCATGTTTGATCATCCATAGTGATACAGATTTAGTCAGACAAAATATTTATATAATTATATATGTATGTATATATGCTCCAGCCCCTGGATCATCTCTTCCTCCTCTTCCTTGATGTAGCCTCTATTGTTTCTCTCACTGTTTCACTGGTTTTTCTTCCTCCTCCTCTTTCTGTTTGGTATTTTCTGCCCTTTCTTAAATATGTTCGTGTATTTGGGAAGTTGCCAAACACAAGTTGTGCTGGTTTTACACAGCCTGGTTCTTGGTAGTGGGGAGGCCACAGAGGTGGCTTCTGTGAGAAGCTGCTGGAAAGCTTCCACCATGTCTGGCAGAGCCAATCCCTGATGGCTCTGAAGACGGACGTGCTGCTGGCCAAGGCTGGGCCAATTGGAGATGGTGGTCATGCCTCTGTGATAACACATTAAGAAGAAATCAAAACAAAGTTTGGGCCCCAGTTTTAAGTCCAGCCTGAGTAGGAATGAGAATTTGTGAGAGGAGAACAACATGCAGGCACCATAGTCAGTGGAGGAGGAAGTGCAGGAGGGGGTCCAGGCACTGGAGCTGAGATTCCCCTGCAGGCCATGGTGTGACCATGGCGAAGCAGCTGTGTCCTGCAGCCATGGGGGATGCAGAGATCCACCTGCAGCCCATGGGGATCCATGGGGGATGCAGAGATCCACCTGCAGCCCATGGGGATCCATGGGGGATGCAGAGATCCACCTGCAGCCCACAGGGGAGGTGCCCATGCCAGAGTGAGTGGATGCCTGGACGAGGCTGTGATCCAGTGAGAGACCCATGGAGAGAGAGGCAGGCCCTGCTCCCAGGCTGGAGCAACCTGTCCTTGAAAGACTGCAGCCCATGGAAGAGTGACCCACACCACAGGAGTTTGAGGGGTACTGATGTTCATGGGATGTACTTCTGTTGCAGCAGTTTTGGGAGGGCTGTTGCTTGTGAGATTGGAGCCGTGCAGGAGAAGTTCACGGAGAACTGTCTCCTGTAGGAGGGACCCCATGGTGCAGCAGGGGAAGGACCCGTCTCCCTGATCAGCACAAGAAACCACAGGTGATAAACTGACCAAAACCCCCACTCCCTGTGTTCTTACACTATCAGTGGGAAGGAGGGAGGAGTTGGGGGGGGGGAAGGCATTTTCAAGGGCTTCTTTTACTTCTCATTATCCTCCTCTGATTTTGTTAGTAATAATTTTATTTATTATCTCTAAGGTGAGTCTATTTTGCCCTGGAAGTGTTTTCTTCCAGTCCTCATGCACCTGTCATTAAATTTTCTCTCCTCTGCCCAGTTGTAGCAGGGGAGGGTGAGAGAGCAGCTTACATGGGTGCCTTGCTTTTGGCCAGTGTCAAACCATGACACTTGTCTGGATAGCTGAGCTTTGGCCAGCTCTGGGTCCATTGGAGAGCTGTGTAGTTTGTTAGTTTTCACTATAAAAATTGTAGTATCTTCCTGGAACCTGTATTGCAACCTGTGCTGCTCAACATATTCATAAATTATATGAAAGCTGGAAGATTATAGAGTTTACTCACTTTGATGGTAATGTTTTTTTCAAATATTGCTATATTGTCTGACGATGGCAACTAAGAAGCAGACACAAATTCAATACAGACAGATATAAATTCACAGACCAAATAAAAAATAATTCTCATTTTACATACACAGTGATAGACTCTGAAGTATATTCTCTTAAATAGCAAGACCTTTGGAGTTAGATCACTTTCTGGAAATATCAGGAATATACTTAAGAGTAGTTTATAAAAAGAAGCAAAGAGAAAAATTATTATGATTACTATTATTGCCATAGAAAACATAAAAAGCACAGCTCAATCTAAATAGGGTGTATAAATCTGGTGGTCCTTCTTACCACAAAAATAATGAAATATAATTGGATGCGGTACAGAAAAGGAAAAAAAAATGAATCAAAGTTGACACAATTTCTGTATAAAGAATGACCAGAATTCTTTAGCCTAGAAAAGAAATAGGGACATACTAAAGACCTTACATTAAAACTGGCATTAAGTACGTGAAAGAAAAGCATTTTTTACTCTCCCTCCCCATAGAAGCAGTAGGGAAAAAATAAGGGAAAATAGCTATCAGAAGATTCAAAACAAACAGAAGAAGATAATCCTTCAAACGCATCCATAGAACCAAGGATGCTAAATTTCATTCAAACATTATCAAATTATTCATGGGGAAACAAAATTCTACCAAGGGCTATGAAAATAAAAAATCCCTAAGAAAAATATCTCCCTAATTCAGGAGATCTCTAAGCTCTGATTCCCAGACCAAGATCTGTACAACTTAAATCAAAAATGTACATCTGAAATAGAGAACTTCAACTCAGTGGCTCAAACATAGACATTTCAGACACCTAGGGTATCTGAGACCTGGGGCTAGCAGGCATGAGACTAGAGGAAATGAGTCCTTCTGGAGTGACAGCTGGAGGCTAGCTTAAATGTGGTAGGGCATTTCAAATAGCACTAGACACTTCTATTTTGATTATTAAATCCTACCTTATATGTTGAAAGAAGTAGCTCAGGTTTACAGAGTCTCAAATGTCAGTTAAACACATTTCCATTTATAAGAGTTTGATAGCCAGTAAATACACCTTTTATGTCAAAGCATGCTGTTGGTGCCCTAGTCAGCCAAAGAAACTCTGATAATTAATGTTTATTGTCTAAGCCCTGCTTATCAGCAACTATAGCAGCTGATTTTTTAAAACAATCACATCCAAACTACATCCATTTGCACTGTGTAACACTATACTTATTTTTTAAAGTCCTCTTACCATTTAATACTTTTCCAAAGTTTATGTTAAGAACAGAGAAGTAGATATTTATCACAGATGAACATTTCAACTTCAGCTATCACAGTTACCTTGATAAATTAATACAATGCTATCGGGATTACACATCATAGATTCAAAATAGACTTATAGCCACCAATCCAGAAGTAATTCTGCCTCCCTGTACCTTTGACTAACAACACTATGGAACTTCATGAATATCCACTATTCTTTCCCAGGAAACTCCAGGTTCAATTGATGCTCAGGAGAAATCTGCTCTGATAGAAAACCATGATTGTAAGTACAATTTTTATTTCATTTGCTGCAGCACCTGGAAACTGTGTAATAAACAACTGCACAATTGAAAAGAAGGTATCATGATCAAAACAAGTGATAGCTTCCCTGGAAAACTTGGATTGTATTCCCCTGCTGCATACCTTAACATTGATAAGGCACTTAAACGTAGCCTTTCTGAGGCATCATTAATTGTGCCCACACATATCCCATTCCAACTTATTCCTTAAATATCTTTTGCAAAAATGCTGATAACATAGTTATAAATGCAACCCAGAGGAGTTTTGCTTTCAACATACAGAAGTTAATTTACAGCATATAATGTTAAGTACTCTGAAAAATTAGGTTATAAGGTTTTGGGTTTTTTTTTCAATTTGTATATCCTGGATTATTTTATATAGATAAAACCACTTTCTCTCCTCCCTCATTTCTCTAGAAGATTATAGAAATAAAATAATTAAGATTATGAAGACTCAGACATTGAGCATCATGAAAATGCAGTCATTCAGACTTCAGAGCAAAACTGAGCAACAGAGAAGGCAGAAGGTTACACGTCAAATGACAGGCCAACAAAAGTGAAATACAGTTGTAACTGAGACCTGTATTTAATAGCTACATATTTAATCTCAATTGCACAGATTGCAGTGAGGGAGTAAGCACTGGAATTCACTTAACTGTCAGGGAGCAGAGTTAAAGAATGTCTGGTCATGGAAAAAGTAGGGGATGGACATGAAAAGGAGTCTGGAAAGAGCATTCTGACAAAGAGGCAAAGAATGAGGAGAAGCCTAAGAGCAGCTGGGTAAAAACTGGAAAAAAAGAAGCCACAAGGAGAAGTGAGATAAACACTTATTTTATTTTAATACCTGTACTATATCAGAAAGCCTCTGCCACGTGGAGAGTAGGGAGGAAAATTTGCTAAGATGTTAGCAAAAGGTGAGACTGGACATGGTTATGAATGAGACTGAAATTTGGGAGAAGTATTTGGAGTAAGAACTAGAGGGGCTACATAGGAAATGTGGAACTGTATATGCAAAGCAGAAGGGAGATTTGATGAAGACAGTGGACACACAGGCAAACAAAACTCTTTACACTTCTCACCTCTCCGTTTCAGCTTCTCAGCTTAAAGCTACCTTCCAAAAAGTATTTTTTCACAATTACTTTCTACTTTATCCTCCAGTTTCCATTCAGTTTCTCTCTCAATCTTTTAAGACTCAGCAGACGCGTTGTTTTCAACCTCAAGCCAATCCAAGCACCAGCAGCCAGGCCAGGGCTCACAGTGGCCCAGCTGAAAAGAATTGCATTGCAAATCACAGAGCTGATGCCTCATTGCTATTCTGACTCAGAACTGCTCTAAGAAGGAAATTTATTCTGAGTCAGAACTAGTTCAGTAGGAATGGCCCAGGTACGAACTGATGAGACAACTGCATGTCTGGGGTGGATGCACAAGCTCTTGTTAGATATAGGAGATGCAAAGGGGAGAAATATATTCAGCTGCCATCTCTTACACTTATAAACTATGAAAGTATAGAGCATGCTTAGTGATTGTGATAGAGAATTAGAAATTAAGTTCCACTTAATACACTGAGCACACAAACCCCAGTTTTTCAAAAGATAATAAATCTTGAAGGAAGGGAACAGGGAAGGAAGAACCAAGTGTGGAAGCTTTGGGTAGAGCCTTCTGCACCCAGTAAACCAAGTCATACTTCTGATGTAGCAGCTAGTCCCATGTCAAAGTACAAGAGTCACAAAGTATTTAAATTAAAAATAGCAATTTTCTTCCTTCCCCCCCCCCTTCTTTTTAGTTTCTTTTTATTAAATAACTGGGACATTTTTGCTCCAATGATCATAACAAACTATCTGAGGTAGACATTAGCATGAAAATTTTTGCATCAGATTTTTAAACTTAGGCAAGTTTCAAATAAATGAAAATGGGCCTGTAATACTACTGATCCTATATCCATACCTGTCACACTCTTCCTTGGGAAATATTGTTCCTATGCAAAGACTGAACTATTTGTAATTATCACATGATTCTGTCTTTTAGAAAGAAAATGTTTTAGAAACATTTTACCATATGATACATAATAACTTTATCCTTGATGCCATCCATTTTTTAACTTCATTTCAATGCCTGTCTATAATATTGGCATAAGCCACAATGAAGATCCCAGAGATGGCATATTTGTACTGCAAAATAAGGTTAAAAGTAATTTAATGATATTCTAGAAATTCTTTAAGGTCTAGCTTTTGAAAAAATGCTTAAACATTCACTACTCTGGAAGGAAGAGCATAAATGGGAGATTATTTTTTTCAAGAAATAAGGAATTATCTTTTTTTAAATGGTAATTATCAAAATGGGAAAAAACTTGCATCATCATTGTCTTGGTGGTCAAGAGGTGCCATTGAGAGGACAAAGTGATTCTTTGCTCTAGTTAAGAAATAAGATACTCTGAAGTACACTGATGAACTCATGCCTCTACTCAGCTTTACATGAAATACTTACACATTCATTCTGGCAGACAGAAAAAATCACTTTCGGCCTAGGTAGTAAAAGTATTCTCATGGAGAGTAGGAAAAGTAAATTTGTCTTTCCTGACACAAAGGAAGAAAGTGCACTAAGATCTCCCACATCTGAGCTGAACATTCTAGCATGGGAACACTCACAAAATGGATATGGTAACACAACTATCATTGACATCGTCAGTCCAGTCTTTCTCCTTCTTTTTAATTTTTTCTACTTTTTCTGAAGGCAGTTGTTTGGGTAAGTCCATCGCAAACTGCAAACTATGATTTGCTTTAAGTAAACCAAAAGCAGAGATCTAGGCTGCATTTAAGTAAACAAAAAAATGCAGTAGGTCTCTGATTTTTTAAAAGAAAGCTTCACCCAGAATTAGTAGCCTAAAAAAAGTCTTAGCATCAAGGAAGAATGCAACAACGTATGATTTAGTGTCACTAGAGGTGACAACAGAGCTGTAAACTACAAACACCTAAAAGCTTACAATACAAGCTGTCAAGCAAAGAACTCCCTGCAGGTTTAGACCATCTGGATAGCTCCAAACTTTTCTTAATCTCAGTCAAAAAAGAACATGAACATGGATGTATAAACAGTGGAATCTCAAACAGGAATGGAGACACTACTTAGCATCAGCTACTTAAGTATTCAAGTAACACATCCAATTTCTGCATCCACAAATCAAAAATAACATCAGTAAGTAGCCAAGTTTTCACAATATAACCATCAAAGTACTCAAAAACATGACCTAAAGTGAGAGAATCAAGAAATTTCACCTTCTTAGTATAATGGATAACTATATTACAGTCTATAAATATATACACAGGAAGACAAAATTCATTTCCATCTCACAGACAAAAGCATAACAAGACCCAGGGGCTACAAACTGAAGACAGACAAACTTAGAGTTAACATCTTAATTACCAATGATGAGTACCTCATTGAAAATTGTGACAGACACTCCCATCCTTGAAGTATGCTTTTTAAAAAGAAAGGTAGAGAGGTTTTTTATCTTTAGAGAGACATGACCTAGTTCAAATGGGAAGAAACTAAGACAGCCATGAGGTCTCTGTTGTACAGTATGCCAGGCTAGATGATCACAGTACTCCCTTCTGGCTTTTTAATCCATGAAACTGTGTACATTTCCATTTCAATGAAACTGCATCTTTCAATGAGCATTTTTTAAAGGAACAGCTTTCCAGTGAGCTCTAGTTATGCCTTGAAGGCATAGCACTCTTTTGGTGGAGGCTTGTGAAAAACTTCTGGATAGCACAATATGGTGTTACTCTGAATGGAGGAAGCATTCAGTCCTTTCTGAGGCAGAGCTGGGACCAAGTACAGAATACAGTAGAAACTGCTTTGTTTAACATATTAATTTGAAAATTAACTCTTTGCAGTATCACACTGGATCAGTTTAAGCCCTCAGTTGCACCATCATTTCATGAATTTCACAATCGCTTGGCATAACCTAATTTTTTGGTTATGTTTACCCGATACTTTCTCTTAAATCACCATAAAATGGAGGGGTCTAATGTAAAAGTGTTACACTGGAATATGTTTGGATCGTGACTTCTGATTTCATTTCT
Organism: Vidua macroura; assembly: GCF_024509145.1. Taxonomy (NCBI): domain Eukaryota; kingdom Metazoa; phylum Chordata; class Aves; order Passeriformes; family Viduidae; genus Vidua; species Vidua macroura. The sequence continues at coordinate 75,564,096 of NC_071573.1, forward strand.
TCAAAAAGGAATTCTATTTTTGTGCATCAAACTACATGGAAACCTGAACCAGAAAAAGACAAATGGATAACATTGGGCAGTTCACATAGAATATTTTTTATTGCACCAAGGCAAATCACTAGGGCAGACACAGCCTTCAGACACCCTCTGGTTATGGCAATCTAACCAGTTCGTTATTGTCCATTTGAATTAAACCATCACTTGATAATATTAGATAATAAATGATTTTTTTTAAATCCACCTCACTATAGGATTTTGGAGTTTTGAAGTCACTTATTTTGACAGTTAGCAATAAATTTAAACTAATCTGCGTTCAGTACAGGGCACAGGATGTTACTTATTCATATCTATTTCATTTTCTTACAGCAGTTTCCATTTCATTAATATGTTCTTGTGATTTTTATTATCCCATTTCAGATGTGTAAGGAATAAGAAGAAAAAAATATAAAAAAAGATTAAGATAATTCTGACTGCTGACACACAGAAGTAAAACTATAGATCCTTTATGTGAAATTATTAAATTTTTTTGCGGGTAATACAATGAAGTGCAGAAACCTTCAAGTTCAATGACATAATAGCAGCTTAAATGCAGTTACCCAATAAACACAGTGTATAAAGACTTAAAACGCAAGCATATCTTAAAGGTAGAAAGGATAATCAGAATAGTTTACTACCTTCTGAAAAGATCTCATTATTTTGTGAGTCAATCTCTGACTGCAATTTGTGTGTGTGCATTCACTATAATCACATTTAACCTTGAGAAAATCCTGCATCTGTTACATGCTTTATCAGGGACTACTTGTACTAGTAAGTCTGAAAACCAGTTCTGACTTTATATTTCTGTGATGCCAGCAACAACTTATGCAATTATTTGTCTGCTTTTAGATTAGTGTTTGTGAATAATTTCTTATGCCAGCTATTAGTAGTTATCTTTTTGTTAATATTTTTCATCACCATATCTGTAGAGGTCACCGTGACAGAAAGGGCAAATCATATAGAAAATATCTGTAGTCATGAATAAAGAGTTTGAAAATAACACTATTTCTTTTTCACTGTTTCATCCACAATGTTACCTCTCACGGTCTGACCTCAGCTGTGTAACAATACCTGATGAGAGCATAAGAATAGCAACAACCACATGTTTCACCATAATTGCTGTTTGTCAGCCATTTCTTCAGCATTAACAACATTCCAGACAACTCAAGGTCAACTATATCTTATGCTAAGGAAAAACACCCTTCCTATCAAAAGAAATGGGCCAGCCAACCAAATCCATTGCCAGCTTCCAGATGAGTGCTTGATTCTGGCTCAGTTCTGCACCCACAACTAAGGAAAGCAAAGCCATTGAGTAAATTCTGCCAGTATAAAATGGCAACCAAAGCAACTGAAAATATTGCCAATACTTTTTTCCCCTTTATACTCAACTCTGTGTTTTTGCACAGTGTTTTAATTCAGAGAGCCAAACTAGTGCCCTGAGATGACCTTCTGTATAGATTTGACCTTAAAAAAGTTTTAGAGGATGTTGATATGAAGACAATTCTCTAACAATTTCTAGTGTATATTAAAAAGTATAAAATTACATATCACCAATTTTCCACCTTCGGTCCTACTAAATTTACCATTGAAACTGATAAGAAATATTAACCTAAAAATAAATTAATACGGTGTTACAGATTTGATTAAGACCCATACTAGGCACACGAGGGTTGAAGAATTTAGCCAAGTATTGTCTTAGAAGAATTGCATGCAAAAGAAACAGAAATACGATAAAATCAATTTAGAGAGAGCTTTGCAAGGAAAGTAGCCATATATCACCAATTACAAAAATAATGTATCTTGGGGATGTAAATAGGAATTACTGTTTGCCATTTTTACCAAGTGCTAGATAAAACTGTATGAAAGGAAGTATTCTTTAGTTTGATTTCTCTTACACTATTAATTCTCCATATCTAGACATTTCTAACAACAAAAACAATAGTTCTCAATTTTTCATAGGAAAATTAAAACAAACTCATGGAAAAGCTACCAGCTTGTGTTAGAAAGCATAAAAGAATATTGCTTTATTCAAAGATGCAAATGCCAATCTAAAAAAACTTTAGATTCTTTTTCATTAGAAAATTACTTTCAAATTTAATACTGGACTATTCATCCTTTCTGTGGAGTACTAAAGGACAAGATTAATGTATTCCAATCTTTTGATGGAAGATTTTTGAAGAAAGATTTAGAAGGGTCTAATGCCATGAAGCATTTGGCAAGAACATCAGTTGACCTTATGCACCAATTGTTTCATGTCTTTTGGCACTGATACTGTGTTTTCTTCAGCTCCACAACATGACCCCTGTTCACTGCCAAAGCAGACCTTGACATTAAGAAAAGAAATTCTGGTGGCAGCAGATTTTAGGGCATCAAAAATAGCAGATTCAACATCATCAGTCTCATGAGAACATTGCAGTATGATGATGGAATTTCCCCCCAAAAAATTGTTCAATATTTTGAACAATTGTTTTATGAGCATGGCTGCTCATAAAAATTGTGCCATCTACTTTTCCGTTGCAATGCCATTCAGATTGATAAATTCTAAAATTTGCAAAAAGGTATCTGGTTTTTTTTCCTAGCTAAAGAACTATTGGTAACAAAGATGCATATCTCAACAGGCAGACATCAACTAATGAAGCTTGACACCATGCTAAACACACTATTATAAGTAACCAATGAAGTTTTACAAAGATTAAGTGATAAGAGCTACAAGCTCTGCTCAGTCCAAGTTCCAGGTTTAGAATTATGATGTGCATTAACTAAATTTGTTTGGACTCCATACAACAGGGTTTAAGTCTTGTCATTATAATAATTCAGTGTATAATTAAATGCCAGATTAACTCTTAGCTCGGTCTGTTCCATGAATTAAAAAAAAAAAAAAAGACATTCTGATGACAGAAAATCTAGGTGCAAAGGCATCACTATAATTAAATCATGTAGCACAATAAATGTTTAACATATGAAATTTGTTTGTTGAACCTACCTGTTGTTTCAGTTATTGTAAAGTGACAGTCTACCAACAGAATCCCAGTGTTTAGAGCTATTTGACTGACCACGTAATCACTGAAGGTCTCAGTGTTATGTATAAGTGAATACATAACACAGACTAGGAAGGATCAAAAAGATAACAACACAAACCAAAGAGAAAAAAGATTTAGAGACAACAAAGACTAAAACAACATTACCTCTAAATTTTTTTGCTTATATTAAATTTAATGATTTGAAGTTTTGTATATCTACACAGTTCTCAGGGAAATACATGCCTATAACTCTACATATTTTGATTGTATCTCGTTTTCCTGACGTTCTTCTGTTTGAGACTCAAGCTCACTGCAAACACATTCTTAATTCTAATGTGTGTGTAGCTCCAATGAAGTCACAATGAGGCGTTTGGTATATGGGTGTCTTTAGTATTATATGTAGTATATGGGTATATAGGTGTCTTTAGTATGTAGCTTCTCTAAAGGAATCATCATTTCTCATCTTTATATAAACATCTCCTAGAGTAAAGTAGTGATTTAGTGTGGGATGTTGAGGCAATTACAAGCTCAATTCAATTCAGTTTAACAAACTAAACAAAACTAAACAAGAGTAGTATGTTTACATTGTATAATAGCGTTAATCAGGTATAAAAATATAATACCTTCTCTAAAGGACAATTATTAGGTTTTAAAACTTTCTAAAGCAGAAAAAATATTATCCAAGACATTTGTTTGTTAGATTTCTGTTGAAATTACATTAGAAAATTCCCTCAGAAACACTTAATGGAATGCAGCTATTCCAGAATAAGAGGAGGTACTTGCTCAGCAGGGTGCTGATACTGTGAAGGGAATACAGATTTCTCTACATTATCTTTTCCAGCGTTCTTTAGAAGCACATAATACAACTACCTGGCAGCATACATACTCTATTCAATATTTTGAATGGGAAGAATAGAAAAGTTATGCAACTCCAAAAGTGTGATAAAGTCACGGGGGGTGTATTGCACTGGTAAGTGATAGTAAGTCCTTTTTCCTAAAATTTCCTTTTGAATTTGTTAAGCACAGTAAGGATGTTTCAGAATTCTTCCCTTGTCTGCCCCTTCACAATTACAACAATAATCACAGCAGACCTTAAAGTATAGAATTAGATCTTTTGTCTTCAAATGTTTTGCCTTTACAGATTTATTCTATAGCTAGGGTGAGGCCATATGAGAAATATGTAAATCATCACTAAAAACATCTTGGTGCTCTTATTGTCTTCTATGTCAGCTGGGCAGCAACAAGGAAGTCAACAATGAATTAAGTACTCATGCTTTTATTCATGACTGCAAGCTACACTGACTTATAGCAATGATTAAATAATCTTGATTTTATGGAAAATATGCATTGGAACTAAACTGAGCACTTAATTTTTTCTGAAATAAATCTGACCAGAAGTAAGAAGCAGACTTATTGCTTCTACAGGAGTCTTTTCAAAGTGGATGTGAAGAACATAATTCTCCTCTCAGCAATGCTTAGCTAAGATGGTAAGTAAAGAACAAACACACCTTGGGATGCATTGCATCAAACTTTCGGTATGCATGACACTGGACCTTTTCCTCTGCTTATTTCCTCCAAAGGAAACCATTAGAAGGCATTTCTTCTATAAGCTAAGACAGCATTACTTCACTGGAAAACACAAGTTACGATGCCCTTTATTGCCAGTGTTTGTAACCCATTATTAGGAATATATGATCAGAAATAGTGAGTTTAATGTAACATGTATTAACTATAGCTGAATTTACAGGATCACAGAATGTCTGAGGTTGAAATGGGTTTCTGGAGGTCATCTGGTCCACCCGCCCAGCTTAAGCAGGGCCATCTATTCTTCTGCAGTCATGCAACCATCCCACATCTCATTGATCCCAACAAGATAAAATCCCTGCAACTGCATATAAATCTCTAATTTTCCTCATATTTATTCTCCACACCAGTGTACAGACCATCATAGAGACATGCCAGCATGCTGATTTCTCAGAAAGAGTCTGGGTTGTTGGTTTTCTTCCATGATGCCACTTTTCCTAAGGCACTTCCTTGTTCACACACAAATGTTTGAATTAGAAAGGACCCCGCTTTAGCCTTTTTTGGATAATTTTGTGCTCCCTTTCATTCACATCACCCCAAGCTTTTTGCTGTTAACCCTGACCATCACTCTCTCACAGGGCTGGTGGTAACTCTTGTGCTTGTTGACATGGGTATTTGAAAGCCCTAGTATCAGGTCAGACATTCTGCTGGCAAAGGCACCATTGGCCTGCTTATGGAGGTGGATTCCAATCTCTTCCAAGTAGGTTTTGATCTTCAAGCAGGGTCCCTTGGTCATAGAAACCCAATCTCAGTTGCCACCAGCAGCTCTATAATCAAACTCTGACATGCAGTATCCTTGCAGCCCTCCCTTTCCTTGCAATATTGAGAACAAGAGCTGGGCCCCCACATCACTGACTATATCCTCCAGAGCTCTGCAGTCAGTTTTGATACTCTCCAGGTTGCCACCAGCAGTATCACTAGTACCCACACAGAAGAACAGCCACAGGTCTGGACAAGCTTTGGCAACACAGCCCTGGATCCAGATCTCAGGCAAGCAGAACATTTCTCTAGGTGACAGGTTGGGTTGGCAAACAGTTGTCTCCAGCCCCTACCACATGGAGGTTCCTACTTCCATCACTCCCCATTTCCTCCTATCAGCCTTGCATAGCTCAGGGTCAGCTGGCCCAGAAGCTTTGCTGGAAAGCACACCAATCCCCCTCAGCTTTGAAGAATCTCTTTTTACTCCTGCCAAAGCCTGTTTTCTGTTGCTGGGTATCCAGTGCGCAACCACATTGTTAACTCCAGAACCAACAGTCCCAACAGTTCCAGATACTGATTAGTTAATCTCCTACAGAAGGCATAAACACCTGCATTTTTCTTTCAGAGAAACTACATCACAGATTATGCACATGGAATAGATTTAATTTTTGAACATTATTGATTAAGAGGGTGTTAAAAAGGACACTTCCTTTATTATATTGATACTCTGAGTTACATGATTTATTATTTCTATGAAAGGGCTTTGGTTACCAGACAAGAATTCATTATGAGGGTGTAAAAATAACTGAAATAAACAAAATACTTTAAGCATATTCAATACTGCAAACTTAGTTTTGTGTAGTGGGTCTTCCAAAGAATTAATGTTTGATATATGAGCCAATTAGATGAAAAGAACCATTCAATTTACTTTATAACAAATACATTTTATTCAAAATGCCCTTGAAAGCAACTATACACATCCTGAGTGTATAGTGTTCCTTCCTATGTACTCTCTAATCCTTGCCAATGAAATTAGTCTTTATTGATTTCCTAGCTCACTAACAAAAATGTCAAAAGAAAGAGATAAATGAAAATAGTACTGACCTCAGTTCCTCAGTTTTGTACTTTTTGTTCCTCCTTACATATATGACAACTTTATTCATAAAGTCACTTTTTGTGCCTTTTTTTTTTTTTTCAGATGTTCCAGTCTGTCTAACAAAGTATTTAAGAAACATCAGGGTCTTACTGGAGTTTTTATTATTCCCTGGTGAGGTTTACCTTTTGTTAGTTTAATGCATTTTAATACTGCACAGACCAGTGTGGAAACATCCTGCAAATTTTAGGTTCATCTCCATTGCATGTAAACTGGACCCAGGTCACTTGGCACAATTGAACCGTATGATATTCCCATGGGCTCACTCCTCAAGTTTGTCCAGATCCCTCTGGGTGGCATCCCATCCTTCAGGCATGTCAGCAGTACCACACAGCTTGGTGTCAACTGCAGACTTGTTGAGGAGGTTCTCAGTTCCATTGTCTGTGTCACTGATGGAGACATTTAACAGCACTGGCCCCAGTACAGACACCACTAGTCACCAACACCCATCAGGACGTGGAGTCATTGATAAGCTTGCATTATTCTTGCATTTTGTCATGTCCCAAGGTTGGGAGTCAAACTCTTTCATTTGCTGCCAACTCTTTTTAATTGCACAGTTGAAGGGACAAAAACCCAAAAAATCCCCAACCAAAAGTGAAACAAACTCCACTTCATTCCTATTTTCCTTAAGTTCTTCTACGAAAATCTGTCACTTTCTTCAGTTGCACTGTTTTGTTTGCTCACAAATCTGTGAATTTTAGAGATAAAATATTCAAGGAAGTTTATAAGATCTTTCAATATAGCCTCTTCAGAACACTCCCTATCTTTTGTAACTTTTTAGCAATTATAGATTGGGTCTGGGTCATTTTTTTTTTTTTAATTAAGAGTGATCCACTGATCAAGAAACTCATGAGATTACTTTAGATTTTATTTGCAGGTCATACAGCTATTAATTAGACAAGAAGAAGAAGAAGAAGTATCTTTAAAATATCCTTGAATTCAGTAAGTCCAGTCAATAATTTCCAAAAATAAAACCTGTATCAGTCACTTTCATTGATAAAAGGGGTAAGAAGCTTCAGTCATACAACTGACACAATCAGAAAAAAGACATTGCAGGAAAAGTCATAGAAATTTAAAAATATATGAGTGCTTTTTTTCTTGGAAAATTAATTGCAACATATATCATATAGAATATTCCCCCAAAATACACTGTAAATGCCTGCGATACTGTAAAAGGAATATTTCTTACTGTTTTCTTTAGGTGAAGAATTCTAGAAAATTTTAAGAATCTGGAATAGGAACAGGTTTTACATGTAGAGTTTTATTACTCTATAAAATCTGTGCATGCATGCATCAGTGAATCCAATTTAAATAAACACATTTTTCTGCCTATTTTTTCACGGCTACATTGTAGGTAGTGCCTGCATATTTACCTGAATAATTACAATACTCCCTAACTCTGAACCATTAACCACAATGTAAAACATAGCAATAGAAAATAATGCTCAATACAAAACCTTTGGATCTGCTAACATGTATTTCTGTGTGTGTGGAGTCTCATTCTCTTTGATGGATCACGACTGGTACGTGAATTTCCATTCTAGACGACTGCTAAATTTCTCGGCAAGGTTATCAGATTGGGGCATTTAAATTCAGCCAAAGCAGCAGATGTTTTGTGTTAGTTCAGTGGCTATTCATGAGCACATATAACAGGTACCAGAGGAGTTGTTATCGAAGATGATTCTATTAAAGTACTACTACCAACTGTCAACTTTTTACTATTTATCACTTCATGTTTGTAGGTATATTCCAATATATTTTCTGTTCCTAGATTAAGAAAATTGATGACACGGAGAAAACATAAAGTGACATAATTTTAGCTAAAACTTCAGAAGATTTTTATAGCAATAAGAAAGAAACCTGATGCTTTTTAAAAGCTCAGAAAATGTCTACCTGGCAATAATTGGTGATTTTTTTTTTTGCTATTGAAATAATTGAGGAATGAATGGATTATTTGGGGCTAGGAAAGTGAATAATCTATTGCAAAATAATAAAAAAATCACTTGAAAAAAGAAAACAGTGAATACTGTAGACCACATAATAATAGAGATATGAAGAGCAGAGGACAGTAAGGAAATAGGAATGCAGGGCATGTGGTTCAGTTTTCTAGGGTAAGAGTAGAAAGAAACATCAGTAATAGCTTCCCATCAGAAGCTGTTACTCCTAAAAGCCTGGCACCTGACCTGATTCTTCAGGATATGGATCAGGTTTCTATGAATAAGAAATAATGAGTATATTTAAATTAGTTTAAATGAAAGAAACGCCATATCTTTACTAAGACACCAAGCTTGGCAGCATTTTTTGTAGACTCAGAGAGAACAAAAAGCTCCTTGAACCAAAGACTATTGTTCCTTTTTACATGGTTTCCTGAAAAAAATGAGCTGCTTTGCTCAGCTCCTCTTGATCACTTCCAGTAACCATTTCCATCTAAGTCCAATACATGGGAAAAGGTCTCAAAGATTTAACATTCCCACAAACTTTGTGAAAGCAGATAGCTGTATTGGGTGTCTGCTAGCTACAAGAAAAAGAAAATGCAACATGAATGCAACTTTTACTTAGTAGTGTAAACCTCACTTCTCAGTAAAGGCCCCCTTTTCAAATGGATTCTCTCTTGTTCAATACAGGGTAAGTTTGTATTACAGCCTGAGTATTACTCAATTAAAATATCAACTCACAAATCCAAACCCATAAGTAATATGCATTAATTTAGTCTTACAGGACTATTTCTTAAACCAAAACTCTCTAATTCAAAGCATAAAACCAACCAATATGCTGCTCATTCCACTCTCTCCATCTCTTTGGCATGCAGCCCATCACTCTTTCTTCTTCTCCCTTGCACTAAGAATCTGGCATTCCTGCCTGCAGTGTGGCGCAGCACCCACTGGCTCCCCCATCATCCCCCTCAGACTATTGAACAACCTGGTAGCTAAAACGTGCTACATGAAAACACAGATGTGATCACACTTAGGGATTTCTGCAGATCTTAGTGCTGCCCATCTGCACTGAAAGCGTAGCAAGTACCTCTCCCAAAACATATCAGACACCTCCAAAGATGAAGGCAGCATTTCAGTGCCACACTTTTTATCACTAGATTTTAACAGACATTGAAGAGAAGCAAGAGTGCAGTGGTTGCACCAGGTAGCTAAATGCAAGAACCTACATTTAAGGTGAAATTAAGATCATAGTAATATATATATGCTGAGTTTAAGGGATGTGCTGGTTTAGGCAACTGTAAGAGCACTGATTTCCATTGACTGCCATTTTCTAGCATTTATGCACCAAAATTCCACAAATCTCATTTTAATAAAGACAGGCAATCTAGTTCTCACTGCTCTTGAACTTGCATATAAAAAATGTCCAAAAATGGTATGGAATTGAAGTATCTTTAATATCTTCTACTTTTTCTAACATTCTGCCAAAAAATGCTGCAAATAACTAGCGAAATGTGCAATGTGTAAGGAAGCGTGCATTTTGCTACTATGCCACACTGTTTTCTTTGCAATAGGAAGCTCATCTATTCTTTGGATCAGATTTTAGTATAGCAGTTGCTTTAAGAACATTTGAATGGGATCAGATCAAAAGTCCAACTGGCTCAGTATCCAATATAGGTTGAAAGCAGCAGTCCAACACTGTTAGGAACAAGACATAGATGATATCACTGTTGTTATTACTCTAACTTAACGATGCAGAATTTAAATGGGAAAAAATCTCAACTCAGACTGTTGTATGATACTGAGCCTCCCATGACAAATTCACTTGGCTTTATTAACAATCTTTACAGTTGAGCTGGAATGAGAGAAAGTTCATAAACAGTATTAACACCGGTAAAATAGAATAGTGCTTTGTCTTGTCAACTAATAATATTTTAAGAAGCATTAACATTTTGAACCCCAAGTTTCAAAAATCTACTATTCAAAATGAATATGGAGAGAGATTGCAATTTGTATTTGCAACAGTTTATACTGGGAAGATATCCCAAATATTCATTCAGATCAAGGTATGTCCTGAAGCAGAAGTAGACAGCAGTATTGCATCACCACAGAGCTGTATTTAATTTAGCTGCTGTGTCAAGATGTACAATACAGCAGCTCAAAAAAAAATATGCTAGTTCAGTGATAATATTTTTGAGATCCTAGCAGTGTACTTGCACTTTAAATATAACACAACTGGCTTGACTGACCCTCGATTTAGGGTCAGGAAAAATCTTGTGGGTTAATTATCCTACTGTTTATTTATAATGGATAGGTAGCTTTTGTGTAGCTGTGATTATCTCATATATCTAGCTGATTCTCTGCTAATAATAGCTCGCTCTAAGAAGTATTAAGATCTAGCATTGATTTCAAAAAGATTAAACCACTGTGCTAATATACAAGAGATTATTCAATTAGTAATGATGACTCGCAACATTGATCTAAAAATGCTCCCTCCTCTACAGTGAATATCTAAAGTATAACTTAGCTAAATACATAAAATCAAAATACTCAAAAGCAGTCAAAAATGTGAATTGTAAAATTTTAGGAACGAGAAGCAGTTTCCACAAAATAAAGTTTCAGAAAAACTGATCTTGAAGTATCTCAAACTGCTGTTACTAAATAACTAGCTGTTATTTTTAAAAAACTCTAAAATTAATCTATTTTGAATTAAATTGCCAGATTTTCACTGTAAGTTCTCCAACACATTCTGTTCCATAAACCTGGCAAGTTTTTGTTGTGCAGCTGCTTTACTGAGCAGTACAAAGGTGTTCTCTATTGGTAAATACCCAAAAAAGTTGAATGACAGTCAAACCGTGACATTCATTCTCTTTTTGAAATTTCTAGGTGAGTTTCCTGTTGGCTTTCTTTTTAATTGTTTCTGCATGATTTATGATATCATACCTTCCATTAAAAAATTAAAATTCAGCTTAAATAGGCTCTAGATGAAACTAAATTTTCATAATTTCAACATTATGCCAAACAAACAACCAAAAATCTCTTTCCTTTTATTACTGTAGGAAGAATTTCTTCTCAAATATCTGTCTATTGAAATGTCTGCCTCAGTGAGCAGCTGTCCATCACACTGAAATAAAACTCTAAATTTTCACCACTATTGCAAATGGTCAATTTTTAGGGTTTGTTTGGTTTTTTTTACTAAGAACCATATTTGTTCATGCACCAGGACAAGGGACTATGAAGGAATTGCAGGAACTTTTCCCATCAAAGTGCAAGAGTCAGCTGTATGTGCTCAGAGTGGTGAGGACTGCTTATAATTCATCCCATGGTGAAAGACAAATACCATTCATTCAATGCACCTCTGAAAACCTGGGGTTTTTTTCCCAAAGACATAGTGATAAGAGAGGTCCATTGACTCAGCTCTTCCTCTACAATGGCTTTCACAATCTCCTGCAACGTTCAGCTTGAATTTGTACTCATTATAGAAGTGGGAGAGGTTATTTTTATAATTTAGTCCACAAAGGATAGCCATATACTGAAAACCAAATCAGTCTGAGCAGGGGATAAATTACAGTATCTTTGGAGTGTTGTTTTACTGGATAAGGTTGACTAAAAGCATCTAGCTCTAAATGTAATTACAGCACAATTTTACAGCTTTTACCAACCTACTTGAAATTATTAGGACTAATCTGTTATATGACACCATTGCATAATTTTCATTTTTCAAATAGATTGGCTTCCTTATTTTGGTAAGTATTGTTAAATCTATTAGAATATGCAACATGCAATTAGGTATGATTCATTACTTATGCCCAGTAGTTAATTTGAGATGCATTTTCTGATACAGTTTTCATGATAATGTATTTTCATTTATCTAGTTTTAGCTTGCTGTAAGACAGCTGTCAGTTTATTCTCATTGCTCTCTACTTTTATTGCTCCAAGCTTAAACTGCACGTCAGACTGACAACAAGGAAAGTTTAATGTACTTCTAAGTCTTGCAAGCATACCTGGAAAATTACAAAAGAAAATTCTCATCAGGAAACCCGAGAAGTCTCCAAAAAATACAAATAATTCCTTTCAGCTTCTATGTGTGTATTTATAAAAATAGTGGAGACAGAATAAAATTTAAGAGATTTTACAAAGCAGAAAACTATTTCAGACAGACAAATTTCCTCTTCTCTCTTGCCAGGAAGAAATTTCCCTCTGGAGATTTCCGATCTAGTCATCAAATATCATCCTCACCCTTCTATCTAGTGTAACCCTTCTCTGCCAAAAGGATAATACAACTCCTATTCACATCCTACCATGGACATCTGGAAATAGGATCATCTATTCTATAAAATAGCATTATTTGCAGTTATCATACAGACTGAGGCCTTTGAAGGTTAGATACCAGATAGAGGAACAAAACTCTTCTGGTTTTTATCCATGACTGACAGACACTGCAGAATAGTTCCTTTGTACAGTCATGTTAAAGTTTGTTATTATGAACTCTTCAGCCAGAATGCCTGTTTCAGCTATATTTATTTAAGTTGTTGCTGTCAAAATAAAGATTACATCATTTTACACCCATGTCTTACAAATTAGGTAGCCAAGACATCTGCAAAACCAAGGGTAAACTCATTTACTTTGGCAAAGGCTTTGATATGAACTGATAAAAACAGTATCTGCACACAGTGTTCTTAATGTCCTGGCTAACAGCTCATATTTGGACAACCTGTACTGATTTCTAGCTACATTTTTTTAAAGCATTTGTTTTCACTGGTTCCTGCTATGTTTCAAAATGCCTTTAAAGAGAAAGGTCATCCTTTCTTCACTAATCCTTTTTTCAGAGGAAAAAAAAACCCAAACAACACAAACTCCACAAACTCAGTAAGAAATAGTTTTATAAATACATTTACAGTATAGGTAGCTAAAAATAGTTGTATGACACAGTTCAGACAGCCTTATCCCACACACTGAAGTAAGTACCATGGTTAATGAAATCTGAATGGGTGAGGAAAAGCTTCAGGGCTATATGATGGTGTTCCTACCAAGCTCTAAGAAACAGAGCAATGGGAAATCATATTAAAGGTGTGCAAAACATGATCACAAAAACATGACCTGAAATAAATAAAAAGCAAAATAAAACTAAAGAACACAATTTGAATTTGAAGGCTTCAATGCAGACCTCCCTTCTAATAATTAGTATTTTGACGAATTTCTCTTGCAAATCTTGAAAGAGAGTTATAAAAAGATGTTTTATGTAAAAGATGCTTCACAGGCAGCTTATTAAATGACCCCTTCTGCAAAGAATTTATCACTTTAAAAATCAACTCTTTCCCCACCTCCTTTCAAGAATCTCACTACACAGATGCTCATCAGAACTCCTTTACGATGACCATTAGAAACACTGGTTAATCTCTATACTTGCTCATATCAACCTGTTTTTATACATTTGCTCAAGTCCTAGAGTCTCTAGAAGTCTCCCATGGTCTTTAAACGATCCTAAGATGCCACCGGTGTGCTTTAATGACATATTAAGAGACAAAACCTGCATGAAAATTCATACTGTTCAAAGAGATTTGAACTTTAGATTCTGTGAAAAGTAGGAAGGTTTCCTTTTCTATTACACAGCTGAGGAAAGGAGATGCAAGAATGAAGTGAGTTCCTGAAATCATGCAGATGAACTATGTAGAATGTGAAACTGAATATGAGCCATCACCTTTGAATCATTTTTGATAATTATATCTCAGTTTCCTAAGTTGATAAAGGAGGGCCTGAGATATGCCGAGCACTTTCTTCCTTCCACTATATAAATATTATTGTAATCTTCAGAGGGGGGAAAAAAAATCAACTTATTTTTAAATGCAAAATCTTTGAAGTTATGTTAAGTGTCCAATAGTCATCTGATTTTTTTTTGTCAGGTTACATTGAGGTAAAGAACACAAAGCACTAAGAAAAGGAAAACGGAATATTTCTGAGATTGCACAAGAATGGACAAAATAGTGTGGTGTTGGAAACCACAGCTGAAGCTTATGGGAGATGCACTTTCTTGAATGATTTCTGTAATTCTCAAATTACACTGGTCAAAGCTAGCTATTTTGCTTTTTATACACATCTTTGAAAATATGGTTTACACTGAGTGCCTTTGTATTGTATCCACATTCACATCCACACAAAACATTGATCTGCTTTCTAAACTTACAGCCCCTGGAGAAGTCAGGAGAAAGAGCTTTGCTGACAAGCAAAGTGGGAGCCCAGCCTTTTGTCCCAACACTGGACAGTGCAAGGTGAAGAGTGATAGCTGGACTCAGAGAACCGCAGCATTTTGAAATTAACTACCTTCATTCAAATACTAAAAATCATTGCAGTCAAGTAAAAATCCAGGCAGTGGTGGCAAAGCAAATATTCTGTTTTAAAAAATTCAGCATCAAAAAGTTTGTGATGGGTTTAGCCAGAGCTTTCTGCTAAGCTTCATATGGGAGTGCACAGTTGTACCTTCTCCAAGTACACCTTCTCCAAGTACACCTTCATATTTAATACTACCAACACAGTACACCAAAATGCTGATAGACAGCTGCACAACAACTACTCTCAGCTAAAGCTATTCCTTCTGGAAAAAAAAATCCCAAACCTCTCAGTCTACAGCTGGACTGACACAATCCTTCATCTGGACCAACAGAGTCTGTATTGTCACTGTGTACCACACACTAAGTCCATTAGAATTTATGTACTTGAGAGACAAAAAGCTTTCTGAATATTTTATTGGACTTAGGATCTCTCTGACAAAGTATTATATTGGACGAGGAAGGATAGTAAACAGAGGGCACTGAACAGACATATTTTAGGATACATTCTGCTTTGCTTGTAGGTGGCCCCTTTATTTCTCAGTTTTCTTGTGCCCTAACCTGTCAACTTCCCAGAATCCAGATGAAATTCTATTGCAAAGAAGCTGTTATAAGTTGAAAAGGCTGTGTTACTAGGGATTAGAAAGATGGCATTTAAAATTATTAACTTCACACACTTTTTGTATTCCTACCATTAGAAAGAGTCTAAACCTCTTTATTTTGTCCTCTCTAGAAGCACAGAAGAACCCCCTTGTTTTCACCAATGATCTTGCAATCTAAATACTGGAAGAGACAAGAAATGGGATACTTCAAGAAAACAATGAAAAAAAGATAGTGTGATATAAATATTTCAAGGACTGTTAAAAAGACATGTAGAAACAAATCAAGAATTTTAAGGAGGGATGCCTTGGGAATAGGAAAAGCCTCATGAGCTTCAAAAACAGCATGGGGAAAAGCTTAAAAGGAAAGGCAGAAAAATTGCACACAAAAAATGAAAACGGGTTTAATGAGGACATGAAGTAGTTCCTTGGATGAGAGGCAGTACAGAAAATATGAATAGATGATAACACAGAAGAAAAGCCACTTGGAAGCAGTGAGATGCTTTTGTACAGTATTAAGTATTCCTACTACTGTTTTTTCTGGCCTACTAGAGATGAAGATAAGAACTGCAAAGTTTTATGGATTTACATTTTACAGAAGATTGAGTATTTGAACTCACCCAGTATATTATCTTATTTCCAGCTTGACTTTGCAAAAAAAAAAAAAGCCAAACTGGTTTATATTATGAATATTTATCACTATTCTATTTTGCCTAATATATACATAGGTTTATATATAGGTTGGAATTCTTAATAGTGAGTCAATTATATGGAACTTTACAGACTAGAATTCATATGTTCTACTTGTGAAATATTTCCTAGAAAGCATTAGTGAATATAAATTCATTTGAGATTCCTATTAGATATTCTGATTACTGTCATTCTATTGGCATATATGTTTCAATGGTGAAACATATAAATTTGGAATTAAAAATGCTATTAATAACTCTCTTTCCACTCTCCTTTAGTCAACTTTCTTCTTTGTCAATCAAGTTAAAACAATGACTCAAAATGAAGATATCTTGGCATATGTATCTATTATTCCTTCTATAATGTAGTACTCCCACTGGCTTTCATAGGAATTATGCATATGAAAAGACAGTATTATTAGGCTAGATTAAGAGAAGACATTCAGAAATACTTAACTCATCATACCACTTCAGAACCTAATATTTATAATGGTACTTAAGCCCAGAGCAATATAAACAGAAGTACAAAACACAACTCCTGGAAATATACGATGGATGGATTTTTCTTAAGTTTTTCAATAAAATTGAACTGAGTTAAAATCATTTTTCTTGCTTTTTGATATATGAACAAATAAAGAAATATTAATCAGATCACTCCAAAAAACTTGCAATACTCCTAAACCAGAGAAGTCACATATCAGTAAGAGGACAGTAAAAGTTAAAAATACATTGCAGATATATGAACTAGATGTCTGTGTAACCATGTAAATGTCCTCAAAATTTTTCTTGGTATCCATATGTCTTTTTTAACATATTAAATCTGACCTCTGGAAGCATAGCCAGTCATCTTTAACTCTTCAGACACATGATTTCCATTTTGACTCCCTAAGTATTGTTCTCCTCCCATGCCATGACCACTCAAGGATAGTATTAACTATCTTCCTCTGACCCGGGAAAGATATTAGGCCCTTCCTTTCCCTGAGCTAAAATTGAATGGACCTCCATTTTAACAGATTGGGTAGACAACAATTGGCTCTTTCACAGATGCATAGCTCAGATGTAGAGTCAACCTTCTAGGCTAGTTAGAATGGGATAGCTTTCTAAATGTTTCTCTTTTTATACCTAAAACATACTGCTGCACAGTTAACCCTGGACTGTTATTTTTGATTGCTAATAACACCGTTGCCACTTTTGTAAAAAAGTATTCTCACCTGCCTGTAATAGTGCCTCAAATTCAGATTGTCTAATCTGACTGGAAAAGTTCAGATTTTAACTTCTAAACACCAATCTACTTTATAACACTGGCATTATAAAATTTTCACTCTGCATTAGTACTTCTACAACTTGAAACAATCCTGAGGACTGAACACTTCAGATATTCTTTACAGCTGGATAGTTCACATCTGGACATCATTAATTAGGTCAGTCACAGGTACTTATCTTGTGAGATAAGGATATTGGAAGCAATATCCATAAAGACTCCTGCTAGAAACATAAGTCCTTGAATTAAAAACCTGTTCAAACACATGCTGTACCTTTTCCAATTGTAATGTAGATACCCTAGACTGTATCCTGAGTTAACAGATGCCTTTGTACCAACCATGTGCAAGTCATTTTGTTAGGGAAACTGGATTTTCTTAAGAAGTGACAACCCCATTTCATTAAGTGAAAATATAGAACTTATATGGCATATGAAATCACATCTAAGTCTAGAACACTACATTTCAAGACAGTAGAAATAATGAGCGTCCAGACCACAGCAACAAAAATCAAAGAAATACAAGAATAATATTGGGTTTTTTTTTCTATAAAGAAGAAAACAACAACCAGGGATTGTTTAAAAGAACAACACAGTGGAAACATGACTGAGAATCTCAAATATGTGAGTCTGGGGCAAAGAGGAAAATAAAAATCCCTATTAACTACTAACTAACAAAAGCAAATGGGTTCAAGTAATTTACTTTTAGCAGGTTAAGTTTAAGATCAGAAAGCACAAAAAAACATTCTAATGGGAAGACTAGTGAAATGCTGTAAAATAGATAACTTACTTAGTAAGTAATCATAACAAATCTTTAGGCAGACATGCAAGTGCTCACTTAAAAAGACAACTTTTATTGATCGTGGCTTTGGAGGAAGAGGGAGGGGGCAGGTATGAGGCCTGTAGGGAATAAGTTTCGATTAGATGATTCCAGCCTGAAGTGACTGACAAAATGTAGCTGGGTAGTGAGTGACCCACTTGCTGTGGGATCTTGACTTGGAAGGAAAGTCTTTTTTTCTGGAAAAGACCAAATCAAGTTCTTCATATATACAATCACTTAGATTCTGATATAATCTATGAATCACCTAGCTCCATTGATCCAATCTGCAGCTTCTTTATTCAACAGTTTGATGAAAATGACTTTCAGGGCTGGACTATATACAACCAATATCTGATCCAGCCATAGGATATAGGATTTTGCTTGCTAAGAGGAATTACTTAGTAATATGTCCCATGGCTTTGAGGCCAGACAACATTAGCAACAGCTGCTAATAACACTGAATTCCAGATGTAGACTCTGCTGAAAAATTTAAAGGAATTAGTTTTATAATATTTTGCTTTAAAAATCAAGATGTACTCCAAATTCTTATTATCATATCTGTACATTACTATTAAGCTGGGATCGTTAGTGTTTTGTTTGTTTTTAATTTAACCCTAAAACTTTTTACAGGCATATCAACTTTAATAATTAGAATCACACTCCTGTACAAAGGCCACAAGTCTTTGGAGTCTTTGGAGAGTTAACACAAAGTAAAGAATCTTCTTTAGTCAGTTATTTTGCTTCCAAATAAAATGTCTGATTAATGGGAGAACACAGGACAAATATACAGCTCCCAGTCTGATTAGTAACTAAGTATGGAAAAACTATTATTTTCCAGCTTAATTTCAGTATTTGTGCCTATTATTCTACAATAAGCAGCATGTAGAAGTAGGAAACTTACATAGCCATAGTTATTCCCTACATTTAAATCACTTGATCTAACACCAGGTAAATGATCCAATGCAAAAAGAACAAACCTGCATCACAGTTCATCTTTTGGATGGTGAGAACTAAACTATTAGAAAATAAAGTTTCTAAAATGTATAATGACCATGACAGCTGAAACAGGTACGACAGCACTAGAGCAAGTATCAGGTGTTCCCAAAGTTTCTACACATAACAAAGTAGCTCCCATTCAAAACACCGTAATTTAACAAAGTTACGAACGTCAGTGCTTCAAATGAACTCCTTTAAAGCACATCTCACCTATACACGATTGCTCTCTGATAGTGTGTACATTACTGCCCTTTCCACAACCACTACAAAGAGGCACCAAGAGCAGCTCCGCCTCCACCCTCCGACCAGTAAAGTTGCCAAAAACACGGGCCCGGAGTGAGAGGAGCCCCGGGTTGCCCGTGCGGGCTGTCCGCGGCGTACTCACCGTGGCGGGCTAGTTTGGAAGACTTTCTTCCCCTCCCCCTGCACCTACGCACAATGAGGGAGAATGGAGAGCAGTTTCAGCATTAAATTTGAACTTCCCCGCTTTTGTTAGCATGAGTCACCACCTTAACATTATCTCAGCTGTAGACTTTTATCTGTGAATATCTAAGCCCTGTCTTGTGGAAAACTAATTACTGAGCCACTGAGAGGCTTCATAATGTCCTGCATTTAAGTCCTGAACATCATACATAATGCATAGGAAGCAGTCGCTGCACTCTGATTACAGAACACTGTCATTAAGAGAGCAAATTAAAGATGTGAATAATTCACTGGCTGAGCTTATTGTCAGTGCTGCATTGTGAAATTAGAATTTCTAATAAGTACTGCAATTTTTTTAACCCAATTAACACAGAGAACATCTTGAGTCTGATTAGTACAATAAAAATTATTACCTTATTCTTTTGCTTCACAACAGCCAAATTAAATACTGTACTTAATTATGCAGCATTCATCGCTTCTGTGCTAGAAATAATAATAATAAAAAATTCTCACTATCGCTTTAATAAGACTTCCAATATTTAGAGTGCAACTGAAAAATAGAGTATATGAATCTCTGCACAATTTCTTATCACAAAGTTACTGGCTTTTTTTTTTACAGACTTTGAAAATAGGGTTTAATATCAGCAGCCGACCATGATGTCACTGCTGAAGTCTTCTCTGGAAACAAAAAGGTATTAAAAAAAAATTCCACAAAACGACCCTTCTGAACAAGCTCTGAATATATATTGTGAATTAACTTTCTCTGGGTTGATGTGAAGGCAGAGGGAAAAAAAAGCATTACCACTCACTGCCTTGAAATCGAATACGCAAATATACAAACATAGAAACATGTATACACACACACACACACACACACACTCTCATATATATAGGTTGTTTCAGAAAAGATGCTTAGGAAATATACTAGGAAAAAAACCGAGCTGGATCAGCTCTCTTACCTCAGCTCCCTCTTGGCACGGGATAGATAACATCCTTTCATCCCAGAAAGGAGAAAAGTCCGATTTAACATCCAGCGTGTTGATTTTTCCCCACACGATGCCTGCTGCCATGTTAAATAAAGAAAATGATCACTGAGGATGCAGCTTTTGTCTCCAAATATTTGAATACTGCCTTTTAGTGACAAGGACCCCAGGAACCTTCGCACATCTGGCAGCAGACACCACTGGCTGCAGCTGCTGCAATGGGATTTTTCCTCAACCCTATTTCATTTCCAGCTCCTTTTTCTTCCCCATCCTGAGGAAGTTTAATCACCAAGCATGGCTGGGGAAGAAAAAAAGAAGGAAAAAAAAAAAAAAAAAAAAAAAAAAGGAAAGGTGGCATTGCAATCACAAGCTTTCTTGGTTTTGTCCTAGAGACAGGGACTGCAGCAACCACCTTGTATCTTTGTCTAGTTATTTTAGCATGTGCGTGCAAGAGGGGAGGAAAAAAAAAGACTGAAAATTATTCAGGCATAATGCAATAGACATAAAGAGACAAAAAGACAAGGAGAGAAAGAGAGGGGAAGAGAAAAAGGGAGAGTGAGGGAGGGAGAGGAAACAGAAAGACTAAGAGAGGGAGAGGGGGCTGTCAGTGCAGATAAATCTGCATATGGAAATCAGGGTTATCCTGGGTACAGTTTTATTTAACCATGATGTACTGTTTTTTTAATTAGACAGGAATTTAAAGAAGGAAATGAGAGATTCTTACAGACACAGGAGCAAATGAAGCATTTTAAATCACAGCAAAGCTTTCAGAGCAAGCTGTAGCAGCAACAGCAAAACTTTTTATAGCAACTTTCTTACTAGAAGGAAGTTTCATGCACTGCTGCTATATTGCACCCAAAATCCAGGCAAAACTGGAAAAGCATTCATTTTGAAACAAAATCAAACCACGGCAATCCAAAATAATACAACACTTAAAAAAAAAAAAAAAAAAAAAAAAAAGACTCAGAAGCCTGTAGGTGCACAGCATGCACTTTAAGCTGAGATATGCCAGGCACAGGTTTTAGGATTTTTCCCTGGCCCTCATTCTGTGGTGGATGTGACACTCAATGGAGATGCTGCAGTAAATGATAGGAGTGGTATCTAGCTTGAATTTCAAATGCACTGAAC
This sequence comes from Vidua macroura, assembly GCF_024509145.1. Classification (NCBI taxonomy): domain Eukaryota; kingdom Metazoa; phylum Chordata; class Aves; order Passeriformes; family Viduidae; genus Vidua; species Vidua macroura. Next base: position 75,585,741 of record NC_071573.1, read on the forward strand.
ACCACTTCCCAAGCTCGATGAGAATTGTGTGTGTTTGGGGATACGAGCATTACCTTACAGACACAGGAAGGTTGGATCTCTATGTGTAAGACATCAGAAAAGACCAGGAGAACCTCATGCCCATCTCTGTGAGGGAACATGGGAATGAGTGAACTGAGAAAGCTGAGGAGAAGAAGGGAAATGAGGTTCAGGTAAAGTCTAGACAAGAAAGACACCAGAGAAAGGTAGGGGACAGGGCCAGGCAGCACAAGGGAACTTACTGCAAAGATGGGCCAAGACTATTTATCACAGCATGTAGAGACAGGACAAGGGGGAATGGGTTCAGTTTGAAAGAGAGTAGGTTTAGATGAGGTGTTAGAAAAAGGTTCTTTACTGTAAGGGTGGGTTGGCACTGGAACGGGTTGAATAGTGATGTTCTGGATGCCCCATCCCTGCAGGGGTCCCAGCCCAGGCCGGACGAGGCTCTGAACACCCTGGTGTAGTTGAAGTCACTAGATGAGGGTTGGAAGTAGATGATCTTTAAGGTCCCTTCCAACCCAAGCCATTCTATGATTCCATGATCCTGTAGGCACAAGGGAAGCAGCTGAACAGCAGTGGCAAGACGGTGGCGTTCATGCGCGAGGTGGCCAGAAACCGCTCGCGGCGGCTGGCCCGCCAAGGGCCACGCACCTCAACAGGGAAACCCAGGCGGGCCTGTCTGTCCTGGGAGGAGCGGCGGGCGGCGCTTCGCCCTGGGCTGGGCGGGGCGGCACGGGGAGCGGAAGGGAGAGAGGAAGGGGGAGAGAGGGGGAGCCGGAGGGCGGGAGCCGGGGCAGGCGCTGCCGAGCCGGGGAGGAGGCGGAGCGGGAGGAGGAAGCGCGGCCGGGGCGGGGCGGCCGGCGGCCAATGGGAGCCTTGGCGCCTGCGCAGTGCGCGGCTGGCGGCGGCGCGCGGGCCGTACGGAACGGGCCCGGGCGCGGAAGCGGAGCGGCGGCCCGGGCGGCGCGCTGGTACCGCCGGAGTCCTCCTGCGGCCGGCCCGGGGCCTCCGGGGAAGCGCCTCCGGGGAAGCGCCTCCGGGCAGAGGGCGGCGGCGCGGGGCCGAGACGTTACACGTGCGGGTCGTGTTCGTGAGTGCGCCCCGGTGGCCCGCCGCGCTGCCGCTCCCGCCGCTTTGCGGCTCCTGCTCGCGGGTTGCAGCCACCTGGAAGGTTCTGCTTGGAGGACAAGGAGGTTGAGGTGCTTGAAGTTCTTAATTGTTTCCGCTGCATCGGGGATGCGGTAGACAAGTGTGGAACTGATGTGAGTTATGGCCGGGAAGAGGTGCCCTCTTATGTAGCTGTTCCCCCAGGGTTTTCTGTCGTCTGGGGCGATTTTGATTCCCCGAACTGAACAGGCTTTCCTTGTGGTTGAGAGCAGTCCCTTCAGCTGCCTCACCAGCTGTCCCAGCACCTGTACATAGGGTCCTGCTGTAAACTGGAGTGCAAAGTCATTCTTTTCTTATTTTCCCAGCCGCCTGCTCTCCAGGAATGTGAGTGAACGTGAGAAAGTAGAGCAGAAACTGTTTTCTTCTTTTTATTTTCCCCTTGAGCTTATATTTTAGTTAAGCCTCTGTATTACCAGCAGCCTCTAGCTGGTAATACAGAGTTTCTGCAAGAATCATATCAAAATCTACCAGCAAAGAAGTTGAAAACTTTTAATTTAGAGTTTTAGTTATAATGTTTGCATATTTTTAGAGGACTCTCTGACACCTGTTGCCTAGTTCTGCTCTTTCAGTGTATTGCATAAAGTAGGAATACATTAATATTAACTCTACAGTGAACGTCTTTTGGACATGGTAATCCTTCTTTGGTTTTGTTTCTGTTTTTTTAGATTCCTCGGTATTTAGATTTTTTTTTTATATTGGGAGCCTGTAATACATGATGTACATCCATAGCATAGCTACTCTGGTCATGAAATAAAGTGTTGCTGGAAGTAGCTTTGTAATGCATTCCTGCCTCATGTTATAACCTACTGCTAGTCTAACCTCATCACTAATTAATTTAGAGAGCTAAACCAGAAGAAGATGTTTGGGTTTCTTTTTTAAGTCACTGATGTGTCTTCTTGAACAGGCTCTGTTCAACGAGGAAGATGTGGTTGCACGAAGTGGTAGAATTGTGTGACAGGGCATGTGCCCATGATTGCCCTTCTTGGTGGTGTCTCAGCTTTTACTTCAGTGTTACCATTGGTCAGATCTGCGTCCTCACTTGAGCTGAAGGATGACATGGAGTTGTAACTATGAGAAATCTATTTGAAGAAATGCTATGAGTGTTTTTGCATTTATCTATTTATTTTCTGGGCCAGGTGAAAACAATGGAGGATGACTTTGGGGCTTCCTCCACATTCCCATTTCTCACTGAAAGCTTGGAGCTGGCGATGGAAGTGGAGCATGAGAACTCAAGGCCGTCTTTCTTTTCTTGTGCTTTTGACAGCCAAGATGGAGGGAGAAGGTTCTCTGCAGAGTCTTACTTAGCAAGTGGATCTCTAAAGAGGTATGGGATTTTTTTGAATTACAAATATAAAAGCCTTCTAAGATGTTCTTTCCACTCATGTTTGGTGCCCTTGAATGCTGACAGGGTTTGAAATCAGTTTGTTCTCCAGCTCTTCTGATCCTGAAATCAGCTTGGTGATACCAAAGTGGGAAGGGCTGTTGTGTTGATAAACAGCTTTGAACAGTGCTCTAGATGCAGTTCTTAGCTTTCTGAGCTTACTTTTAAGATAATGTAATGGACATTTACAAGCCTGTTAGGACATATACAAGTCTGTTAGGATAATTCAAAAACCAGACTGTTGGGCAGCAGCATTTGAGATCACTTGAATTTCTGAGGAGGCTTCAGCTCTGCTTTTCCCTGTCATGTGCTCTATTAAATGCTGGTCATTTTTCTCTCTTTTCCACTTTGCCTGGCTTCCCCAAATTACTGGAGCTTGCCCTAGTTAGTAGATTTAAGACCATCTTTCTCAAAGCTTCACCTTTGCATGCATTCTGGATTTAAGCTTCTGAAGTCATAGGCATAGAAAATAAGTATTTTCTGTGAGATTTTAAAATGTCAGTTTGGTTTAATTGTTATTTGCCTCTTTGTCTGTTATTCAGCTTAGTTTTCTATGCTGTTTGCTCATATTACAGAGGTTGTCTTGTTTTTTCTACAGAAGACTAATCTTTCTGTCTGTCTTCCTGCTAAGCTTTGTATTTTGTGTTGTTACTTTTTTTCCACAGTGTTTTCTGTAAAGGCTTAAGGGGGGGGGTCCACTGCACCTCCCCCTTTCTCTGCCTTATTTATCATATATTTTAGTTGCACCAGAGCACGTTCATTCAAATTTACATCAAGTAGATGATTGAGGGATCCTGCATGAATATATCAGTAGTAGATTCCACAGTGACAAAAAACATTTCACCTGAAATTGTTTCTGTCATTAAAACTCACCGAGGAGCTTGTAGGTAGACAGGTTCCCCAGTCACTATAGTTGTGATAATGCTGGTTTTCTGCTGTGTAAATATGTTGTCTACCTGGATTGCAAAGGCCTTGAAAAGCCTCCTTGCGAGGTACTCTTCTGTCTTCATTGCTTGGAAGTGTTGTAGTTGGATTTAATTGCTAGAGGCTTCAAAACAGTCCAGTGTTCAACAAGTTACCAAGTGAACTAAAGTGTTATGGGAGGACGAGCCAATTATTCAGCAGATTCTCTTTTTGCCTCTGAGAATGAAGTTGGAAATAGTGCATAGTTCAAGCAGAATATGAATTTGGTGTGTAATGTAATGGAAACTAAGTGCTTGCCTAGTATATATTTTTAATTTTTAAAATAAAAATAGTTTTTACGTATTAGAAAGTTGAGCTTCATCTGGGTGAGACTATTTTTTTGAAAGGCAGTGGGAAAATTCTGAAATAATTTACCAGTCTGTCATGCAGTTTGCCGCATTTTTTTTTAATGCATGTTTATGAAACATTTTTTTTATTTGCACAGTTATAATGTTTTAACAACACAGGTGTCTGATTTTCTCCACTTTGAGTAAAATGGTAATTCTGGTGTTATTTAATTTTTCTTTAGCAAGAGCAAAGGGTAATTATGGCCTAGTGTTAGCTTGAGTTATAATGACTAGGTCCCATTTTGACTCTCATCTGTTCATCTGCCTAAAAGTGTGCTTTTAGCAGTGTGTTCAGTATAAATATTATTAAATGTATGTAAATGAACAAATGTATGTTCTAGCATTAGTTACTAGGTACATAGTGTGCCTTGAGACAGATCTCAAGCATACAGAGCAGTGTTATCTTACATAGCAGCCTCTTCTCTTCACAGTCTGTATGTTATGTCTCAGCCCCTTTGTAAGTATGAAAATACATCATACCTGTTAATTTTTGTTTCCAAAATCTACTGTAACCTGTGACTATATCCTGTTTTTATGCTTTTGAAGCTAGGAGTTGTCATATTTCTATAGATCATATTGCTCTAAAAGGTATGGCTGTGTTTGAGGCATCTGTAATGTACGTGTTGCTGATATATCCAGAAACTATTGGTGGTGCATAAGCAAGCTGTAGATATTGTACTCCATAGGTTCATTACTGGAAAATGTATGAGTATTGTTGGCTCTATTTTGCAGGGTTTTGCTGAGATTAGATCCTTCTCCAAATGACTATGAAGAAAATACAGTGGAATTGTTTGGCTTTCCGTGGGTTACTGAAATGGCATTAGTTGAATCCTGTGGATTTCTCTTTGGATTACTTAGGTATGATTACACTGTATTTTATAATTAATCCACATCTGTACTTATACCTGCTGTAAGGGTGTAACAAAGTTTTCACATTTTTAAAAGTAACATCATAAAACACTGTGGGCTGTGCAATGCATCTAAAAAAGATTAATGCTGTCTGTTTAATGTTCCAGTAAGTGATGGATAAGACCCAGATGGAATTGCAGGAAGAAGTACATTGTGTCACGGATTCTTAATATGTGACTTATTAAGTTTCTAAGTAGTGTGATGCATATCTGAGGCATCACCAGATAAAAAAAAATAAGTATAGTTATTACAACAGAGTGTTGGGGTTAATTTAGAAGGCTCTAGCTTCAGAATTATATGAATTGACTGTATAAGATTTCCTTGAATGAGATTGTGCTACCCATATAATTGAAGTTGTCTTTTGAAGATTTTTAGTCCTTTTCTGTGCGTAAAGGAAAGTGGAGGTTAAAAATCAAATACTTTAAATGCTGGATGCAGTGCTTTCTTCAATTGTTTGGATTAGGATAGCTTCAGCAATCTCTTCAGATACAGTTACTCAGTGTTTGACTAATTCAATGTAGATGCATAATCTGGTCAATGCAAATACACAGATCACTGATAATCCTCTTTGCTACTGATAATCCTCAGGATGTACAGCACATACAGAGAGTGGATGGGAGAAGAGCTTTTGTATGATTGCACAAATATATGTGATGTATTCCATCGTTCCTTTCATTGCAGGGGATTCTTCCATCCCTTTAGGGTATGACCAAGGGCATGACGTGCAACATCATTAATAGGGTCTGGCTTATTGGAACATGGTGACATAGATGACTGGAAGTGTATTAAAACCACTATTATTTAGTTTTGCTTGCTTGATGCAAGCTTTGTCCTCACTGTGTTTTAAAAAAAACCCAAAGTGATAAAGGGGGAGATGGGAGTATAATGTAGTTAAAAGTTTCAGTATTTAGTTTGATATTTTAACTGTTCATTAGCATAAAATCACTGGGCAATGACACAGGAATGTTGAATTAAATGGCTATTTTAAAAGTTTTTTTCCTGTAATGTAAATTTCTCTGTAATTGTAATAGAGATGAACATAAGGCATAATGTGGTTATTAAGTTATTCAGGCTGTACGTTCTTTAAAACCTACTGACCTGGTAGGAATAATGGATTTCTGCTAACTCTTGGCCAGGTGTTTGGTTGCTAAGTTGTCTTTTGGTGTGACAAGTCCCTCTGCAAAGGGGGATGTCTCTGCAAAGACATTCAGTTCATTTGTTCAGTCATAAAATGGAACAGTTTCATTTATAGAGCAGTGGACAACTGAAAGTAGAAAAACTCATTTTTCCACTGTGGAAATTGAATATATTAAGTACAAGTTACAATAGTTTTTGAGGATGGGGTGGCTGTAAATAGTTACATTTATGAAGTACAGTTAATGTCCATGTTTAAATATATGCTTACAAAAAGCTAGTTTCTTTTAATTATAATTCTTTTAATTATTGAGATTATACTTAATATTGTAATTAAAATTATTTACAGTTTCAAAATATTGTAAATAATAGCATACTGCAGAACTGCAAGTTAAAATAGTAGTTGCATAGTAAAAATTTTACTATGGGTTTTCATTTGATAGAAGTATGAGTCAAAGTGAATGAGACTATGTAACCATTTAAGTGGGTATATTAAGATAATATGTCTTTGATTAAAAAACAGAAGTACCAGTTTATCTGTCAGAATGTGTATTTGCAAATCAAATGATTTCATGATTAATAGCCATGAGGCTCAATCCTTGAGGTACAAATGCAAATTGAAACTAAAATGATTTATTTAAATAATGGTATTTTTGTTATGTTTCTTGTGCCCAGTTTGTTCTTTAATTTTATCAGCCTGCTGTATTCTGTCTTTGTCAATTCACTGGAGAGTATTTTTCTTTTTATTTTTTTTTCTGTCAGTCCTTTCTGGTACCTTCCTTCTCTAAACACCAGTCTCAACAGCCCTGTTTCATAAAGCCCTCCTGCCTCAGACTTCCCTCCTTTTTACATGGTTGAAATCCTTGAAAAATCCAGGCAGAAATTCAACTTTGATTTCAAAACAGACAAAAAACTCTACACCCACCTAAATGATGGAGAAGGGTAGCTGACATGGCTTTATCCAAGAAAACAAGATAGAGTGAAGGGAGATCATTTTATTGTGTGTATGCACTTTAATATGCAAGTTACAAACTGTAGTTTTGTCTTTTAGATGCTTCTTGTGTCTTTTAAATGCTTCCTAATTTTCATGGTTTTTTAATAAGAACATGGTTTTTTAATTTGTGTTAGATCCAAGTAGCCTATTTTAGAATCCTTCAGTAGTTATTGCTTTGACTGTATAAGAAATGAGGCAGAGAACTCCCTCCTCAATTTATGCAGCATTTTCTTTCAAAAGTCTGTCTAACACAGTTGTGCTTTTCATATATTCCATTTAGTACTGCTTTATCTCTGTGCAGATTCTACTGGAAGACCACTTGTTGTTACAGAATGTGGCTGAGTATTTGCCTATGTTACAGCTTTTTTTTTTTTTTAAATATTCATTTGCAGTGTCACTTAGCTTCTTTGAAAATGTTCTCTTTCCTCTCCAAAACTGAACTGAGCTTTAACTTTTACCTTTTACTCTACTCTCTTTGTTGCTGTTTATGCTTTGTGCTGGAGTTAAGGAGCTGACCGCCCTAAGCAGGAAGCGGGAGAAGCTGCAGACAGGATGTACTAATGCACATTCACAAGTGGATTAATTTAGTGTGTACTGAGTGTATGCCATGAGGGCTAACTTTTAGGTTTAATCTGTAGTCAAATATGAAGTTGCTAAGATCACTTGCAGGGAATGGCTTTTGGGAGTTTTTGTCTGTATTGCTGTTTTTTTGCCTTCCCCAATATTCAGCCAATTGTTTGGGGTTTTTTTACTGTGTTTAATGATTTATAAACATGCACAAAGTCTATTCAATGTCACCCTTCACATGTAGATACATCCATTGCCTTTCACTAAAACTCTTTTCTGAGTTACATTTCTATCAGCTTTTTCAGAACTACAAAGCAAGAAACACCTCTTGCCTTTCTCGGTTCTATTTTGCGCTTCCTAAAGTGTAGTTAAACAACTTTTACCTATTTAAATACCATAAATCTTTGTATTCCTTTAATCAGGCAACAGATATACAGACTGGAAAACCTAGTACAAATGGGTTCATCTGATTTTGGTAAGTTTTACAAATTTAATTTGACATTGCAATAGGCAACTGCCTATCTTTCATTAAAGAAATAAATTCTCACAGATCATGCTTGTGCTTTGACTCTTGACCAAGAGATTTTGGAATGTGCGTCAGAACAGCTCCTTTATAAGCAGCATAATGCTACAGTAAGGGTAGAAATATAGGTGACCAAATGAGATAAAAATAGTAGGGAAATAGGTAGTGGAAATGCTGGGAGTCAGTTTGGAGTCAGATTTGCCTGTAATGGTAGATGGACAGAGCAATCCTTAGTGGGGTATTTTGCATTAATTTGACTTAAGGTGTCACCCCTAGAGCAGAATTTGGCAAAACTATTAACTCTTTTAAAACCAGAAAATTTCATTGATCATCCCAACAATTATTTTAGTTACAAAGGTAGTGTCTTGGATTTTTTTTGTGTTTCATTGGTTTACATTTAAAAGAGTTAGTTAGATTTGCTTAGTTTTGAGTTACTTACAAGCTTAGTTTATCTTTGCAGTATGATCGATAAAACAGGATCACTACAAAATGCTTTGTTTCAATTAAATACTGGGGCATGAGAAGCAGCATGTTTCTGAAGGATTATTGCAGCCTTGGGCTTATTGTAAGTTGAAGGCTGAATTACTTAGCAAGTTGAGAAGTTCAGTAATTACTCAGAAATAAACTGTAGTGCCTTCTCATTATAGATAATGTGCTAGTGTTCCATGAGTGAATATTTTGACACATTACTATTGGTTTTTTAATATTGTGATGTTCTGCCATTTAAATCATTGATGTGAATTTATCATCAAGCTTCTTTCATACTTAGTTATTGATAGTATCAAAATAAATCTAATTTTTTTTGATGTAAATGGAAATAGCCTGTTTTAAATTATGTTTGAACTTCTATATTGTAGCTGGACATCAAGGAACTGTTCTGTTGGGGTTTTTTCACTTAAATTTAACCACCTGCCTGATTGTCTTCTCTTCTTTGTATCCCATTCTTCCACTTGTCAATTAAGCTAGTAAAACGAACTTGAATTTTGTGCTTTGCACCAGGCTTTCTTTCTGAATCAGAGCAAGTCACTGGTTCAGCTGTGACTCAGTGACTCTGACCCTTTATAGAAGTGGTCTAATAGTAGAAGGGTGTCATGAGCATTGAAGTATTTAAAATGGTCAGCAGGGTGATGTTTGTTATTATTGATGTCTTAAATACATGTGCTGTCACCACTGTTTAAAACTCCAGTTAAGAGTTTTGGCTCAGTAAATCTATGTTGTACTGTGTGTTTATATAGATATCAATATTGTACATTAAATTTTGTTTCCTATCAGTCTTGATGAGCTTTGGAGAGCTGTGTAATGTAGAAGGCTTGTGAAAATACTGTAATATGAAATTTTGCTTAAACAGAGCTTCTGAGAATGTAAGATACAGTATTTGTTATTTGTATAAATCAGCAGTAATATCTATAAATAATCACTTTAAGAGGATGCACAAAGCTTGTATGCACAAAGCTTTATTTTTGGCGTTTGTGAGAAGTGTCATATATGAACTTCCAGGTTAATTGGAGAAGATGGGGGGAAAACAAAAGGAGTGAGGGCAAGGAGAACTGTCTTTCCCTGGCTGTGCATTCCAGTGTAGTAGGTGACCAAGAGTTTTTGCCATGCATCTCCTCTAGGGTGATGCACTTTGATTTGGTCCTGCTCAGGGTCCTCATTTGATGCTTGCATTGAAGATGCTCTGAATAATCAGCATGTGTTGTAATCAGGTACATGTGTTGCAGATTTGACTGCTTGCTAAGCTTTTGTGTGTATATATATTGTTGGGCAGTAGTTATTTGGTATTTAAATGACTATATTTTGCTTGTTATGCACTAAGTTTCATCTTTCTCTAAGCTGAAAGATACAAGGCAAGATGTAGGAATAAATAAGGAGTGATTTTTACACAGTGGCAATAACTTCCATGAATCTCTGCTCTGATCAGGGTGTTTGAGCTTACAGATGCAAGGTGAGGATGGTAACACCATGAGAACAACAGCTTAAAAGAACAAAGGCAAGGAGACATATAGCCAGAATAACTGCCTGAAAGCGCATACAGAGCTGCAGGTGAAAGGCAGGATTGTGAATGGATGGCTCTTAGTATTATACAGCTGAAGATCCCGTGCCACAGCGATGCTTCCAACGGAGAGTTACAAAGCGTATTTACAAATAAGTTCACCTTATTGAACTTACTTGTACCTTATTATTGAGCCTTATCACAGTTTAAGTCTGTCAAGAGAAAAGGGTACTGATAAATTGTTTTACCCATGTCTTTACTGAAGGTGTCTTGGAAGCAGTCAGGAAGCAGGGCAGTTGGGCTGAATGATGTCTTCTAGCACTGAGAGTACTGACCCTCACCTTTGCTGGGGTCTTCTTTTCTGTCTGTATCTGGATATGTGCCTGAGATGGTAAGACAAAGCATGGATCTCTCTGGCAAGATGGCATTTAGAAGTGGGTGTTTACCATCAGTCACCTCCCAATTTGTCCTCAGAGGATGTCTTTCCAGTGGTCTGGTCTAATTACTGTGGAGAATGCAAATGTTAAACAAGTCATGGTGTGGTCACATCTGCTTTAAGCTACTGATCTCTTTTACTTCAGGTCAAGCTGCACATTTGCACTCTGAAGCAGAGAACATCAGGCATCAATGTGTTAAGTTTTTGCATTATGTGAAAGTTTTCATCTTCAGGTGAGATTTGCACACATTTTACTAAATTGGGTACTGAGCTTTGTGTAGCTGCTACTTACCTGTCTTCTGGTTGTGTGTATTTTTCTGTGCATTCAGGTATCTGGAACCCCCTAAGGTGGAAAATGATGGAGTGCTGCATAGTTATGAAGAACTAGAAGCTCAGTTACCATCACTATTGGTGGAAGAGCTTCATGCTTTGACCGTGCATGTTGGTCGCCTTTGTGAACTTCCTAGTAATGTTCTGGCAGCATTTACTATTCAAAATCAGGCAAAGGTTGGTGTCTTTTTATAATTTTATTTTTTTATGTGGCATTATGTATTCTACTTGAAAAATTTTGCCTTAATATAAGTTAATCTTTTTGATTTGTTTTTTTTTTTTTCTGTATTAAGTGCCATCCTGTACTTGGTAAACACAACTGATGAGATCTGTATTTTCTGTTGTTTTATTTATGTATTTTTGTTCTATAGCTTTAGAATTCTTCCTATAGCATACAAATGATAATACCAATTACAGGTAGATACGTAGGCTTAAATTAGCATAACTTGTTTAAAAATTCTTTGGTGTTTGTCTGTAGTAATTTAAAATTTCTGAGTATCCAAGTAGGAGGGGCATTTCTTTAAAAATACATTCTGAAATCTGACTCAGAATGGGAGATCTTTTATACAAAGAAAAGTGTAGATGTGGAAGGAGGCACAGCAGCATTAAATACTACTGTGGCATACACCATTAGGATTTGTGCATACACATAGCTAATGCTTTCAAATCTTTTATAAAGACAGAAAAGGAATTTCTGGCTTATGTTTTATAAACTAGTATCTGGAGAGGAATGATGCGCTGAGAAGCAGCACTTTGGATCTTTGTTTAGCTTGTCAGTAGTGGCTGAGCTGATTAAAAACAGTAATTTCAATTAAATTTTAAGGAAGAGAATACTAAAATTTTGGAGCTCACTAAAATTTTAAGAGCTCACTTTAGCAATTTTTGTGCTTCATGATGCTTCTCTTTAAAGAAAAGGTTAACAAAGGGTGTTGTAATTTGTCAAGTTTGAATCAAAACTTCATAAATAGCCTCTTACAGACAGAATTGTAATGAAACTTTGTTTCTTTTTTTTTCTTGAACTGAATGACATGTTTGTATGTTAGATTGTATTTGATCACAGATATTAATAATGTTCATTGCAGTCCATCTTAGAATGTCAAGTCCAACCATTACTCCAGCACCTCTATGTTGTCCACTAAACCATGTCCCCAAATGCCACATCCACATGCTTTTGAACACTTCCAGGAATAGTGATTCCACCACTAAACCTGGGCAGCTTGTTCCAAAGCCTGACCACCCTGTCTTAGCACAGTATCCAGAATTCACTAAAGAAATGTTAAATATATGTAAATATATTTCTAATCACAGGTCTTTCCTCCATCATGGCACTTACTACATCTCCATTTGGATATTAAATGGCTAGTATTAGAAGTTCTTCATGTACTAGGTGAAAAACTGAAGAGTAAGTATGCCGGCCTTTTTATTGAACTTATTCTTTTACATATGACTTACCTAATTTTCCTATCTTGATTTGTCCAGAATCAAAACTACTTTTGGTAGTTTTTAAGCATAGCTGTGTTTAATGGGGTAAACTCAGATATGGTAGAGGTAGGTTCTTTGTGAATCATCGTGTGCTCAAATTAAATAAAATTGAATTAGGAATTTGTTCAGTCAAAACACAGAGTTTGTACTCAGCTGATGCAACATATTAAATATTTAATAACAATACACTTCTTGACATCACAAATAAAAATGCATTTACAGATATCCAGAATACATAACAATGAATGGCAATTGGATGACAACAATGTAGGAAAAGTGTCCAAGGATGGACCAGAACAAGGATCCTTGGAGGAGAGAATTTGTATTGTTAATCATGTGCAACACCAGGAAAATATTGGGCAAAAGAAGAAGCCTCAATCAGGGGAGCTTATAAAAGTACAGAAAGAAAAGGGCAAGGCAATATCTTTTAAAAATTTTTATAAGGCTTTAAAAGGGCAAAAAGTAAGTTGATAGGAGTAAGCTGTTCATAGAAGTTAGATTAAAAAGGTCATAGAATGCAATTGAAAAACTCAATTTCAGAGCAGTTCAGTTTGCTGAAAAATTGGTAAAATACAGAAGAGAACTTTTATTTGCTTTGGGAGGCTTATATCTGTTTTCCATGTCCATTCTACCAAAATAAATCACAAAAGTGTTTTCTTTTATAATTGGTGTGTCACTGCAACCATACCTTCCCTCACACAACCTGATTATACGTTGTGAATATAAATTCCATATAGGAATTGCAACAGTTGAAGTAATGTTGAGATATGGAAAGAGCACACTATATGCTTACCCCAGTAACTGGTGTTGAATCTGAGCTCTTGGATTAACTTTTGGCTGCTCTGAGTGCTGTCACAACACAGCCTTGCTCCCATTAACACATTTTCTCTGTTTCTACATTATTGTATAGTGTGTAGGTTGGCTTTTTGTTCCATAATTCTAAGTTTCTTTTATGATCCATTGTGGGATAGCGTGTTTGCCTTTTTTAGAGCATTTTGGAGAAAGGATAGTGAAACTGTTGGAGGCAATTTATTTTCCAGAATTCAATATTTATTTCTAGATAATGTTCTGAGTTATAATGCTGTCACCTATCTTTGTAAGAGAAAGCTCGTGATTTTTAACAACAAAATTTACTAGTCAAGACAGTCATATCTCTACATACATTATCTTGTATTTTTACGTGCTTAGAATTTCCTAGGTTTTTATCTCATTCTGTAAAGTGTTCTGAATGGAAACTTCACACTGCTGAGACCAGTGGCAGGATAGTGGATTCAGGGTTTCACCTTATATTTCCAGGAATAAAATACAGTCTCATTCTACGTATTGTCTGCTCCACTGATGTCAAGGGAGGTGTACTGTTGAAAAGCTTGTGGAATAAGATCTTACAGCCTCTTAACTTCACCATTTTATCTGTTAATGCCTACAAATGCTCAAGTTGGAACATGATCATGCCAGCTTTCTACATCAACACATCCAAAAGAAAGTGTTAGACCTCTCCAGAATTGTTTGTCATCAACTTGCATATCTGCAAAACATGTCATGATTCCAGAACATGCGCACTGCCATGTGACAAAGAGGAACTTGCAGATAAATAAATCTTTATTCCTCTGCAAAATCTGTGCCAATAAAAGGCTGTAAAGTGCCAAGCTTTTTTACTGTCAGCCTGAATAATACCAGATTTCAGTGCAATGATGACGGAGATTAGCTTGAATTTAGGATGAGCTTTCTCACATGAATTTATAAATTAAAATTACATACAGGTCAACAAGCCCATTCTAAAATATGGATGTATATCTTAGAAGAGAAATCCTGTCTGTTTTATATTGCTAGAACCAAACCTGGAACTAAACAATTATACTTTTCTTTTGTGTTTAGGACAAGTTGTATATGCAAACCATTTCATTAATCTAACCGGAGAGAATCTAACCAATATCAGTTTATTTGAAAAACACTGTGGAAATCTCATATCTGATTTAATAAGTTTGGCCATCAACAGGTATACAAAGGTAACTCTTTTTCCTTATACAGGCCATGGGCAGTTAGATGCTTGTACTGGGAACCATATGAATTGGGTATTGCACCGTGCATAGATGACTTCTTAGTGCTTAATTGTAAATGTTACGTATGGCTTTGTATTTCCATGTTTTAAAGAGTGTTATTTGTTAGGAGCTCAAATTGTGTTATATTTATTCATGACCATCTGGCAGTTGAATGAGACAGTAATATTGAAATGCACTGTGTACAGAGCAGAAGTGAGTGCCACATTTTCTAAGTTCAGTATTCCAGGTTTAATGCCAAACATGGCACAGTCTAAAAGGTTTAGATAAATGCAAAAAAAAAAAGGTCTTTTCAAACTCTCAACAGGAACAAAAAGAGGATAACTCTAATCCTGGCAGTAACCTACCTGGACACTTAGAGAATGTCATATTACGGTTTATTGTTGCAGTGTGCCTATTTTTACTGCCTCATCTTTCCGTTACAGCACTTCTGCATTTGTCATGGGAAAACTTTTCCATGTCTTCTCTTTTGCTTTTTCTTTTCTTCTATAGCTGCAGTGTTTTTCTCACTTGTTTTGAGCACTGCAAAGCTAGAAAGGCATAATAGTTCCATATAGCAGCCAGTAAAACAGCTGTGTAATCTTTGTGTCATTGTGAAACCTGTTTTAGATGGACATGTGTGATCCATGAATGCAGGACTGAACTCTGAGAATAAGTAGCAGTGACCACTGTATGATTTATGTTTTCCTAGTACAAAAGCATAAGAAATAGAGTCCCTCTTCTTCATGTTACTTTTGAGGATGGTGGGAATGGCTGTACTAGCCTTTGATAACTGTTCTTTTAAAATACCTTCCTGTAGAAAGCTGTTACCTTTTAAAATCAGTTTTGATCTATTAAATTATCAGATAATACTGCAACGTTCTCCCCTGACAAAAGGCAAATAGGTGAGAATAATGTTTTAGAAAAGAAAATTCAAATAGTATTTGTTGAACACAGTGCTTGATGGTAGGCTTGGAAATGTCAGATGATAAAATGACAGATTCTACATACCTTCACAGAGCCACATTACAAAGAGAGAAGATTGTTTTGTCCCTGTTTTTTCTTAAGCTTTCTCTAGGTGTGGGCCACACTGCTTGAATTAATTCTATTTGAGATTAATTTCTGAAGTGAAGCTTGTGCTTGATCTGGTGACTCCTGTAGTATAGAACCTTTCTGTCATCCCATAATGGAAATAGCATCCCTCAAAATTGTTGAAAATGCAACTAATACCCGTAGGTAGTAGGTGGCACCATCAGCTCATCACTAAAACATGTCCTTGGGCTTTTGGCTGAGAGCATTCTTGAGTGCAGCTCAACATTTGTGGATATCCTTGGAAAGAGGGACATAAACTCCAGTGTTCTAGACTCATGTTTTCAGATTGGTTTCTTGAGCAGCTTTGGTATCAAGATGCTTGACTTGGATCATGAACTGAGTCCAGTGTGCTCTGAGACACATTTGGCAGAGAAATATATATCCATGGATATCTTTGTTCTGTCTTTAGCAGCTACACCTCTGGCACCAGAGCTGTATTGTCCCAACAGCAGTTTGGGGTTTTAAACATTCTTACCAAGATACTGAAATGAGGATGTTGTGAGAAGAAATCCAGAGTGTAGTCTAAGCAGTATCTGTATGGTGTCTTGCCTTGATGCTACTGCCCAGACTCTATCCTGAATGGACATGAACATTTCCTGCAGGAGAGACCCTGCAGTCTTGTAGAGTAGCACAGTTACAAATGTAAACAGTGGATGAAGAAACCTTGCTGCAACAGCTGGTAGTCCATGTAGAAAGCATGAAACTCATTTCTAAGAGAGTTTCTATGCCTAATACTACTATAAAAACCTCCAATATTGCAGTGCATCTGTAATGAGTAGACTGCTCATTTCCAATGGATCTGTTTTGCTCTTTGGTGGTAAGTCACAACCAGAGTTATTTTTGAGGCACTTCAGTTTTGGAAAGTTAGTAGTTAAATAATGAATTTTTTCAAGAGACTTTAGTGGCCATACTGTTTATTCTCAAGATAATATTTACATAAAATTAGTTCAGGTTGTTGAGAAATTCCTGTAACAGATCTTTAACTAAAAGTGTGAGGAGAGAGAGAGGCACGTGACATACCGTGAGTATATGTGGAAAGTGACTAAAGCATTATTTAAAATAGATCACGTCTACCATGACAATTTATAGGATAAAGAGGATTCTTGAGAGAGAGAAAAAACAAGTTGTTTCACATGTATATATGAATGTAAATTCATATTTATAATTAAAATTATTTAAACCTGATTTGGAGCTGTATGAAACTGTAGTTGTAAACATATTCTAAAGATGTATGATAAATAAGTTTACATCCTCATAAAATATTATACAGATTTGAAATTATTGGTGATATACTTGTTGTTCTAACTGTGAAAGTGTAGGTTTTTAGTCATTCACTCCCACTTCTATATGTCTCACACAGTCTCTGCTGTCACTGCATATTTTGATTTAATTTTTAATTTACACTGTTACGTTTCCAAATTCAGAAAATATTTTAAGTGCCAGTGTGATTTGAGAATAGCTGTGTGTGAATGGATCAGAAAAAACATGAGGATATAAAAATTCAGGTTCCACCTCATCAGATGTAGATGGATAGGAGTTAGTTGGCTAAACTAGTCACCCAAGGTACTTTTTATTGTTATGGAAGGATAACAACTGTTCTGCAGTGAGATTCATTAATCTCTCTAGGTACCTATTCCCCTCTGTTTGCTTTAGAGAGGTGTAGGTTGATTATTCAAACTTGGACTACTTATTGTTTAGGGATAAAATGAGTATAAGCTACTTTGCTTTCCCTCTTTTTTTTTTCTACATTTCTGCCATTGTGTCCTCGATTGAAGGTAAAAAGTGCGGAATTGAGCTGTTTAAGCAAAGCTTTTCTCACAATTTTTGCCACCTCTGAATACTATTCAGTGGCTTCATGTGTCTAAGGATAGATTAAGTGAAGTTTTATCTATAGCATGATTATTTCAAATACAGGTCTGGTAGATGTTAAAATCCTTAAAGCATACAGAGTTTTTTATGTATTTAGCACTTCCTTTTGCTGTTTTGTTTTGTTTCACAATTCAGAGAATGTAAAATTGAAAGATGAATCACAAGAAGACTATTTTGCATTTGAAATGCATCAGTCTGAGTGAATTTTGTTAAATATGGAATAGTAATCGAGTAATGTACATGACTTGAAATATGCTGTTTTCTGCATATTAAAAGAATGCCTTGCAGTAAATTTACCGAAAAGCAGATTTTGTGAAATGTTGTGGGAACATTAACATCCTCTTCATGCCAACAACAACATACTCTACTAGCATTAGGCCTTAGTCATTAAGGATTTTTCAGTTAAAAATAACAATAATAGCTGGTAAATAATTTGAAATCCTTTTCTTCTCAAGAACATCAAGAAAATGTAATCAATCATTTTCTTTTCCTTACTATCAGACAATGGATTAGTATTTATTGTAACTTCATTTAGGACATGGAATGCCATTTTTATGCGATTAAATAATGTCTGAGAGTGAATCAGAAGAAACTAGGAGGAAATAGCACAACGTATAATTTATGTAGAAATAGGAAAGAGTCTGTGTTATATGAGAGAGATATTCTGGATGTTAGTGAATAATGCACCTTTGAATGTGTAATTGTAACTATATTTACCTGGAAAAAAAAAAACCTTCAAACCAAACAGCCAAGACAAGAGGAAATACTGATATATAAAACACCATTTCAAAAATTAACACTTCTGTGAATAATTTTATTCCATATTCTCTTTAAGGTGCGACTTTCTGAGGCTCTTACCAGTAGCCATTATTCCTGTACCTGCGTGAAAGAACTATGGATTCTACTTATTCAATTGCTGGACCACAGAAATAAAGGGTCTAATACAGAGGTAAAGGAAGAATACTGTTACATTTGCAGTACAGTCACCAATTGTTCCCATATGGCCATGAATGCACAGATCTGGTGGTAGAACTGAACCTCCTGTTTGCTCCAGGAGAACTGCATGCTAACTCTGATGCCTTGGGCCATTGTCTTAAATGTGCATGAAATCCTGACTCTAGGTTTGCAGTATACTGTTGGGTTATGACCTAGGGCATTGATAAGGAGCACTTCTAATGCTGAAGAAAGCAAAGCAAAGGAAGATACTGTGCAAGTTCTATTCTTTTTATGGAGGAGCAAAACACAAAAAGCCATGCTTACATCTTTTTAAAAAAATTATTTCTAGTTTCTGTGATATGTCACGCAATGAATCATCTCCAGGCATTCGAAACGTGAACAATGATCCAGCTAGCTCATGTTGCTGTCTTTGTTACCCATCTGTACAAGAACAACCTGTGTATAGTCTTGAATCTTGTAGTTGCTGACTTTTCTAGATGCCCCCTTATACTTCTATTGGAAATCAGCAAATCACTGCCTGTTCTCCTTTTTATACCAGTACAACCTTATATGCCTCTTCAGTTTGTTTTTTTTTTTTTTTTCCTGATATATGCTATCTTCTGCCTTTTCTAGGCTGATGAGTCTTACTTCTTACAGTAATTCTTTTTTTCAGGTGCTATTCTTTACCTCTGGTCATCTTTGTCACCCTTCTCTGAACCTTTTTCCATATTACCATGTCCTGTTTTGAATAACAGAGTGCCAGGATGACATTCAGTGTTCCAAACATGGGTTAGGAGGCCATGTGGTTTTATACATTGCATAATGATATCTTCTGTTTTGTTCTTTTCGTTTGCTGATATTTTCTAGCATTTTAATTTTTTTCTTTGACTGCTGTTTGGGATTGAACTGATGATTCTCTGAATGAATACTAAGAAGTGACAAAACCCTTTGTTCTCTGAAATAATCTTAGTAAGAACCAAAGCAGCCATCTGTGCCATGAGTACGGTTCACTTAGTAGAGAATGAAGTACTTCAGAGTAGAGGGTTTGCACTGATGGCTGTTTGCTTGTTAATGCCAACAGATGTAAAGGTGGACAGCACAGGTGTTACTGTGTTACTGTTAAGCATTTGCACTGGCAAGAGCACTTTGCAGCTAAGTTAGGATCAAGACCCAGCTAAGGTGGGTGAAATACACATGCAAAGAAGTCCTAGAGAGCTTCCTTAAAACTAGGAAAGATAGGCACAGGCTGGAAGAAATAGTAATATTGTGATATAGGCAAGGGTCTGAGTCAATGAGAATTAATCAGTTTGTCAGTGCTGGAGCAGACTTTGACAAAACAGGGAATTGGAAACTCTGTTTGCTGTCTTTCAGATTGATTTTCTACTACCTACTGTGTTGCTCTTGATTAGGATAGTCTGCCACTAGAAGTTTTTCAAAAATATGTTTTAACAATTTTTCATTAAAGAACTCTAACCTTTCTCTTGTTGAGTGTTGGGGCACCATCCTGTCTGCATGTCATCAGTCCATCAGCTTGTAGTTTTGCTTGTGAAGTATTGCACTGGATTCTTCCTGGTGACCCAAGCTTATCCTTTCACTTTGCTTTCTACTGACATTTGAGAGAGGACTTTCCAAGGTAGCCTTGAGTTTTCTGTGGTAATACTCACCACTGTTTTTTGATATTTTCTTTAAATGACTGTCATCTTGCTTGTTCTCTGTTAAAGCAAATTAATCAATAGGACAGTGTTGTAGAGAAAATTGTTACCATAGGTTTTGTTACTGAAGACAGTTCAAATTAACTTTTGCATTTTCTACAGTGTTTCTGGAGCTTGGTAAACACAACCCTGAAGAATATCTTTGAACAGCCAAGTACTTCTGAAAGTGTGTCTGGGTTTGAAACAGTTCACTGTAAAGACCCATTGAGTTTTAGCTGGTGGATGATGAGTCATCTAGCACCACTCTACCAGTTTGACCGTAATGGAAATCTAGATGAAAAGGTGGGTATGCTTTTTGCTAAATGCCTAAGAGTTATTATAATTGATTTTGATCTCTTTGGTTATTTTTGTTGACAGAAAACAATTAGTTTTGTAATGCAGGAATTTTCATACTCCTTAAAGGAAATAGTTTTTAGGTTGGAAGTGTTAAAATGTGCTTTGTACAAGCTGATAAATGTTCTGGAGCCCCACACATATTCATGTTACATACCACATATTCAGTAGAGTACTGTGTGAAGGAAACTTGAAATATCCCAACTAGTTAGTAACACATACTTAATGACGTAGCATATGGTTTAAGATTGCCTGCAGCATAAATGCTTCACTGGGTTTGTTGTTTTAGGAATTGAGCACATGAGTTTGTGGTTTATGAAGTATGAATCTCAAACACTGACTGTGTAATTATTAATGTCACTTATTTTTCTAAAGTGATAGCTCTGCTCTGGATAAATTTCAATCTGTCTAATTGCATTACATTTGCATCCCAGCCATAACATCATAAGATGTATATATATTTGTGTATACAGCTTCACTTTTATGTTGGTATGCTACCAATGGATACTGTCTAATAACTTGAATTCAGGTTAGGGAACTTGCACTTGCTGAGGCAATTCATCCGTTTTGAGATGTATAAAAGCTGACCATTTTTCTTAATTGTCTATAGAGGAAGCTTGTTAGAACCCAGTGAGATGGATGAAGACCCAGAAACTGAGGGTTTGGGTGGTTTTGGTGTAGTGTTTTGCTTGGGTTTTTTCTCCCCAGCAGTGTTTTTTGCACTACGGAGACTCTGGTCATACCATCTTCTGTCATTTGTCTTTCTGTTCTTTTGTGCTCTTACTGTTATTTTTTTTTTCTGTTTGTTTTGGGTTTTTTGTTTGGTTTTTTTGGGACAGGGGTGTTGGTGGTCTCTTTGTTTGATTTTGGGGTTTTTTTAGTGTGGTGGCTTTTTTAACCTTTCAGCTGCATTGCCCATATTCCCTAATTTTCCAAGCATAAACTTTATGGCATCTTCCACAAACAGGGCTTAATTGCCCTTTATTGTGAATTGTCTTTATTATTTGTAATTTAACAGTGTGTATTAAAACTGTTCTTTCTGTTAAAATTGGTACTGTGATTTCTATTCCTGATTTAGGATGAAAGGTTAAAACCTGGAAATGTGTTTGTGAACTGCAAATCTGTAAGAAGGGAAGAATGATCATGTAGGTTGAGCAGTTTTGGTAATTTAAAATTCCTCTCTTTGTTTTTAGATTTTTAAAAGCATTAAGTCTATAGAGAATGAAAGAAAAATGTTGAAATTCTGGGAATGCTTACAATCCTAAGTAAAATTAGACTTTCCAAAGAAAATAAGAATTACTTGGATTTTCTAATCTGCAAATTTGTTAAAAGAATTTTAAATGTAGCAAAGGTGTGTTAATTCAGTCCTTGAATACTTCATTAAAAAACTCATGACCATGTCTGTTCTCTAGAGGACTTGGCCCACGTAGGCTACTTATGCTTCTTCTGTTTGCCAGTTTACAAATCCTTTAGCAGGCCATGGCAGGCTCCTTGTTAGCATGTGGCAAAGTGAAGCAACTTCTTGCACATTTATACCATGTAAAGGTGCAGACCAGGTCTGATTGTTACACTGAGGGTTGTCTCAAGCTTCCCTTGGTTTTGCATGTTAGTACTACCTGGTGAGGGAGATGCATGCGGTCCAGAGAGTTTTATAGAGGACCTGGCAAGATAGAATTACTACACTTCTGCTTCTTAGTGGAATTTAGAAAGTGAGAAGAGGTTATTCCCAGGTGAAATACAGAAATCAGTGTGAAGCACACATTTATACTGGGTTTCTTATATTTAATGCCCTAATCCAAATACAGTGATACAATGTTTTATCATTGGGGCTTTTTTCCTGTATCTCACTCCGATAGATACTCTGTATTTAGCTTCATGAGAGATTATTTTTTTGCCCCAGGCACTATATTATTTACATAAGCCAAAAAAAATGTAGAATGGAAAAAAGGATTCCTGTTTTTCTTATTTTAAAATAGGAATCTGAGACACAGTGACAGGAAGTGACTTGCCCAAGATTAAATAATACTTTTCCCTTAGACCTCACCTGGGAGAAGAGAATTTCCAAGTCTTGATTTGTAAATCATGAGCCCATCCTGTGCATGGTTCTCTTGATGTTTCCAGTAGTTTTTATGTTCAAACTGTTAGCTGTGCTTTGCATTTTTAAGTTATTGTTTGTCCAGGGATCCCTGTTCTCGTACAAAAAAATCTTATCAGTAACATCAGGGCCTTCTCACCCACCACAGTATTATAATCTGTCATAGACAGGTTGATGGTAACCATCCCTTTGGATCCTGTTCCCCTCCTTGAATTGCAACCTCAAAATATTTTTGGAACATTATAAGGTAAAACAGTCTGTGATATGAATTTGTGAAGTGGGTAGAATTACATGAGGACTCTGTAGTCTTGTTTTGTTGATTGAACATAGGATGCAATGGCTTTGTGACACATGCTTTCTTTTAATTAACTGTGATCAGAGGTGGGAGTGTGATGTGTCGTAATGATGGTTATTCATGTGCTCTGTAGCAGCAATTGCCTCTAAGCCTATGTCATCTGTGGAAGATTTTCAATTTTTTAATGTGGTCTGCATGGCTGTAAGGTTGTTAAGAAAGCTTTTAAAATTCTAAATAGGTTTCAGACTTCCTTCTTTTTATTTTTTTCCCCTTTAGCTCATAAAACGCAATTTCAAATATGCAATGATTCATATATATTGAATATATATTTCACATACATGAAACCACATTTTTAAACTAGAAAGTTTTAGACAGGTTTCTTAGGGACTGTTCTGAGGGATGTGTCTCTTTCCATATTCCCCTGTTCAGGTCCCACTTCACTCTTCTGAAAAGCAGGATTTGTATATTTAAAACTCAAATGGGACCTGATGAGAAAATTTGCTACTTCTGAACATTGCAGGGGTCAATTTTAATATCCTGTAGGCTAAGGTAATATAGGCAGAGTTACTTGGGGCTAAGAATTCTTTCCTTTGAATAGAATAATCTGAAATGACTATGTGGCAAGATATGCAAACATGGATTTCAGCAAAGAAGCCTAATATAGCTTTTCCAGGTACTCAGCTGTTAGGCCTTGCAAAAGTTTTTTCCTGCAACCTCAGCTCAAGTTTTTGGTTTTAGCAGCACTGGTATGCACTGTGAGGTCTCCGGGTTTTGTTAATTTCTAGGACTCTCTGGGGGTGGAGGGGAGGATATTTTAAGACACACAGTTTGGAGTTGAAGATGTAGGTTCTGTGTGTGTTCTGACCAGGACAGATTGTGAACAGTGATAGGTGCTGTGCCATATTGCCCGTGCAATAGGGAGTACTGTTTGGATATAAATCTATTGGGATTTGAATGGAGCAAGTCTGTTAAAATATAGATACAATTGTAACTAAAAAGAGTGCAGCAGGTGGTTGGTGTCCTTCTTTCCTGACCTCGGACTGAACTTGGGTGCACTCTTGTAATCAATCCCAGTTGGTGTCAGGAGTTTGCCCTAGATTGCTCCAAGATCTTGTAAGGTGATCTGCATACTGCAGACGAGCTGGAACTTTGGCAATAAACACCTGTTGTATAAAACATGTATCCTTGGTCTATGGTGCTGCTAAAAACATGTTCTAAGCAGGCTGATTCAAACATTCAAGTGCTCTCACAGACATTTAGCATAATTCTAATATCTACTTATTGCTGCCAAAACTGGGCTTTTAGCAGTTGTTTAGCTTTCCTTGAAATCCTGCAGTAGGATGTTGCCTGTGTGTAGGTATTCACATAAAATCAGGCTCTAAAATACAGTCAGAAATCAAATGTACATAATGGCCAGATCTGTCTTGACATGCTGGTTGTTCATGTCCTGGGTTTACCTGTTATTGAAGTGCTGCCTTTACTCCTTGACTACCTGTTGATGCAATGTCCTGTCCTGACACAATGCTAGCTCTGGTTTCATGATACAGAGCCTTTGGCATCAGTAACAGCTTAAATCCTGTTCACCACCCTAGGCATGATATGCCCTCTGCTCTTCTGGCACAATTTTTGGTTTCCCGTGACGTAAGTCAGGCCCTATTCCTTTTTTCTTTCTTTCTTCCTCTCCTAAAGCTCTGTGTTGATTCACTGTTCTGGCTCAGATTCCCACAAACAGAAATACGAGAACAACTGAGCGGTGGCATGCTATATAGTTGTGAGGGCAGAAAGAGGAGCTCAGGATGAGGAAGAAGCAGTGGGAATTTCTTAACTGATATGGGTCAAGTTCCTGAATCATGAAATCACAGCTTTAGGGTAATTTTCTATAGATCTGTCCTTTCATTTATATTTGTTCCATAAACAGCCTCTGGGCTGTGACTTGCTATCATTGTTTGTCTTTCAGTATTCTCTTTTTCTTGTGGTGCAAAAATGTAGTCACCAAGTAGTCAAATAGTGTTGGATGAATATTAGTGAATCTTTTAAAAGAATCAATTTGTAAAATTATTTTGGTGCTTTCTGGAGTTCTGTGTGAAACTGTCACCAAGCCACACCATTAACCAGTTGAATCAGTAGCAGAGAAGAATGGAGCACAATGGTGTTGCTGCTGGAAAATAGTTATATTTCAATTACCAAAGCATAAAATGCTCTTTATTGTAAGTTCTAAGCTGATGTTTAAAGGACAGCTATCTGCAGAATAATGTACAAGACTTAACAGCTGTGGTAATGGAGGGAACAAGTAAGGGAGGACAATGATGGAAGTACTATGTTCACACATCTACTTATCTACAGAGGCCATATACGTAGCTGTAAGAGATGGTTGAATATCCTAGAAATGTAAGTATATTGGCCTTGTTTTTTTTTTTTTTTCTCCTGAGAAAAGGGCCTTAGTTGCAAGGCCTTCTACCCTTTTCTTTACCACTTTGAATAAATAGATGGAAAATAAAAAAGCAAGAAAATATGAGACTATACCTTTTCTTCCTTCTTACCCCTTATAGCTTCCTTTTTACAGAACATTAAAGAAAGAAACTGTAAAGCATTCTTCTTGGGCTAATAAAAATGCCTGATTCTTTTTCATCTCCATTAAAAGTGAAGGTTGGGATTGCAAATGAGTCACCTGAAGTGGTGCAAGTTGCATAGTTATTATTTTTATTAGCTTTCTGAGGGCTAATTTTTAGGACAGGTATCAATTACATTCAAATAACAGAAAAGCTCTTTTTGGTGATGACTACTGTATTCTGTCATAAAATTAAATATTTCTGGAAATATTTTCTGTGCTTATTTTTGTGTTATTACATAGTGCTTCCTGTAATCTATTCATGTTCATAATTATTTTTCAGAAACAGAAGGAATCCAATTGGAAATTTGTGGAGGAACTCCTTAAAAAATCCACTGATGCTCAAGTAAGTGTATAAAGGCAAGAATAATGAACAAGGGAAGTGTCAGGGATGCTTTCAGGAAAAGACAGTGCATGAAACAAAGTCCAACTAACAAGTGTATTTTTGGAGTTGTGGTGTTTTTATCACTGGTAAATGAACAACCTTGACATAGCTAAACTATGACAGTGTACAGTTCCTTCCTTGTTAGCAGTTCCACTTGGTTTAAAGTGCTTGTGCTTGATGCTAAATCGTCAGATAAAGAAAAAAGATAATTATCCTGGAAGGGTAGTATATGGCTTCTTAGACAAGATGTATTCAGAATAAGAACTGGATGCTTAGAAAATGTAAATCAGATACTGAATGTAAGGATATCAAGTTGAGGAGACATGATGAAGGAGATAGTCAGTTGCATTGAAAATTCAGCTATATCCTCATCACAGCGGGAAGGTGACTTGCCTTGCCGAGCAATTTGTCTTACAGGCTTGAATCAAACTCTTACTGATAAGGTTCTAGTTTCTGAGCACTCATTTCATACCTTATCATTTTTCTTTCTGCAGAATGGTTAATGCAATGCTTCATGGCCCAGAGGTCAGAATTGACCTCCTTTTAATATGCTTTTAAATATGCTGTTCATCAAGTTTTTAAAATAAGTTACATTGTAGCTCTATAAATTTGTTCTGAAGTTGCATGGTACAAATTGCAAATGTTGTATCGGCAATGCCTGTAAAAATATTTTTTTTACTTAGGTATGTTTAAGACAAGAATAAACACGTTTATTTTTTCATTTGGTATATGAAATTAAGAAAAATCCTGAAAAATTCTGTTGTTCAAAAAGCAGAAGGGGAATCAGTTCTTTCAGTTTTTTAAATTATTAAATCTGTGTTGCTCATGGAGTAGCAACAACCATAGTTAAAGCTGGAATGCAGAACAATACTTGTTACAACTTTTCAATAAGAAAATATTTTGGCTGTTAGGAGAGTTGAAATTGATAGCATGATTTTTCAGATTTTAATACTCTAAACATAAACTCAAATGCTTGGCTATGTAGTTGTAGTCTTTCAGTTTAAAAGCTTAAGTCTTTTTGAATGATTTTACAGCATATGACTGAAAATACAAACTGTGCATATACATTACAACTACAAGTGATGACATTACTTATTGGATGCTTACAGTGCTGTGAGAGAAATTGGAGAGATTTAGATAAGATGCATAAAAACTGAGTAGTTTATTAGCCACCTTCCTGTTTGCATCTTCTGTATGGCAGCAACCTGAGACACATATTTGTAGTTAATGTTCTTTTCTTCAAAATAATCCCCTTTGCTTGTGATTGTTTATTATTTTGAATAAAGATTACTTTGAAGCAGAACATACATAAAATACACAGTTTTTGATGCTTCTGTTAAAAAAGGATTGAACTGTAGACAGTTTAGAAAGGCACCTAAGTGGCCAAGTTCAGACTACTTGCATATTGAGTCAGTCATGACACAGTAATATGAAGCAAATATGTGTTTTAATTTCCAAAGGCAACGGCTGTTGGAATTAAAACAAACCCTCATTTGCCAAAGACGTGGTTGTAACTATTACCACCCATCTAAGGAGCCATCTAGTTTATTTCCTTTTTTTATTTGTTCATTATTTTTTCTTGCATTATGGAGTTAGCTGCCCGAAGGAAGTGCTCCTTGGGGAACATTAATTCCTATATGTGCATGCACGAGTGAATGGAGTACTTTATTAAAACACGAGTCCTGCTCCCTGTCCCTGCACTGCAGCCTTCTTGACAGTGTCTAGGAAGGAGAATTCTTTTGCCAGTAGACATGTCCATCTCCTCTGTTGGTCTGTCAGCTTCAAGTGGCCACTCCTGCCTTTTATCTTATCTTTTTGCATCTCTTAAGTATTTTTGAGTCCAGAAAATGTAGTAATGAGAAGCACAATGAGATATCAAGAAGTCAGTAATGAAATGGAACATTGAAAAATGGGAAAAAGCAAAACTGATAATAGTACTCTTTGAATGAACAGCAGGACAGAATTGATGATACTGCCTATTAACACTTGGCATGACTTTGTAAGTTAATCCTATCTGAGCCATCCTTTTCAGCATATGGCCTCTTATCTACTAAAGATGCACAGCAATAACTGTACAAAATAAATTATAAGAAATAGTAGTGCTGAATTGTCTGTGTGCTAGAGAGGGCAGGAGTTGGTAGTTAAAAACTTCATTTTTAGGTATATGGCAACTTAAAAACTAACCATATTTAGTACTGTGTTCATCAACCTCATAATCTTGTCCTTGTTACTCCCTAATTTCCCTATAGCTTGTAGAGTGTACATGCTCAGAAGAATGGCAATTTACACTGAATGGGGGGGAAATTAAGAAGAAAACAAGTATGTATAGTTTTGTATTCAAAAGCATCTGAAAAAGGTGCAGAACATACATTTGTAAGGTAAATTGATCATCTCCTACCAATCACTGTTAATGTCTCTTCATTTGAGCTTCAAATTCTGTGTTGTGAAAAGATGATTCAATAGGTGTTGCAGCCACTGAGGGTAGCAGAGCATAACGAAGCAGCAGAAGCTGAAGTTAGCTTTAACATCCTTAGGACAGCTAAACATTGGGATACAAAAATGCCTAACCAGTGGTAAATCTGCAGCATTCTGGTAGTTTCAGTAATACTGTTGTGTTTAGTGGTCCACATGCAGGCAGTAGAGAGCCTAAGGCATGGTAATCCAGGTGGGTCCATCCAGAACATGGTGCTGCATGTCCAGGTGAAGGAGGTTGAGGGATGCCCTAATGCCCTGTTCCCAACACAAACTCCTTTAAGATCCAGTCAGCCTGCTGCTGAGCAAGGAAAAGATGTGAAAGTGCTGTTCATCCTACGGGATCAATAGTGATGGGAACCAAAAGCACCCTGTGAGAAGATAGGAGCAATCATGGATACCTGGGCAAGTGTAGTGTGCTTCTGCCTTGGATATATACTTTCAGCTTCAAGCAGTTGCCCAACCGCTGAGTTCTTCAGCCACAAGTTGCCCTCTTCTTAAACTCCAGGTGTATAAAAGTTGAAAAAAAATTGCTTATGTGAAAAAACACCCAGTTCTATCACAAAAAAGGGGCATTTTTGGGGAAACTAGTTGTATGAGATGTTTCCTACCTTTTCTGTGATTTGGAATTCTTGTCCAAAAGAAGAAAAAAAGCTGGTTTACAATTCTTTTTGTACTACAAAATGAAAATTGTTGTAGTAGTAATATTATCATAACTGTATTTGTCTACTAGGCAATATCAAACTGACTGTGGGTTGTCAGTATAAGAGGAATTTGTGTTTATGAAGTTTTATTGTGAGAATCAAAAGCTTTTTAGTTTGTAAGAGCTAATAACAGTCTGTCTTATTAGACTTCTCATTTTAGAAAATAAATACTTCGTGCTGTTTCATTTCTGCCTCAATTTTGTTATACTTTCACTGTATTTTTTGTTTAATTCTACCTTAAGAGAGATAGAGAAGTATTTCTTGGGTTTCTAGGAAAACCAATTTTGTTACTACAGTAGGAGGTCATAAGAGAAAAATGTTATGTTTAGATAGTACTATCATTTTGATAGTATCAGGTGTTCCTCCCTTCTGTGATAAATTAAAAGCTGACTACCTCAAGAGTTCTGATAGTATTTCCAGCAGTGCAAGAGACCATTTTAAGCAAAAGAGCAATGAGAGAATCCATTAATCCCAGGGATATTTGAAGTCTGGGTACTCTTTTATATTAAATTTGAGATAAAGCCTTCAGTGCTATCTTGGTTTGGGAAACTCTTCTAAAACTATTGTTGGACAGATAAATAATGGTTCAAATTGAAGCTTCTCAACTGCTGTGTTTATTGTTGAATTAATTTAACTGAAGCAGTCATTGTTTGTTGAATTAGATTCTAAACATAACCCTAGATTCAAAATACAACTTCAAGACTAAACATTCCCTTTCTGGGAATTTTTTAAATGGTGTTTGTTTTGGTATTTTTTGTTTCATTTTTGTTTGATTTCTTTTTTTTTTTTTGCAACCTTGTAACTGGGTAGATCCCTCTAAAGAAATAGGTATGTTCAGCTGCAGGTTTTTTTGTTTTACATCAAGACTCTTGCTTTTATTTATTACAAAAACCCAGCTGTTCTGCCCTTGTTTTTCATGCAAGATTGGGTTTTTTTTTTTTGGGAAGTGTTTTTGGAAGAATTAATAATTATGTCATATATTAAAAAAATACTCGAGTATCACCTTTCACCTTTCACCATTTGTTGGCATTTTTATTACATTTGAATTACTATTCTGAATATTTTTTTATGGAATAAAATAGGAATAGGAATACTTTCCTATTTCATTGGGTTTTGTATCTTACACATAATGTCTTGAATATATAATTTTCTATGACAATTGAAAATGTCTTTTCAATTTCAAGTTGTTTTAGGAATGTACCAGTTTAGAAGCCATATGCTCCACATTAATTGTTCATAAGAAGAGAAGGCAGAGTAGGCAGAGAAGGCAGGTAGGAGTTCTTGTAGGTGATTGTACAATTGTTTGCAGTGTTGTGATAAAGTGTAGCAAGTCAAGTTTTCCACATGAAAGTATAGCCAGGTAGAGACAAGTTATGAGTTAGACTCATTTGTGAGGCATTGAAAACAGGGGAAAAAAAACCACACTCCAAGACATGGTAAGTCATAAGAAGTAGCACTGTGAGCAAGTCATAGAACCATGGAATGTTTTGGCTTGGAAAGGACCTTAAAGATCATCTACTTCCCACACCCCTGCCATGGGGTAGAGGTGTTGGACTGACTCACACATGTAAAAGTCTGCTCTTAAGACAACTGCACACAAGTTGGTCCATTAGGCCACTTTTGCAGCCAGTGGAGATAATTAAGCCCTTACAGGAATTATCACCCTAAAAGTAGGATGCCTAAAATAGGCTGGGTTAAACATAATTTTAGTTCAGAGCATGGAGCTATTAATATCCTACCTCCCATGAAAGTTTTGTTTTGTTGTTACCAAAAGCTGGATGAGAATAACTCCACTTTCATTATCACACAATTACTACCTGAATGCTTCACTGTGTTCAAATTGTTTGGTATTTCCTATTTTCTTTCCTATGAACCTTTTCAGAAGTCTTTTCCAACCTAAATGATTCTGTGATTCTATGATTCTGGGATGAACCAGCATTGGCTGGTTTGCAGGGTGCAATTGTCAGCTTATTTCTTCGAGTTCATTGCTTGTATTAGCAGATGCATTTACTCAACAGTATATAATTAAAAATATTTTTTATATTAGGAAATTACTTTGAATAGTCTGGTAGTACTGGTTTTAGGTATCCTACAATTAATTTTTTACTTCCTTTTCAAGACTGGTGTGTTGGAGGAACACTTACGAATGCATCTTCAGTGCTGTTTGACTTTGTGCAGTTTCTGGGATTTGAACTTATCTGTTGTCACCATACTCTGGGATTATTACAGCAAGAATCTGGTAAGTAGATGAATATATAAAAATGTAGAATTACATGTAGACAGTCCTTGATTTTTGCCAATTAATTCTGATTTTCCTGTAGCCCAGCTTGATTACTATACTTGTGTAAAACTACCTAATCGATGACAGTATCCTTAAATTTGCTATGTTTGTGTAATCATGTTTAAATTTGTTATGGTCTGTTACTTTATGAAATTATAGAATATGATCATATATTTTAAGTCCTATTTTTCATCAGGACTACTGAGTTTAAGATCTTGTAAAAATACTTTGCGCACAGTTACAATGCATTTTTATTGTTTTAGCTGTGATAGGAACATATCCTTTTGTTCCTGTGAAGGAGTGCATCTTCCTGCCTTTGTAATATTGGCATTTATTGTTATTTATAATATCTTCTGTTTTCATCTATTCTTTTAGAACAGCTGCTTTACTGTCCCTTGGCTTGGTCTGAAGGATCTGGCAAATGTTAGTAAGACTTCTTTGTCAATGCTTGAGTTGGTGAAACGCTGCTGCTGTGAACAGCAGGTCCCTTCTCTGTACAACTCCAGCAACAGTTACTTCATTTTCCTCATCATTTTGGCACAGATTATGAAAGAAGAAAACAATGGTGTGCATCCTTGGAAACAGATTAAAGGACGGTATGGGTGCTATTTATTTTGTCTCATTTTGTAATAAGTGTAGTGGGTTAGGGGCCCTTCCAGCCACATGTGAGGCAGAGGGCACTCTGCTCATGACAAAGTAAAGGGCTTGAGGGATCCAGGGTGACTCATAATTTGAAGAAAGCAGTTGTTCCCTGAAGTTCCTGTTGCCAGCTGAGGCTGTAATTGGGTCCAAGAATCACCTTGGCATCCATAGAGTGGGATGATTTACCTCGTCCCACTGGCCAGGAACTTGGTAGACTGGCAACCAATGCAGTGGTACAACCCAGTTGCCAGACAGATAATGTAATTAAAGCACAGAAATTGCATTTGAGCTGCCTGTAAGCCATGTGTTGTTCAAGAACATGCAGACTGACACTTGCTAGACCTGCATTTTCATTTAAATATTTTATTTCTTTTCAGTTTTTTCAAAATCTCTCATAATATTTTTGTAAGGATTTTAATATTTCACTTAATCCTGGAACATACTAATTAAGTACAGTCAGTCATGATACAAGAAACCATAAAATATATATGCTCTAAATGAAAGCCTTGATGATTTACATACGTACTAATCCATAAGACTTTCCTTATAGTAATGAGATAGCAGTTGTAATGATTAGTACAGACTTGTTAAATTGTTTTCATTAGATAGAGAAAACAGAAATAGTTCTGGTTTAGGCTTTTAAGTTTTTAAAAAATATTTTATTAACTATTAGTAAAATTAATTAAAACTTTATTAAGCATTAGTAAGATCTTCGTGTACACAAGTAATAAACATTGAAAAATGCCCATATGTATACACACCTTACAAAGTTGTGGTGTTTTTCTTCCAGAAAAGAAGGGTTATCTTGGCTATCAGAAAAGAACAGTATGCCTGATGTCTATATACACTTCAGAAGTTGTTGTAGTCACTAAAGTTTGGCTTTATGAATCACTGCTACTTCGTAGAAACAAATATGTTGTTTGATTCTGTATCAGTGTCTTGCTTTTTAAAAGAATTTTAATTAGCCTACTCTTTCTTACTGAAATAAAATTATACTTACATTTTTGTGGTCTTATAGCTTGTTCTTCCCCTATTTTAAGGGGGGGAATAATAATATACAACACACAGTGCATCAGTCTGCTGAACCACTTTTCTTCATTTCTACCTTGAAAAAATCAATTACACAAGTAACAAAATTTAACAGCCTACAGCTATGATTTTGGGATGAACTCTGTTTTCAGCAGCTAACCAAGCCTTAATTGATGCATGAAAAACATAAATGCCTGTCAGTAGTAATTTACTACTAAACAACATTAATTGGATTTGCTGTGATTTTTGGTGGCTAGATTTGATAACCTCAACACCACTTCCAACTATTTTCCAGGTGACAAAATAGGAAAACAACACTTATGGATGTTTAATTACTGTAGGTAGAACTTACTTTAAATTAAAGGTGACGGATATACCCAAAGTTTTTAGCACAAAAATCAAAAAGTTATACCATTTTCATATTACTCTTCTGTTGTAGGAATGGTGATTTTTAAATACAAGTCCACATCCAAGCAAAGGTCCCAGAAAAGATGTCTTTGTATAAGCTTTTTCCTTTTTGTCAACCACTTTAAAGTTTCTAAGTCGCAATGCTTATCACCATCAGCTGTGTATGACTTGAGCATTTTCCTGTAAGCAGTGCAGATAAAGTTTCATAACATCTTCCTACCCGGAGAGAGCTTTCTCTTCCAAATGCCTCAGTTTCTCTGTTTTGTTTCAAATCTGTCCATACCATAGGTGAGCAGTACAAGTTGATACAGACTTTGGCAAAGCACTGTGGAGAAAAGGAATTTTCCCACAGAAATTGTCCTTTTACTGCAATGATGGTTTGGTCGGTGAGACTTTGATCACTGCAGTTGCAGCACTATAACATAATAGCAGAAACCAGTAGCTGGTTTCTATGTGGAAATGAAGAAGTTTCCAGGGAAGAAGTTGGTGTACAGGAATGGTTTGCTGCTGCAAAGAGACATCACTTGAAAGCTCCCTTTCCTAGGAGCCCTCATGGGCTAAACTTGATTGATTTGAAGGCACAGTATGGAGTACACAGACAGAGTAGAGAGTCTGCTCATAACATTGTGCTCAGCTTGGTACTAGAGGTTAGATAAGGGGGAAGGGTTAGGCTGCACCTCCAATTGGAAACAAAAGCAGAAACTGAAAGAGCATATTTGTTCCAGTAGCCATAAGAGTAATGAGAAAAAAGAGTATTTAAAATTTAAGGGTTACTAGAAGTGGATAACCATAAACTAAAAGCATGAAAATACAGTTTTAGTCACTCAAGAAGATAGAAAATGGCATACTTTAAGAAACTTTCTTTTTCCTGGGTGTTTTTTTGTTTTTTTTTTTTTTTTTTTTTTTTTTTTGTTTTTTTTTTTGTTTTGTTTTGTTTTTGGTTTTTTTTTTTTTTTTTTTTTTTTTTTTTTTTTTGTTGTTGTTGTTAATTTGTTTGTTTTTCTAACATAGAATTTATTCCAAGTTCCATCGGAAAAGAATGCAGGAGCTGACAGAAGTGGGGATGCAGAACTTTTTTAGCCTGTTCCTCGTGCTGGCAATAGTTGTGGAGACAGAAGATATAGTGAGTCGGGTGTTGGATCTTTTGGATTTCCTGACTCCATCCTCCATCACCACAGCTCGGAGAGCTCTCATCTGGAGAGGTCATTTTGCTTTCCTTTTAATTTATGTTGAGAAGAACATGGACATTAGTGCCCTGGCTGAGAAAGTCTCAAATGCTTTCCGTGAGAAGGCAAAGGAGTTTTTAGTAACCAAAAACGACTACACACAGAGACAAAATCTCTGGACTCTGCTATCAACCTACATTGATGGGGTCCAGGAAGTGTTTGAGACCAGCTGCTACTTGAGCCTTTCTGAGGAAAAGTTGCTAAATGATGGATTTACTATGCTGCTGCCTGCATGTCGAGGAGCTGAGCTGAGCATGGTGCTGAATTTTCTTCAGGTTGTTCTGGCCAGACTTCGGTAAGTTATTTAGTTAAATTGTGGATTTAGGCTAACTTTTTGTTTTTAGGGTTAAACTGTAGTTCCTATTATTTTTTTTTTACCAAAATTCAGTAAATGGAAAGAGAAATCTCTGAAGGGCTATGAATGATACGTCAAATTTCAAAATCCACCAATACTTAAGTGCATGTAGAATCTTTGAAATGTTTCCTTACTATTTCAGGAGATAAGGGTTGACGTCATGATGTTTTGTTATTAATCAGTGTCTTTTTAGAAAGTCATCCAGTTGCTTCTATTTCAGACAATATCATCTTTTCTTTGGTACAGGAAATTTGGAAATTATCATCTGTGTTAATTAATTGGGGGGGGATGTTGTATTTTTGTTTTTGTTTCTCCATTGAATGAGTTCATTTTCCCAAGTTTTTATTCTCTTTTTTTTTTCCTCTTTTACCAAGGTTGCATTCAAATACTACAGTTAGGAAGATTTAAATACTTGTCTGGGGTTCGATAGGAAAGAAGGAAATAATATTTTACCACTTCCAAGCAGTTTTGCTTTGATGTACTAGTTCATTTTTCAACATCTACAGTGCCCTTCAATAAGCATATTTTTTTGTCTACTGATGCCTTTGAGAAGCAGTCCTCCAGTTTGAAGCCCAAACTGCTTTTTTTTTCATAAGATATTAAGAGGTAGCTATTGATCTGCCAATACTTCAAATGTGCAAGACTGAAATATGTGTAAAGAGCTGTGGAAGAGTGCATAATAGGAATACTGAGGCCCATATGCAAGATCTCTCCTTAACTAGGTTCTTTGTTATTGTCTAGTAGTTTGACTGCAGCTGTCAATAGCTTATAGATCCAAAGACAACTGTTTTTCAGGCAGTCTTTTGAAAAAAGATGAAGCACAAAACTAAGTTTAGTTGATTTATTATTTATTATTTCAATTCAACTGAATGTATTTCCTGGAATAAATTGGAGACTTCACAAATACTTTGACATTTTCTCTATTAGCTAATACACAGCATTTGTTGTGTTGTTTTTAAAGATTGAATAGGGAGAAATTTCAGAGTGGTAAAAAAATTGCCTATTTTATAACTTGGCATTATTTTTAAGCTTTCCAGGACTGGGGCTTATGTGGCCCCCTTGTAACACATTCTCAGGTCATCACATACAAGGTACAGGACAGTATTAGTACCTTTCTTAAAAAAAGTAGTTCTGCTGAAATATTTGAATTACCAACATGCTCAAATGGTAATTGGTATGAGGTAGATTTTTAGAACCTTGCTTTTAACACTTATCTCAGTTTCTGTATTTGTACATTTGGTCACTGTTACCAGCCTGTTTATCCCATCTACAGAGGAACTAAATACCTTTACACTTATGAAAGACTTTGATCTTCAGGTTGTATGGAACAGGAAAATGTTAGTGATATTCCTGCTTTGACAGACTCACTGAAAACAGTCAGTCTTCTGTTGCCCTGCAAATAAAACAACACTAAAACCATCTTTTTTAATTCAGAAGATCTGGATGACTTGGTGCTAACCAGATGCTAGAATGTTACTGAATTGACCAGACTGATTAGGCCTGGTCTGTTTTCAAACTCAGAAATGGATGAAATGCTTGTTTTTAAAATCCAGGCTGATACAAGATAGTAGGCCTTTCATAAATGTAATTTTTCTGTACACTGCACTCTTAATAATTTTATAACTGTACGACAGGGAATTTACAGGTAGGAAGGAAGTGAGATCACTGATTAAAGAGACAAGCAGCTCCCTCTAGGCTGTTAGGAAATAATAACTTCATGTGTTACTTTCTGCTAACCCCAGATGATGGCTCACAGGAGCATTCTTTATTGCTGATTAAGTAGCATTATGAAAATACTGACTTGGTTGTGTTAACTAAGTGCCTCAATATTTAAAGCTTAAAATGTCAAATAGTTTTAGCAGTCCCCTTTAACATTTCTTGTTGGATTGCTGGAATCTCATTCCACGTTTCCCAGTTGTTTTTATTTGAGGATACTGTAAAAATTCTAGTCTTTCATTGTCAGAGTGAGGTGTAGCCAAAAGCTCTTCTTTAATTATAGCTATTCATGCTGCTGTGGTTAAGGGTCTGTCAGCATTTCCATTATAAACCTTTATTTTCAAGGGTTTGTAACATAGCAGTGAAAACTTGCTCTGGGCTAAAATTTGGCATACAAGGATTTGAAAGTGCGCTTGTTTTCTTTCTTTTTTCTTAAAAGACATCTGAAAAGAGACCCCCACCTTCACTATTTTTACACCACAGTGTTTTAAAATAACCCTTTCCAGCTTTTTTTTTTTTTTCTTTCTTTTTTTTTCTTTTTTTTTGTCTTCTAGAAAAGCGCTGGTAGCTTTTGATTGTTGTATTTACCTATGGTTAGACTATTTTAAATAAGGTTTCTTAAACCACGTTTTTTATTGATTGTTATAATTTTGATTATTGTGGGATCCATATATTTAAATAGAACTATGTCTTGGCAGGAGAACTCATTTTTACCAGTTTTTGGTACATGGTGAGTGGGTAATTGGAATCAAATGCTACTTGCTGGCACTTGCAAGTATTTGATCTTCATAGTAAGATTCACTGTGAAGTGTAAGATTGTGTTTTAATACTGTCTCCTTTTAAAAAGCAGTAAATAACCAAGAAACTCCCTAAATCAAACAGTGCTTCCTTCCTATGTTTGCTTATTTTGCTTCTTGCTCAGACATAAGTTTTTTCTTTTTTTTTTTTCCGTTTTTAAACAATGGTTTAAAATACTTATTGTTTTGTTTTGGTTTTATTTTCTTTTTTTTTACTGAAAGGTAAGTATAGGATGTTTGCCCATGTGTGCTTTCATTTGTTCCAAATCTCTAGCACTATCTGTCATCTGAGTGCCCAAAAAGAAGCCCTAGGTTAATAAAAATACAGGCATTAAATAGATTTGACAGAACTTGCTGTAAAAATGCATAGAAGGCTCGGAGAAATTGGCTGTAGGTGCTGGCACTGCAATATGTTATACTTAAAAGAAGTGTTTGAAACATGCTAAAATGTCTTGTATTGTAATGGGGTATTGCTTTGACATGAGCTTTCTCTTATTATTGTCATCCTGGCATCTGGGTTTTGTTGAGTGTTAGTACAGAGTTAGAGGACTATAAAATGTGACTAGATACCCTGCTGTGTTCCAAACATCTTTGCCTAGTTTCAGGGAGACTTGGTACTAATTCCTGTAGGAGAAATGAGAAGTACCACTAACCTAATACCATAATAAATGGCAATTTTGCTTTGAAAACTGTTCTGGAGTGTATATGCCTATTTGTACTTCTTTGCTAATTTTTGAAAATTTCAATATGTTGATTTTATACGCTCTTACAGCAATATTGACCAAGTAAACTGTCTCTAGCAGAAAGTTACATTAATAATTGGGCCATGGGTAACAGGAGAACTGGATGTTTCTATCTGTTTGAGTGTGTTTAGCCTTGAGGTTGTGAGAGAAACCACAATAGGAATGGATTATCCAGTATATCTTTGCTATGGAAATGTATAGTCATTTGTAATTTTTTTTTGAGTTTTACTTGCCATCAAAACAGCCTGTGGGAAGCTTTTTTGAGACCAACAGAAGCATCTCTCCCCCTCTCTGTTACTGTGGAAGTCAGTAGATAAGCTCAGGAGGAGAATAGAAAGGGCCACCCTCCTTCTTTTCTTTCCCCTCAGGGATTATAATGTTAGTCTTTGTGAAATCTTTTTTTCTGATGTTGAGCTTCTGAAAACTGTATTCAGAAGAGTTTGGAAGTTCATGAGTCTTCACTTACCTATCCCATCCTGTGAAGATATTTAGGGCTACCAGCTGTGATGTCCTGATAAGCACAGAAGGCAGCTCTGTGACTGAGCCACTGAACTGAGAGTCAGAAGATGTTAGTTTAGCTCTAAGATCTCCCACACTTAATGAATGACCACTAAAAGTTGCTGTGAACTTTGCTCACCTGTGTGGGGAAAAAAAAAAGGAAATAAATCCTTCCTTTTTCACTTTGCAACAAACATCCTATGCTTGGGGTCAAGCATGCCTTGCTATGCTAACTTGACCTATCTTTTAAAGTATTTTTACTGGGTTTTTTTTTTGAAGTTCAGGTATTCCATTAACAAAACTGGTGTTTAAATGAGTGTAATGAAAATCTTGTCTCTAAATGCTCTAATGCATGAGAACCAAACACAGATTTAGAATATAGCAGCATTTTGAGAGGTCTCCTATGTCTAAATCCTTAAAAATAATCTGTTACCACCTTCTGAGCAAATACTGTGTGTTCTTAGCTACAGTTGTTGCCTTAAGGTATGGCTCTGGTAATTAATACTGAATTTTTTTTCTTCTTCTTACTTTGTGGGATTTGAGGTATTTTTTTTAGGGTTTTATTGGAGACTAAAATAATGTTTTACAAATTTGTCCCTTTTATTCTGACCTTCAAAGTTGACTAGCTAAAACTAGCTAGTGTGTTTTGATTGTTTCTCCTCTGCTCTTAGAGAATTACTATGTAAAGAAATGAAATGAGACATCAGCATGCACTGGAAATGTGTCCCTAAATACTTTGCATATAGAAAGTTCTGTATATGTCTGTCACTGCTTCAGGTTTGCAAGAATTTTCACTTCCCCTTCTCATTTTCTTGAATCAGTAGGTAGACATGTGAAAGTTGAACAATTGATTAACATTAATTTCACATCGATGTTTAGGATGTAATAGAGAGCATCTCCCTTAGAAGGAGCAATAAGGCTGGAAGGCTTGTCCTATGAGGATTGACTGAGGTTTTGGGGCTTGTCTGGTTTGGAGAAAAGGAGGCTGAGGCATGACCTCATTGCTCTCTACAGATTCCTGAGATGGGGATGTGGAGAAGGAGGTGCTGAGCTCTTCTTCCTGGCCTCCACTAACAGGACATGTGGCAGTGGTTTAAAGCTGCACCAAGGGATGACTTAGACTGGACATTGGGAAGCATTTCTTTACTGAGAGAATGGTCAGGTACTGGAACAAACTTTCTAGAGAAGTGGTTGTTACCCCAAGCCTGTCAGTGTTTAAGGAGGCAATTGGACAACACCCTTAATAATTTACTTTAGCTCTTGATCAGCTCTGAATTACTTAGGCAGTTGGACTAGATGGCCATTCTGCATCCCTTCTATTCTTAGAATATTCTATTATAATAGAATATTCTATTCTACTGTTCTATTCTAGAATCACTTTGGAGCAAACTGAAACATTAAAAGCTATCAAAAAACCTTCCAGTTGTTGATGCCCAAAAAAAGTCAGTCTCAGTAGGTACCCAAAGCTAAAGAAACTCACTCTAATCTAGTACTCAGACATGAATCATGAAGATACACAGTTCAATAGCCTGTGCTACAGATGGAAGCACTTTTTGTGTTCCATTGTATCCATTTTATCTTCCAAAGATTAATCCACATAAGCTTTCTGTAGCCTACCTGAGAACAGTACAAGACTTCTGTTGTGAAAGAGTAAATCCATGAAAAAAAGAGTAAAACCATATCCAGGTGTACTGAGAACCTGCTGCTTGGGACCCTGCAGTTGTTTAGAGAAATATGTGCTCCCTGAAGGACATAAAGCACAGATTTGTTTTCCGATGGAAGTGTCTCACTTCTGAAACTATTTTCCCTAAATTAACTTTCATCTTGGTTTTCCTTTTATTCTTCACATGAGGTGTGAAAATGGCTTTTCGTATGGAGTGGGTTTTTTTTTGTGGTGGATGTTAAACAAAAAAATATTTTTGCCAATAAAATCATTATATGCAAGTAGCCTTCTAATCTCTTAATTTTGATTGTTTCTTCGTTACCTTACAAGATCTATATTTCTTCTCTCTTTAGGATATCTCATGTCAGATTTAAGGCTTATTTAAAATGAACAGAAAGCTGAAGCAATTTTCTTTATTCCATTTCAGTCTCCTAAGGCCTATTTCCCCCTGGTGAGCTCATAGCAACAGGGGGGTTTAAGGGAATTCAGCTTTCTGCAAATTAATGTCTCACATCATGAAAATTCAGGACCTTTTTTTTTTTCTATGTCTTGAAAAAGTAATACAGTGAGTGCGAGTATTATTTCTTGCCAGCGGGTGGAAGATGAATGATTTTGTCACAGTTTTACTGCTTGATGAGCAGTGTCCTGAGGGTCAGGCTTAAGTCTGTGTCACTATGCTGCTCATTACTCTTGAGCTAAATAAGGGCTGATTGGATCTAAATTGCCTAGCACATGGGCCGCAGATGAGCTCAGTGAGTAGGGGATGACCTGCTATTCAGGCTGGGAGTAACCCCGGTGTGCAAATGCTGCATTAGAACACCGTGGGAGAATGAGAGGCTACCGACCGCTGCCAGCAAAAGAAATCGAAATGTAAAAACTCTTTGATGCTGCAATGTTAGAATTTGAAATGTAGGAAGTGACAGGTTGATGGTACTTATCAGCTTTGGCTGGATTAGAGAACAGTGTCATCTTGCTTATATAATGACAGAAGAATGAAGCCCGCTCCCAAGTACTTTGCGGTGCGGAGCTGCTGCTGGCAGAGCCAATGCTGCCTCCTACTGACAGCCTGCGCGGGAGGATGGAGGAGCCACGGGCAGCTGGCTGCGGGCCCAGGGCTCGGCCCTGCCTGCCCAGGTGCCCAGCTCTGCCCGGGGCTTCTAGGCTCCCGGCAGAGAATCAGAAACCTGACTGATTAAACAGCAAGTGTGCATCGTGGGACAGCGGCAAGCCCCTGTCTTGGATGTGTCAAGAATGTTTAGACGAGTCAATTATGTGCGCTGAACCGGCCACATCTGGCTCTGCTTCACCCAGAACATTTCCCTTTGTGCTCTTCTCTCCATTGCTAGCCCCTGGGATGGGAGTTGCTATCTCTGGAGAAATGAATTCATTTGTGCCTATGTGTTTTAAAGAAAGTTGACCTTTAAAGTGGAGGAAAAAAATCTGAACGAACTCCAAGGAAGATTCCTTATGCTAACCAAACAGATAAATGTACTTGCCTTAATGGAGGAAAACAAAAAGCATCCAGCACCTGCTGGATGCTGGACACAACATAGATTGAAGCACTTTGTGCAGTTTTAAAAGATTCAGTTCTGTGGTTCAGTAGAACAAGCTTTTGGGTTTTTTCCCCTCACCATCACTCATACTTCAGAAACTGGGTAATAGCTGCAGTGATGAGAAATAGCCACTTCCTTCGTTTTTTTCCAAATTTGTTTCAGATTCTGTTACTGACAGCTGTAACCTACTAGAATAAACTCTTGCTACTAAATTCTGGGACTGTCTAATCAGCAAAAACAATTTAGTGTGTTTTCTTGAAAGCAATGACCAAGTGAAGAGAAGGGATGAATCTCAATACATTGTGTTTTCTGTTTACTCTTTAGTGTTTTTCTGGGTATATACTGTTTGATTCTTCATCCCCTAGGATGCTTTTGCTTATGACTGAATTTCTTCTTGGACATAAACAACTTCTAGTGTACTCATTCCTGGGTATCCTAAATGAAAAAAAAAAAAAAAAAAAAAAAAGGCAGAAAAAAGAAAACAGCAGCCTTAAAAGCACAAACAAATTGTTCTGTAAAATGGTGTGACTCTATGGGAATAAGAGAGAAAATTGTCACAAAAATCATTGATAGTGTAAGGCTTCAGTGTTACTTGTGTAATCTTAGTATTATCATTGTTTAATGGCATTTGTTCAGATCACTGAAAATTAAAAACTGTTTAGCACAAGTTGGACTAGATGAAAAATTCTAGGGTTTAAGTTTGTATGTAGCCAGAAATTAGAGGGTAATTTCTCTGTGTTCAAATGGAAAACAAAGCCAGGATTTTAAATTATTTTGTCCCTGGGCTAGCACAGTTGCCACCTATTGCAGGGGGAAAAGCTGGAATTGTTTGTGTATTCCCTTGTATCTTGCAAGAAGTGGGAAGTGAATCTGGTATTTATGCTTTCACCTCTGTTTATAGGATGTTTATTTATGTGAGTTTCGAAGACCATTGTATCTGCAAGAAAATCTGAAATTTGACTGAAATCTGTTGGCTAACTAACTTTTAACAGTGATTTTTTTATGCACACAGCCTGTATGATATTACAAAGCAGGACCTAATATGACTCTGCTTTAGGAAGAAACAACAACAACAACAAAATTGTTGTAAAGTGTGTTAATAAAACTCCTGCAGGTGAGAAGAGCTGCTTATTCTGTCTTTAGCTGCAGTGTTCTGTAATGCAGTTTGGATATGTCATTTTATAAAATATTTATGAATAAATTGAAAATTTGAGAGAGTCACAGAAATGAATGACTAGAGTAGGCAGTTTGTATAAGTTTGGAAATGATTTCAGCTAGGAGCAGTTAAGGGGAGACATGCTTGAACTTAGCCAATATGTAAAAGAATGTTACAGGTTTTCTGCTATTCTTCAAGCTACTGGAGACAGAATTGCTTAATTTTGGACAGAAGTTTAAAGTGGTTATTTAGAGTAGGCTGCAAATGTAGCACTCTTGCAGGCTTCAGGAGAGTCTTGTGGAACCAAACTTAGTTTTTTTTTTTTATATCTTTTTAAAATTTCCCTGTTCCACTGGGGGAGAAGAATTGAACCTGTTTAGTGCTACCGTAGCCTACTTGTTCTTGGAATTTCTGAGGTGGGAGTGCAAAGATGACTTCTACTATGCACTGGACAGTGGCTCTGCTGAAAAGGGTGATGGGATTTTGGTGGTTTTTTGTTTGAGTCTTGAAATCTTTCTAGAAAATCACTTTGCAAATGCTTTTTTAGGCATTGATACAGGGCATGTAGATGTGCATTGCCATGTTTTATTTGGCTTGGAGCAAGTCCAAGTGTCACTAATTGCCAGTGGCTAAATGCTCCAGCTTTCTTTGCAGTGGAACTAAAACAGGGACAGGGAAAATGTGTTTAATGGGAAATGAGCCCAAAATAGAAGGTCGCCCTATATATCCTCCCTAAAAACAAACTGGGAAGAGGAAGGCATGCTCTGCAACATGTTCATTGTGTATCATCTCAGGATCTTTTGAGGGCCTCTTCCTAACATTTCTTTTTCTGGGAGGAGCAAGTAGAGAAAGGTGAAAGTAGTTTGTGGTTTACATAGTTGTCTGATTAAGCTGAAGATGCTGTCTATTCCCTCTTTCACAACCAGAAGGCCCTGTTTATCTCTAATTGGGGTTAATTAAAGCCTGAGGGCAGTACTGAGCCCCTGCCAATGACTGTAAGGTACAGACATAATCCAGGCTGCAGCCCCTCACTGTAGGGAAGGGGGAGGTAACCATGGGCTTGTCACAGGCTC
This sequence comes from Vidua macroura, assembly GCF_024509145.1. NCBI lineage: Eukaryota > Metazoa > Chordata > Aves > Passeriformes > Viduidae > Vidua > Vidua macroura. The sequence goes on from NC_071573.1 coordinate 75,629,662, forward strand.
TGATAATGCAGATGTGCTAATGCTTCTGAAAACACATGAGTGAACTTATTTTTGGTCAGATAGTTCTGTTCATTCATTAATTTCTGGCTGTTATCAAAGAGTTGTATGAAGTGTCTGGTTTAACGTGCATGCTGGCAAATCTGTGTTAAGAGGCAGAAAGCTCCTGGCTCTCTCTGTGCTAATGCAGGGGCTGCACAGGCAGCCACAGCAGCCATTATGCACGCAGCAGGAGCATCCTGCTGCCAGGGATGTGTCAACCCTTACTGAGGGACAGGAGAAGGGGAGAGCAGGCAAGTACAGATGTGCTTGCCAGGACAATGAGGTTTCCTTCTACTGCTTTTTGCAGTCTTGTTTTCCTTACAAAAAGTCAACCATGAGAATAAACCAGAGTATTTTCATTGATATTCTTTTGATTTTCTGGACAGGAATATATTGTTTAGCTATTGAAGATGTGCCTTTGGAAATACTTGACTAAGTGTTTCACACATCTGCCAATTAAAAACATTTTAGAGCTGCTAAAGATTTACTGACAGGGAATTCCTCTGATTCACACCACACCTATTTATATTAAGGGTATTCTACAACAGCTTGAATTGGTGAGGAAAAACTGTGTGTATTTGTCCAGTGTATTTATATGGACTTTTGTATTAGATGCAAAGATGACATCAGAAAGATGTCAACGTACTGTGATTATCTCTTAAATAATAATTAACTGTAACACAACCATGATCATCCAAACATCATAGGAAGAGTGAATATATTCAGGCAATTAAGGGATTTTACAATATAATTATTAGGCACTGGGGAGATGTGACCCTGTTTAGGGTAATGGGGAGCTGTGGTTAATTGATGCTAGGATAATCAGATTTTTGCTGTTTTATTGTCCTGAGACCCTAGAATATGTGTGCATGCACTTAGGGGGGAAAAAAAAAAAAAACCAAGCATATGAAATGATAAGCCTAAAAGTGAATCTTGAAGTTATGCTTACATTATCTTGCCTTGCTGTACTGAATTACTGCTATGATTATAAGTGTTGAGAAATCATTTATATTGTCTGTAAATCATCCCCATTTTACATCACAGTGAAAATTCAATACATCTTGATTCCGAGTAGTTTGTAAAGGTATCTATTTTCCCAAGACATGAAAAATGACTAGCTTTATCCAAGTCAAACTCAAAAATTGAAGGTGTTCTTTTCTTGCAGCCAAGAAATTTTTGTTGTTTTCTTTTGTGAAAGAAAACCTTTGATATGTGTACAGTCTGAACGTTAGGACAGAAAATACAGTGGATGCAGTCCCCCTTGAGCTTCATTGTCTTCTCCAAATTTAGAATGTGAGATGAAGAAAATGGCATCAAGTTGCACCAGGGAAAGTTTTGATTGGATATTAGGAAAAAGTTCTTTGTGGGATGGGTTGTCAAGCACTGGAACAGGCTGCCCAGGAGGTATTTAAAAAAAGGAGATGTGGCACTTGGGGAAATGCTTTACTGGTGGATTTGGCACTGCTGGGTTAATGTTTGGACTTCATGATCTTAAAGGTCTTTTCCAACCTGAAAGGTTCTATGATTCTGTGAGGATGCAAAACAGAATTTCATTTCATTAAAGTTCATTATGAAAGTGTTTCCACTGCACTACTGTGATACTGAACCTCTGGAATTTCTAATAGCTCAACCTGCCAAGATTTGAAGATTAACTGTAGCATTGCTACTGTCTTTTACTAAAAGGTTGTCTCTTGCTCTTTTTTTTTTTTTCTGTTCTCTTTTTCCTGCTCTCTGTTGAAACAGAGTAATTTCTGAAAACTCTTCAGCAATCCTATCTCCATGTAAATTAATACTGTAAATTTTGCTGCTAGTGAGAGTGGAGGGGAGTAGTAAGAGTGGGTGGGGGGAGAGAAGAATTAAAATCATTCCAATAAATGGTTTAATTTATGCCTCAGCAGTTAAGCATGCTCCTGGTTAACAGAAATACCCTTCAGCTACACAGGATTTGGGAGGGTTGGAGGGCACTCATTTGCACATAAATAGCCATTAACTGATAAATTCCCAGAGGTCTCCTGTTGCATGCTAGTGGTTCTGACCTACTTAGCTAGCTTAAATTTGTTTTACAGAATTATTATAATTCCATCCTTGGTACTTAAACTTTGTGATTAATGCATGCCTCACAATACAATTAAAGTATAATTACACAGTTTTACAGTTTGCTATCATGGTGTTATTATTATTACAAAGAGCTGGATTTTGCAAATATTAGAAGAATTAGAGTTCTGATACCCATCACTTTGCTGTTATTAAGTGATTATGTTAAATGGGACCCCTTTATGTCTGAAGAATGAAGTGGAGAGAGGGGAATCATTAACTAGCACATCAGATGGTTTCTAAGTGATTGTGGAAGAGATGTGTGGTGACTTTTTTACACATCTGTAGATGATAGGTGCAAATACCTTTTGTTCCTCTATGCCAGCTGCCTATGACATGCTCTAGCACATCTGTGCTGTAGTGCTTGAAAAAGTTTCATACTAAGCATCTCTGTAATCTGTTAAAAATCATTTGTATGTGTTAAACTTTGATTTTATTCTACTTCATTGAATCTTTTTTTTTGCAAGTTTTTTTTTATACTCTTATAAAAATATGAGCAGCCAGATACAGATGCACAATAGATCTGTGCAGTGTACGGTAGGGTGTGCCTGCAAAGATGATACAGATCTTTCTCTTGCACTCTGTAAACTCAGAGCAGTTCTCTGTGAGGGATCTTCCTGACTTTTCAGTTTGTGCATGAATGTGCTGCATATTTATAGTGGCTGCAAATAACAGTAAGTCACAAACACTGCTATTTTTACTTTACCTGGCCTTCCTTATTTTTCAGACCAAACTTCTTTCTCTGGCTACTACTCATTCCTCAAGGAGTGATCCAAGAATCAGTAATGTTACTTGTATATGACCTAAAAAAATTGCTCTGTGGTGCATAATTCTTATTACATCAATTTTCTTTTTTTTTCCCCACTGCAGCTGTTTCAGAAAACCTAAATCTTTACATTAAGGATTAATATAATTAGCAATTAAAAGGACTGAAAAATATTTTTAATATTTTTTTCCTTATTCCATTGTAAGTAAAAACTCTAATTTTACTTTGTTTATCTGTGAATATGTGCTATATTGCAGAGTTCACTGGTGGGAAATGGATCAGTTGATGCATTTTCTGAATTACACATTCTGTTCTTCTAAAGCTCTAAGGTTATGCTATAATATTTTTTATCTATAATTGCAACTGGAGTGAAAACTCCAAATGTGATACAGAAATCAAATGTTGCACCTTCTAGTCTTATTTGATCCAGTGCCTTGGTTTTAATTTTGGCTTAGTTTAAAAAGACTTGTTGCTTATGTGGTTTTCCAGTTTTCCTAAGTTGTGCTATTCATTTCTTCAACAATGAAAATATTTCTTCTTTTTAATTCCGGAGAACACAAAGAGTAAAAGGCAAATAGAAATCTCTTTCTTAGAATTACTGCTTTTGCATCTCCATTTTTTTCTGTATTTATGCTGCTACAATGATATAATCTCTATTTTTGCTGTTATCATTTGAGCTCAGAAAACATTGGTCATTATTACTGATGCATGGAAGCATTCAAACAGGTAGCCAGTAATTATGCTTGGAAGAGTGTACTATATTTCAAGGCTTCCTACTTGTATATTCGTGAATTGGTTTTATTTCTAGTCTTTAAAAAAATACTGCATTGAAGTGATTTAAATCATTTTCATGTGGCACTGCAAAAATGCAAAGGCACATTACCAGAAAGAAATGGTCAGCAATAAGAGCTGTTTTGCAAAGTTGGCTTGCAAAAGCTACAACACTATGTGGAGAAAACAGTTATCCTGTAATAATAAGACTAATGAATTCAGAAATCCATTGATTGAACTGGCTCTGGGTAGATTATGTGCAGGCTTGCTTCAAGGAGAGGAATTTATGAAATGTTTGCCGCATCCAGCAAGCACTGCTGCTATAATACAGCTGCCTCCTCAGTGGTTTGCTTTGATCCTGTGGAATGAAAGGACAGGAGGATCAGCTCAGGTCTAAATGAGATTACAGCTGGTTCGGCAGCTTATCTGGTCTAATGCCAACTAGTGTGGCTTTGCACGTCCTAAGGGGTTTACAACAGAAACTGTTTATTGAGTATCATCGGTTTACTCAACACAAGCAGGCTAATCCTTCCCAGCCTCAGCATGTTGTAGGATTGTGTATGAGCCAAACCAAAAGCTGGTGCAGCCAGGGCCTCCAGAGCCCTTTGTCTCGCTTCATATTGATTTTTTTACCTGTGTTAAAGACAGTAAAAAATAAAACCAATAACCAGCCCTATTGTGAGCAAAAGGTTAATCTGACCTAAAAATCTTACAAAAGCATCTTTTAACCCTAGAAGGGACGGTAGCCTTTCTCTGACTTTTCACTCAAGAGATTTTCTAGTTTAGGGCTTTGAAGAGCAAAATAGGAAAAACAGCTTCAACATTTACCTCTGTGTCTTGAAGTTGTCTCTGAATTCTTTCAGCAGTTGCATAGAAAACTTTAAAAGTTATTTGTGACATTATTAACAAAGTGTTGTCTGCCTGTGGTAGGTGATGCGGATATCAGAAAACGCCTTCATCAGCTACTTTCTCAGTGAAAAAACAAATATTGCAAACTAGGCAAGTGCATCTTAAGAAATTAAGTAACAAACAGGCATATAAAATCAGAATGCTTTAAAAAATAATGTTCTGCAAGTTTTTAGACATCTCTTTCTGTTTTGATATTAAATACAATACAATATTGCAAAACAAGCACAATTTCATACAATCCTATTTTACTGAGCATATTTTCTATCTGAAGTGAGTCTTTTGGAAGGCATTACAGCATGTGTTATTATAATCAAATTTTTTTTATAGTGTAAAAAATATTAGATTAAACTCTAGGAAGCCTTGCACAGTAGTAGTAATACATTTACACTAGAAAGAAACATAGTAAGTTATTAAACCTACATTGTCAGAATTATTACTAAATACTTTTTTGTATATTATTGGGAGTAATTAAATTGTTTTTACCATGATATGGAAAAGAAAATTTGTTGGCACACCTGTCATCAACTGCATGTGACAGACTTAAACTGGAAACTGTTTGAAGGCTGTTGATTGCTCTGTAAAAGAAAAGATGACAGTAACTTGAGGAATTATGAGTGGCTGTTTCCTGTTTATCTCACCTAATTGGAATGAAGGTCTATTTAAGCTGTATGTAAGCAAAGACGTTAACATGGACACCATGGAAGAATTAGGAGAATTTTGTGGAGAAATTGCTATAAATGTGGAAGATAAATGTGAACTTTAATAATACTTAAGCCTAATGGATAAGACATGGACAAGTTTAAAATGTAGTAATTGTTCATTTAGTTCTATTCTATCAAATCTGATCTTAAAGCAATAGGTTGCTCTCATGTAGTGTTACATTTTAGAATGGTTGAAGATAAAAACTATTGTTGATGATTGCTTAAAGTCTGTTCAAGCATTTGAACAGTGCAAATCACAGCATTTTGTCAGACAGTGAGAAGTTTTGCCTGGATAATGCTTCCCACACGCACACAGGTCGCAGGATAAATTATGTGCACAGTTTTACAGCGTAGCTGGTGCTGGAAGTTAAATGAATGCCCAGTGGTAGAACTTGTAAAACATTTTCCTGTTAACACTACCAGGCAGAATTGATATTGTTGATGGTACCTTTGATCTAATAAACGATCAGTTTTAACAGTGATTTTTACTGTGTTTCAGAGGGGATGATGATATAAGTTTAGCAAGCCTGCCATCCTTCCTGGATGACAGATTAGCTCTACTGTCTGTATTACCCAGTGTTGGGAACAATGTCAGTATGGGATGTTTTGTATCCAAAGTAATCACCTCCACTAAAAAGATATATTACATGAACAGCATCCTTTCTTGCAACAGACACTCCATGAGGAACAAAATTGATTTTGCAGGAAGGAAATGAAATACTTTGTTTTGGAATTTGGAAACAAGTTAGTTCATTATCTTGAGTACAAGTTTCCCTGCCTTCCAAAATATGTTTTCTCTCTTGAGAGGAAGATTTTCCTAAACCACTTACAGTGTATGACTCCAAGCAACTTGCTAGAGAGTATCCATATGCATATAGGTTTTGGTTTTTTGCAAAGACAGCTAGAGAAGCTAGAGCAAGAGAGTTTCATTTTGGAAAAGAAAAACTTTATTTGAACTACAGTTCCTATCTCTGTTACAGTCTTGTTTTAAATTAAGAGTATTTTTGAAGTATTTTTCATGCTTCCTGCCTGAAAAATGAGTTGCATGATAATACTGGCTGTTAGAGATGTGATGGGTCTGTTACTGGAAATTATTTCAGAATATCTGAAGAGAGAACTGTGGGTAAAACTGTGGTAAAGAGAACAAGCCAACTACTTTTAGTTTGGGTTTTAATATTTAATATTTTGATACTCTCCTCAGGACTTTGTGCAGTTATCTTCAGAGTCCATTTCACATCTGATCCCATCAGAAAATTTTAACTGAGGTGGCACCAACTCAGCATCTAAATATCTGCAGCCAGAATAACAATTTTGCCAGTTTGTCTTTGCTTCTTTGTACTTGAGCCTGAGTAAGGACATGCTCAGTGAGAGAAACTGCATTTCTAAAGCTGTGCTAGGTAATGGAGAAATTGTCCTCAGTGAACGTTTCACACAATTTGTTGAACTTTGAATTTTTTTTTTTAATTTTTTGTAGCATGGCTAAGAAGAATTTTAATGATCTTTGCATAGCCATAATTTTGCCATCACATTTCTAAGATTGTAAACTCTTTCAAAATGATCTGTATTCTTTTGATATATTCAAATGAAACACTGTGAGCTTAAAGAGAGATCCACTTTAGTACAGTGTGTGGGTATCTCTTCCCCAGTGTGGGGAGTCCATCAGCACTGGAAGTCTGATTAAGTACTGGGGTCTGAATTGTAAGAAATTATCTGTTTAGGGTCAACCTTTAAGCTATACTTTTTATTTCAGCCATCAGTACTGTAAGAAATTACTTTTTCAAGTGTAAACAATAGTTTAGAGAAGAGATGAACCTGTCCCATCATTATAATTCTCTGTCAGCTGCTGCTGATCTCAGAGTCCCACAGAAGAGCTAAAGGCAGGATTTTGGAAATTACTATACCTAAAACTGGATTTCAGTGCTGGTCTTTCAGCACCATTACTTGGCATTCTAGTCACACTATACAGTTACTGTTTTTCATGAAATTTTTTTCTGAGAAAAAAAGATGGTAAGGAATTGGTAAAAAAGACTTAGCTTGTAAGAATTCAGAAAATCTGTTTTATCTGAGTCTGGGCTGTTGTCTAGCTATAGACTGCTACATTTCATTGCCCTCCTGGTGTTCTACACGAATACGGTTCAAATAAATTATGGTATATAAGTAAGCAGTATATTGGGTTCCCAGTAAAAGAAAAGCATTGAAATACCAATTTAAGGTGAGCAGAGGATGAACGAGATCATTAGGGGGCAGAAGCAAATGCTTTTACAAGGAGAGACAGAGAAAGATGAGGTTTTCATCCTTAGGAAAGGAGAGTAGTAGGTAAGATGGAATCAGATTCGTCACAAAGGTTGTAGGAATCAATGGACTGAGATTGTGAGGAAAGAAGTTTTTATTAGAAACAAGGATAAAATTTTCACAAGCATTGGAACAAATTTCTAAGACAGGTTGTAGAATTTCCCTCCTTAGTTTTTTTGAAGATTGGCATTGCTTTGAGCCAAGGTTTTTACTGCCGGGGGTCCCTTCCAAAAAGTTTTTTTTTCTATGACTTTAGCTTTTAATAAAACATGCACAAAACAAAACTGACAAAACCAACAAGTGACAAAATACAAATGGAAATCCTGTTTAACACAATGTCTAGAGCATGATGAATTTTAGAAGTGCTGCTTAAATTGAAGAGTTTTATGAAAGATACTGCAGTATCTAACAGAATCTGCAGTTTGACTGTTTATTAAGTAACATTATAAAAGCATTTGCTCCTCACTTCAGCATTTTAGTTTCTCAGGTATTCTGGCATTCTGATTCTCACTATAATTTATATTCACATATGAGTCATTTTATAGTGATGTAGAAGGTTTCCATATACCTTCATCAGGGATTTCAGCAAGAAATGTGCCCTTGCCACCAAGAATGCTGGTGGCATCCTGTGCTGGCGTAGGCAGAGCATTGCCAGCTAGTTCAGGGTGGGAATCCTTCCCCTCTGCTTATGGTAAGGCCACAGCTGGGAGTGCTGTGTCTAGTTCTGGGCTACTCAGTACAAGAGACACATGGACATATTGGATAGGGTTCAGTGAAGGGCTACAGAGGTGATTTTGGGATTGGAGCATCTCTTTTGTGAGGAAAGGCTGAGAGAGCCAGGGCTGTTCAGCCTGGACTGGCAAAGGGGGATTTTATCAGTAAATAGAACTATCTGAGGGGAGGGTGCGAAGAGGATGGAGCCAGGCTATTACTGGTGTCCAGTGACAAGACCAGAGGCACAGGTGAGCCCTTCTGAACATCAGCAAACACTTTTATTTTCATTGTGAAGGTGGCTGAGCACTGGTACAGGTTGTCTAGGGACAGTGTGGAGTCTCCATACTTGGAACTATTCAAAAGCCTTCTGGATGTGGTCATGGGCAGTCAGCTTCTGCAAACAAGGAGTTCAGTCAGAAGGTCTTGATGAGGTTGAGTGGCTCTTTCTTTTGATTATTTTGAAGGAAGTTCCCTTTAACAGGGAACAAATGGTGCTAAACTTATTAGCTGTGACCCTCAAGTCTTTGGTTGTAAGTGTTCCGCTCTGATGGCAAGAAGGAAGAATCACGGTACCAGCACTGATGTGTTGTTTTCATGTAAATACTTAACAGTTAACACTTTCTGTTCCCTATGTGGCAGATATTAGCATTTATGTTCCTGATAAAGTCTGAACTTGAATAAATATAACCCGAAGTGAACTGGGCTCCCTGTTCTTTCAGATATAAAATGGTTTGGAAACAAAATCTCCTGTTAAAAAAAGGAAAAAGAACTTTGGTCCCTGATAACTTAAAGTTACAGAAGTGTAATGACAGTTCCTCAGTTCTTTAAGAAATATTTTAGGTAAAATATTACTAGTGTTTTTTTAAACCAAAAAAAATTAACAAAATCTTCAAAACCAAAGGCTGAAGTGTCTCATGGTCAGGGCAGATTACAAAACTTCCAATGATTTCTGTAGGCCTCCTCCTCCTGTTTTGTGTTTCCCTTTTGAACTCTAATTTTGTGAGGTGATAGGGAATTTTGGGGAATTTTGTCTTAATTTGATCAAAACTAATTGTAATGTTGCAGAAGATTTCTATTCAAAATAAGGCTTTTAAAAATTGAAATGCAACTATTTTAAGTTCTACGATAAGGCAATGATTTATAAATATTAAATTTGGTTTAGGTGGGGATTTTTTCCATATATGTGAACTAAAAAAGGGGAATAGTATCAGTTTGGAATAGTAACAGCCTGGAATAGTATCCGTTTCAATGCAGCTTGTCTCATTTTTTTCTTTATTTTTCTTTGTTCTTTTAGTGGATTAAAAAATTCTGTATCTGACCTATACTGAAAGTCTGCTTAGGGAAACTAAATGTCATTTTATCACTACTTTTTCTGTTGTTTCTTCAAAGGAACTGAGCAGGACCTGTTCAAAGCAACAAGACTCTGAGTGCCTTGAATAGTGCAGAATCTAGGAGAGACTACTTGGCTGAGATCTGTGAATGACTGAGCCCTTATGCTAAAATGAGTGCCTGGACACTCTCTCCTAGAACTTCAGATTTTGGGACAGCAAAGGGTCACTTTGTGTGTTTGTGCCTTCCAGTTTGTATTTTGCATTACGGATAAAAAGGAAACTGCAATCTTAGCATATACCTGCGTAGTACAGGGGAGAAGCTAGCATGGCTGAACACCAGTGAAGGTAATGCAGGAAAATTGCAGTGGGGCTCAAATCAGATGTCTGTTGTCCCCAACAGTATTTCACAGACTGAAATGTGAACTAGTTGCACTGAATTAACATAGGTTGTGTTGTCTTTGCTGCTCTTCCAATCTTATCTTTTCTAAATGTGATTAGGAAAAGAAAACAACTCTCTAACACAAATTTGCTAGGGTGGCTGTGGCAGATGTAATATTCCCTCATAACAAACCTAGACAAAGCAAGCTCAAGCTCTGTTGCTTGCATTTCAATTACGTTCATAACAACTGGTCTTTTCAGTGATGCAGTTAAACCCACTGAGAAGGGTTAAGGAGAAAGTAATATTCTGCAGGTTTAAATGTTTGGCTTTTTCGTATCTTTGTGTTTTAGGGTTGTGTGTCTGTTCTGGTTAATATCTTTACTTTGTCTTTGAGAATGGTAAGGATGTTGGGGATTTCTTGTTCTCCCCATGTATTTTAAAAGCATTACTGAGTGCACACAACATGCTGTCACAGTGAGCGCAGGGTTCTCTATTACTGTGCTTAGCTATAGAGAGGATTATATTAAACTCTGTAACCTTGCTGGAGCACCTCTGTACATTGCTGCTATACTGATAATCTTCTCATGATTCAGTTGCAGTTGAAAATATTTTATTCACAGCATTAACACTTTCATTCCCAGTGAAGATTAGAATCTTTTATATCAGGAGATGAGTCCCTCAATGGGCAGATAATTTTTCTTATTTTTTAAAATTTATTTATTAGTGTGGTCTTTCAGCTGTTGCCTTGGACATTTCTTCACTTAGGTATACAGAGGGAATAATCATAAAGCCTAGCCATTCAAAAATGGGTAAAACAATTTATTGATTAATGAATTAGTGGTTAACTAAGAGGCTTTTATGCTGTTTAATTGTTTACAAAATAGTGAATGCTTTTGGAAAATATATGTGTTCTAAAAGAAATACACAAGAACATCTTGGAATAACTAAGAAAAACGTTTCCTAGTGTTCCCCATCCACAAATTATCTATGAATCAGTGGATTGAAGGAGCAACATAAGATTTGTTCACATTTTCTGTCATTAATGCAGACTTAGTAATGAACAGCTTTCCTCTAAAATCTGATGTTAAATGCATACAAGTTCATTGGAACTTATTGCTCCATCTTCAATATTGCACAGTATAAAATCAGAATTTTGGTGATACTTGTACTGCATGTCTTTAAAATAAAGAGAATCCAGTCAGTATAAAAGAATTCCAAGTTTGATTTCCTTTACTTTGTCCAAGATTATATTATATGCTAGTTCTTTTTCCAAATCCTTGCTGTTTCTTGTAATTTAGTAGGAATTGCTTCAGGTAGACTGCTGACTCATTTCTCCATTTATGTACAACTTTCATCAAGCAATCAGTGGAAAGTTCTTGTAAGTGTTTATATGGAGTATTCATTTGGATCTCATGATTATATAATTTCTTTGGCCTGCATCATTGCAAGTCTCACTGAGGATCCAAGTGTCTCTTCTGTTGTAAGTGCATGGGGTAAAGGTCATTGCAGGAAGAATGGGGTAAAAGTGGTATAATATAGTAGGGAGTGTCTCTGCTTGACATTTAATTTGTGTATTATTTTTTTCTTTCTTCGTTAAATTCTATAGGATTTGCTGTGTGCCCATTTCCCTCTTTGAAGAATAGCCAAATTTCTTCCTGCAATTTCATGAGTTTAAAAATGCTGTCTTCTTTTATTCTCTTGTCTCTGCCAAGTCAGTAGGTGATATCTTGGGAACTTTCATTGCTCTTCAGTGAAGGGCAGGAATATTTGGGCTAGTACCACTTTGGCCTTTGTGCAACTTCTGCAATCCATTAGGAAAAAAGTAAAGGGGTCTATATGAATTGCACCTAGATTTTGTGTCTTTGTCACACCAGTGTATGGTTTCCTTCTAAAAGTCCAGAAGGTGAATTCCCAAAAAATATTTGAAGTTTCAAGGGATTGCTGTGTTCAGAAGTGTTGCGGTTTGACAAACTAACATCCCTTACTCTGAATGCTTGGTTTGAAAACTTTGAAGAGGATTAGGTCATGGCTGCTTTTGCCAGTTTTGGTGATTCCTTGACTGGAAAGATCATTTAATCAGTGAGAACGTTGCTGGTTATATATCATAGCACATTATTGTTTTCATGTTGCTGTAGAAAAAATGGCTGTCTTAAAGGCCTGAGACTTTCAGTTCAGTTTTTTCCTGTGGTACATACTGTTTGTTCTCTTACATTTAAATCTAAATAATTCAGTGAAGAACATAAACCTAGCAAATTCCTCTGTATTAGTTTCAGACAGAGCCCCATTTCTGGAATTGTATTTCTGTAAAGAAGTAGCAGTTAAGTTGTGTATTAAAAAATTTAGGAACTTGGACTTAAAATTTGAATAGTGTATGCTTGCCATTTTTGTGTATTATGGGATCAATTGAAATGGTTATGTTTTGTGGGGGATTTTTTTGTGTGCTTTGTTTTGTTTTTCATACAGCTTTAAAGTTGGAAAACTATATGCACTGGTTTTGATTTACTTTTCATTTTAAGTCAAAATGTAATCAATTGCTTTTAATTGTGTAGTCCATAGATTGATTTGCAGAAGATGCATGAAACAAACAAAAAAAAAATAAACAAAAGCAGTAAAAAAACCTGTTTATGAGAATATTAAAAAAAAAACATAAGCACTAGATTCCCTATCTGATTTTAGTACAATTCCTTAATTACTACATCTTGCGTCATCTGGTTTAACACCCTCTCAGGTAATGTGAGAAAATATTACTGCCATACTTCACTATAACATTTAGAGTGATCTGAAACTTTCTCCTCTCTTCCTTATGTTTTAGTGAATATTTCAAGTAATGTCTGAGAAATTAAATTTGGCCCTAGTCTTCAAATCAGTAGAAGGAAAAAAGTAGTGGTTTAAAGTGGTTAATTTCTTAAAATGTGTATATCTTCAAAGAGCTTTATGTAATTTCCCAAATAGGTTTAGTTATGAGTAAGGATCATTTTGTTGAAGGCATTTTCTGTTGGTATTATTTAACTTGGGAAGGTGACCCTGAGCTAAATTGCAATGTGTAATTTGAATGCCCATGGGCTGCCCTTCATTGGCTTGATTGGGAGAGATTATCTGGATTTCTAATATACTTTAATTACTCTGCTTATATAAATTGTCACATTAGAATCTTCTTAACTGTTGAGTCTGTTCTGTCAATGATTCACTAACAATAGAAATATACTAGGCTCTTCCACTGAGATTTGAAGATTTATACCACCAATGAAAGGACTGGAATGGCTGTATTTAAACCTACTGTATCTTCAGGAAAGAGCATGTGATCTGCTTCTACACAGGCAATGATCAATGTGTGGTAAATTGAAAGGATCTGTAGCCTTTTCTATTTTGTTAAAAGGCATTTTTTCTATTAAGGCAACACAATACAAAATATGTTTTAAGATGTTTGGGGGTGATGTATTCCTAATGTGCACGTGGCAAAAAACCACGTAGGAGTGTTGGGTGGAGAAAGGTAAAGTGTCTTTTAGCAATGGTTAGCTGAGGTTTTACAGAGAAGCAGTAGTAATTGAAATCATACACTGGGTCAGTTGGAAGGGACCACAGTGGGGTCATCTGGTCCAACCTCCCTGCTCAAGCAGGATCATTGTAGAGGTTGTGGCACAGGACTGTGTGCAGACAGTTCTTCAGTATCCCCAGTGAGGGAGACTCCACAACCTCTCTGCTCAGCCTGATGCAGTGCTCAGTCACCCATACAAGAAGGAAGTTCTTCCTCATGTTCAGGTGGAACTTTGTGAATCAGTTTCTTTCTACAGTGTTGTGGTGATGTTAGCTTCCTTTGACCTTTTATTCCTGGGTATCTCTCTTCCAGACAGCTCTGTTCAGGTGAGCTTAAAGGTTACCAGCACTTGGAAGAACTCTGCTCTCAAATGGTGTAGGGGTCTTCTAAGATACAATGGTCTGATGACCTACAGTAACAGGTCCAGCTCACGCAGATCATTTGACATGTGTAGTGAATGTGTCTTGTACAACAAACCACTCTTGCCTTCTCTCTGGGATTTTGTCTCCTGTTAACCTACAGAAAATGTAAAGAATTGAATCTAGCGTGTGTCTGGTGGGCCCAGAGACATCTGATTTAGTGTCATGGAAACAGAAATCTCTGTGTTTGGAACCACTTGTAGAGCCCAACTGCTGAAGATGCGTGCTTTAGTGTCTTGGGGTTTTGTTTTGTTGTTTGTTTGTTATTTAAATCACAGGCAGCAGCTGGAATGATTAAATATCTGCTCTCTAGTGGGTTAGTATGTAATATTGGGAGAGAAGAGTGTCACGGGCTCCATTCCTTGTTCTGGTATTTCACATTTTTATTCAGTAACTGACTTAATGTAGAACTCACAATCAAGAGTAGAGCCCAAAATGGACCCAGCTGCCCTACGCCCTGATGCTGTGATTCATTTGGTTGTTACATAAAGAAATGTGTTTGAAAATGCAAGTAGCTACTGCTGCACCTTATGCAACCTGCCTGTTTTTTTGGTGTGGATTAGTCATGATCAAATTACTGCCCCAGTAAACAGAGATTGGGAATCAGATGCTCAGCTTGAGGCTTTTGTATAAATTAGTTGCAGGCACCTGGGGAACTTTCTGGTCAAAAGAGGGTGATCTGACTAAGTGAGCAGTTTGGGAATTGTTATTCAGGTGTCTGATATCTGTTTGTGCCCTGCTTTTTCACCATTACATCCTTGTATCCCTTTGGATCTCATCTAACATCTAAGAGACATCCTTTTGTGTATGCTTCATGTTGTTCCTGACGAAGGTGTGCTGTAACACTGATGCTAATGGTGTTGTGCAAGTCCACTATAAAGAATTTAAGTGCCATGACTGAATTTAAGCATTTGATAAAAGTCCTATATATTAGAGTTCTTAGAAACATCCCTCTTCCCTTGTTAGTCCTCCCTACTCCATTGCATAAGTCAGTAATCATCATACACATTCATAACCAGGCATGTTATTTGGACTTCCTTTTTTGAGTTAACATTTAAACAAACGGTATATTGAAGCAAATTAAAATGGGGAACACTAAAACATCATTTAATAAATACTGAACCCATAGGGGTAAGTTGATGTTTGATAATATTCTGTCATGATTTTTCCACTTCTGCTTATACAGTCTGCTGTACAGCAGTACAGCTCGGTGGTGATGGTGCTATTGTTATGGCTTACACAGTGCTGACACATTATAAACTGTGGAATCTTTTTCCAAATGTTTCTTTTAATGGATGGGAAAATGTATTTTTGGTCTTAAGTTTCTCATCTTGCTTATCTTTTTGAAATGTAGCTTTTAATTCCACAAAGGTGGGTGAAAATTCTGTGCACTTTGAGAGTTCCTACTGCAGTCATACAGTCTCAATATATTGGGTGCTATATAAAGGGATATAAAAAATAAATTGTATCCCAGAGAGCTTAGAAACAGATTTCAAAGAAGGCTTGGATGTTTGAATCAGACTTGGGTAGAATTTAGTCACCTTCCTTCATGCATGTCTCACTGAAACAGACTGAATATGGAAGTGTCTGACAGTGTGTAGATGACTCCGTTTTAAGCACCCAACTTCCCTAGGTACCAAAACGTGTGCCCAGAGACATTAAGGCTGTTTTGATAGGCCTCAGCTGTTTAGCATCCAGCTTGGGCACTTTGAGGCCATAAATGAGGCCACAGATGTTCTAGCACTTAACATGCTTGAAAGCATGCTGTCAGTGCCCTTACTAAACATACTGATAACCAGGAGTTCAGTGTGGAGCTCTGCCACTTGGCACTCCTGCATACATAACTGGGGCCAAGAGAAAGGAGGTTCACCTTTTCACACATTAGGTCAGATGGTCACAGTCATTCACCAGTGAAAAGAAAACCAAAAGCCTCTATCATAAGATGCCTGAAATCCACATCTCTGACTTGCCACCACTCTCTAAGCTGCACCACCATGCACCGTGTGCCTTTTCTGTGAATCCAGATCCATTTCTTTTGCATGAATCTGCATTTGTAAGAGGTAGGATCATACCGTTTTTTACTTATATCTTGGCAAAGTGCTATGATACTGCATTGAAAGCAGACTTGAACCTAGATGCAACCATTTTGGTTTTGCCTTTTTGAGTGCCAGTACTACAGTTCAGACTGAAATTAGTTTTTCTTTTTTAATATTTTAAAAAATCCTGTATAAAAGTATTTAACTCACTCTAAAAGTGTGTTTACAGTTTGTATGATACTTTATGGTTGTGATTCAGAAATGTTACGTGTATTTAGTAAAAGTGTGTTTTCCTTTACACCTTGTGTGATACTTTATGGTTGTGATTCAGAAATGTTACATGTATTTGGTGTTAACTGCATATTTGAAGCACAGGCAAAAAATAAATAAATGCCTATGAACAAATTACTAAGTAGAAGTTGAACAGTGAGTTTGTTAACATGAGAGTTGGTATCCACAGGCATCGATGAAGTAGGTGCTATAGTTGCAATTTTCTGTAACATATAATTAAGTGACATAATAGTCAACTAGTTCAATACTCATACTGGATTTTCAAAGGTGTGTGGAGGGCACACAAGGAACTTTTTCAGCTTAATCTTGGAGAGATTTAGTTACTGGAAATGTGTGTGGCTTCTGCTGAAACCTTGCTTGTGGTTCTGGTCACTGTAAATAGCAGTTCTGGTGGTATGGCAGGAAGAAATCAGTAGAGGTATTAAAGAAGTATTGGTGTTTTATGGCATTTGAAGAAAGTGAAATTGAATGAGTAGTTTGTAAGGAATTCTGCAATGCTGTTTGGTTGCTAAAAGCTGAGTGTACTGCTTTGTCAGAGACTGGATGTTTTATGTCTTGAAACACCTTGGAATCCCAGTGTCTGTGTCTGCTGGGAGGGGCAGGCCAGGCTTTGCTTAAGGTGAGGCAGTGCCCAGCTCCACCCCCAGGCCCTCCCCAAGCCCTGGCTGAGCTGTCAATCATGGCATCATCTGGGGACCTGAGCAGAGGATAGATATGGACCTGTGGGAGCAAGGGCAGAGCAGGCCACAAAGGTGACAAGAGGACTGGAGCACCTCCCCTACAAAGGCTGAGAAAGTTGGGGCTGTTCAGCCTGGAGAAGAGAAGGTTGTGTGGAGACCTCATGGCAACCTTCCAGTATCTGAAGGAGCCGACAGGGAAGCCAGAGAGGGACTCTGCATCTGTCCTTGTTGTGATATGACAAGGAGGAATGGGTACAAACTGAAAGAGGGGAAATTTAAGTTACCTATTAGGAAGAAATTCTTTACTATCAGGGTGGTGAGACACTGGAAAAGGTTGCCTGGAAAAGTTGTGGATGCCCCACAAGTATTCAAGGCCAGGTTGGATGAGGCTTTGGGCAACCTGATCTAGTGGGAGATGTTCCTGTCCATGGAGGGGTGTGGAAAATAGATCACCTTTAATGTCCCAGCCAACCTAAACAATTCTATGATTCCATGAACTGTGTTGATAATCTTAATGATACAAAAGAGGGAGAATGTTTGGCAGGGAAATCTCAAAATCTAAATATTGTGGAAGTTTCGTTGATTTGCAAAGGGTGCAAAGCACTTACTACCTGTCTTTGAATCCGATTGTGATGGTGCTTTGCTTCCTTTCACTTTGCCTGAGTTTTTCTGGAAATGACTGATGACTGTAGTTGAAATTCTATGCATCAAAACCATTCACCATTTTAGAAATACTCATATATCTCTTCCCAATCTCCCTAGTTGTATCCAAGCGTGTTGGTCCTTCAGGTGGTGATTTTAAATTATTTATTTGTTTTAACATCAAAAGGTCATTCAGGTCCTTTAAAAATACTTTCTTGAGCATAATCTTGGCTGTACTGGGCAGCTGAGATTTGTAGGTACTGTGGCTGGCCTACCTTGGACTGGGAGTCAAGGAGCTGGGAATACTGTCTGTGAAGAAACCAGTGTCTGTATTCATAGCCAGTGAGACCCTGAGGGTGGTAGCCCTTGGAAATGCTGGTAGGAGAGAGGTCTTCTCTCATGTTGGGAAGTACTGAACCCTTGTAGATCAAATTAAATGACATTGCATTAAGTCTGGATGCTATTATGCATCCAGTGCAGATTATAGACTAGCAGTGACTTGAAAGTTTCCATTATATAGGCAGGCTGATGAGTTTTGTGTTTTACTCTTCTGGCTTGACCTAAAGTTTGGCTCTCTTTAGTAATGCAGGCTTGCAAGGGCATATTTTATGATTACAGTATCTACATCCAGATAAATGGCTTCAATTCCTTACCCGAGGTGTAGGATATAGAAAATAATCCTGTATGCTACTATTATACCTACACATCCAGCACAATAGTCATTCAGGTAGCACAAGCCATTCCCTTCTTTAATAAACCCAGGGTTTATTTGATCTGATAGTAAAATGAAAAAAAAAACCACTTTTTTTTTTAAGAAATAGAAAATTCATTATTTAAAAGAAGTAAAAATCACACCAAGTTATTACCAATAATAAGGCAACTGGACGTTCCAGAGTTCTTAACAGAATAGATAATTAAATGTATAAAGTTTTAGAAATTGAGTAATGTTTGATGGTATGCTTATCTAGTGTTAGAAAAAAGTAGAAACCTGAATAAAAAGTAAAATTGCGTTTATTCATATTTTAGTAGAGTTAAAAATTGTGCTAGTTTGTAGAAGTAGCTGGCTACATCAGCTGTAGCATATATTGATGTCCCATCGATTCCAAGCATTTACCTTATTGCCAGCATTTGTGTAGGTTACTATGAATAAACATAAATACTGATTTGTACGTGTTGCCCTTCCACTGACACAGAGATATATTACCTTACTTTGGAAGTCTGTGCACCCTTCTACTTTGCATAGATGGCTAAAGGAGATGCAAGGCACCCGTCTTTGGAGAGGCAATTTAGAGGAGAGAAAAAGGTCTTTGTGCAGTTTTACAGTGTAGTCTGGATGTAAGTAAGACAGAATTTGGTCCCAGAAGTTTTATTCTCTGCATTATGAGGCATCATGTTCCCTTTCCTAACAAAATAGAACAGAAAAGCCCTTTGTTTTTACTATTAAACTTTTTCTTTTTGCAATAGACGAAAATAATTTTTTTACTTTTGTCTTTAGCCTTTCTTTTATCTTTTCATCATTTGACCTCTAGACCTCACTGTTTCTACACTCTTTTCTTTGTCTTTTTCTTCATAAGGGGATGCTCCCAAAGAAGTGTTGCTTGACTTTTTATGCTAATCTTGCTTCTATTTCAGTTCATGTTGACTTGGAGAATATGCCTTGTAAATAGGAATACCAACTGACATACTGAATATAATCCTCAGTTTCTAAGCATTGATTGTTTTCACAGCATCCTTAAAGGGTAAGCTGTCTCACTATCCAAATATCATGGCTGGGAAACTGAGGCTAACAAAGGCTGTATGATTTATGTGAAGCCACAGAGGGAATAAATGTTGGGTTTAGAATTCCTGGCTTCTGTTCGTGTCTTTGGACTCATGCCATGTCTCAAAGAAATCCTTGATTCCTCCTAATGCTGCATACCTTGTCTGTTAAATGTAGCCATTCGAAAAGTAGCTGATACTCAATTCTCTCTGTCTGTCCTATTGAAACTAATGAATGCCTGCAGGCAGGCATAAGGTATCGTTACCTTTGACAGCCAGTATGTTTTATGTTTTAAATTATGGTTGGGCAGAATTTTTGGATACTAATTTGATATAATGAGATGCGCTTCTAATATCAACCCTAGTACGGGAAGGCCTTGCAGCCAACCTACTCTTTATTTAAAATTATTCCATTTCAGATGTCCTAATGAGTGCTGTGAGTTGTGTAATTCTTTCATAATTTTCCTCTGTTCCCAGAAGGGGACTAGGAGCTGGAGTTTTTTCTATTTTTGTTTTGGTCTATTTCAAATTAGCGTAAGCATAAAATAAAGATCTAGGGGAAGTTTTTTGTGAAACAGTTGCTATTGTGAGAATGGCAGTTAAGAAAAAAACATTGTAGTCTAGAAATGTTAGTGTTAAGGCAATTCTCAATGCCTCTGTGGTTTGCCATTATCTTATAAATATCTTGACTCTGACTTTACAGTGCTGTTTATAGAATTTAATAAAGCAAATGTAATAATGCTGCTTGTGCTTTAATGCACAATCTCAATTGGGTTGACCAGAAGATAAATAGGAACAGGAATGATAGTGCGTTCCTACAGATTGTTTTTAATAAGCATGTTATTTAGTTGATCAGCCCAGTACTGTAATGCCTCCTATCCTGCTCTACTAGACAAATTTATTAATGTCCCCCCCCCATTTCTCAGAGAACATTGATTCCCTGCAGACATATCTCTATTAAACCTCTAGAAAGTCACAACTTCCAAATTAGATTAAGTAGCAGGAATGGTACTAGAAGAATCAAAGAAAATTGAGTGTGTTATTGAATTCATGCCACATTGTCTGAGGAAGAGATTGGAGTTATGTGTAGTGGTAACTTTTGTCTTTACTGTACTAACAAAGCTGTGGGCATTGCTGTCAAACCTAATTGTCTGCAGTGCATCAGGATAAAATGAATCTTTTATCTAAACTCATACCTAGTGAGATTTTACAAGTGGGAAGTAGATTTCAGAAGGAAGCTTTACAATTGATCAAAATCATTTGCCATTATTTGCTGTACACAACTCAATCCTAAAAATCCTAGTGACAAAAATTTTAAAAAAGCACCTGCATTTAGATTGGAAGCAGACTGGCTTGTCATGCTAACAGTTGCAAAATGCAGATATTAATTTTAAAGCTGCCAATTTCTCATTTTGATCTGACATATTAAAAAGCATATAATTAATGGTTGACATTAGTAATTAACATTAACTTTATGGTGCTTAATATGCCATCATTCATCCATCAAATAACTGGTATGCATAATGTCTTTGCATAAAGGTTTTAATTGCTCAAAATGATCCTTTAGTTCTCAGACTCTACGGTTTAAAGTAGCTGTAAATGCGTTTTTAAAAGATGTGAATTTTGCATTTATTGAACGTAAATGTTGTTTTTGTTTCTCCCTAGGAGCGTGCACGAACGTGTAAGCCAGGGACCTCAGCTGGGAAACACAGCCCCAGCCGCAGAGCTTCCATTGGTGGCTAAAGAGCACCACCTTGCTGTCGCCAGTGCTCTCTGGAGAAATTTCTTTCCCTACTTGAAGAGCCAGAGAATGTCACAGACGCCGCCTTCCCCTCAGCTTGCTGATACAGCTGCAGGTTAGCACTGACCCTGCTGCAACCTGCTGGATTTGGTGCTATTCTCCGGGTCACAAACTTTCAAGGAGTTTGGGATATTTCTCCTTCCATGTAGTAACTGAAGTGTGTATAAATGAAAAAAAATAGAATCTGTGCTGAACGTTTTGACAGAAGGAAGTATTGTAGTGTTGAATTCCTTTATAGGTTACAAACGCATGGAGAATGCCAAAGGGGTTTGAAGCTATAAAAACCTGACTTCTTTTTCACTACTAGTCACAGATTATAATCAACATGCAAGTGTTATACAATATAAATAAGAATACTGTTTTTCACTATATTCAAAATTTACTTGTTTTTGTAGAAGTTTATTTGTGTTGAACTGTTCATAATGGTTGAGATTCAAACTAATTTTTTGAAAATAGTTTTCATTTGAAAGCAATTTTAAAAAGGTTGCTTACTTGACTGTTGCTTTTTGCCAAACTCTTATGTTTGTGGTCATAAAACTATTTCATAATTCATTCTAATTATTTGTCTTGCTTTACACTGAAGGCTTTTAGTCTTGAAGTACAACATTCCATATGTGTGTGAACTCCACATGCAGCGAGTCAGCTTGGCAGTGAATAGAAAGATATCCCAGTTTGATCTTTCACATCAGTAGCTAACATGGCATTCTGCAGTTACAATGAAATCTTGTATCCAGTTAACTAAAATTCAGAAGAGTGAAACATGAAATAGTCTTTCCCATCATGATGTGAATTAGATAAAGTTACAAGCTCAGGAGTACTGAGTTGGTAATAGAAAAGCTAAAAGACCCTTCATTTGAAGCAGCTCTGTGGTAGTTAGGAGGCAGCATTAATGAAAGAGGCAGTGTGCAACAGTAGTGGTCTCACACTGCTGAAACATGTGTGAGAAACAGCAATACAAATCAAAGGAGAAGGTTGTTAATGTCAAAACTTTCATTCATTTCCTACAGTGACATAGATTTTTTTTCTGTTTATTATTAGCACAGTGAAATAGCAAGAGCAGCAAGCTATTATAAACTCCTCTGAGAAGGAGGGGAGTGCAGTTGTGACCTGCTTTGTAGAGATGTGTTAGGTAGCACTACAGAGACAGGCAAACCTTTCCCATGCTGTTTGAGCTTCTTGCCTTAAGGTTGCAGCCCAGAGGAGAGAGAGAGCAGCTGTCACAGCTCTCCTGCTCCCCCTGCCAGGCAAAGAGCCTGGGCCTCACAGCACTGTTCTGCCTCCCATTTCTCCCCAGCCTCCCTTATGGCTGATGCTGCAGAAAGGAGGTGATAATCTGGAAGAAGGCTGGCACAAATTGTTTCCTCACCTAAGGCAGAGTAGGGACTCTGTATGACCTTATTGTTTATTCTGAGGCACATAAGGAAATGGGAAGTCCTTCATGGCTTAAGGTAGTCTGTCCCTGTACTGTTAATTAGAACAATTTTATTGTTGTTTCTGAAAACTAGCCTTTTCTGTCTAATTTAAAATCAGTTTGTCAATGCATGCAGGTTTATATTTATTTGAATTGGAGATTTTGGGAACTAATGAGCCCCTTTTTCACTGCCCTCCAAAGTCAGTTTTCCTGACTCATTTGATGCTTCTCATTTCCTGTAACCCAATAACTGCTCAGCATTTAAGATTACATCTAATTTCTGAGTTTTTATGTACTTGTCATTTGCAGTATTAATAATGCATTATATGTTTTTATTCTGGTACTGTTGGATACAGATTCTACAATAGACTTAACAGAAACACCAAACGGTTATGCTTCTTTAACAAAATTCTGCACAAAGTACTGCCCCAGTTTCTAGATCTGCAGCAGTTATATGGAAATCCTTTTCAAGAGTAAATTTTTTTCTGTAGTGCTTTATTTATACAGTAACTTTTGATAGATTAAAGTCTTCTAAAAATAGAGAGGTACCAGCTTTTATTGAGTGAATTCTTTCCAGATACAGTTTTTCACTGTGAGAAGTGTGTAAAAACAACAAAACAAATAAATAAAACTCAACCCTGTAAAGCACAGTAGTACTTAAGTGTACAGGGCAAGATATAGTGATGGAGGTAAGAAAAGGAAGTCAAGAAGATGAAAAAGCAGGTTTTAAGACATTGCAGAGGTGGTAAAACTATGCCTTCAGGATTTATAAACTGTGGTTTTGTGAATCTATTTAAAATTGCATGTGTTAGGATCTATTTTTCCTCCTTTGCCACCCATGTGTCTTGATGATTTACAAACTGCTTGGGATAGAGACTACATTTTTAACATGGATACAAACAATCACTGTTAGAACAGTTGCCCAGTTTTAATTGAGATTTCTGGTACTACCAGACTGCACATTAGTAATAGTATTAATTTTCAGTACTCTTTATGAAACAGGGATTATACTGAGAAATTATCAAAATGGTGCCATGTTTTTCTCTCTTTAAAAACAGGTTTTACTCTCTTAGCTTTGGATATACCCAGCAAAGCCCTGTCAGATCTGCAGCCACAGCCTGTTCTGTCAATGATGCGGCTGTTTGGGTGGGATGACATGGTGTGGCCTCAGCTGGTGTCAAGATATCTAAGTCATCTAATTGAAAACAGGTGAGAAATTATGACTATTTGTTTCTCCAGTACCTTTTCATCCTTCATTAGGCTTGAGGAAAATCTTGCTTCAGACTGTAATGTTTCAATAAAATAGTCCAGATTCTTTGAATCTGCTCAAAGAGGATCAGCTAGTGCAGATTGCCCAGGACAATCCAGTCAAGTTTTTATACACCTGAGAAATTTTATTTTCAGTAAGTAAGCCTCTGTGAACCTAAGATGGATGGGAGGTGGTTGTTTTTGTTGTGTGCTTTTTTTTTCCTGCCTTGCCCGCTTCTGAATCAGGCTTTGGAAGCAGGGGAGGTGAGAAATGAGAGAGAAAGAGGGAATATTTCTGTGTTGGACTGTATTTGAAAGTGAAAAATGTTGCACATTTTTAGGGTACATAGTGTACAAAGGACAGTAACTGTAAATCAGGATATGGTAAAGATTATTTAAGTGTGATTGACAGAGATGAGGCTATGGTCTTCTTGCAGGGAGGTGTTAGAAAAGGTTGAATTTAGTTCCTTGTGTATCAATTTGGAGCTTGGGAAAGGAGTGTTCAGTCCTCTGCTATATTTTTCTTTCATGATTTTTATAGGATGAGTTTCATTCAAGGTTGCAGATACCTAGCATATGCTGAATGAAATAAGAGTTAGGTATATAAATTCCTTTTATAATTTGAATTTTGTAATTTTGAATTTTGTTGCTGTTTGGGTGAGATCAAGAAAAAAATTTTGGCTCCTAAACTTGAATTTTGGTATTATTTAGATCTTAAGGTTAATTACCAATTCTCTTCACTCAAGTAGGTGTTTGAAAGCAATTACTTAAGTATTTGTCACCAATATTCATTAAGCATCTGACATATTGTTAACAATGTGTACATAGATACATTGTTATCCTGGCTCAGCTTCTTTGTGAAAGGACAGAGAGTACCTAAGGCAAGATATTTTTAGTAGAATATAGAGGTGTCGCTGTTGTCTTGAAAGCACTTTTTTGTAGCATGATTCATGTACTTATTTACCTTACATAGTTTTGTAGCAAAAGTTGTCAAAGTATCTAAGTGCTGGGGTCTTAAGACTTCATGGTCACTGTGCTCTGATAATTTTCTCATCAAACATTCTCAGTTAAAAAGTAAAAAGATTCTTTTGTTTCCAATACTGTTATACCCTGCAAACTCTGGCAGCATATGCATGAGCTTTGGGATTTCTTCTGCAGTAGAGCCTAAACTTTGCTCTCCAGATAGATCCATGTTGTGTAGTGCATGATAGTGTTACAACCTGTCTAAACTAACTCTGAGCATGTGAATAAGCTCACTGTTTTAAAAGGACCACTTGCCATGCTTCCGGCAGGTAGTTATTGTTCCTTCCTTTCTAAGGATTAGGAGCATATTCCTTTCCAGTTCTAGGAAGATGCCTAAGTGGCCCACCTACCAGCAAGCAAGAGAAACAAGAGTGAGACTACAACAGAAAGTGGTTTTGTCAGCCTTTGGGACCAAGTAGACTAGCTGTGTACATCAAGATTACACAAGACTGAACCTCTTTACATGATACTGCAAGTAACATTAAGTCCATAGGCAGCCTATTTGTTCTCTTTTGGTCCTGGAATTCAGTGTTATTTTTTTTATTTGCTTTCATTTGGTCTCCTTACTTTTTTTGTCAGTAGTACTTCAGCAGGGATGTTCATACAAAATATACACAACAGGTATCACTGGTTTTAAGTCAATGAAGCAGAAAAACCCCTCAACTTCATCAGTGTTGTTTAGTGAGAAGTAGGATCTAGTTTGGTTTCCATCTGGACCTTTGCTGACATTCTGTTGTAGGCATGAGTAAAAAATCAGTAGAAAATAGGTAGATTTACATGTACACATATCAAGAAAGAGTACAAGAATTTTTCATTAAAGTTGAAGTATCTCAGACTGACCAGGGAGGAAGTCTCTCAAATAAAAAGTGTATGTATTTTCAAGAAATATCCCTGACCTGAAGCACACATGCACCTCATTTGATAGTAATTGGGAACAGAGTGCAGCATGCACCTGCTGTCTTTTAGCAAGGAGCTTCTGCAGAATTAATGATGCAAGGTTGATGTGCTTGGGAAAAACAACTGCAGCAGCTACTCTTGGTAGTGAGGCAAATAAAACTTTGGGAATACAGAGCAGTAAGGTACAGGGACTGTGCATTGAGTGACTCTGGTCTGACACCTGACTGGTAGAATGGTACCAAGTGTTTCAAAGTATATACAGCACGTTTGTGTGGGAATGGATATACTTGTGTGTGTATACATACCTAAATTAATATGTCTGTAAGTGTGCTGCAGTACAGCAGTTTCCTTTCTCATCTCCAAGGTGCCTTTTTATGTTTCCCTTTGGATCTGTTTTGAACATGGCATATCTTTATTTGCTAAAGCAGACCTTCTCTTCTCCATCTTTAATGTAGTTGGAACTAAGCAGACTTCAGAGTAGCATGGGACAGACACCTGGGCTGGCTTTATATGAAAGGCTGGAGCAGCGTGAGCAGTGTCAATATGAAGTTCCAAGCTGATTCAGATAAACTATTTCCAGCATTGTACATTGTCAGTTTAGATAATACAGTCAAATCATCTATTGTTACAGTAAGGCATTTCCCATTGTGTGAATTTTCCTCCCTCTGTATTTTTGTGGCCAAAACATATGTACATGTGTATATATATATGCATCTACAGCCAAATGAGCCACTCTGTCACCTCTCTGCCTACTTTTATTAGATTTCTGTACCATTTTTCTTTCTCTTCCGCCTACGCAGTTCACTGTGTGAAGCTTTCTCTAGCATGGGCTATACATCCTACGAAGCTTTGACAGTACGCTCGTGGTTGCGCTGCGTTTTGCAAATGTTCCTCGATCAACCAAGTGGCGCCTTGGCCAAGACAGATGCTGAGAGAACAGTTGGTAAGTGCTCACATTTCCCTCATGTTTGCAGTAACGGGGCTATATTGCAAAGCTGGCAAACATTTTCAGCTAATTACAAAATGTATTTTTGTTTGTATTCCTTTACTTTTACCTAATTACAAAATGTGTTTCTTTACACTGCTTGTGCTATTTATTGATAGTTTGCCTGCTCTGCATATGACAAATTTATCACAAACAAAGATAAAAGAGCTTGTTTCCTTGGAAGCAAAGAATAAAAACTTGCTCCCAAGGAGACAAGTTATTTTTCCCCCATGGAGAAACTGCTCTAAAAAAAGTGAAAATATGAAGTAAATAGTCAGAAATCATGCTGTGAATGGCTTAAAAGAAAAAGGGAGGGGTGGGGGAATCTAGCTGCAATTAATTCTCCCCTTTTTTACACTGGATACTTTGCTTTCTTAGAGCAGTACTTCATCCCTTCTTCTAAAACCACTGCAGTTCTCATTATCTCTAGAACATGTCTTCCAGTCACTATTTCTCATACACATTTTGCAGATTTCGAAAAAAAAAACCCATCAGCTTGGTTAGCCATACTAAAAACTCTTTATTCTCTTATAAATTATATCAGAAAAGTAACTGGTTTGGAATTTTTTGTTTGTCTGGAGACATGCAGTTGGTTGCCAAATAGTTGTTGTTTTAGATATTTTGAAATAACGCTTCACTTCATGATTTTGGGACTAAATTAAATCTAAAAGCATAACTGTATATTGTATTTACTGATGTGCTCTCTTGTAATAATCAGGAAAAGCCTACATGGAGCAGCTGACGGAAATGACAAGACTGATTTTTAAACTCTCAGAAGTAGAAAACATTCTTTTAAAGGCTAATGTTGGACAGTCAGTTTTCAAGCAAGACCCAAAAAATGCTCTTGTCCAGTTCATTAAGGTACTGTACATCTACCCTGTGTTAGTTTCATAGGACAATTTCAGTGAAAAGAGACTATTATCAGATTTAGAGTGCTGAGAAAGAAATTACTCACAAAAGTCTCATGAGAGACTGATTTATATTTATTTCAATGTTTTTGTTTTCTCAGGCTGTTGGTAGAACTTACAGTGGTCTTCAGACACTCCCTGAGAAATCTGCCATGGTAGCAAAGACTTTGGAGTATTTGGGTGATGTGTTAAAGTATGTAAAACCCTATCTGAAGGCAAAAGGACCTCCAGAAGGTCTGCAGCTTACATACTGGATCATAGGTAATTATCTTACACCTTTTATCTTTTAGGAAATAGTTTTAAAGAATCAGTAAAATAAATTTATAATACTTCTTTCCCCTCTATACTATCCAGATATATATTTGCTCTATACTATTTAATGTTCAAAAAAAGAAAGTCACCAAGATGCTGCAGTTAGATTTTTTTTTTCCAGATTTTCTCTAGATCCTGATGTCTAACCTCCTTGTGGTTTTTGTTTATGGGGTTTTCTTTAATTACCCCTGTAAATCAGTATTCTCAAAAGGAAGTAAGATGTTTTTGTGTCTTTCATTACCGAAAACCATCTGTTTTACCTAAACAAACTCAGAAACAGTGACACGAGCTGGTTGCTGCCTCTTTAGCCGTAGTGAGGATTGTTGTAAATCATAGCAGTTCCTGAAGTTACAGCAATTTATACCCACAGTAGATCTGCTCTTCCCAGAGAGGGTCATGAAATCTTTTTGTATGAGGTCTCTTATTGTTTCCTTCCTCTGCCCACTCATTTTAAACAGAAGTGATGAGCTCTGAGTTGTTCCTGTAGAACATAAAAGTAGGTGTACACCCTTCTGAAAGAATTCCAAGTTTTGAGCCATGTGGATTGAGACAACTTGCAGCTTTGGTGTTTGGTATCCATGCTATGGGGCAAAGCCTGACTCACCAAAGAAAACACTGTAGTAATCACTTATTTGAATGGGTTTTTTTCAATCATTGTATAGTTAAGGTAGAAGTGGAAGTGCAGCCAAGGAGTCATAGAATTCAGCAAACTGTAGGCAGATTTTGTTAGGGCCAATATGGAGGGGTAAGGTAGAGTTTAAAACTGGTTTTAAGGAGTTTAGGAAAAGGTTTTTCAGCCAGAGGGGGACTGGGCAGTGGAACAGGCTCCCCAGAGAAGTGGTCACAGCAGCAGCCTGACAGAGTTCAGTAAGTGCTTGGACTACGCTCTCCAGCACATGGTGTGACTTTTGGTGGGTGTCCTGTGCAGGGCTGGGAGTTCGACTTGGTGATCCTTGTGGGTCCCTTTCAGCTGAGGATATTCTGTGATAAGCAGTATTATGACAGGCTACATGGTATGTAGTGGAGTTATGTTAGTGGCCAAATTGGCTTAGGTATGTACTTCACTTCTTTTTTGGAACTGCTTTTCTGATATGCACTCTGTACCTTACTAAAATGCAATTCTAGTATTTATTCATTACGTGTGGAAGCACTGATAGGGTGGAAAAAGAAGAGTGCTTTAATTATCAATGAATGTACCAGTCTGACCCACTTACCTTTAAAAACAGAGTAAACTTTATGTATCTTAAAACAGAGATAATGATTTGCATGCACACACAGTTTACATCATGATTCTAAGGAGCACAGGGAAAGCATGACCAAGATGCAGAAGGTGCATCAAATGTACTGGAATTAGAGTTTTGTAAAATACTTAATTTTTATATTGTGAAATCAGCATACTTTGATACACAAGACGTATATAAAATTAAACATTTTTAGATACCCAGATGTGGGTTGGAGCCTTGGAAAGTAATTTTAGATTGGTATTTTCCTTTTTAGATGGGTATTGTCCTTTTTGTTCTTTGCAGTAGGAAACGATTAATCTTCAATCTTGCTGTTGTGTGCAAGAAAATGTCCTTTCTTTTTATTTAAGAAAACGTAAAGAAGGTTTAAAAGAAAAAAAATATTCAAGTGTATTTCAATCACTGCTTCACATTCTGTGGGCTTGTTAAATTATAAGGACAAAGCACAAAACTTAACAAATCTAAACACTTCCTGTCAGTAGTCAGATTGTGTCTTGTACTGTCCCACACATCACAGCAGTGATAATAGAAGGAGTACTTTCAGCTGGAATGACCATGTTTCTTTCAAAGCAGGAAGCTTAGACAACATTATTAGAAGTATTGTTAGGTGATCCTTCTCTTTCTCTATGATTGATCATTGTGTTTTCTTTCACTCCACAAGATTAATGTTGTTTTGCGTTGTTTTTAGAGATGATAATGAATGACTTTTATAGATTAATAATATCTTGTAACAGCCTACTTTTGATTTTCCATTATTTTCAAAGTCTTAAGCATGTTTCCTCAGGATATTCCTATTTTTTCTACACAGAAAACATCTCCTTGCCTCTAATAAAATGTGAAGTTGAAAATGTTGACATAAGAATCTTGTTTTATTTAATATGTGTTTTAAGTATTAACACTTCTGAGTATGGAGTTAGTTTTTTCAAGAAAAACTACACCTTGCTTGCAATAAAGATGTTTTTCAAAGTTGGGGTATTTACCTTTTTTTTCTGGAAGTTAAAAGAACAATCTTAATACTGGCTCAAAGCTGAGCAAGTGATACATTACTGTGCTGAAATCAAGAAAGATGTTCTCTGAGGCTCTCAGTTTGTGAACTGACAGCCCACAAAGACCTGGCAAGACTTAATGGAGTTGGCTGCCCCTCCTTCTTCTTAATCTGCTGAAATTAAATGCAATTTGAAGGGTATTAAGGTTTTGCTAATGTTAAATTGCTGTGTGAGTAGTTGCTGATGTGGTGTTGCCACAGTGGTGTTAGACAAATGTAAAGGGAAGGCAAAGGCAGCATTTCTCTGTAAAAGGGATGAGTGCACACAGCAAGGTAAATGTTCAAGTGCACGTGTGCTGATTGCAGTAGGGTTATGGATCAAGTTTAATTAAGTTTTCTGCAGGGATCTAAGAGACTCATCCTATCTTCAGCATTGCTGTACTTTTCCTAAAGCATCTTCACTTGCCTAAAAACTTCTAACTGTAATGTGTTGAATCAATATAGTATTTTATTTTGATGAACTGTAAATGGACTTCTGAGTTGTTTTGACTGGGATTTTTTAACGGGATGCTATGGAATGAGCACATAGGAGTGAGACAATTCAGTTGCTTTTGCTACTCTCAGATTATCTAATTTAACATAATTGCTTCTTAAGACTTTCTTAGTTTTTTTTTTTTTTTTCTTAACTGTGAATTGGTTTGGGATTTTTTGAACTTTTTTCAACAGGATGTCTGGTAAAGTTCTGTGCACCGATACTGGCTACTTCCAAGGCACAGCAACTCCTGTTTCGCATCGTGGACTGCTTACTGCTGCCACATTCTGTGCTCCAGCAGGACAAGGAGCTGCCTGTGGCTTTGCTCTCTGCCATTCAGGAAAGCCTGCCTCTTTATCTCCAGGTAAATATCTCAGCTCTGTTATCAGCACACAAATGAATCTTCAGGAAAAGATAAATATTGCAGGGGATGTTTTCTTTTCCCTAGTCAGAACAAGCATTGACTGAATTTACTGAAGCAGTAAGAGAAGTTGTTTTCTTCTTATAGGAGTGAAAGGAAAATTGCCACCCATTTGGCTTTCCTCATTGCAGGCAGCTCTGCTGTGGTACACTGCAGAGCTTCTGGTCTCATCACTGCATATGGAAAACCTTTAGCCAACCTACTGGTTACACTGGTCTCCAATGTGAGGGATTTCTCAAACAGTGCATCAAGTGATCATAACATGGAGTGAGAAAATTGTGAAGATGACAGAACAAGTATTTTAAATCATCCTTGACTTGGCTAACTGTAGATAGTTACAAATGAGATACCCCTTTTTTTGTTGCTCTTAGGAACAAAAGAAAATCCTTGGTGTATTATGCCACTGGTTTGTCTTAACACTTGGAGAATATGTTTTGCTAAATCAGGTTCCTGCTGCTTATGATTGCATGACTAAAGCCTCTTTTCCTATTATTCGTCCTACTCTTCCCTCACTTACCCTGTCAGTTACTCTTGAAACTCTGTAAGGCTTGTTGATGCCGTAGAAAGAGACTAATTTCTGCTGGTGAGAAAGAGAAAAGACTGTATTTTAAAATAAATAAGTTGACATGTTTTCCTTGTCTTTTTTGCTTACCATTTTCCCTTCTCCTTTAGTCTTCATTTTGATTGCAGTCTTAGCTCACTGCTTTGCAGGATTGTATTGTGAAACAATGCAGTGGTGGCATTGTAAACATCACTTGAATTGATTAGTTCCAAAAGCAGTTCACTGTGATGGAAGGCACTGTATGGAAGTGAATATGGTTATGCAAGGCTCTGCACAGTGTGTTTTGCTTTATTGCTCTGTAGGTATTTTCAGAAGCTGTGTACATGTAGGGCCATCTGGGCAATGGTATTAGCTTGGACTGTGAGTGTCTGTTTGCTAATTTGGTATTTCAGTTGTAGAGCCAGTTCCTCTGGAGCCAGCACAGACAGATGTAGTCTTCAGATGAAACCACTTGAGTTGGTTTTGAAGTCTTGAGTGTTGTGTACCCTTGTTTCCTGTTTTATTTGCCAGATTCTGACTTCCAGACCTCACTTTTGTACTCTTCATCAGTCTATTGCATTGTTCCTGTGCTTTTCAGCTATGCTAGATGACCTTGTGTGACCAAATATTTTATTTTAGACAAACACTTCTTGTAGAGAACAAGTAATTCTTTAATTTGGTAAACACTTTTGGGGAGAAAAGATGACAATTTGTGAGTTATTTTTCCTGTTTCAATATGACACTTTAGTATTTTATTAATTTTTGTATAGGTTCCAATATTTTTAATTGTTTCAAAATGCTTCATTTATTCAAAAGTACTTCCTTCTCTTTTATGTGGAAAAGTGGGAAACTTCCAATTTAGAATCAGCTCAAAACAAAAATATTTCAAGATCAGTTTAAAAACAACAAAAAAATAAATCTTCTGAGATCATTTGAGATTGAATGGATTCTAGGCACTCTCTGAAATCTCAGGTTATTGTTTCACAGTTGGCTTAAAGCTACATTCATTCCTTTTCACCACCATACACATTCTCATTTAATTTGCTTTAATGCTTCTGTGAATAGCAATTTGTGACTTGAATCAAATAGTAACTAGCCTCACAAAACAAACAAAACCCAAAAACCCAAATGAGCGTATCAGAAAAGTGATAAAACAGTATATGTGGAAGAGAAGATAGAGAAAGAGAATTCTTTGGGAATAACCTCACCTGAACTAACCTAAACTGCAGGTGAAATGTGTGATGAGGCCCCTCTTGGGTACCTGCCCTGTGCCTGGTGCTCATTTGTGGAGCTAGAGCATTGGTATTTAGTGCAGGAGCCTTAATTCACCCCAATGTTAGACAAGCATTCTTCTGTAGATCTGTCCCTGTTAATATTCCAGCTTACAACTTAATCCTTTCACAGTTACATGAAAATAAAGAAACAGGAATTTGGAGACCATGCAAAGCATCTTATACATGCGAGTTCTTTATTTGTAGTCAAAGTATAAAAGCCCTTGAGTGGAATTTTTACTCAGCAGCCTTTCCTTTTTTAATTTTTTTTTTTTTTTTTTTTTTTTTTTTTTTTTTTTTTTTTGTCTTCTGAAAAGTTCAAGTTCCATCTTTTTTTCTCCATCTTTTTTTCTTCTCCAGTTCCTACAGTGTAGACTTCTCCTGCTTTGCTCAAAAAGACTGCTTCAGATCTCAGAAAACATTTTAGCTTTTCTAGCAATGACCTGAAAAAACTTCCCTCTTTCCATAGTTTTTAACAGCTAATCTTAATGTGGTTTGCTTGATCCTTTTTTGGGGTTTTAAAGGGGTTTGAAGTCAGTCCTAGTAGCAGTTTATTTTACATATCCACTGGTGCAACAATTTTATGAAATTCTATAGAATTCCTCTATATTTTCATCTTTTAGGACAACATACAAAGCTCTGTCTCTCCACACAATGTAGTTTATTACTACACAATTCATCAGAACTAATGACTGTATTTCACTGTCCTTCACCACCCCAAACCTACAAATTTATTTGTTTTAATTTTACACAAGCACAAATAATTGTCAAAGGCACTAATTAAGACTGGATGTTGCATTTCTCTCTCCTCAGTTCAGACTGACTGTGCTTGTTATGTTTGTGCTTATACAGAACTTTGGGCTATACCCCTGCCTTTTGACAGATTTTGGGCAGCTGGTCTGGTCTCTACTTAACGGGGCTTATCAAGACTTTTTTTTCAAACTCAGTCACTGATGCTGCCTTGTTAAAATAGCTTAGCTCTAGTAATTTTTAAACTTTTTTGGGGGGTTTTTTATCTTGCCTAAAGGGTTACTGTCTGGGTACTATTTCTTTCACTGCACATCTGTTTTGATAATACTTGATGACCTAAGAAAGATTTTTATTGAGATATAAAAATTGCCCTCAGAATTGCTTGAATGACTGACTTTGGAAAGTAAAGCACGAAGAATGTGAATGAACAGCCATTTTACAATTGTATGGGACTGTTCCTAATTATGAGATAGTGAGGTATGTAAAATTTAACAGTAGGTATTTCACTACTGCAAAAAGAAGTTGATTTGTGTGGTAGTGGATTGCTAAAATCTACCATAGGAAAGAACTGAAGCAGTGTAAGGAACTTGTTTTGGAGAAGAAATATTAGTTTAAATATATCTTGCAGAACAGAGTGTGGGTGGATGGAATAAGCACTGTATACATGATGACAGGGAAGGTAAGGTAGGCTGCTTGATTTATCAGTGTTAATCCTGTCCAAATACAGAAGATTTGTTGATTTCTGTCTAAGTACTGAGAACAGCAGAAGAGCTTCATTCTGAGTAGTGCTTGGCCCATACACTTCCCAGTGATTTTAATGGCTCTGTGCAGGCTCAGCATTTGTCAGAGAGCAGCCTTTAAAAGCCCTCCCATGAGCCACATCTGTGGTCTGATATTTGAGCAAGCTTATTAGTACATTTTGTGAATTATAATATGTATTTAATAGGAATTGTACAACTTTAATTGGTGGACAGCAGATTTATTCCAACAGAGGGACTTACAGTGTAAGTCATCATTAGGTAGCTTGGCATTTCTGCAGTGAATAGTTCCAGTAATCCACACTAATCGTTCTTTGCTCTCCACAGGTGATTTACAGATACACAGATAAATCAGAAGAGGCAGCTCTGGCCACAAAAGGTTCCTGCAGTGAACACACACAGGAATCCATTGCCTTTCTGTTAAAATGAAGAGCAGATGATGTCATGCTTCTCTTCTCCCCTTAAAATGTCCTTTTTTTAAAATCTTAACCTCAGAAGAAGATGGCTGAAGAGCATAGTTAAGGAAAAGAAAGCAACTCCCTCAGCCCTTTAAAGTCCATCTGCTTTGCAGGGATTGTCCTGGGGGCCTGATGTGATTGATTTCAAATCTCTGGTCCAGAATTGCAGTCAAATTGCACGTGTGTTTCTTTTTTTCTCTCATTTGAACGGTAGCTTCCTTCATCTCGCTTAATTACTGGTGGGATTTAAAAGAAGAAATTTCTGTGTGATTACCTTGCAATCACATCCTTGGCCAGCACTGCCTAGGATGTTGTGCCATTGTAGCCAGAGATTTGCACCTGCTGTGCAGTGTTGGTAATTCATGCCTTGTGCCACTTGGGATATGGTGTTGTCAGACCACATGCAGGTCTGTCGCTCTCTGCACTTTGTAAGGAAAAGGAGTCCAAAATAAAGAACACAGTGTTGACCTGAAGTCAGTAGACTTTTTTGTTCAAACGAGAAATCCAAGTTCTTTTTTAATTTCTTTGGGATTCAATTTCCAAATCAATTTATTTCAACCCAAAAAATGAAAATACTTTTATGAAGGATCAGGCTAGGTTTTTTGGTTCACTTTGAAATGAAATTATTAGACCTGCAGAAATTAGTCAGCATTCCCTCAGATATCTAAATTCTAATATTCTTTTCTTTTTATTGCAGCCATTTGATAAGTTTAGGATCATTCTTAAAAACAGTAACTACAAGTTACTGATACAAGTCTTCTTGATACTGTGTATCATTTGTTGATCCTCAGTTGGAAGAATTCTCATTTTAGCAACTGTCATTGTTAGTTCTTCAGAGGTGCTGCATTCTTCATGTATTCCTGCAGGTATCCTCTGTAAGGTTGTGATGTTCTTTGTGTCCCTTTTATCCAGTAAATTAATACACTTTGTCATGGATGTCTGGGTTCTTTTAGTGTTAAAACAGTCTAGAGTCTTAAGGTGCCAGTTCAGATATTTGGATTATGAAATATATGATGTCTTTTTGTATGAGCTTTACTACAGAAAGCACAGGCAACTCTTCTTTATGCCTGCTGCAATATCTTACTGAAAACATCAAACACTTAGGTTTACACACTAAATAGTCTGTCATCTCTAACAGTCTCCGAGTCTGCTCCTTGCCAAGAAGTAACAGACTTCTTTTTTCAAGAATTCTGATACAGCAGCAGCTTTTTCCTACAATAATCTACTATATTTACACAAAAGGAGGAGAAAATCTGAAGTTTTACTCAAAGCCTCTATTCAGAAAGAGTGTTTTTTATCATTGAGACTTGCCAGAATTATCAAGGAGCCCCAGAAGTATGTGAGGTGAAACTCTTAACCCAAATCTGCATTCAAGAGAGCCACTAATAGAAAGTTTCAGGCACCTCATTTCTTGAAATCTCATGTTTCCTGTATTTGTTTACTGTGGAACCAAAGATGGGAACTCACCATTCAGTGGGACCCTCAGCTACGCCTCAGCCTGCTTTTTTTCCCCCTGAATGTTCTGTCACATTCACACAGACAGGTAGAGATGAAAATGTTTTTGGGGAGGGACTTCTATACAAAAAGCAACAGAAATACACTTTTTCCATAGCTGGAGAACAAAAGCAGCTTAACTTGATCTGTTCATTCCTATATTCGGGGCATTAGTTTACCTCAGCAACCATAAATATTCAGTCAGATACTCCTCCTACCAAAACTAGAGCCTGGATTGCAATGCTAATGGAAATTTGAAGTACTGTTGAAATTGCTGTCTAGGGAGCTCTGTGCTTGACCTTGTTTTACACCATTATTCTTGTTGGACAAAACTATTGTGAAAACTGAGTTCTCAAGAGGCTTCTGTTTGTGCTGCTGACTGTGACCCTTGAGATAGGAGATCACGGGACCTTTTTATTTTTTTTCTTAGTGATTTGTTCTTCTTGCTCTCAGTAATCAGAGGAGGGGGAAGGAAACAAGATCTTAACTTTCTCTTATGGGAACCCATTCCAGTAAGAATACTACTCTTTTTTTTTTAGGGATGGACCATATATATTTTCTGTAACTACAGGTGTAGTTCAGATAAGCACTTTCTGGGCAAGTACTTTCATTATAGATTTTTCTCTCAATCAATATAGCTTATATTGAATAAATCACAGCAGTTCTAGCCTTATCTTAAACAGAGTTTAAAACCTCCTCTAAGTCCCTTATAAATGGTTCCTAATTTACCCTAATTTGTTCATACTATGAGTAAATCTTTTCTTGTTGGAGCTTAATTCTAAGTGCTCATTTTTCTGCTATATCATTTATACAGAAATTTCACACAGCCCTTTACAAGCAGATGAGGTATTTATTCTTCCTGTCTCATCTTAAATCTTACCTGATTAATATACTTTGTTAGACCACATACAGGATTGAAAACAGAAATGAAAAGCTTTTGGGCTCAGAAGCTTTCTCAGTTCTGAAATGCCATGGTTTTATTTTGAATTTGAAGGGGAACTTGCATGTCCCAAAGCTTGTCTTCTAATATATTAGTCTAGTGGAAGATTTTTCTCTCCTTTTTAAGCCTTGCCTGCCTCTCTCTTCATTTGTAGATCATCCTGTCTGCAGCAAATCAGTGATGCTTATTTGTCAGGCATAGTTACTCAGTGTGCAGCAGTTTACACAGCATGTAGTGAGTGTTTAGCATACAGTTGTTCAAGATTTATTCAACTGTACTGGTAAAAATTTATTTAATTCCTCACTTTCTAAAATCTTCTCCTACAGGGCCTGTCCTTCATATGTTGTCAGTCCCAAACACAGGGTGCCTATTTAAATCAACTCCTTGGGAGCATTATTCGCCATTATTTTGGACGATTCCTCCCTTCCTCGCCGACTGCGCCCGGTGCTGGGCAGCATCCTCTGCTCACTGCTTTAGGCAGCTCCATCACAGCCCCCCAGCTGCTCCATCTCCACAAGACCACTTTGCATGTCATAAGGTAAGGACCAGTGGGATATGAAACATCACTTACTCAGGTTTCAAATTCAGATTTCACAAATAGCTCGTGAGCTCAGGCCTCCGCTTTCCTCTCAGCTGATGGTGGCTCTTGGAAGAGCCTGGGAGTTGCTGGGCAAGGAGCAAAGGCAGGAGAGTGTTTATATATCAGGAGAATAAAATAGGAAAGATTCGTGACAGAGTAATTAAGGATAAAAGTCCTAGGCCACAACAAAATATATTGCAGGAGGCCACATGAAAAGCAAGTCCTTTTCTAGAAAAATTGTGCTCCAATAGACATCATCACACGTGTGTCTCAGGCTGTACTTAGGGGCACAGAGTTGTAGTGCTTAGAGCTGCCACAGTTACCTGTGCATGGGGGGCCTTGTTGCTCTCTAAGTGTCAGGGCATACACAGGTGTGCCAGCTGCCCAGGGGACATGGAAAATTGGGGGTGTGGGAGGAGGAAGACAGGCAGGGAGACAGTATTTGTTCACTGTGCTGTCACCACTCACATTATGTCAACAGCAGCTACAAATATCTGCTCCTGCTGCTGAGAGGCTGTAAACACTTGGGTTTATGTACTGCAGAATAGTGAACAATCTGTACTTTTCCCCCATGCTGGGAAAGGATTTAAACCCCCTCAAATACAGGCCTATATCCATGGTAATTGGATCTTTATTTGTTAAAGAATGGGTATATATGTTGATCAGAAAAAGAACGTTAGTGCTGATCTTGGGTAAATATGATAGGCAATCTGAAAGTAAACCCTGTATTATCATCTATTAAGGGAGTCAATTAAGATTTCACAATCTTAGTTCTGACATGTTTTTGGATACCCAAACTTTGTTATCTTATTAAAGTTATTTTTGAATGTGTGCATGCATGTGTGAACATGGGGATTGAAAGTGGAAAGTTCTGAAGGTGTAATAGCACTTGGTGATTTTTAAGATGTGAAACATTCCTTAGTGGTCTGGGAAGAATGTGTTAGAACAGGAGCACTCTGGTTTGCAAGGTGCTGAGTGGTCATGAGGCAGTCACAGGGTCTGTACCCAAATAGGTGCAGTTTGTTGGCCTCTTGGCCATATGAAAGCAGTGACTGTATTGCTGCTGCTGCAGAGAGGAAAGAGAACCACACCATCAGGATTGTCTGACTCAGCTGTTGTAGTGGAAGAACACATAAAAAATAGTTGTGGGAAATTTTCAGAGTAATTAATGAGACAGAAGATTTCAGAATTGCTAATATTAAATAAGACAGACCACATGATACAAGAACTGTGGGTGTCACAGCTTTCATTTGCCAAGGCACACCAGTGCTCTGAAGCAGTGCAATGACGTACACAGAGCTCTGAAAGTCTCATTTCATTTGAAAGCTGCAGAAGCACTCTTTACTGAGTTTTTAATAAGGATGCTGGTTTTTAATTGATGCATTTCTCAGCCAACATATGTGCCTTGTTTGAGTAGGTAACAGTACCTAATATTAAATATCTTAAAATGTTTTTTGAAGGTTCTGGGAGTGCTCTTGCTGACTGATGAATAAATGCTGTGTTCTCTTTCACCTGTGAAACTTATTGTCTTCAGATTCCATTAATTTGTGGTGCCAAACCAACAGTAGTTCATATTCTTGTATTCTTTTGTGGAAAATGAACAAATCAAGGTGTTACAATTGGAACACTCAATGTGTGTTATGTTAAAATTTGCTCTTGTTGCAGATTGACAGGTCACCTTTTATCCTTGTGCCAGATTTTATACTGGAGATGTTTGTGTTAATTCTGACAGAACAAAATCAGTCATTGGCTGTCCTGTTACAACTTACTATTGACAAAAATCAAATAACAGTACCAGTGTAATAGCAGAGCTGT
Source organism: Vidua macroura (assembly GCF_024509145.1). Taxonomy (NCBI): domain Eukaryota; kingdom Metazoa; phylum Chordata; class Aves; order Passeriformes; family Viduidae; genus Vidua; species Vidua macroura. The sequence goes on from NC_071573.1 coordinate 75,669,390, forward strand.
TACCACAAGTATGATTGTGAGTTTGCAAAAGCACATAAAGCTAAATAATGTCATTAAATAACAGCTGTATTATGCATGTTGGTTTAGGATTTTAGAAACTTGATTCCTTCATTAATTCAATTATATTATGAAGCTACCTTTGTATTGAGCTTTTAATAGTCACACTTGGGTTTTTAACTGTAATTATGATGCCTCTTATTTCTCACTCCTCTCTGAACAGAAGAGTCAGAAGATATCACTGTCCTCTGACAAACTGAGAGTCATTGCTATGACTAAGATAAATAGAAGCCATTATTTAAGCCTAGATAAAGATAAAAATCTATGTAATAGGCCTCCTGCTGAAATATCACAGTTATTTTAAGGTATATGGTGCTTGCATTGCATGGAAAAAAAAAAAAACAAATAATAGACTTTGTTCTGGCTTGCTTTGTCTTCCCAGGGAAAGCTACCTGCAGTTCAGAGGGCATGCTCCACCTCCTCGCTTGGCCTCTGTTCTTGCTTTCATTCTTGAAGTACTTCAGAGAACCCAGAGCACTGAACTGTGTGACATAGACTTGGTTCTCCCAGCCGTGTTGAAGTGCTTGCTACTGGTTAATGAGCTGCAAGGTGAGCTGTTTGTTTGCTTTAAGTACATTTCTCCACGCCTGCAAGATTTCTGCACTGCTGAGCATCTTTCATACCAGTATTTAAGATTCTCAGATGAGGTGAATAAAACAATCTGGCCAGCTAAACTGGATGAGGCTTTTTTTTTCATTAACTGTTCTGGGACTTCTGCCTCTCAGGCAGAGAAATCCTGCCTCATTTAACTCTCTAATAAACTAATCACCTTCTCAGGAATCTGAAGGTATTTCCTTTTTCTCCATCCTTCCCATATAATCTCCTCCATTAGCAATTGTGGCACTTTTCTTCCACCTAAAGTTTTGAGACCAAATAAGACTAGTGCATGTTCTCCTCATAGAGGCATTATAAATGGATTAAAAGTAGCATGTTGCTCTCTGAAGGTATCTTTGAATCTTCTTTCTTCTTTTAGCATGCTTTGTTTTGTAGCAAGAACATCTTTATTTTTAGGTACTTAAAGAATGAAGCACTCTTTTCACCCACCATTGTATAACGAATGTACCTGAGCTCAAAATTTCAATTTCTTGCTGCTAGAGAGGCATTAAGCAAAATTTGGATTCACCTCTGACGTCTCCTGGGAATTTTCTCTAATAAAGTACTGTTTGATTCTGGTCTGTAATAGTTTCAGGGACAAGATGTGCTTAGGAAATTGGCTCAGTCATGACCAGTTTTCTTCCCCCTTTTGCCATCACAGCCATATCAGCTAAAAGCCGAGTACGCACCTTGCAATGTGCCGGGTAATGAGCTGGAAGTCCTGTGCTGCTGTAGCCACCAGCTCCCTGCCTGCCTGGACAGGGCTCTGCCACACCCTTCTAGAAAAGCCTTACAGCCCAGTTCCACTTTTATAAAAGAAGAACTGTATCTTGCAACTTGGGTATTTATTTGGAAATAATTACTGAGAAAATAGTGGGGAAGGTTGTTGGGGTTTTTAGGGCTTTTTTCCCTTAAAAAAGTTAAAATTTCAGAACAATCTCCACTACTGAAAGTGGAGTAGATCCACATAGCTTTGAGCAGAATATAATGCTGTGATGACCTTTATTTTGAATCAAATAGGAATGCTTAAAGAATGTAAGCAGAACTTATATTTAAAACCTCTATTTCCTCTAAATGTATATCTCTTGGCTTTAACTTACAAAACCATAGTGTATTTAAAAATCTGTTTAAAGGATAATGGTGGTGAAAATAAGACTTTTCCATAAACCTGACTCATTCTGTTCTTTATAGCCAATCTAACTAAGTGCTCTCACAATCATTTCACTTGCATCAAAGATAAAACCTTTTTTTTTCTCATTTAAAAATTTTTGTCTTCATGAAAGACATTCTCCAGATGGTCAGTTCAAGAGCTCTGTGTGAATATTGTGATTTTTCTTTTGCAGTTAAAAAAATATCTACAGACATTGTACAGTACATGGTAGAAGGCTGCCAAGCAGGGTCAGGAGGAGAACATGCCACCCAGCTGACTTCTGTATTTAGGTAACCAGAAAATATGCCAACTGGCAGCAAAGCTGCTGCAAGCCAATTGACAGCAAACATGTTTTTTTTTTTAAATAACTAATTCTCCTAACATGCTGCATTGTTGCTTGTTTATGGTATTTTAGTAATGGTACTTTTGGCACTGGATTTGAACGCAGCTTTGCCAAAAGCCAGAGCAGAAAAACAGAAGTGAGAGGCATAGTCGCTTCCTCATGGATGAGGTACTATTTTGAGAGGCATATTAGTAGGGAGGTGTTTTGCTCCTGCAATGGGAAAAACACCTTGGGAATGCTGATGGTGCTGTGAAAGATGTGTGTGCCTAATTTGAAGTGCAGCTAATATTCATATAACAAGCTTAGGGTTTTTAATTTGACTTTGTGACAATAATAGATTATTATAATGTAAATTATCCTTATTTCAGAGCTCTGCAAAATGAATCCTGTATCTTGCATGGATACAGTTGACGAGCTGCATGACCTGGCACTCAAAGACATTCTGCAAGCCTTAAGCACTGCTGCTGTACTGGGCTAGGTCTAGGTGAAAGCCTTGAGAGAGACTCACTGAAAAAAGAATGGGTATTTGTGGGAACGCCAGTCTGTATGTGATACATCACTTTCATGGGATGTGTCATCCCTAGGATGCTAATTTTGAATGTAGTCTGTGAGCCATAAAGTCTTCAGATCCTCAGGACAGCAAATGGATGCGCTTCCCTCTAATGGTCTGCCCTATTTAAGATCCAGGGGAGCTTTATATGAAATGCCAACATTGTTTCTGCAAATTTGAATCTTAAACTCTTGTTTTGTTAGTCATTTTATTACAATTATTTATTAAATAAGAAATATATGGCTTAGTTTTGCATTCGCAAACATTACGAAGTAAAGTGCTCTGGAACAAGGCAGTCCTGGTGAAACAGCAGCAGAATCTTCCAAATTATTTGAAAATAAATGTGTGGAATTCTCAGCATTAGGTTTCAAAACCATGGCTTTGTTTAGAGAAAGTATTCCAGGTAGATTATTCCAGTGTAACAATATGAAAATTGCTATGCAGCCAGATTGTTTGTTCTGATTAGACTCTTCAGTTGTTGTTGGCATGCTCTCTGCATCTAGTTTTGCCCCTGCATTAAATGCCCCTCTATCCCCCTCAGGCAGTTTATCCAGGAATACACTGCTGTCTATGATCACCGGGTTTTCAGCATACTGGAAACAGTGGCAGTCTTGGATCAGACTTTAGTTACCAGCCTGATTCCCACAATTACACAGTCTCTGAAGGATTCTGAGCACAAACAAGGCCTTGGAAGAAATGCTGCACAGAGGTTTGATTTTCATTTAATACTGTTTTTGACAATGAATAGTAGAGGTTTATTCTGTTGAAAGCAAGCAGTGTTAAGACACTCAAAAGTGAGTGATTTTTAAGTGTTTTCAGCCAGAAATCTCCCTTAACTCAAGCCTTTCATGGTTTTAAGCTATCTATATTTGATAAATATTTTCAGAGATGTTTTGATACTAGGGTCCACAGAGTAGAATTTATGTGAAGCCAGGTTGTTTCTACAATGTAGGTTGCAAAACAGAATTAAGAATTCCTTACCCAACGAATTTTCCTGTTAGTTCCTGTTTTAGAGGATTATATGGCTCATATGTGAAATTATAGTACAATCAGGTATGGTCTGAGTGCTTGGAAAATAAATACCCCCCAACTTAATACCAAGAGCTCTCTCATAATCTAAACTTAGAAGAGTTGTGGGTGTCCAGGAGAGGCTGGCTTCGATAGGCACAGCAGGCTCACACTTCCTCCATTTGCCCCCCAAGAACTCAAAACAGAAATATTTGACATGTGAATCCATCTGGCCTTAGGAGAACTGACACAGGAGGGGAGCAGCTCTGCAGGGATGCTGGTGTCTGGGTGCAGATGCAGCACTGACCTGTCAGCATCTATGCAAGCACTGTTACAAAACTGCAGGAAGCTCTGCCTTGTGTGGAGCCTCTCCTGTTAGTGCTGCTCACTGCCCATGACTCTCCCGTGGTCTGGGCAAGGAACTGGCCCCAGTGTTTGCACTGCTTCACATCCTGGGACTTCTCAAAGGGGAGGATCCACTCATGCCTCACACTGGGCAAGTTTTGAGCTGTGTGTTGGCAGGGCCTGGGCTATAAAAAGTCCAAAAGACAGAGTTGTGCAATAACAACTCTTGAGACACTGATGGGCACTCACAGGGTATTCATCTTCCATTTAATGAAAAATGTATTTAATTAATTTGTAATTATAATACTCACTTTTTACTACCAATTCTGTTCACTACCAACAACTGCATTTGCTTTTATTTAAGAGAATTTGCCCAGGATCAGCCTGATGTACTGTTATATGCAGGATTTCCACTTGACCTGCTTTTCATCCTTTGACAGTGTGTTTCATAACTAAAATTTTTGCTTTTCTTTTGTTAAATACTGTTAATATGATAACATTCATCCCACTATTTACAAAATGCTGAAAGCATGCAGGTTGTTTGAGCTTCCTGAAATACATACTTGGAGATTACTGAAGAGCTACATTTCCTTTATCCTTATCACTTAAACCATATATATTAGCTGATCTGTTGTCGATGTTTTCTATTAGTAATTTGTATTTAGAATGTGCTCCATTACCCAGCAGGCTGAGGTGATCCATGAGCATTTTATTGTAAGAACACTAATTTTCTCTCTTCAAGAACACCTGATTTTCTCTCTTATGTCCCAGACTCCAAATAACATGATACTAACGTATTCAATGCAATCACTGCAGACATTAAAGTGCAAATCTGTTTCTATAAAAGAAGTAAGGTTCAGAAGTTGCATTAAATGCAACTTCTAGTGGTGATGTCCAGTGTTGTAATTGCAAGGAACTAGTATGAAAACTGCAGTTTTGTTTGCTCAAGGTAATACTTCATGACAAAAATAGATAATTAGAAAAGACCTAAATGTCAGAGGCAGTGCTTTAACAATAATTACATTGTCTGGGTTGGAGAGTATTAGAATGAACTTAAGGTGAAAAGTCTCATCAACACATATGCACTCTTCTGGAAAATCCACTTGAGTGACAGTTCCTTTCTGAATTCCAGGTTTATTTTAAAACAGTCATTGTCCTTGGCTGAGGATGGTGGTCTGAATCTGGTTGAGTGCTTGGGCTGCACCCAAGTGCAAGGGGCTCACATCACTGTGCTGTGGTGAGAGTCACAGGGATTACTTAGGCAGAAATGAGAGAGCAAACATCATCAAGTCTGAATGCCAATATCATCTAGGCCTTGGAAACTCCACGTTTTTAAATAAGGAACTTATATTTCACAGCAGTTTACTTGTTTAAGTAGGCTTCTAAGCAGCTCCACTACGCTTCTAGCTGTAAACAGTGCAGTCCCTATTCTTCCTCTGATCTAGCCATGCTAAAGAGTCACAGCAAAAAACCAGTTGAATAGGTGGGGGGAAATTAAAATGTTTTAATATCTCAATATCTAAGCAATGTGTTTGGGAATTACACACTTTTACTCCTAGGATGTGTGAGATTATTAAAGTAACATGTTATATGTTTTGGTTTTTTTTCTCCCAACAGAGAAGCCTATAAGAGACTCTTATCTCACCTTGCAGAGGCTGGACAAAATGAGATACAAAAACTGGAAAATGAGACAGATCAGTTATGTGCTGGTGATTAATCCTTTCCTCTTGGACATTATGACATTGTTGGTACCTAAAACTACAGACTATGACACACTAGACAAGTTCTTTATCTTCACAATGGAAATACATGTATCAATTTTTGTGGTTGTTTTTTACCCAATTTATGTATTAATTTAAAAAAAAAAAACCTTTGGTATTTTATTATTGTCATGCATTTGAAGATTGACTCAATATCCTGATGAACAGCAATAGAAAGATTGAAAGCTAATTTATTACAGATTCAAATATCTGTATGAACAGAGCCTATATTGCAACATACAAGACAGGATCTCATAGAATTTCACAACTTAGTTCACACTGAATGAGACCTGTCCCTCTTAATAGTGTACTTTTGAAAATCTTACTCAGTCTGTTCTTAAGAAAATCATAATTTTGTAATTTCTAATTTATTATTTTAGTAGAATGGGAAAAACGTGTGCTCTCTAGTAGTCAACTTGTTGACTGCAGTGCATTCACCAGGGTTGTGCCAGTGTGATAAAGCTTGTGTTAAGAGAGTATTTTTTAATATGTTTATGTTGCACAGAATGTATATAGCTGTCTTTAAATTCCACCTGTATTAAAACATTTCAGTATTTCATACTCCATTGTAAAACCTGTCCGTTTTCTTTGTGGGTAATATAAGAAAAGGCAGGTTTAGATTTCCTGTTCCCTTCCTTTTCAATGCTATGTTCTTAAAATTGATCTATATTTTCCAGGGGTCCCAATGGTTTTTTAATTGGTCATGACATTATTAGTTATCCACCTATACTAGGTGTGAAAGGTGTGAGGGAAAAAGAAGAGAGGACAGACTTCTAATTAAAATATTCATCATTTGATAATAGGCTAGTAATTATTCCTGTTTGCTGGGAGAGTTGGATCTTTCAAACACTTTGCTGTGTTATGGGTCTTTCCAGGGTGGATCTAGCTCTGTAAATTTTTCTGCATTTTTTTTCCTGAAGTGCTTAGGAAACTTTCACTAATGGCTGTGGTATCCACACTTTTCACTTCCCTCAATACTTTGAAGCTTTCTGAAAATTTCTGAAACTACTTACTGGACTTCAGAGTGGGTTTGCCAGTAATGGCAACACCAGTGAGCAGGCTCTTACTTTTAAAGTTATTCACATTTTAATTTTCCAATGTTAACAGAAAGGAAAAATTATTTTTATGCCTAATAGCTCCATAAAAATCCCTAAAATCTTGTTCAGAGCAGCTTCCCTTTCGTTACCGTAATCTTATCAAGTTGAACTAGATAATCTTCTTGCCTAAATCGGCTATCAGTACTTCAGATAATGCAGTAACTAAAAGCCTCTTTAGGCTACTTAATAGTGCAGAACATGGAGGTTCTTTTCATTATGAAAGTAACTTATTGAACCTGCATTGTAGCTTCTCCTCAGCTTATGTACCTGGGAGTTTATTCATCCCAGGAGCATTCTGCTTCTGAAAAGCTTTTTTAAAAAAAATTAAAAACACCCTTCTCCAAGAGAAATTAATTGAGATGCCCTTGAAATTTGAGTCCTACCACACAGTAGATCCCGGAACAGATGTCTGACTGTAGTATTACTTCCTGAAAGTAAAAGCTGTGATTTTAAAGGATAGAACAGATATTACAATGAAGCATTTAATGATGTGCTTAGTAGGTTATTAAAGACATATTTAATACAATCTCTAGTGGTTGGAAGTTTCTGAAAAAGCAACAGGACTTTATGTAAATGCACAGCAGCTCCTGGCACATGAGAAACTAATTTAAACAGTTTGGAAAATACCATTCTTCTTTGTCACAAAGTTAATGCAAACAGAAACAAGGCATTTTGCATCATAGTCATCAACCAGTGCCAAATGGGGGACCTGATGGGTTGTATGGACATTTGCAGATGTGACTGATAGCTCCAATAATATTAGTGAGAGGAAGACTTGCAGAGTGCTAGTTTATGCTGACCTACCAAGCACACACCAAACAGCAGTCCAAAATCAGTCAGGGGGAACAAAGAAAATGCTGGTTTTAACTAAAACATAGAAAAAATCTAAAAGCTAAAAAAAAAATATATCCTATTAGATGGTGTCGGTATAAAGGCTGCTTAAGGCAATAAACATTATTTAAATTAAACCTTTATTATTTTATACTGAACAATTTGGTTTAAAAAGGGGTAGATTCAGACTAGATACATGGAAGAATTTTTTTTATTATGAGGATGGTGAAACACTGGGACAGGTTGCTCAGAGAGTTGGTAGACACTCCCTCCCTGGAAGCATTGAAGGTCAGGTAAGATGAGGCTCTAAGTAACCTCACTCATTTGAAGATTGCTACTCATTGCAGGGGTGTTTTATTTCTACGATGGCAAGGATGTCTCCCAGCACGTTTAAAAATACCACTGCTGCATGGATGAACATTTCCTGCAGCTGTAAATTCTGCAACAGATGGTGAAAAGATCCTGAAAATAATTGTAGCCAGAGTACCTAATTCAGAGAAATTTCATTATTCAAACCCATCTATATAATGAAAAGTTGGTGGTATTAAGCTGTTTTGAATGTTGTGATGGTTTAACCCCAGCGAGCAGCCAAGCCTCACACAGCTGCTCCCCCACCAGTGTGACTGGGGAGAGAATTGAAAGGGTAAAAGGTAGGAAACTCCTTGGCTGAGACAAAGTTTAATGGGGAAGGCAAAAGCCATAACTAGGAATGGCATGCAAATAAAGCAAAGCAAGGAATGAATTCGCTGCTTCCCCAGGGCAGGCAGGTGTTCAGCCATCTCCAGGACAGCAGGGCCCCATCACACGTAACAGTGTAGCATGTAACATGGGAAGATGAACACCATCACTCCAAATATCTCTTCCTTCTTCCCCCAGTTCATGTACTGAGCATGATGTCACATGGTCTGGAATGTCCCTGTGGTCAGTTGGGGTCACCTGTCCTGGCTGTGTCTCCTCCCAGCCTCCCAGGCACCCCCAGCCCCCTCCCCAGCGTGGCAGTACGAGAAGCAGAAAAGTCCTTGGCTCTGTGTAAGCCCTGCTCAGCAATAACAAAAACATCTCTATATTATCAACCCTGTGTTCAGCACAGATCCAGAACACAGCCCCATACCTGCCCCTGTGAAGAAAATTAACTCTACCCTAGCCAAAACTAGCAGACATCTTAATTACTGATAGCTATAGAATGATTGTCAGTGGAGTTTTAACAAAATTTTTAATTTCAGTATGCTTTTCTTTGCCCTGAACCTGGTGCCCTAAGTATGCTTTTAATTGCCCTAGTCTGTGACCAGAATGTCCTTTCATTTGGAAATGCTAATACTGGTGACAGGATATCTGTCTGAAACCAAGCCATCATGAGCCTTGCCAGAATTTTCCACGCTGATCTCCTTGGCCAGAGGACTGTTCCAGGATATAAGAGGACACAGTTTTGTGATGTGTGTTTATATATACTTTGCACCCTTTTTTTTCTGCAATGTATAGAATTGAGATCTAAATAGACAGTATTTAATCTTTATATTTCCCTTATTCCAGAATTCAGAAAATCAATCACCTCTGACCCATTATCATTCTTGTGATATGAAGCACATGTCCAGCACATGATGAACAATGGCAGGCAGAGGGAAGTCTGGCTTATCTTTCCTTTAGTAACCTTAACAAGATAACATGAAAAAAAATACCTTCCCTTCAGAATTCACATATGACTTCCATTAGTCTCACAAAGCTGTCCCTCTGTTTCATAAGAATTTTACATTTGTTATTGTTATCGAAGAGCAGAACTATGCTAATTTAAATTACTCTTTGCTTTCATTTTCAATGGAAAAACAAAAAAGGGGGGGGGGGTTACATGGTTTGATAAAAAAGAGGTTCTGAAATAGGAAAATTCACACATTTTATGCCAAAATAGAGCAGCAGACCCATGGAAGGAATAAGGTCCTGGCCTATCTGTTGTAATTGAACAGAAGAGGAGCTGCCAACTGCTTGGTCATCTAAGGAACTTTGATAACTCTGCACTTAAATGCACTATAGTTCCCTCAGGAAGCAAAAAAGAGGTTTTACTGCACTCTGGTTTTCCTTCTTTCAGAAGCTTTTTGAAAATTAGGTATGCAATGGGTATTTCCAGTTTAATCATATTTTAGAATTTTTAACTATTACTTAAAACTCAAATTCAGTGTAATCAGCCCATCTGTTAGCAATGGTTATAAAATTATGTTGAAGATTAAAAATCTGATGCAGTGTCAATATGTCCTAGCATAATTAAGCTTGTTTTCTGATGAATGACTAGGATATAGCTTTTGTCTACTTGAGCAGCTTCAAAGTGGTAAACCTTTTGCAAACTTAATGTACAAAGTGCAAAGGTATGTACAGAACAACAACAAAAAAAAGCAAAAGCTCAGATCCTCTATTTATATATGTGGTATCTTTAGAGGCCTTTGGAAATGCCAGCAGAGTAACTCCACATTACAACCAAATTCACTGCATTTGTCAGTCCATCAAACACTATCTTGGCTCTACCCTTCTCCTTGCAGAATGACACCAAAACAGGCATTAAAAATGCAAATTGGCTAAATTCATTGTTTGGTTTAGAAAGGCCCAGCATGACCTGCATAGGCACTGGTGGAGAGTTGCACAGCATTTACTTACAGGAATTGAGGATGTTGCTAAAAATACTTACTCTGTTCTTCAGTACTTGAAACATTGCAACATTAATGTTTTAAGCATTTTAATTCTGGCATTACTGTGAAACTGCTATATATAATCATCTCTATTGGAAAACCATTCTTTATGTGGACACTTTATCCCTTTGCAACGTGTCCTTGGGGGAGAAAAAAAACCCTCATTTTGCAAAAATAGAACTGCATAAGTCCTTTATACACAGTCTTGTGTGCTAAACTTCCTGCAGTCTTCCTCCCCTGCAAACTCTGTCTGCAGATGAAGTGTTTTAACCTTGCCCTCTTAATTTATTCTACATTTTAATTTTCAATAAACAGATGCCGCCTCTTTTCGCGCCTGTTTCCACATTGTTCCACATTCTGCCTGGGTTGTTTCTGCATGTGTGAATATTCAATTATCTGTTTCTCCACGATTCTGCAACTGATGTACTAAATGTATGTACAGGTTTGGGGGAGGGTAACTGGGGAAGGCAGAATTTAGATGAAAAAGAGTTACAGCAGTTTCAGCTCTTCTTAGAGTCAGGAATTTGGCTCAAAAGCTGCTAAACTAAGAAGAAAATCCTAAGCCACAACTAGAAGTCAAAGGATTACAAAACCATTACTGTACAGAAGCAGAATTGCTGCACACTGGCTCATAATGTGAGTGTTTCTTTAGTCAGCACTTGGGTGTGAAATGCTCAAGAGACACCAAAGTGGCAGAAGAGGCTGTTGCTGCTGCTGCTTGTGAAAATTGGGCATTTTATGGATTAAAAGCAGAAAGTAGCTGATTCACTTGTGGTTATTTATAGCTAAAAGCTGGTAACACATTTTAGGACTCAAAGGTAAAGTATATATTTATATACTTTAATTAAAGCTATATAAAGGATAGAATATTATTCTTTATGGGCATGGCCTGAAAAAGATCAGAGAACAGCTTTTCAATACAGATCTTCAAGACCTTGTGGCCCAAAAGTCTTAACTGCAGATATAAATAGCCTTAATGTGTAAATCTAAGGAATTCAGGGCACAGAACTGCACTCTCTTGCAAACAGGACAGTCAGTGACTGCTGCATTATTCACTGGTAAGAACACCTCTTCCCCTGAAGCAGTAGTGGGTTCTCACTGGTTGCAACTTGTCCCCTTACCTTGCACACTCCCAGCTGGATAAATGACTTGTGCTGGCATCTGCTCTCCCACTGTGATGATCAGACTCTGGCAGCAGAACCAACAAGCATGGAAATAATATTCTTGTTCTGGACAGCTTTAAGGTTGTGTGGAAAAACTGAGCTAAACTGTGTCAGAGGTACATACCAAAACCAGTAGGCTGGGTAGGGACAAAGGTCAGGTTCAGAGTTGTATGTCTGCCCAAAATAGTACAAAATTTAGAACATCACAGGTGGATCAGGAGGTCACACACAGGATTCTGCAACCATGGTAGTTTGCAGAGCAAGGACATGGTGATTCAAAAAGTTCAGCTCACTAGGCAGCCTTTGCAGGAATCCTGCACAGCTGCAGGTGGCAGATGAAGCCAGCTTTGCTCTCCTATCCTAACTCCTTCCAGCTGAGACCCCTCAGCCACAGCAGGGTGCTCTCTGTCTGCTCTTGCATCCACACTCCTCCCTTTTCTTACCTGGCAATAATTAACAGGGTTTTGCTCATCTGGCAAGGGCTATGAGGCATTTTCTGACTTCAGGTGCAGCAAAGCACCCTCCATCTGTCCTGTAGGCCTGCAACAAAAGCAGAAAAACCCAGATAGGAAAGTGTGACACAAATGACTAAGAGGTTGCTGTGAAAGACCTCTGTAATCAATGGAGCCTGATGATTAAAAGCCAGAGCAGGATCCTGACACTAACAGGAGCATATGTGTTGTCCTGAGGCTCTGTGGCAGGGGTACCCCTAACCAATATAATGCAATTGCACAGCTGTTGAAAACTGCCATTCACAGTGTAGACAATTGGTGACAACTAGCAGAGCAGTAGAAGTGTCTAAAGGGCAGAACAAACATGATAAACAACTTTCTTGCCTTTCAGACCTCGAACCAAGAGGCACATGCTGCTTTGCATAAGGAAGCTGCCCCCCTCTGCTTCTCAAACCCAGGCCACTGCTGCCACTTTCTGCCACTGCTCAGCAGTCATCCTGATCCATCCTAATCCCTCCCCCTGCTCTCCAGAAGCAGCAGTTTAGAAATGATTCCATAGCTGTGGTAAGCTATGAGACCTAGGAATAAAAGTGTCCAAACTAAGCTGAGACATAGAAAACACACTTTGCACAATTGTCCAGAAGTGCCCTGGGCTTTACAAACAGGAAGTGTCAGTTCTGCCCCCAAAACAAAAGCAGATCACTCACCTGGTGTGAGACCTCTGTGATGAGACTCAAAGCCCCTGCACAGGTTTTTATTATTTTAGCCACCCTCCTCTTGAAAATGAGACATGTACTCTGTTTGTGTCCCTGAAAGCCACACCTAAGTCAGAGTTTGTATACTTGCCTGGCTTGGGCCCTGCAGCCCACATAGGAAAACAATTTCTGTAAATGGATGGTTCAGAGAGCTGTCCCTTGCATGCAGATTTCCAGGAGATTAAACAAATTAAACCAAGAAATTAAAATATGTCTTGATGTACAGCCTATTCAGCTCCCATGCAGCACAGAGAGAAGTCCTGCCTAGATATAGGCGTGCTTGTTGCACAGAGGGAGATGGTGTTAGCAACTCGAGCCAGTGTGCCAGGCAAAGACTGTGCAGCTGCAGCTCAGCTTGAGGCAAGGAAAGTGAGAAAGCTCAGCAAAAAAAAAAAAAAAAAACCACAAAAAAAAAAAAAAAAAAAAAAAAAAAATCCCAAAACCCGACCATAAAAAATTCTAACCTGATAAGTATGGAAAAGGAAAGGTGATGTTCCACCAATACACTGCCCAGCGGGAGACAGAAATGATAAGGAGTTACCTCCCTGTAATCAGACCCTTAAAAGTTAAAAGATAGTTTTGATTAGAAAGCGCTGCTCACTGGACGAAGTCAAACCTGTTCCTGTCCAGCAGGCACGGGCTACTGCTGCAGCACATTCCACATGTGGCATTAGCAGGAGCATCAGCAGGAATTTGATAGGTCTGCTCAGGCAGCACAGTGGCAGGGAGCTGATCAGTAGGTAAGGCAGAGAAGTGCAGACTATCCATAAATCAGAAATAGAGAAAGATTTAATTACATGCTTGGTTAATATTTACAAACATTGACATTTTTGTTCAATATGTAAATAAAACACAGAGATGAGAGACAGGGACTGCAGTAGCCAAGCAAAGCCGAAATACACCAGGTTAGAGTATTTGCTGTGAGCTGGCATATGCCTGGAGAGTGGAATGGAGACACGCTATATAAAATGAAAGAATAAATAAATAAATATTGACATTGTTCTACACCTGTTTAGCCTCTGGAGACCAGTGATTTGTGGGACCATATGTTGAACAAAATGAGACTGTTCACTGATAATTGTAAATGTGGTGACCCCTTGCAAACTGGATATTAAAAATATTAAGTAAATGGCACATTTTAATTATACAGTAAAGAGGCTTATCTCCACCATTAAAAGACTGCAGCTGTCAGGAAGAATTGATCATATGACAGAAGGTAACATTTATTTGGTAGTAGACCTTGGTAAATGACATCCCAAACAATCTTTAGATTCTCAGACAAACACATTCAGTTCAGACTTGAGTTTAACCATGAGGCTTCATTTTCTTTGCCTTTCAGCTGAGACAATTTTTATGTGTTCCTCATATCCTATAGGGCTTGTTTGTTTTTTTTTTATTTTTGTTTTAATCTGTTTTGAAGTATTTAAATTTCAAATGAAGCATTATTAAATGAGAAACTGTAAACGATGGAGTTCAGAATTGGAAGTCAACACATTTGTTATTCTTTTTGCCAAAGGTATTGAGTAAGTTGCATAATTAGCACAGTATTGTATCATCTTTGTCAACATAAACAGAGATTTTTTACTGTCTTTGAAAGCGCCACTGGTGAACAACTGAATGTGCAGACTCCAAAGAGCAGCGGCCCAGGAAGAGCTGAGAGCATCCACGATGGCTGACGAAGTTGCATAAGGAAATGACGAAGACACGTAGCAAGTGGTCACCGGCAGAAATGCAAAACGCGCTCACGTATCTGCTCTGTGTCTGAGGCTGAGGAAACTGCAAGCCAGCTTTGGAACTTCCTTCCTGCCTGCTGTGATCTGACTTTAAGACAAATGTGTGATGGTAAAGCAGCAGCCCAAGTGGATTGATTCTTCTCACTGACCCAGAGAAACCCTTCTATACACAGGGTTTGATGTTTTCCTTCTCCACGTCCGATTCCGTGAAGCGCAAGGAATGTGTCACATTGTGCCGATCCTGTGGTGAGGCACTTGCAGAGTCTGAAGGTTGGGACACGTGAAATAAGGAGCTGGAAGAAAGCAGGCTGCTATTCCATTGGAAGCAAAAGGGAGCGTAGGCCCATAGAATACCTCTTCCTTCCCCTCCTTGCTAACATCCAGCACCTGCATGGCAAAGCATACAAAATATTTTTGGGATCACAGAAGAAAGCTGAAACAGATTTGCTGGCACCCACCTCATGTATTTACTATTAATCCCAGTGGAAAAGGTAGCTTAAGATAATTTTTAAATCATTTATGGATTCGGTGATCCATCTGCTGTTCTCATCACCCAACCCAAAACCTGAGTGCTCAGGCACTTGGGAGCAAACAATGACATTGGATCCTTCTTTCCTGGCAGGAGAATGTGCAGCCGTGCAGGTGGGTTACTCTGCACAGAAGGGCTCCTGTTAGCACAGAGTACAAATCATTTGTCAGCTCCAAGGTATTTAGGGGGCACAGAAACTCTATGGAAGATGGGAATGCCAAATAAATGACTGACTTAAAGTAAGTAAAGAAATTTAAAGAAAAAGTGGAATTTTTTTCTTCCAAAGGAGAAAGTAACCTCAGATTTCCTCAGCTGGAAGATAAAAGGGCTAGTTTTGCTGGTTAAAGCCAGGCACACTGCCAACAGCTGAGAAGGGACAACACACACAGCTCTGCCAAATCACTCATTATATTTCTTTTCCCTTTTATGTGGGGACTGTGTCAGGCAAGCTGCCAGTTCACGACCAGTCTGGGGATATGGACAAATGTCCATTTAAGAAAGCAAGATCCCAGGATTATTTTTACTTGTCACTAAGCTGTGTTAAAACCCAGGTGCAATACTGAGAGTACCTGTTGATGATAAACGAGCCCACTGGTGGAGCACAGCTGCTACCTCTATACGGTGCTATTACTCCATCTAAGCATTGTATGTCAGCCATATCCAAGCCAGACTGAATGACTTTTTCCAGTAAATTTTTTGGTTTGGTATCCAACAACTTGCTAAAACACAGTTATACTAATGACCAGAACATGTTTTTAACTGTTGATCTTGCATTATCTTACTATTTACAAATTCATGCTACTAAGTGCTCAATATAAGACCAGCAGCTTGGCAGCCTAATATACTCCCTTCTTATGCTAAGCTTAACTTCTAGTCTTATGGGACCGTTTGGAGGTGAAATTCTAAAATCCAAAAAGTTGGGAGCTAGTAAAAATGTTATTTATCAGCAAAAGTGCAGAAACTGAGATATAAACAGGAGTTTCTGCCTTTAACTGCCCAGCTGGTGACAAAGCAGTGGCTATGATGCAGAACTGCTTCACTCAGAAACATGCAGAAAGATAAGAATTCCTAATTTCTGTACCAAAATACCTGAAAGCCATGGATCTGCGGGTGAGCTGCTTTTATAAAAGATGGGAGAGCAGAAGAGTTTGTTGGACAACCTATTGCCTAGGGCAGGGATCAAAAAACTTCAATTAGTAATAAGCAGTAGGGCAGGTAGCAGGCTGACTGCACTTGGTCAATGAACAACTAGTTAACTCTGGCTGCCCTTCAGAAACACAACTTGGAAAGAAAAGAAAAATCCCAATATGGGCTGAAAAATTCTTAGCCCCATCATCCATTTCTGCAACCCTTTTAATTTTGAACTTGATTGTGTAACCAGTGAATATATATACACGTTATTTTATCCAAACCTTGCCAAAGGAAAGACAATTCACCCCTGGTTTACTGGAATATCTTAGAGGAATTGCATCTATTGGCTCATCTGGAAATACTTTTAATTTCTACAGTATTTCCTCTGTTTATGCAGGTTCAGTGCCTGCATAAGAAATATCCTTAATCTCTCCTCTTCACATGTATTTTCCTTTTTTAATAACAACTGTGCAAAACTTATACTTGCAAGATTATTGGAAAAGACTTTAAAAGAAACCTAAATCGCTCACCTGGATACATGCCAAAGGCTCATTTGTCCAAATCGAATAGCCACCAACTAAATATATTCTACCATTGTGGACAGCAACTCCAGACTCATTTTGACCTAAAGCAAAGAAGGAAATAGAAACCACTTTCAGTGTTTAATTAACCCTTTTAACACCAAATGCTGGAGTTCTGTAATGGGATGCAAACACTCCTGGCAGTGACTTGACTGTTCCAGAATTCCCAGCGTGTTGGAGTGAAGGTGAGGCGTGGGGGGGCAGTTCCTTGCTCTCTGCAGGAGCCCTGCCTGGTGCTGCCCAGGTGTGGCTGTGCAGGACCATTCACTCCCTCCTCACGTGTGTCTCAGGTGACAGACACAGTCCCCACCTGCCCCTCAGCCTCCATCAGACATGAACAAACAGAGGCTGAGAGCACCGAGTGCCCCCCGTGTGCTGCCCACACCTGTTCAGCCCTGCTCTTCCAGGTACAAGCACAGGAGCTGCTGCACAAGTTCATCCCCATAGCAACGGTCTCCCAACAAGTTTGGGAGTTTTGAAGGAAAAATACAGCCTAAAAAAAAAAATCTGCACTACACAGTTCACCAGGCACATTTACTGCCAGTTGTACTGACAGAAAGAAAGGCTTAGGTAGCTTCTTAAGGCTCGGGTTGTGGAAACAACCTGGAGGCAGTGGAGAGGAGGCTGCCTGACAGCATTCAGTGGGACAGGGTCAGCTCCAGAATGAGAAGGGCACCTGCACTGCCAGGGTTTTGCAGTTGCAAATCAGATGACATCCTTCTCAAAGGCTGTCAGTTCCTCCACATAATAAAATAATGAACTAGCGAGCAAAATACACATGAAAAACTAGTTCTGTTTGACCATGTGCAATTCCTTTTTAATCTATGCCTCTCTCCCTAGTGTCCAGCAAGTACTCTGATGGTCTGACTTGGAAACCAAGCAACCCTACTGTTGGTACTTCTCTAACAATGTGTCACGTGCCTGTCTGGAAGTGTGGCCAGCAGGTTCAGGGAGGGGATTCTGCCCCTCTGCTCCACTCTGGTGAGACCCCACCTGGAGTGCTGTTCCCAGCTCTGGGGACCTCACTGCAGGAAGGATAGGGACCTGTTGGAGCAAGTCCAGAGGAGGCCACCAAGTTGATTAGAGAGATGGAGCACCTCTTCTAGGATGAAAGGCTGCTAGGATTGGGGTCTGTTCAGCCTGAAGAAGAGAATGCGTGACCTAATTGTGGCCTTCCACTACCAGCAGAGAGCCTACTGGAAAGCTGGAGAGGGACTTTTAAAAGGGCATGTAGTGACAGGACAAGGGGGATTGGCTTCAAGCTGGAAGTGAGTAGGTTCAGATTAGGTATTAGGAAGAAAATCTTTACTGTGAGGGTGGTGAGGCTGCCCAGAGAAGTTGTGGATGCCCAGTCCCAGAAAGTGCTCAAGGTTGGATGGGGCTTTGAGCAACATGGGTCTAATAGGAGGTGTCCCTGCCCATGGCAGGGGGTGGGAACTAGATGATCTTTAAGGTGCCTTCCAACCCACAACCATTCTACAATTCTGTGTCTCTCCCTGGGATTCAAGGGGATACTGCATCTGGGAATTGTATCAGGTTGAGGTGAACTTTGGTGGAGTGGGTGGCAGGGACAGTGAGCTGCAGTGTTTTCCAAGTTCCAGCTGTAACAGTTCTTCCTAATATGTCAAGAAGAACTTTACAGATCCTGTAGTTAACTAAGTGCTCAATTAATTTCTGACTTGATGGAATTCCAACAAGGACATGTCCTTTTGGGTAATTTATTAAGGAGATACTATTTAGAAATAAGCAAGAGTTAACAAATTTCAGTGAAAGCTTTGCCCTATAATGCCAGCAGAAACCACTACAAAACAATGCTACATGGTAAAGACACATCAGTCTCTTGTACACTCACTCAGGGAGCTAAACCAATACCACAGGCAAGCTTTTGGAGAATGAAAAAACAGTACTGGTAATATTATGACAAATTATTTTTGACTGCTTAATTAAATGAAATTTATCTGCGCATTCTTCAAAATTTAATGTACAATGTACAGAAACAAACGTTTTGTAGACCACTGAATGCCAGAACTGTAATGAAAAGTGTCTTCTTGGCTAACAGTGGTCCCTAAATTGGAAGCACTTGTCGCAAAGTCACGGAGTTCCACATACTAAAGGCATCAAAAGGGAAAAGACATTTCAGTTCAACAGTAGTGAGCTCCCCTTTTGTACAATGCTCACCTGTCAGCATGTTGAAGCTGCAACGGGTCCACTGGTCGGCGTCTATGCTGTAGGAGTCGATGTGACGGACCAGGATCCGATCGTTGTTGTAGTCGAGGTCGTTCCCACCTAACACGTACAGCTTCCTTTGCACGGCGGCCATGGAGTGATACACTCTCCTCTGCAGCATCGGGCTACGGCTTAACCACTTATTCTGGAAAGACAAGGAGCTTGTCTAAGCGCTGCTCCATGGCACACCCACAGCGGTAGCGCAATGAACAGTAGCACAGTACCGGTTTCTTCTTACCCTTGGTCAGGAATCACAAGTGCATGTACTGGTTCTGGTCATATGCTAGACATGTGTGTTGGTTGTAACACTGAATAAGGATAGTGGACTTTCAACACATGGTTTTATAGTTCTCACGTTTAAGTTCATTAATTTAATGGCATTTCTTGCTCTATTTTTTCTGTCTAGCTCATCAGGTTTCAAAGGTCTTTTTTTTTTTCCCTTTATAACTCAGTAGCAAATTCTCCTTAAACCAGACTATTAAATGTCTCCTTTGTAGACAGTGCTAAAATTATCTGTACCAATGAGCTCTGTTATGTGAAAAGAGAGATTCTTCTGCCTTTTGTTATTCAGAAGCTTATTTGATCTTATCCTTGGGGAATAAAGCAACAGGAGAAATAATTTCCTAAAGAATCTTCTCAAATGATTAATTTGGTTTAATGTCAACCCTTTATTTGTGGCAACTTAAAGTTCCAACCCTTTGCATATTTTTCTTACTCATCAACAATATTCAAGAATTTTACCTGTTTAGGGGAGAGGCTGGAAGACATGGAAGACAAGGGATTAAAGCAAAGTATTTTATACCTGAGAAAACAATTGCTCCTGCTATGCCTACCAAATCAAACAACCTGGCAAGGGATAAGATTAATTTAAGTGGAGAAAGTTAAAAATCTGTGAGGAAATTTTTTGTGATACATGTGCAGCAACTCCAGAGTCTCTAAGCCTTCTGCCTTTTAACCTCCACAATATATAGCTATACATCTCAATGTGTAATAGTTGAATATTAGGCATTAATGTTTGCATTAGTAGTCCAGTCTCTTAACACCAGACTATAGACACCATCTGCTTTGCAAAGCCTGCCTGCATCCCCTGATTATATCTTTAGCTTCCTCCACTGCAGTGCCTGCCAGGTGAGCCTCAAAGCACTGCAAAGGCAGCGAAACAGAGGGGCCTGGCAGGGTCATTTCTAATAAGGCGGTGTGTGAATACTAATCAGTGGTGGGGAAGCAGAGGTCAGCGCAGCCGGCTTGCTGGCAGGTAGCTGTGTGCTCGGTGGCAGATGGCAGGCATTATCGACTCGCCACAAAGGCCTCGCGCAGGAGCAGGCGCCGGGGCTCCGTGATGGAGCTATTGAGATTCCGTGCGAGATGCAAGCAGATGTGATGGTTTCCAGTACCCACTGTAAA
This sequence comes from Vidua macroura, assembly GCF_024509145.1. Classification (NCBI taxonomy): domain Eukaryota; kingdom Metazoa; phylum Chordata; class Aves; order Passeriformes; family Viduidae; genus Vidua; species Vidua macroura. The sequence continues at coordinate 75,689,771 of NC_071573.1, forward strand.
CAATATGCCAGCAGAATTTTTAAAAAGAGCCTGTGTGTACAAACACGAAGCAGACGTCGTTTGAAGAATGCAAGTGCACAATTCCTCTGTAACTCTTCACGCGCCAGGCTGGGTTCCTCGCCGTCAGCAGGGCACACTGAGGCAGCCCCGGTAATTTGGGATGCAACTTTCACATCAGTAGGTGAAGAATCCCAAGTGAAAGGTACACAATAGAGACAGGGTATCCAAATGTGTGCCCCCCTCACAAGCAAAGTAAGACTGCTGCCTGTAACTGTTACTTGGATTTAGGACAGTCAGCATTTGTAGTCAATGACAAAACTGCACATCGAAAAGAACGAGGCAGGTGTGTCATCTCCTGCTTTGTGCTTCAGGCCCTGTATGTGCTATGCTTTAAATAGTCAGTGGGAACCACATAGAAGTATCTCCTGGCACACTTTTGTTCCAAATACAGCAATCAAAGCCCCTATCCTACAATCAGAAAAGTCAATACTCTTCCACGTGGGTGTAAATAAGGCTATGTAACTCTGATTGCAAGCTTAGGACTTTAAATTCCTAATACAAGCAAGAGGGCATAACCATGCCCTAACCCTCTGAAATGGTTACTGAGCCGTGCTAACCTAATCAAAACACATACATTATGTATGAAATAATCCCTAAAAGATATTTTAGGTGCTTGGGTAATGAAATGATAGGCACCCTTGCAGTCAGCAGAGTAAGTCACGGCCAGGTAGTACAGTTCTCAAAGTATTCAGGAAACAAAAAGGCCCATATATGCAATTCAAAACAGAAATGCCAATGACAAGGAGCAGTTTTGGAACACAGACTTTGAGTATACATTGCCCAGGGCTGCTGGATTACAAAAAAAAAAAAAAACAAAAAAACAAGCAAAATAAAATACTGATAAATACAGGGGATTTAAAGAACATTTCTATATTTAATCTAGGATGTTTCTAATTCCTACAGGCTTAAAAGACATAATAAGTTGTCAGGGTCTCCATCACTCTGTTAAACTCACACATCAGTACAAAGTGAATTTAAAACACCACTAATTCAAATGGTCAGCACTTTTAGCCTTACAAAATTTTTGTATGTATTTGCCAAGAGATCTGTTTGAAGCAAAACAGAACATATATAACACAGATACTCACCTGCTTAGGATCATAGACCATGAGTCTATTTTGATATTGTGCAGTATTTGTTACTCCTCCTATAAAAGAGTTCATACAGGTTAAATTTTTTCATATAGGCAAAGCCAGGACCTAGATCAGGTACAGCAAAATAACCAATTCTAGAGTTCATCTGCAGATAATAATTACATTACATACCACCATTTCTGCTTACATTCTACTGCGCTTCTTAATCTGGTTACAAGGGAAAAAAGGAGCCACATTTGTCAAATATACAGAAACACAGAACAGCATCAATAAACAGCCCCCATACACTTCCTTTGTAGAGCTAATTCTGTGGGCCAAAAATGAGTAAAAAATGGATCTCTTTATCCATAACTGTGCATTCAACGTTCTTCAAGACACAAAGATAAAACCATTCGTGTTCCATGGAACATACAGTGTGTGACAGGGTTTAAAAGAGGAGGAGGCGGGCTTGCATCAGTGAGAAGGAAGAGGTCAGAGAGAAGCTCTGCCTTATCAAAGACATGACAGAGGGATACCACTGCCAGTTAAAAACACAGGTCAAGTCTGTGCAACTGTGCTTTCTATACATTTGAAAGAAATTCTGTACTTAGTTTGTATTATAGAAAACGTCTCATTTAGTTGTAAACTTAGATTGGAAGGTTCCTCCACAGTGACCAGAAACAGCCCTACCATTTACTTTTCAATAGTGATCAGGAAAGCATGGTGTTAAGCACCTCAGAAAGGCTCAGAATAGACTCTGACCCAGCTAGATGCTGCAAACCAGCTGTTTACCTCAACACAGTAAAGAGATATTTAATGCCTCATCATCCCTTTCTTGTTTTGTTTTCAATGGCGAATTTCACTAAGTAAACACGGAAAACTTCTTCAGTATGTAATCTTACCTGTGCAAACATGTTTTTGAATGTGCTCAAGCCTTCTGGGGACATGGTGTCACTGCAGCACTGCCACAGGTCCCAGTCCCCCTCTGTCACCACGCTGGGCCCATGGGAAGATGGAATCAGAAATAATGTCTGCAAGCTGCGCCTCACCTTCATCCTGCCACGAGGTCTGGGCAGAACTAGAGTGTGTCAGTGGCCACACACCAGTGACACTCATACTGACAGACAAACTATTTCTATTACAGTTTTAATGGCCCGTAACAATAGTGGACAAAATCTGCATCAGTGAGAGGAAGGATTTTCATCTTATTACATTTCATTTTGTGGTCGCTTCCCTTTTTGTCCGGGCATACCCTGTTTCAGCCAGGACAGCAGCACAGTGACTTAAATTCCTGCTGGCTGAGCTATGGCCCAGTCCCCCTAAGGTTGCTGGGTTAGTTTTTTCCCTTTTATCCCCAAGCCCTGTGCTGGGGAATTCTCATTTTGCCAGCCTCCAACTAGGCCGAAGGCGGCATTTTGGTTCAGAGCCATATCGTGGTTTTGAAACAACTCTGCCACCTCCCCCATGTCATTTTAGGCTGTAGGTTGGGACTAGTGTGCATTCAAGTTTAACCAGAAGCTCTGCTCCAGATGTGCACCAGCCATACTCCAGTTCCTAATGGGAGCATAAAGGTGCATAATAATAACTGGTCTTTTAGATTTGTACCATCTGAGTACTGGGAACATTTGAGCCAGAGGACCAGAACAAACCTCGCGCAAAGCAAAAAGTGTGAAGTGTACGTGGAGTAAACACAGAGAACTTGGTGCCAAGGTTTTACCTGCTGATCTGCTCCTACTGGGCTGAGCTACTTGCTGACATAGAAGTATCCTCTGATCACTCAAAAAAACTTGAATGGGGCCAAGAATCTATAGCAGAGACTACAGATGTATCTATTTTAGAGTCTTTTCTTCAACTGCAGCAGCAAGGAGAAATGATGCTGTTACTTGGGTTCATCTCTGCAAGCAGCAGCCTGTGCTGGGCACCTCCAGAGGGATGGCAGCCCAAACTCTCAGCTCAGAGATGCTCACAGGCTAAGACATAGCTGGGATGAGATGCAGTCTCTCCAAACTGCTTCCATCACACTATGCCACACCCTGCCCATCACAGCACACACAAGAACAGACATTGGAAAGCAAAGACTGCTCCTGTGTCTGATCTTACAATCTGTTATTTGTCTCTACACTGTTGTGCAGCCTTCACATTCCTAGTGGTCATCAGCCAGCGAGACAAAACAATCTTTTCTAATATCTGTTTTGTAAACTCCCAGCACAATGTCTAAAATGACACATCAGATTACTATTTTGAAAAATAAAAATCATAGTTATTTGGATTATTACATCCAGAATATTAAACTACAGGAGACACATTTGAAACACAATTTTGGGTCATACATTTCCATTCTGAAAGGATACCTTAATTTGGGGGGAAAGATGTGAAGGAAGAAGAGAAAGAAGAGTGTTGTTTCCTCATAAAGTAATAAAATAAGTAAAATTATTTCCTTCTCTTCACAAAGGGCCCCTCACATCAAGTACACAGCTTACATCTTTTCCCCTGCAATATTGCTCATCTCTGGTGTTTTATCATTACATTCCCTTCACATACCGCTCTTCACTTTTAGATTAATCTGCCAAAATGAGATGCTAAGGATTTGCATACAGATTTGACTACACAAAAATAGATCTGGAATTAATAACAGTCTCTATATGTTTTAATTTCTTCTAGACTGGAGTACCCTTGCCTCCAGCAGTATTCTTGGCTTTGAAAGTCATCAAGCTGATTTGTCTGCTCTTAGGTTATGATGCCACATGCTGCTACACTGTCCCCTGCAATCAAAGTGCTCGCAGAGATAGATTCCATGCCTTCCCCTAACAAGTATATTTTATAGATTGGCAGTTTTGATCTCCCCTCCCCAGGGGGATAATCTGCATCTTAACAGGTTTCTATAGATACATCTGTCATTAAATATGCCATCTTATATCTGCATCAATTTTCAAACTCTAGTTCCTTCTAACTTTGAAGTGCTATAGCAAAAGTTTAAAATTTTCTGCCAAAATTCAGATTTAACAAGTCTGCAGTGTCCTCTTGAACTATTTTTTTAAATACTACAGACAGCTGGGAAAGGGCAAAACAGCATCAATATGTCTCTTAAAAATAAGAAAAGAAGGGGAAGAAGAGTTTAAATGGTACTAAAAATAATACATACTTTCTCAGAAAAGAAGTGGGGTAGTTCTGAGAGAATTTCTTACACTTCTCTGTTGTGTTTTCTATGAGGAAAGGAGAGGATAGAGAGCCATCATAATGAGAGAAAGCAGTTAAAAATACAAACTATGCTATTAAATTTGATGTCAAGCAATAACAGCTAATGTGGTAGTAACCCAACAGTTAGAGAAAGAGGAAAAAAAAAAAGTCTGTCTGGTTAAATGACAGAAAATTTACAGTTTGGTCAGCATTTGCTGTTTTTATAAACAGAGTGATGATTACATCACTTTATATGAGCAGCTTGCTTTGAGGACTCCAGTTCCTGGGAGGCAAGGAGCATCCTCAGGACAAGACTGACTTTCTTGCTCTTACAGACAGGAGCACACCCTCATGGAAAGGCCATCATCCAACCCATGGGCTCACAGTGTTTTTACACTGCCACAATAACTGTCGCTCACTCCCTTGTAGGCTGCAAATGTTCCTTTTTAAGCCTTCCAAGACCTGTAAATTCCCAGCTCATGCAACAGTGCCCCTCTACATGAGGAAATTGCTCAAGGATACCAAAACATACCTTGTCCATCCCTTTCCCACACTTGATACACATTTTGTGTTATTACAGTCCTCCCAAACACTCCACAAACCGCACTGAGAAACACCTTCAAGACACACTTCTAAAAAGAGAAGGGTAGGAGGCAGTAGATTCAACATTTTCCTCAATGACAATTTATAAGCCATATTTATAACGTGGCCTAGCAAGGCCCCATATGACTTGAGAAATCTGATCCAATCCAAATCGCCCAGAAAATATCACAAGTCTCCCCGCAGTCCCCAAGCGCGAGGCTGTGCGCAGCAATCCGAGTTCACTGGGAGACGTGTAAAACGACATGTTGGCAAAGAGCTCCCATGTGTGCTCCTTCCAGCAAATCCAGGGAATATATAGAAACCCACGACATGTACCCTAAGGTGCTCTGCTATTTTAAAACAGAAAGCGCTCCTTTCTTAGGTGTCTGGGTGTTAAACACAAGATAATTCTTCCTCAACGTGCAAAGCAAACCTGCTGCCTCTTACTGCAGCCAGCCCAGGTGCAGTGAGGAGAGCTGAGCTGGAGTATGTTCTCTCAAGGTAAGGAGTCCCCTGGGAGAGGCCAACAGCAGCTCTGCTTAGTGCTCTTTGACTCCAGATGCAATCGAGCCACAAACAAGAGGGGCACAAGCCCTAGCTTTGTTTAAATCATTAAAGCTGGATGTTTACATTCAATCTAAGGAGAATCAATGGCATCAAACCAATAATGTCCATCACTGAAAGGTATGAGATCATTCATTCAAATACAGTAAAAATTAAGTCTGCATATATATGGAACATATAGAGACTAAGACTGGGCCACTAAGGCAATTTTTATGCGCTTGTTAACCTCCCATTCTCTGTGTCAGCCACACTGTAAAATTTGATTTAGATAGATTCTGTAAACTCCTATTATTCCAGATCTACTTTTTATAAAATAATTTTATAGACTTTTCTTGAGAAAAAATTCTTTACTTCACAACAGCATACTGATAGTAACATCATACTTTTCATCCCAAATCACTTGCAAACTCAGAATAATTCTTCAAGATACGTTATCACCATCATTTCCTTGGTCAAAATCTCCACCATCAGGGAAAAAAACCAACAGTTTAAAAACCAGAAGAATGAATCTTGAATTTTGAAAAAAAAAAAAAAAAATTATCTCCTATATTAAGTACAAAGCAACTGTAGAGGGATGGCTTGTTTACCCCCTTCCCCCAAGCTGAGTTTCTATGTGCATGTCAAGATGTTATTTTAGCTGACACACTTAAGGTCAGACAACTTGGGCCTCTGCAAAACACCAGTGTAACACTTTGTTTTAAACAAGACTTTTCATGTGCTAATCTCTGGAGCACCTAAGGCAAAGAGAAGTGTCATTATCCTAAGATGCAGGTGCAGGAATGGCTCAGAGCTGGAATGCCTGGCAGAGGTTCCTTGTCCTTCCATGTCCCCAGGGGCACTAGACCTACACCGCTGGAGGAAGGTTAACATGGATAGAAAAGGAGGTCTCCAGATTTGCATGTGCACTCCACAGAGGATGCTGGGAAATGGGCATAGTTCAAGTCCTCGCTCTTATGGAAAATATCTCCCCGCTTTTATAGACAGTGATTGTTAGTCATGTTGAACTCCAAAGTGTTTAGTGTACTTAGTTCTTCTTTCACTGAAATACTTCACTTTACAAGCATTGTGGCATTCAATTCGTTTGTGAACTTGGTCATGGCATCAGATGTTAACTGGGGTCTAGAAGAATCACCTTTCTATAAAATTTCCAAACCATCTGCCCAATGCAATGTCGGTACAGAGAACTTATTTGTTGTCCTTTAACCCGAGTCAGCAACTCACACAGCCACTCATTCACTCCCCCAGCATGGGATGGGGAAACAACTGGAAAAGTAAAACTGAGAAAATTTGTAGGTTGGGATAAAGAGAGTTTAACAGGTAAAGCAAAAGCCACACACACAAGCAAAGCAAAACATGGAATTAATTCACTGCTTCCTATGAGCAGGCAGCTGTTCAGCCATCTCCAGGAGAGCAGGGATCCATCAAGCATAATGATGATTTGGGAAGTCAAACATCAGCACTATGAACACCCTTTCCTCCTTCTTTCCCCAGCTTTATAAGCTGAGCGTGACACCACATGATCAGGAATATCCTTTTGGTCAGCAGGGGTCAGCTGCAGCTGTCCTGGCTGTGTCCCCTCTCAACCCCTTGCCCATCCCCAGCCTCCTCACAGGTGGGGCGGGGTGAGAAGTAAAAAACACCTTCACACTGTAGAAGCACTGCTCAGCAATAACAAAAACATCCCTGTGTTAGCAGGACTGTTTCCAGCACAGATCCAAAACATTGCCCAGACTAGCTGCTAGGAGAAACATTAACTCTATCCCAGTCAAAACCAGCACATTATTTTAATAAATTCTCATGTTTTGTTTTTCTTTAAATAAGAAAATAAAATGAGGACTGTGGGGAAAAAAAAAATAAATAATGACATAAATATGAAAATATGGAGCTTGAAAAACTCAAGGGCTGAACCCACTTGTGCTGAGCAGAGGGACTGACTAGTTCCAGTGTGCAAAAGGCTCCCTCTTTTAATTTGCTTCTGTCAGGTTAAAAACCCCAAAGAAATTGTAGCAGCTTAAGAGTCCCTCTGTCACCTGAACACCAGCCACCCACCTAATATTGTCATATTGAGTGTGTAAACTCATACAGCGGTCTGTTTTGTCCATTTTCCTTTCCTGCTGCCTTTGCCATGATTTTATTATCTATTAGTTTTGAATCTTTGTCATATTTGTCCCAAAGGAGCAGCAAAGCAAAGCTGAAAATGAATCCAAATAATAATAGAAATTCCTTAAGTCTAGTTAGCTTTTGATCAGCAAAGCCTTTAAGAGGGCATGGGGCTGTAGCAGAGGCACTGAGTAAGTAAATGTTCAGTGTGCAGATCAAGCTTTGATGATGCTCTCCACAAATAGAAGGGCTAGAAACTTATATTATCACTATTTAATTTATTCTCTCACTAAAAACCTGGGCACATTTCCATGGTTCCCTTGCCAGCTGGTAGCAGCAGACTGACTTTGAGAGCTCTTTGCTGATGGCCTGTATTTCCCAGAAAAAGCAGCAGGGATACAGCTCAGAAACATTTCTAACTCAGACTAATTTTTTAATTACTTAATTTCAGGCCACATACTTCAAAATTAGGTTCCCTCCTGCATCACTAATTACTTTTATGCTAACATCTTCTATTCAAAGATGAACAGTGGATTTTCCAGCAGTGACTATGATACAATAAAATGTCTCTCTGTACTATTCCCCTGCCCCTGAATGTACATGTACCACGAGCTACATTCTGGTCCTAAGCAATTAATTAATAATAGAAAGCTAGCGATAGTTATTACATCTCCATCCAATTTTCTTTTTAAAATAACTCTATTCAATACACAACCAGGTTTCAGTGTGAGAGGACAAAATTCAGATCGATATCTACTGAAGTATAGTGCAGTAAGTGCGCTCTCCTACTCCATAATAACCTGTCATAATTAAGAAACTCAAAACTTTCTAAGCATTTTTTCAGAACCTATCAAAATACAACTGAAAAGCCATGTCTACCTTATTCCACTGTTGGTAGCATTTTCAAATATAAATGGAACAATACTGATAAAATGTTTTTTGTTGTTTTGCCCAGTTTTAAAGAATTCATCCAGTAGGCTTCCACTTACTGCTTCCACTGATTCTACAGCTCTATTAGAGGCATATCCTTGAACACAGTATCACACTGCATAATTTTCTAAACAAAAGTGGAATTTAAAATATACAGGCATGCATTTCACCTACATAACTAAGCACATGAATTAATCCTTAGGATAATTTCCCCTTGCCTAGCAAATCCGCAAAGATTAAATTTAATCTTCAATCAGCCCCTTGTTTGACTTAAAAACTGGTATCAAATCCTTTCTTGAGTTTTGATTGTATTGTTTTGTTTAGGGTTTTTTTTCCCCACAAGATTAAGACAAAAAATATTACTTTTTTCGTTTACTAGGGGAAAGACCACACTGATGGATTTCTAGTGCACATTCAATGATTTCATGTGAGGATGTGTAACACCATTTTTTAAAAGGTCCTATTCTTCATAAATACTGACAAATGTAAACCACAAAAAAAGGAAAAAAAAAAGAGCAATCAAGACACAGCAATAGTAACATCCATGTATTTGAAGTGCCCACTGCAGACACACATCCCTCTCTGCTAATAAAATAGGAAAAGTAGTGAATAAACACAATAATGCTCTGAATACACCCAGCTGGTAGCCTAATGCAGAAATCTTGTTCCTGTACTCTACCTGGGTCTCACCTCAGGATTCACACAGCACAAACTCTACAAGACTCCCTAAATGATGGTCACTAAAGAAAATGACCCACAGTACCTGCCAGGGATCTTGGTGATTTGCTGTGTTCTGTCCTGTTTTTAATGCCAAAGTCATCATTCATGACTTTAGTGCATATGTATTAAAAGAGATACCTGCTAATTCCTGTGCCAATGCTTGGGAATCCATTCCCATGAGGCACTTAATCCATAGGGACAGAAAGGTTTATCCGCTAGCCTAAATGACACACTTTGAGAAGCACAGCACAGGCCTAAGAAGCTAACTTAATCTTCCATTCATATTCTATCTTTTCACCAGAGGCCTTCCAGACCATATTAAAATCTCCAGAGGGTATCTATGGTGAAGATGCCAATCACTGAACATTTACCTCAAGGGTTGGCCCCATTTACTCATTAGCTTCCTTAATAAATATTATAACTATATAACCTTCCATGGCACACTTCTTAGTAAGCGGGGAATATTTTTCTGTCAAATCTTCTGTAGACAGCATCGGCTGTATTCCAAAATAACTAATACCCACTACGAGGACTGAGGTAACTAAATCCTCCCACCCTCATCAATGGAACATAACAACTAAAGACTCAGTTGCAAATGACACGTTCTTCTAGGATTAGAGGGTCTATACATTCATCTATCTGTGCCATAAAGCTATGCTTACATCCAGACATCCTTGTGCACTTGTTATGGGCAGAATCATGCATGATTTCTAAAAATGGTCATCTCAGTGTGTTTGAATGTTCCGAAGAGCAAGTGGGAGCAAATAATACATTTGCCTTCAACTCCTGGAACAACACAAGCTAACAAGCATTTAATTTTCCATTTCATCATCCGGAATAAGTGAATCATAGAATATTCTTGGAAAGGACCCACAAGGATCATCGAAGTCCAACTCCAGGCCCTGCACAGGCTCAGGAACCACACCATGTGCCCCAAAGTGCTGTCCAAACATTCCCCAAACTTTGTCAGGGGGATGTTATGACCACCTCCCTGGAGACCCTATTCCAGTGCCCAATCAACCTGTGGTGAAGAACCTTTTCCTGATATCCAACCTAAACCTCCCCTGACACAACTTCAGGCCATTCCCTCGGGTCCTGTGACTGTAAAAAGTACCAGATCCTACTACAGAAACAATGCCTTTTTTAGTTTGTTTTTAGGAAGGACACAGAATTTATCATTGGAAATTTGTCCAAAAGTGCATTATCATTCCAGTTCACTGTGATTTATGAATGGCAGCTGGAGATAGCACATATGATATCAGCAGCTCTGAAATACCGAGTGTAATGTATAAGATACATTACGCTCCTATACTCCTAATGAGGTTTCAGTTCTTTGTCCTCTCCACAGAGAAAAGTTATCATGACATATAAACCAAAGATTTATTACTTTAATTCAAGACGGTATTTTGGTATTTTGTTAGTACCTCAAATTGTGTGAAACGTTTTCTACCTGATATCCAAAGAAGACCATCCACCACATATCCCGCATGGCATGAGAGCGACCGATCAAAGGACTGTACAAAGGTCCACTTGTTCTTCTTGGGGCAGTAGCGTTCGACTGTGGGCAACACTTGACGCAATTCGTTTCTGCCCCCTACGGCATAGAGGTACTCGTCCACGGCTCCCAGCACAAAGTGTTCCCGGCAGTTCTTCATCGGAGCTATCTCGGCCCAGGAGTTGGTGCGGGGGTCATATCGACAGACAGTTCTCACGGCACACGTGCGCCCTGTGGAGTGCTCTACCTCTCCACCAGCTACAAAAAGAAAGTCTCCCATGACAGCAACGCAGTGGTGGCTCCTCCCCACAGGCATAGGCGCCAGCTCGCTCCAGTTAGCGATCCCCGCGATATGAACGTTCTCCTGGTCTACTGGGTTGAAGTATCGCAATTCCTTCACTTTACAGACTTCTCGTTTCTTCCCACCAATAATATAAAGAGTGTCTGACTGGAAGCGAGGCTTTGTCCTTGCAGTTTGCCAAACTGGCTGTGCATAGACGCTCTGGTGGTAAGCCAAGGCCTCATTAATGAGCGCTGTCGCAGTTTCACTGGCTTGGACAAGAGGATGAGTAAGAGCTACAGTATGCAGGGTATCCACATCCATGAGGCCAAAGCGGACATACTGGAGAAGTTCATCCAGATACTGGTAGCGGCAGTTGTGTTCCAACCACCTCACAGCCAGCTAAAAGTGGGGGGGAAGGAAGGGAAAAAACAAGACACACGTTATTTGCACACAATTCTGTCAAAACATGGTCTTTTGAAATTTGCTTGCATTCCAAGAGCAGATATATACTTGCCTCAGTCGTGGTACCTAAAAAGCAGCTGTGAAAGCCTACTAGTCCACATAAAAAGATACAGTGTTTAACAAAAGCATTGTATTGCACCAGCTCCCCGAAACAATTTCCACAGCATTATCAGCTGCTATACAATACTCACCTTGTGCAATCTGTTAGTGTTGCTGGAGACCATACTATCCCTCAATCAAGCTGCTGGAAAAATAATATTAACATAGGGGCTATGGGATCACTGGACACCACAGGTACATTAGAAAGAAGACTAATGTCAGAAGACTACAAAGAAAAGCCTTTTCTGCCCTCCATATTTCATCCTATTTATGACAGAATATTGACGAAATATAACATATTACAACATATTGAATCCTTCTTTTTTTTTTTTTTTCTTCTTCATTTATTTTATTTATAAAGTGGAGAAAGGTGTAAGGGGGAAAAAAATTAAGTCAGAGAAGAGAGAAACACAGAAGAGGCTCTGCTAATTTGGGGTAGACAGAAAGCAACAATTGAGCAACTGCAGCTAGTATTAACATTCAAAATTAAACATAGTATTCAAATCACATAAAGCTTATTTTGAATCCAACTGGTTCTAGAAAGAGGTTAGGAACAGCCTAAACCATTTCAGGAATTGTTGTGTAAGTTATTTTTGAAAACATCCAGTAATGAAGATACCAAAACTTCCTAAGGAAAACCATTCCCATGTTCTGATATCCTCTCAGGCAGATTTTCTTCTTGCATATGCAGAAGCTTTAAACCCTTAAACTCATCACTACATTTTCCACCTTTGGGTTCATATTCCAGCGCAACCCTTGAAAATTATTCAACCATACAGGACAAAAAGTATTTTGTTACCTGCATTTTCTTCTCCACCTCAGATGCATTTTAATATTGGTGCGAGTTTCCTCTTCAGTGAACGAAAAAGGTATTTCAATGCATCTTAGATCATATTTTCTAAATCTCTGTTGCTTGGCTCACAGTTCTGTTATCAAAATTTTTAATGTTTGCTGTTGAAAACTGGACATAATATTCCTCTTAAGTAGTAGTGAATAGGTTGGAAGAATCTCTTTGATTCTAACAATCTATGCCATTCTTGTTTGTACATCACCACATAAGACTGTCAGTGCACTATGATGTTGCTGATCCATATTTAAGTTTGTGACTGAGTACTATTCTTACCCTTTTTTTTTCTTTTTTTTTCTTTTTTTTTTTTTTTGTGCTTGGTTGGTTTGTTTGTTTAGTTTGTTTTTTTTTTTCTGCAGAACTTCCACAGGCTGTCATGCTTTCTCTGTCATTACCCAACTCTGTACTATTCCTTTAGGCCACTGTTCCAGTCAAGATCATTCTCAATCCAAACTGTATTTTCCAAAGCGCTAGAAAACCATTTCACCTTCTGATTTTCTGAAAACATAAATCCCTTATTATTCTTTAATCCAAGTCATTATCAAAGACATTGACTAGTTCTGGATAAGGACTAACTCTACCTGATACTTCAAATCATTTTGACACAGATCTCGTGGAGTAGTTGTTTCTAAGAAGCTGAGCGATAAAAAATTTTCAGCTAAATCTTATGGCCCTGTACTGTTGCTGGGAAAGTCACATAAAGGAGCTGAAAATAAAGGCTGCTCTTATTTATGACTTTCATATATGATGCATTAAATTTATTACTATTTCTGTATTCTGTCAGAGAGGGAAGAAAAACCAAAACCACCTTCTTGTTAAGATTAATTTGAAACAATTTTTCCTCACTGTGAACTTCTGTGAAACAAAGAATCAATGAAGGGCATCAAAAATGCAACAGTAGTTCGGTCAGTTAAATGCTGTATTGAGTTTCAAATACATGCATTAGCTGTATGTATTTTGACTTGTTAGCAAAAAAGACTTTTTATTTAAATGTATTGAAAACGTTTGTGGACTTGAAATCATTGAGCTTTAAAGTCAGGTGTTCTAAATCCACCAAACCCATGTGTCAGGTGTCTCCTACTGAGTTGTATCAGGCAACTTCCTATTCTGTGTCTTTAGCCATGTGAATGATTCCTGAAAGACACTTAGCTCTCAACATTCAGCCACTTGAAATTGAGGAGAAATTCAGGCTATCTTCAGCATATATCAACTAAATGATATGTGGGTTACTATATTGAGCTAGAAGAACTTACAAAAAATGAGTTCTTATCTCTCAGCACTTGTATCCAACAGACTGGTTACTTTCGGAGCTATGTAAAATGGTATCACAGATGTGTCACTTGGGCTACAATGACAGCCATTACAGACTCTGTAAAATACAGGCACTAATGTAAACCAGGACTTGGTAACCACAGGTCTTTTAGAGGAAGTTTAATATTAATGCCTTATTAATATCTTAGAACTTCATCCATCCGCTTTCCTTTATTGTCCTGCCTTTGGTCCCCAATAAATACTGTATAAACACATGAGCAACACCACGTACATTCATAACTTCAAAGAAATGGTACCTGCATTCATTTCTGGATATGGGATGTGTGATGATCTGCACAGAAGGCATTGAAATTTCCATTACAATACATTTTCTCTGCTGTAGGAAATTTGTCATATGCGACTTGATTCATACTGAGTTATTTCTCTACTGAGAATAGTCCTGGAGTTGTAAAAAAATGTTTCACTGAAACCAGTAATGTTTAACTTTTCCCTAAGCCACTACAGCAATGGTTGCAAAGTGATACAAAGATTCTGTTGGCACTCATGTGAGATGTACAATCTATTCCAAATCTTGAACCTAAACCTCCTCTATCCATTCCACACTATTTTATCCCCACTCATCTGTCCTGCATCTTTTTTTATGAAAACCTTTGAACCTTTCCAAATTAAGTTTATTGCAGCCTGCTTGGGATTCTCCACGTGCTGCACCTCAAGGCAACTTTGGCCTATTTCCACCTTTCCCCTCTGACCAGCAGCTGCAGCAGAAATAGGGTAACGTGAGGGGAGGGCAACGTGAATCCCAGGCTGTCTCTTGTGTGGGGTGCTACTGGGTCTTACCAGACTCCATGTCTGAGGTCAGTTTGCTGTGGAAGATTTCATTTTATTGTATGAATTTAGAAAGTAGGGCTAAGAGCCCTGCTAAGAACCTCTGGATGCTCTGTAGGCATTTGACAGAACGCAGAGAAGCTTCACTGAGTCTTGGGGAAGCAACAGAGGTCTGTGAATCACAATGTGTTTAGAAGCTCCCATCCAAATCAACCCATGCTATTGTTTGAACACAATCTGACTACAGTGCCCTGTGTGACCCACACCTGATCTGTGACATTCCAAGGCGGAAAAAAGGCCTTTAAGAGCTAAAAGTTATATTTTTTTTTTATTGCCTTGTCTTGCTATTTGTGACAATTACAGTTTTAAAATTCACTTTGGTGAATTTTAAACAGGTGGTTGATCACTACTTAAACTACTTAAGAATTTAACCTACAAATGTAGGTATCTAGATTTATATTTAGAGAATACAGGACAAACTCCTAAATTGTGACACAAGGCTACGGAACAGGTCATCTGGTTTCAGGAACACTCACCAGCTGAGCCTTAGACTTCCACACTGGTTTTGCAGCACACTGTTACCATGTTCTCTAGCAGAACATGATGTCTCACACTATGGAGGCATGGAAGAAAATTGAGTGTGGGTGAACAGTTTAGCAGCTATTTGAGGGCTGAAAAAGTTCAAAGGAAAGAAAGTTGAATTCCCAAACACATCTTTCACTTGTAGTAGAAGTCGTCACTGGTGGATTGTAACACAGTTCTAACTTTCCTTCAGTGCAAAGGAGGCAATCATAACTCTCATCAGCATATGGCAGACACAAACTTCCATGTACGAGACCAGCTCACATCTGTATATTTATCAACACAATTTCGAACACCTTTACTCAAGTTTTGTTTAATCTAGACCCAAAAACCTGGTGCCTACATAAAAACTCCAGAATTCACTCCATCTATACACTGATTATAGTGCCTATGTTTTCGCCCCTCTGGCAGTAACAATTAGCAACTATAATCAGTATTGGCAAAATAAACTCAAAGCCATTATAGACTTTATGATGCTGCAAGAAAGACATTCTGGCTTCTCTAAGGAAATACCAATTGCGCTTGAAATTACAACTGTACTTAAAATGCTAACAAGCAAGCAAGAAAAACAAAAGATGATACACAATTTTGAGGTTTAAAATATTTGTATCAGTGCTAAATAATTTACAAAAATAAGAAAAGACTCCTACTCCTACAGTCATATAGGCAAATTCTGTTTAAACTGTTAGAAGCTTCTTTTCTATTAATTTTAATGTATGAGTGTGTGAGTAAAGGAAGCCACAGCCTAGTGCCTATATCAACTTTAATAAATAATATATTTTGCCATATTCATCTTCTAAACTAAGTAAATGACAAAAGTAGACCCTCAGAAGGACAGGATTTTCAAACCAGATTAATTCTCTTATTCTAATGCCTTAACCCGCAGGATTTTTCTCCTCCAAGGTTATATTATGTGATTTAGCAATGGAGTGCATTCTCAAAACAGCAGCAAAGAGATGGAAAAAAAAATGTGGCACAGCTGGAGCACACATCAAAGTACATCTTGCATGTTGGATAGCGAGCTCACTGTTTTTCCAACACCTGCTTCTGCTTCCAGCATAGCTACCTGGTCCTTTGGGCTGCCAGCCTATCCCAGGGAGCAAGAGAGACCATCACACCTGTGCCTTGTCTGTACAGCATCCCCCTGCAGTCCTTCTCAAGCCACTCTGCTGGGAAACGTGCCAGACCTCCACTTGACACCACACCAAGTCTTCTAATCAGAAAAGCCAAACCACTTCATGAGTGCAAAAAGCTTGACATACATTTATTAGACTCAGGTTCACTTAGAAACTACTCTAAGTCACAAAGCCAAGGGAAAGTTTCTGTTGACAGAGTTCCAAGAAAGAAAAAACTTATCTAAGCTTGGACTCTGTGAGAGGCAGGGGCCACAGGAACTCTATTAAAGTCATCTTGGCCCGCTCTTTAGTTGATGTATTCATGTAGTAGCCCAATGGACTGCAAATATGCTACTTTATATCATCCAAGGTGTCTAGCAAATGTGACAGCAGTGGAAAAAATGAGGGTGTTGGAGAGTTGGGTTTTCTTGTGTTTTGTTTGTTTTAGCAACAACAAATAGAAGGAAACAAATTTGCTAAGGTTTTAAAACAATTCACACTGTATCATTAAAACAAATGGAAATCCTAATTATGATAACCTAGTGAACGTTCTCATTTTAGGAGAAAACAAAATTTTAAATATGGAATTAAATATGGATCTGGACTGAGATCAGATACATGCAACACAAATGACTCTATTTGTGTGTGACAATCTGATGATGATATTAAATCAGGGGAAGAGAAAGAGCTATAAATCTCACCTGAAGAGTTCTTCTGTTCCTTAACAGAAGCAAAAGTTTTTGGCCAGGAAAAAAAAAAT
This sequence comes from Vidua macroura, assembly GCF_024509145.1. NCBI lineage: Eukaryota > Metazoa > Chordata > Aves > Passeriformes > Viduidae > Vidua > Vidua macroura. Next base: position 75,706,717 of record NC_071573.1, read on the forward strand.
CAAATTAATATCCTTAGCATATTGGACAGTGCTATAGACCTGATTCTATTGATTTTTGAAGCCAAGAAGAGTCATGAAAGTAACACAGTTACTACAGTAATCACCTTAAAGCACCACCAAGCAAACTTCAAAAAGCAAAACTTGGAGTTTACTAGTTTTGTCTTTGAAACACTAGGAATATGTATTTTGGCTGTAAACTCGCACATAATTTTGCCTTTTATTAGATTTTATCTAATAAAAATCTAAAAATCAGCAAGTCTGAGGTGTTCCAGACTGGGACCTCCTGCCTCAAAACCACATTTCAGTTGGCAATTGTCAGCAACACCCTGACTCTTCAAATTGCAAGTACAGGAGCAGAATCTATGGATAAATCAGGACATTTATCAAAGGTCTGAAACAAAGTCCACGGAGGGCTATGGAGGAACTTTCACCTAATCTAAAATGAACATGGATTTCCAAAGGGCCTGAATTGGGATCTCTAAAGGGTCTTTGTCATCCTCTCTCTGGAAGGACAAAATCGAGGGGGTCTAGGATATTAATTGAAGCATTTTAAGCAGGATTAACTAAATTTGTCTGTATCATCCATTTAGGAAGCAAAATGTAAGAATTGTTGCTGAGGAAAAAAGTCCCACCATACAACAAAACATACGCACACAATTTTTCGAAGACATGAGTTACACATGAGTATTTTTAGAAGTTAGTAAACATGCAAGCACAGCCTCCAGACTCCTGCAATTTTATCAGTCAGGTACTATCTTACACAGTTGAGGACAGCAGGAAAAATAAGTGTCTCAAGCCTAGATGCAAGACAGCCTTAAAGATAGAAATCTTTTTCTTCTTTTTATTTTGAATTTAAAATGTGCATAAAAATAAGACTCTAATGAGCTGCATGTGGAACAATCAAAATTATGAGGTATTTGCATTTCTTTTGCACCTTGAGCCAAACAACTACAAAATCATGCATATGATTCTCTCAATCTGAACACAGTAAATGTTAATAATCTATGAATCAGCAATGAAATACCTTTTGCCCCTGAAGAGAGACTTTCTAACCAAAAAGTTGCAGTGCAGTGACTTGAGACCACATTTACACGGCACCAAGCTAAGACATATGCGTGCAGCCTGTGAAAATAAAGCTGTGCCATCCCCCACCCTCTTTACACAGAGACATTTTTAAATTACCTGTTTGTCAGTTTTACAAATGTGTGCCTACGTAAGCAGCTCCCTGTGTGGCGCTGTGTTAGCAAGCAGGCATGCTTCCATTTGCACATTTGGATTCTACAATCAGAATTAAAACATTTGCTCCATTCAGGGTGAGCTGATAAACAGGGATTTTAAATTTTACTTTTTTTTTTTTTTTTTTTTTTAATGTGAAAAATGAAAGAAAAACGTTCCTCTAGATGTATTATGCCTTTGGGCTCCATGTGAGGGAAGCGAAAAAAGACAGAGAAAGCTACTGTGAAGGTCACAGAGTGAAAGAACTTCCTCAGGGCACAGAATAAATTAAATCCCAAGGAAAAAATAAAATGTGATTTCCAGAGTGTGAGGCACAAACTCAAAATGACAATGATTGACAGCCAAACTATATCCGTGCAATATCGAAGACTGCACGTTCTCATTTACCTCAGTGTAGCCAGCAAGCGCCCATTAAACATCCGTCTGATGCCCAAATTAACCTTCTTGGCAAACTGAAAGAGGCACAAACTATCATAATCAACCTTTCATTATCACAGCAGCCTCTAGTTAAAGGGTCAGAATAATTGTGCCATCAGAGCCCTGATTGTTTTCAATCAACAGACGACTGGAGTGACAGCTCAGTGATGGAGTAGTTTGATGAAACCGCACCAGGCCTAATCAGAGCAGATGAAAGGAAGGCATGATTGGTGCAAATGAACAGTCGTGCCTCTCTTTTTCATTTACAATCTGAAATTACTCTTGAATTTACGGGGTTTTTTCTCCCTTATGAGTACCTCTGAAAGAATGTTTGACTTATTATGGGTTCTGACAGTGCAGAGTTATAAAACACAGGTAGGGTTTTCAGCCCAGGCTTTAAGTGGGTATTCAGCATAATTTTAACAAATTCACTCTTGAAAAGCACAAAATGACTAAAGACTTCCAATGACCTAACCTTTCAGTGCTGTTTGATTAGCAGAACAATTTATCACAGTTCACATTCTTCATGATAAGAGAAGATTTAAAAAAATGGGTAGGGATCATTTTCAAATGTTTTCTCTTAGCCAATACATTTATTGTATTATTGCTCTCCTGTTTTCTCTCTCTCTCACACACACAAAAAAATATAAATTAAAGAACACTGCATTAATAACCCTTTTCGTCTTTGAATGAATAATAGAATCCAAGCAAGGGTTTGTTTGCAGATGAAAGTAGAGACCAATTATCATGCCACTGACAGCATCAATATTTAGTTTTCTGGTGGATTGGGTTGTTCCTTCCCACATTTTAAAGGACGGGAAATTAATCAATCCCACTAGGTGTTTCTTACCTTACTCATCAGCATTGATTCAGAGTGTTTCACAAGTATACAGGAAAAAAAAAAAAAAAAAGGAAAAAATGTAGGGGCTGCTTACAGAAATTTTGGAAAGAATGAAAGATTCAAGTGTCCTGCACCTCCTCTGCTAGTTTCACTTTGTCTCCCAGACTCACCCTGATCCACCCATATAGCTTTCCCTTCTCACAAGGCTGCTGCAAGGAAGGTGAGGTAAATAAAAATAATCTCATTTAATTGTACCTCTGAAAGGAGCAAGTATTTCAAATGGTCAGTGATAAATTTTTGTTCTGTGATCTTGGTCATCATCGGATGTTCTCTAGTTTGTCAAGTTCATACCAATGTTCACATCAGCATACCAAAGCACAAAACAAGCAGCCCAGAAGCAAAGATTTTGATTTGTCTGAAACAGGAGTGGATAGAGAAGTTTGATCCAAACAACAAAGAATTTAAGAAATTTAATGTCCTGTATCTCTTCTCACACTACAGAAGGGAAGTTTTACTTCCTTAAAAGTTTGGGACTGTAGGCAGAACATTCATCTAAGTGAAAGTACCCTCAGCAAAAGAAGCTGTGAGCAGGCTTGCACATCCTTACTGACACACAGGGTGCCATTTACAATTATTGAAGTGTATACTTTTCCAAGTATAAAGACACTGTTTATGAAATATATATGTGTGTGTGTATATATGAGTGTATATACATATATATATAGTGAACTCTTGGAATTAACCCAAAACATTCCTTACAATCCAGTGAAGAAGGTAAGTAAGAGTTTGGGAAGCTGCCCACACGTGTTTTGTTGGATGCAGCAGAAAGAAGATTCCAAAAGCAAACATTTCTCTACATAAAGAGTCTCAGATTCACATTTCCCCACCACAAGGGACCACTGCACACATTCAAAGATCCTGTCATTCTGCTATTTGTCCCCAACTCCTACCCAGCCAAGTCCACACTACTGCTAGAATTCTGCTTCAGCAGTGGCACTGGAACTGTGTACATGGATACCCCTGAAGTCTGTTCCCAAACTGAAGACTGAGACCACAGCTGGCAGGAAAGAAAAAATATGCATCCTTCCAGACCCAAATATTATTCCTGTGATGCAGTCAGACTCTCAGCTTCACAGATCGACAGGGCCTGGAGGACTGAGGGATTGGCTCCAGCAATAAAGAGGGAAGCCAAATATAAATGAATTGACTTCAGGAAATACACAGCCCCAAAGGAAAATTAAAGAACACCAAGGTTCATTATCTCTGGAGAGTGAAAGCACTTGTTAGAGTATGTCCTCCTGACCTCTGATCAGGCTCCACAGAAGCTGCAGTGGATTTATCCAGAGGACTACACAGGGAACTGTTCACCTACATAAGAAATGCTCTATTTCTTGGCTGGTTTGCTGGTTTGGGATCTATGTGATGTCCTGGTGACAACCTGCAACTTTCAGAACATGAGTCCTGCAGTCTGTAAGTCACTTTGCAAGAGGCAGAAATTTGATTTTGATCTTTCAGCTGGAAAACACTGCAGCAAGCAGAGTTATTGGACAAAGTCTCTAGCATCAGAAATTATGCATTTCATGATAATACTGATATTATGTAATTAAAGCAGAGACAGATAATGCAGGTGTATTAAAAACACACATTTATAAAAAAATTCACAGCATTAAAGCGAATCACAATGTATTAAAAATACTTCTTAAGTTTTCCTCAAGTGATAATAATAACTACTGATAATATCTATCTCCTTAAAGCATTTAAGCAGTAAAGCATCCATCACCAATTGCTGCTGGACAAAAATACTGCACAATAGGTGTCCTGTTGTCCTGTCCTGTTTCAACAGATGCAAGGAGGATAACACAACATATACATCTTTGGCAGATTTCTTACTCGTAAGCAAACAGCTTCAGGAGTAATAACTTTAACACCTGTATTTCCATCTCAGAATTTTTTTAAGAATTGTTTCTGCACAGTATCCTTGTGAGAGAGAGAGGAATTCTTTATCTAAAGACAAACTCTCCACCAACCAAGTAGAGTCCCTTGCATTGTCAGTTTAGTGCTTTACTGCAAGCTTCCTTCGCCCCTAGTACCACATAATTATAGTGGCCTTCTCAAAAGGGACATTATTTTAGGAAAAAGGTTGGAGAGAAAGAAAATGCTAGTTTCATCTTTTTATGTATGTGTTTCCTATGAAACACATAGGAAAAAAAACCCTGTTTTGTAATAAAAGTAAATAATAGTATGTATGCATTCAGAATTGTATTCACTTCTTTTACACACTTTCTCCATTTCTTATATTTACTGGTCACGAGAGTAAGAAGTTTACCTAGAAGACATTGATTAAACTCAGTGAAGATATTCCATCTTTTTAGACTTACAATAAAATAACTATGATTGCAAATCAGCTTTACAAAAGGCTGGCTGAACTACATTAATATATAACATTATATACAGTAAGTAATCATATTAAAGCAATTAGTTACTGTAATAGAAAAACTCATCTACTCATCTCATCTACTGGAGTTCAAAGTGAAGGAAGGTACAGACAGAAGGTAAACTCTCAGCTGCTGTAAATTATCACAGCTCATGAAAGCTTGCCATTTTACACCTTCTGGGGACTCTGAACTACAAAATTATACAGAATATTCCTTCCAAGTATCTAAAAGCAAATTATAAGCAGTAAAACTCAGGCTTCCCCAAGAGAAGTTTACATTTCAACCACTTTCTCAAAATGGGAACCAAGAGAAAAATTAGGTGTCTTAATCAAAATCTGTCCCCTCAGTCTGTCCAACTGAGTGTCTTCATTCCATTACAAAAAATCCAGTGGAAATTTTGGTGCTTATGGCACAGAAAAAAGTCGGGTGATATACAGGTATCTGAAAGTGAGGACAAAACAGTTCCCTAAGTATCATCTGCCAAAAGTACTTGAGATATTTTTGCAGCTGAAAAGTGCAAGGCAATACAGGCAATAAACAGTGCATCCTTTCTTAACCTTGGAGCAGCACAGACAAAACTGTCCCATAGTGTGCTTCAAGAGAAGTCTACTCTTGTGTGATCAGGTCCTCAAACCATGAAGGAGTTTCCTCTACAGTCACTTGGAGCTTCTCTACCAAGGCAGATTTACAACTCTGCTTCTCAAACCTGGTTCTTCCACTGTGATAGAAGGGGCAAGCAAGGCCCTGTGCAACCCCTTTCAGTGACACTCCACATGTACTAGCATGTGTTTAAAAGCTGTAGTGACACTCCACATGTACTAGCATGTGTTTAAAAGCTGTAGTGACACTCCACATGTACTAGCATGTGTTTAAAAGCTGTAGTGACACTCCACATGTACTAGCATGTATTTAAAAGCTGTAGGAGCTTGTGTGCAGCTCCTATTGCAACAGACTTTACAGCTACCCCACCACTCACAGCCACTCTGTTTTCCTGTGCCCTGCAATGGCTGGCACACCTGGGAGTCTATACACATAAAATAAATGAGCTGGGAATGATCACGCTGGAAAGGCTTTGCTTACACTTGTAATCAAGGCAGATTTTGTTTTAATAAGATCATCAAAAAGGAGTGTGGAGGGTGACAATGCAAAGCCAATGAAAGCAGAGCAAAGCAAAGCAATAAAACCAAATCCAAAATATGGCATCCAGAGACTCAATCTTGCTTTTTCCAGAGACACAATCTCAACTTTTTCCTTTGAAACAAGTCCAGCCACAGAGAGTTAGAAATGACAAGGAAATCAATCTCCTCCATAAACATGTTGCATCTAGGTAAAACCTTACAAAGGGAAGGCCTTGTAAAACCATGGCTTAGGCCTGTTACTTTGGCTAAGCAGAAAAGGGAAAGTGACTCAGCTGAATTAGAGGTAGAAAAACAAATTCTGTAACCATTGTCAGTTCACATTGTGGTGTATGGTGGTTGGTTGAATTATGTTTGTTATGATTTAAAACTATGTAGCTGATAAAGGTCTAACTGCTTAACAAAGCCAGGTTTTTGCAATAAAGCAGCTCTCGTTTGCACTGCTGGGGACTCTGCATCGTCACATCAACATTCCTGAAGTGTAGCTTCATAGGTCCATAAAACTGCCTCTCTTTAATAACTGGATAAATGGCAAGAAGCTCTGAGGTAAAAACTTCTTGCTGTCCCTTTTCAAATGCATCACAAAGTGCTCAAGTTTGGATCCTCCATCATTTGTTGTGATGGTAGAACCAACATTGCTAGTTGCTTTATATCTGGTAAGTTTTCTGAAGCTGCAAAGAACAGAAGCTTATCTCTTCATAAACACAGCTGTTTGACTAGGGCTCTTAACTGTGATTTGATTTCACTTTAAGGAGATTAGGGTTTATGATAGCATTTATCTTTTCTGAAACAGGGTAAAGACAGAGAACATGGGAGGTGGAAAAGGACCTACCTCCAACAGCCATCATTTCAAAATCTAGAATTGCCCATTTTTATTTTTAGAGAAAACATTCAGGTCGACATCAAATGCATTGCAACTCTACATAGCCACACTTAGCACTAAAACAAGTTGCTGGTACATAATTAATAAGTGGAAAAGACAATTTTTACCATCTGACACACACTGGTTTTATTCCTATTCCTCTCTTGCTATTTTTCCCTCTGAAATATATTTTAGAAGTGTAGCAGCTCACTCCAGAGACAAGAATCTACAAGCTTTCATCAGTAAAAAACTGTTAGAAAATGGAATAGGCACAAAATTGACAAAATTCTATAAAAATGCAATTCAGCTCTGTGAAAATTAGTCTAAATGGTTCTTGAATGTAAAAGGATTCCTATTCCTTTCTTCCCTATTGTTAGGGTATAATTTTCTAGGGATTTAATAAGCAAATCCAACAAATCACAAAAAAAAGTTTCATTTCTATAATATTCTTTACAACAGCTATACAGGACTTGTATGTCATCAATATGTTGATCACACACAAAAACGTACTTCAAAGTACACGCTCTCCTTAGCTGGTTTATAAATATGCATGTATTCAACACGCGGTGTTACTACAAAACCTCTGACGTCAAATTTTCCAACCAAAATCACAGAACAGTTTGGGTTGGAAGGGAGCTTAAAGATCACCTAGTTCCAACACTCTGTCATGGACAGTGTCCATTAGACCAGGATGCTCTAAGCTCCATCCAACCTTACCTTGAACACTGCCAGGGATGGGGCATCCACAACTTCCCTGCCAGCGCCTCACCTCCCTCACAATAAAGAATTTCTTCTGTATCTCTGATCCAAACCTACCCTTTTTCAGTTGAAAGCCATTTCCCCTTGTTGTATCACTACATGCCCTTCAAAACTGTCCCTCTCCATCTTTCTTGTCTGCCCTCTTAGATACTGAAAAGCTGCTGTGAGGTTGTCCTGAGGTCCTCTCCAGGCTGAACAACCCCCACTCTCTGAGTCAGTTTTATTGACTTTGATTTAGTCCCCACAGGATGGGCTTTAGATTAACTCACTGCATAAGCAAATGAGTCCTGCATTAATTTTTCAAAGTCAACTAATTGTTCTAAGAAAGCTATTTCTTTCAAAAAGTTACTTAAACACTTAGAACCACATTTGTAATTGCATTTGAGATCCCAAATGTATCTAATGAATTGGGAATGTCAGAGCTTCCCCATAACAAGATTAAAACAAACATAAATTTATTATATAAACCTACTAAATAATACCTGAAGCAAACTAAAACACCTGTAACTGCTATAAGATAAACCTTGTAAAATTATGTCCTATAGTTTCACTCAAACAATAAAATAGGTTCCTCCCTAAAGGAGCATTTTGAAAGCTCTTCAACACAGATTTTCACTTCAGACACTGTGATCTTCCAATCTGTCATTACTATCCCACATAGACCATTAGCTTGGAAGCCACCTCACAGGAAAGCTTCTTAAGATCTTTTTGACAAGTGTATTTGTCATAATTTCTTCCATTTCTCCCTGGCACGAGGGAGTCCAAAGTGATCAAAGGAGTAAAAGGAACCCTTTGTCACAAAGCAAGGAAACCCTCAGCTCTGCAGCTCACTTGCACATCTGGAAGCTGCCAAGGGTGTCCCAGCTGGAGTAAGAAAGGCTGTGCAGGAGTGACACTGCTTTTCCATCTCCTTGCCTCCTCACCTTCCTGGAGCCACCAGTGTCCTGATCCTGGGGCGGGAGTGGTAGCACAGGGCAACAGCTAATGAGATCTCAGCAGTCGTGCGGAACCAACACACCTGTCCACAGCTCCAGACACACGAGTGCAGCTTCACTACATCTAACTCAGAGCACTTTGGGCACTTAACCCCAGAACGAGATTCCAGCTACCTTAACACATTGATGACCATGCTCATGGGTTCAGGAAACACGGAATTCAGCTTTCTTCCACCGTCTTCTCTGGCTTTGTGGTTACAAATGAAAGTAATTGCTTCTATCAGCTCCCAAACGAAAATTTGTTGAAATACACAGCTGGGAATTCTCAGAAGAGTTTCTAATTTCCTATAATTTTCCACAAGTTTAAATCCACTGGAAACAGTGTTAAACAGCTTTACTAAGATTTTGAAAGACTAAAGATTACTAACATTTATACCTCTGAATGGAAAACATTAAGTAAGATAGTAACAACAGACTGCCATATTTGATCATCCATGGTATCTGTGGATTTTAGACTTTACGTTATTTTCTTTAACTTAAAAACTGATGTATATTTTCAACCACACTTGGCTTTCAAAACAGCTTCAGCAACTTTTTTTTTTTTTATGTAACCACATATCTCTGTATGTTTATACAATTATACTTCAGATAATATCCCACAGATCCGAGCCACAAAGAGTGCAACAGTCACTACAAATCCCCCCACAGCAGACAAATTCAAATGTAGAATGCAGTAACACAGAAGAAGTCTCGCTGTGTGGACACCTTGGTGTCTTTTTCTAAATCAAAATGCACATTCACTGCTTAGCTGAAGAAGTGACCTAAATCCAAAAGCTGTGAGCACAGCAGCCTTCCTAAATACTGGTGTGATGCTCTGTGCACTTCTGAAGGTAATCTGGGATAAATAAGTTGAGGCAATATTACTGTAGGACAGCAAGACAAAAGTAATGCTCTCTAGTAATTCTCCAGTGCTCACAACAATAGCAGCAAAATAATCAAGTTTTCTGACATGTATCAAAAAGAACATTAGAAGAACAAACAGCTGCTCCTAACATTGCTTTAATACTGAAAATTGCTTTCTATATTGTTATACTTGATAAATAACAGTAAAAATATTAGCTAACATTAAAAAAACAGGAATCTGAAACTTTTAAAAATTCAGAACAAAGGCATATATAAAGTTCACAAGATATTACTCAAGATATTACTGTAAAGGACAAAATTAAGAGCCCATTCGAATTAAACCAAAGTAGACAAAGGGGAAAGGTGTTTCATAAAATAAGGGAACAGTGCCAACAGGGACGGCATTCATTTTCCCTACAAGCCAAAATGCCATTGCTATTACAAACTATACAGAAATTATATCAGGAAAAATGTGTGTGACCTGAGCACATCAGCTGAACAGTGTGAGTTCCTGCTGCCTACATCCACTGCTTGATCCTGTGTATCCTGCATGAACCCTGGCCAGTTTGCAGTTCCAGTGGACACCAACCTCCTTGCACACCTTGGGCCACAATGCCAGCTTGGCCTACCTATAATGGATGTCCTACCAATACTGCACATGCTTTATAAAAATTAATCCCACCCAGTCTGGAGAGATGGCAAGGAATACACCACTGCACAGAGTCAATTCAGGTGAGATACCTATTTTATGAGGATTAGATGAAGGAAAAGGAAACCTGCAGCCTATCACAGGTTATGTTTCCATACTACTTTTATCTGAGGGTAACTGTGTGATTTTGCCTGCAGCTAGTCACGACACACATAGTACCACCATCACAGACGTAGTACGCTGGATGCTGGCATTCATAGGCGGCTCTCTGGCACTTTTATTTAGACTTTCACTAAAAGGGTACAAAAAAGGAGGTAAAAGCACAGGAAAACACACATGGGTAATATGTTAATTTTCTCATTTAGCCTCACCAATTCACCTCAGCCTTGATATGTATCAAGCCCCTTTTTTATCTTCTATGCCTTTCTTGATGAGAGGCTGACAGCCATATTTTAGAGAGGTAGTTGTCTGCTTAGGAACAAGGAACAAGCATTAGAGTAGACATTATTTCACTTATTGCCCAAGAGAGCACTTAAGCTTATTTCTTGAATAGTGAAGGCTAATAGACTGCCTTAACACAACATTGATTACTGAGATGCTTTCCTTCACATATATTTTATGTTGTTACTTGTTTGCAGTAAAACTTAAGTTCACATTTAGCACTTAAACCACATTTCATTAAAATATATATATACCCCTGAGAAAAATGACTTCTACTCTCTCCATGTGAAAAATTGCTCTGTAATACCAAAAGATTGACAGAAGAAAAAATCAAGTATTGATATGAAGGAATGGCAAGCTTGTACCAGAACATGACAACCCACTTTAGAAACTGCTGTTCTGCATAGGTAAATGTGTGCATCACTGGAGATGTATGGAAGATGTCTTTGGATCTATCATCAATACAGAACTGTTCCATCATAGCAGGCTGCCACAATGGGTACACCACAAAATTCCCTATAGCATTGAACTGTAGACAAATATTTCTGCAGACAAATAATTTTGGCCCTTCACAAATGCCATCAGGAAATCAAAAATGGAGCTCGAGAGTAAGAAAAGGCTCTTGAAAACCAGGCACAGAAGAGGATAAACAGGACTGTAACAAGAAAATTGGATTTCTACACTTAATATTTTTATAAAAGATACATTACAAGCTCATATTGACCTATAACATTGCAGTATTCTTGTCATTTATTTTTCTATTTATTCAAGCAAAGACACTTCTACAATACAGAGACCAAACACTGTTTTTGCACATCCACAGGGATAAAAGTGGTAGTGTTATACTTTCACACATGGAACACATACTTCAAGAACACAAGTTCAGAAGTCACACACAAAGAATTTAACAGGGCTAGAATGTCTTAGGAATGCCTTGGAAAAGGCACAACACATTTGCATGCATCCTAGCTGAATAAACCACTCATGCAGTTTTATCTACCATCTTTTCCTATATTGCTTGCTCATCAGTTGATTAAAAAAAAAAAAAAGAAAAAAAAAGAAAAAAAAAGAAAAAAAAAAGAAAAAAAAAGAAAAAAAAAGAAAAAAAGAAGAAACCAATGAAAGCCCGGGAAAACTTCTAACCTCATGTCCAAAGAAGTATTGACAAATACTAAAATTGATCTGCTTTTATTGTTAGCTTTTTAAAATTTATATGTATCCTTTAACAACCTTAAACAGTAGCACTGTTTAAGTGATACTGTATAAACAGTATCCTTAAACAGTAGCACTGATGGAAGAAATTAATCTATACTGATCTCACTTAAGATTTTTTTCCAAATATGATTTAAGAGTCTACCTTGGATCAAGTGCAGTATTTAATACAGAACCATTTGACCAATTTATTGCATGGAGACAGAATAATCCAGTAAATAGTTCTCTTTCTAACCATTAGCATGATATTTGAAATATGAATATTTAAGCCTCATGACACTGAAGTTTCTAATAACAAATATAAGGCATAATTATATCATAACTAAAGCTAACATTAGTTTTTTTACTTAAATCTTTGGCTTGTTTTCTACTTGCTAAGGTTCCAACAACAAGCCCTCTACCACTATATTTCTCTGGCAAACTTGTTCCATCTTACAGGATTGGTTACTTTTTCAATTATCAAGGCAAAGAATTCACCTGCTTCCTTGAAGTACAGCCAATGATTCTTTCTTGTAATGGTCAATTATGAAAAGATTCACTTTTCATTTCACGAAAAACTAGACATTTATGTCCTTGTCATGACTGCTTCCTGTGGAAAAAAGAAGGGTGCTTCACAGGTCATGATGAAGAAGAACAAAACAGAAGAAAAGGTTGTTTTCCTCCACCTTCTTCATGATTCTTTCCTTTGTTTTCTTCATTTTTTTTATTTAATCCTTTTTGCCATGTCACTGACTTAACTTTACACATTTTAATGCAGCTGACAAATCAAAAACTTTTTATTAAAAAAATATTTTATAATCTCACGTGCTAATAAAATGTAAAAATCAACATGAAAACATATGTTATGTCAACTAATAATCATAATTACTGTCTTAGCTTATTTAAGAAAGCCCTGATTGAAGAGGCTCATAAATTGATCCAATTTCACAGCCTACACAGGCTTTCTGGTGGGGTTTTCGGTTTTTATTTGTTTTAAGAAACACATCACTATAGTGCTTGTCTATTGTCTCCACTTAAAATAAGACACATCAAGCCAAAGAATCTGAAAAATCAACAGGAATTTCTGTAGTAGTTGGCAGTAACCCATAGCCTAGCACACTGCCACTAATATTACCATTTAACTTTCTCATACTTGGTTTGTTCACAGTTATATTTCACCATACTCACTAGAACTAGCCAATTGTGGATTGGTAGCCTAGAAAAAATACAAAGTATGACAGATAAGAGCTTCAATCACTTCAGTTTAATAATATTCAAGCATCCCTCCATGTACACCTTCTGATGCATTAAAATAACCACCTTAATCTTGATGTGCACTAGGATCAGATCACCCAGTGGACATTGGGAACTCAAACTGGTGTAAAAAACTGTGCTCTGCAGACAGTGGCACCCTTTCCAGAGGTTCTTGGAGGGAAGCTTTAATTTGTGCTTAGGGCTTCATGGCAGCCCTACTAGCAAAGGTGCCTTGGGGACATGCTGAATTCATATTGACACGCAGCCATGTGTGTGTGTAGAGGCCACACTAGTCACAGGTAAGACAGATAAATCAAATGCTAGCATCCCCCCATCAGTTTTTCTATTATCTGCCCCACTTTGTGCAAATTTCCTCCAGCTTCCCCAACACCTCTTGCTTTGCTGTTCTTCCTTAAGACATGGGACGGGGATTTGTCAAAGTCAATGAGCACTTTATTACAGTGAGAGTGCTCAGTAATGAACAATTCAGCAATTTAATGAGATTCTGTAGATCTGTCTCCAGCCTGTCCATCAAGTTTCACTTCTATAAAGCAGCCTGACACTAATCCTCTGGCATACCCAATCTTCACCCTGGGCTGAATATTAGATTCTTCCATGGTATATTGCATTACCACTATAACCTTAGCAAAAATGATGAACTTAACTGTACTTGAGGCAATATAGCTGGTCTAATTTGATTTTCTTCTATTGGGTTGACTATGAGGGAATTACTTATTTACTAAGATAAAGCAAGAAACCAGTTTCTTATTGCCTTCTGAATGCCCAAATTGGTAAATATTTATATGTGTCTTTTAATTCATTCTGGAAGCTGGAATATTTATAAATATATATTTATTCCTGGTTTTACAAACTGAATTAAAAAGATGCATGCACATTTTGCCTGCAGCAGAAAACTAGTTTTAAAAAATTCTTCGGAACAGCATTAGTAACCTTTAGGGAGGCTATTATGATAACACTTAAATGGACAGTGTGGAGTTTGTTGTCACTCAGAAAGCAGCATATTACCTATCTCTCCCCAGTATGACCCTGCAACAGAAACAGAGGCTTTGTCATATTTGCCTCATGAAGTGTTCATTGACTGGAGTGCACACAATTAAGAAAATTACGTCCAAGTCTTGCAAAACAGGACAGTTAGACAGGATTTGAAAACTCCCACTTCCCAAACATCATTATAGCAGGTTACAGAAGGCATATGACTGGGCAAATATCGAGTTATACTTGAATGGCTTCCCACAGAAACTCTTCTAGCAGAAGCATACCCAGGCATGTAGCCAGGGGATTCTACTGGCTCTGCAGAGAAATGATGATGAAAACAAATCAGCCAATCATCCATGCTCCATGCATAAACTTGTACATCAAAACTTGCTTCTGATAAAGGGAATATGGGCTAGGACTCCAGAGTAGTGTGCCTTAAAAACCTAAACCAAACACAACCCGTCATCATGTGTAGTGTACTGCAGGTTCTGCTGTACAGGCATCCTCCAGGGACTAGGAGAGGAGAAAGTCAAAACTTCATTTTGGTATTTGCAGAAAATATCATCTTTGTAACACACTCCATAATCTAAAGCCTCAAAATTTTGGAAAAAAATACGCCTGCTACATAACTGAAGGGTTATGTTACATCTTCATAATGGTTAACCTGACATTTTTATTTTTTTAAGAATGAATATTTTATCCTGCATGACATTATTCATCCACAGAACATGAAGCATCCCGCTGATGAATACACACTTTACACTTTGAGAAACTGATGACATCTAAATGTAGTTATTTCCTTAGAATAATCCAAAAGATAAATAGATAAATAATAGGGGTTGAAAAATAAATAAATCAGTTTTCTGAATCACAGTCTTCTCTGTTGGACCAATATAACCCACTTCCTAAAAGGAATGCACAGGTTTCCTTTCAGCAAGTTTCCTTCTGCCTTGAAATACACTGAAATACTTTCCTCTCTTAAAAATGACAGTAAAAAAGAAACAGAAAAACATCTTTGGGTAATCAATATTACAGAGATTTCCTTCCACTCCACAGTGAATTTTTACAGACATACGATGGGAACATTTCCAAGGACAGATTTTGGTTTAGTTTTTGTGTTTCTCTTAATAGGCTATGTGTTTTACTCACATTAGGTTTTCTCCCAGCCCATACACACTAAAGGTCACAACACAATGCTTTCATCTTGTTAATACTTTATGGCTAGCAATCTGGTCCTTTTCTAGATCCAGCTTTTTAAAAGGAAGTGATCTCAGGCTTCTTGCCACAAACTTTCCGTCGAAGCTTCCACTCATCTTGGAGCAGCGCTGCCTGTGTGATGATTCTCCCATTTGCTTCAGGCAAAGTCAGCTGTGGTGGCCCAAACAATTTCAATGACTATTGAAGTTATACATCTAAATTTGTCTGAAGTGAATGAGAGAGACTGCAGAAGCAGGTTTGCCACCAGACTCATGGCACTAGCCTCATCAGAGGCAATTATAATTGAGTTGCATGCATCAGCCATCTCTTCCCATCAAAGAAGTTGGATCTGGAGGAAAATCTCTGGCTGTATTTAAGTAGCAGAAGTGAAACAGCATGACAAATTTCTCTTTCAAACAAAGTAATTGCATTAACACAACACAACATTTTTAGAATTTCATTTAGAAATTTCCCTCAGTTGTTATTCACAGTTTTTGCTCAAGTGCTTATTCTCCCTCGAGATTGCTCCAGGGTTTCAAAACAACAGATTACTGCTATGGTTTATAGAGTGTCACACATTCTGGTTGTTCACCAATCTCCTTACCTGCCAGATTTGTTCTTCACTGAGTGAAGTGAGTCTATCGCTTTTAAAAACCTCTCGAAGAAGACAGTATGGGAGTGCCAGAACTTCTTCAGGATGACTCTTCAATAGCTCAGAGAGATGTTTTACTAAGAAGCCAATGACTGCATTCTCCAACAAAGTGAGGTTGAAAAGATCTGCAAGCTTGTACAGGTCCAAGTAATTAAAACTATTTAATTCCTAAATGGATGAAGCAAACAAAATACACGTCACAAAAATATCCCAAACATGAAATAGAGAATACAAAAATCCACAGGTCTCAGATAATGAAAAATGGTTATTTATTCTTTTGGAGTTGTGTAGAAGGAAAGCAATATAACTTGAAGTTAATTAACACAGCCTCATTCAAAATGTATATGTGTTACCATTGCATATGCAAATATATGTGATAGTACTAATTTATATTGCAACTCCTAAGGTTATATATGCATAAAGCATCTGTAAGAAATATGGATTAGTACATAATATAATAAACCAGCATGATTTACACTGTATGTCAAGAGCTCACAGGAGCTAACAAGTGGATTTAAAAAACGTATTTTTTAACTACAATGGTTTGTTACACAGCTAGTGTTTGTTCATTATTTACTGTTTTGATTGAACTAGGGCACCTGTGTAGCACAATTTTTGTTCTATAAAAAAACCTCTCAAAATACAAGATGCTGGGCTCCATTTTATTACGTATTAATTTTTCTTAATTGAACTAATAAACCCTTTTTTTTTTCTCCAACCACTAGCATCAAAATACAGTGGATCTTGGCCTCCTACTCCTTCTCCCTCTCCTTCCAGCAACTGAAAATGTGAGGAGAAAATAGCTATAGTAGCTCAAGGCAGGAAGCTTTGCCCATCCTGCTAACAGATGACCAATATTTATGGGCTAATGTTTTCAGCTTGGCACCCCTCATAAATTAGTAGCTAGACAACTAACTACCACTGTTCCAGACCACACTGCTCCCTTCAGGGAATAGGCCAAGAATTCACCTCTATTAGACAAAAGTACCCAGTGCAGCTGGGAAATGATCATGTTTACCCGCTTCCTCTGTTCTTGCTGCGTGCTCACACCTCTCTTCCTCTCTCCTCCGCAATCCCGGTTTTCATCTTCCAATTTACCGCATTGCTCCCTATCAGCTGCCTTCTCCTTGACCAGCCCCATGTGTGAGAATGACAAGGAGCCTCGTCAAGTCTCACTTTGCTGGTGAGTTAACACGGGGACTGGAGCAAGGAAGAGAAACAGACTAAATTAAGTCAATTTCACTTTCACTGCTCTGCTGGATGGAATGGCAGCACCAAATGAAACTGACAAGAAATCTTGTAAATGTCAAATGAGCTGCACGGCTGGCAGATAGAGCAGAGCAACAGGGAAGATGGGAAAGTGCGAAGAGGGGTTTTTTTGGAATGTTTTATGGACTACATCTTGAACGTGTGAATTGGGTGCCTGTCCTGATGACTGTGGAGCTGTTTATGCATATGCAACGGAGAGTGGAGAAAGAATTTTTTAACCTGCTTAGAGGAGTCAGTACTGGAGGAAATGGAATCAAATTTATGTGGAGGTTCCTGCTTGTTACATAATCTCTCAGTCTGAACAGTTCGCCTTCCCTAGCAGAGTTGTACACTAAAGATAAATACTATTCATTATCTACTTAGACTTCTGCATAAGAGTTTCCCGTGGTTTTCTTGGAAGAACAAAGGTAAGTTCTTTTCATTGTCAGAACAAGCACTAACAGTCATCATCCCAAAAGCCACAGCTATTCTAGTGTCAGCTCTTCCTCACACTAACACAGAGGAGGTAAGGATAAATCTGCAGTTGCAGAAAGAAAGAGAAAGGAATGAATTTTACATGAAAAGTATCTGGTCTGTGTGCTTGCTTAGTGACTTAGTATCTTCAGATCACAGATGGCACCTCACAACCCCACTCCTGTGATGGCCATGCAATGGTGACAACAACACAAAGTAGTCTAATCAAAGCAAACATCACAGTATTTGACAAGCAACAACAACAGTTTATTGTCCCTGGTTCAGAAAACTATCTTTTGAAAGAACTCACTGATTGAATAAATGCCAAATGCCAGAAAGAATAGAAGAGCTCAGTGTGTATTTATTGAGCTCTTTTGTGGTCAATGGCTATGTCTAGGGAAATAAATAAATAAATAAATAATCAAGCACTGTGAGCTGAGGATCAACAGTCCCACTAAAATACGTGGCTGGTCAAACCCCATTAAGTGTCGGTTGAGAAGGAGAGGTGGCTTTTAGCAAATTTCAGAGGAGGAAATACTGGAGATAA
This sequence comes from Vidua macroura, assembly GCF_024509145.1. Taxonomy (NCBI): domain Eukaryota; kingdom Metazoa; phylum Chordata; class Aves; order Passeriformes; family Viduidae; genus Vidua; species Vidua macroura. Next base: position 75,724,890 of record NC_071573.1, read on the forward strand.
CATAACAGAATCGTTATTAGAGAGAACCAGTAATGAGACACAGAAATGCAATCTACCCCTGAAACATCTTCACACTTTCAGTGAAATCTGAAAGACACTGGTAAGCCTTCATTTTAGGTTTGAATATTTTTCATGCACTCCAGACTCCCCTATCCTCTTAAATCAGCAGCAATCAAAGTTGTTTTTATGAAAGCTGTCTTACAGTTGAAGAGGCCAAATATACTTATGGATGTATATATAAAATCTCACCAGTTATTTATACTGCATGTAGTAACTTATTTCAGATGCTTGTTTATGTATGTGGGCTTATTTTCGGGGGGGGGGGGGAGGGGTTATGCGTTTACTTATTTCCATTGCAAAGTTTCAGATGACTTTTGATGCTTCCTAACATAATGTGTTAGTTACCTGCTGAACTTACAGTCTACTTGTTAATGGCTATTGAAAGGATGTTTTGTTAAAAATGGCCTTGGACTGGAATCAGTAATGTTCATTTTTGATTTTATAATGTTAGTTTTGATCTACAGGTTTGTATTGCACAGACAAAGAGGCAAATATTGCATTAGGTTTTACAAATTAAAATCAAGTTTATACAGTACTATACACTCCTACCTCAGTTATGATCCTAGAGGGCAAAAATGTCACATCGAGATTGCTCAATGTATACCCCAGACCACATAACTTTGCTCTTATAAGTGGTTAAACTTTCAAAAATAGTCTAAAATGAAGTATGTAAATTAGTTGCAAGGAAAATGCATTTTATCTTTTAGCTTTAAAAAAGTCCCACAGGAAGGATCAAAGCAATCACTGTCAGCTCAGTTTGATTTGAATAGATTTTTCACGCTAAAACCTTAATTGAATTTAAAAACTTTGGTAAATAGTGACTAAACAGGAAATTTAGGTGTGTTTATGAGTAAGAGTACTGGCAGTCTCTGCTTTCTACAGATTTTATTTTATTGAATTAACTGAGCAACTACAAAATTTTGAAGTAGTGTGCGACTTTCTTGTGGTACAGTATTGCAGTACATGTTCTTTGAAAACAGGCATTACAAACCAGGCTTATGTAAATTTTTGAAACTTTTAACCCCATTTTCATAAACTTTTATGTATATGCCACTTATCTTTTTTGAACTGAAGGATGAAATATGGACACAAGCAGAACTGTCATTAAGAGCTGAAGGTAGTGATCCTATCTCTTCTAATACCATGCATGTTACACTGCTGAAACACATTCAGGCTAAGAAAATTTGTATAAAATTACAGGTACAGCACTTAAAACTAAGTTGAAATAGTTCTGAAATCTCAATGTGAACTCAAACCAATTTAGTAAATTGTCCAAATTATTTATCAGTGTCTACCTTCCATCCCATCCATTCTACTCAGTGTGCATCCCCCCACTGAAGCAAGGGAATCTATTATTCCACATTAAGGGTCTTCTGGTTCAGTAGTATCAACCTTTAGATGCCAAACCAATTCAACAATAAGCTGACATTAAAAAGCCTCATAAAAGAAAATGTCTTCTACAAACAAACATAATCTGAAAGATGACAATATAAAATATTCAAAATAAATGATGTGACAGTGCGAATATTTTGATACAGAGGTGTATTTTGATATAGAGATATGATAAATTGCCAAACAGGAAAAATAGATATAAACATTGTGTTTAAGTTGCTTCCAAAATCATATTTATTCGTTTGTTCTTTAAAGAATAATTGCCTTGCACAAGCCACAGAAAAGGATGTAACAGATTGATAAATTAGAGTTAATCATAACCAAGTACACAGCAGATTACAATATACCTCTATTCCTGTGCTCCGTGTTATAAATAGCAGAAAAAGCACAAGGAGAACTAAGGGGAAAGAATGCATTTCTTTATGACCTTATTTGAAAGATAAACTCCTTGGGGAAATACAATTTATTCAGATTATCAAGACCCTGCTGTGCAAATCTACAGTCTGGGAGCACACTACGGAGATCAAACAATATTTACTTTATTCTGTTGGGTATAAAAGCTTTTAATGAATGCATAATTAAAACAGCAAAAGTATATACAGCTTTAGAATTCCACTGCCAAGCCAAGCCATTAATATCCAAAGTACTGTAACCAGTTGTAACTCCACCTGCTTCCTAGATTACAATACTGTTATAAATCAAGGTATTAGATTACTAGCCCTGCTGCTGTCACAGAGAAGAGTTGCATGGTGACACTATTCACTATTTCCCCCTTTTCTAAAAGAGGTTCAGCCTCTTTAAAGCAAAAAAAAAAAAAAAACAAAAAAACAAAAAAAAACCACACACACAAAAAAAAAAAAACCAAAACCAAAACCAAAAAAAAAAAAAAAAAAAAAAACAAAAAAAAAAAAAAACCACCCAAAAACAACCCCAAGTGTGAGGTCTCTGAGAGAGGGACATAGCTATTCAAAATCCTTAAGCAGCACAGGTCTTGACCCTACACCTCCAGGCTCTCTGCCACATTAAATACTATTAACCAGCTGCACCATTCAGAAAAAAACCTTGACAAAAATCATAGCAAAGATGGACCCCAAATAGATAAGGGATAGTAACAAAATGAAAAATTGTAATGACAAAAATACACTTACCAGACAACAAAAGGGATCAGCACAATTTTAAGATAAAAGAAAACTAGTTCTGCTGGGTCTAGCTGTTTCTTTGTATATTAAAAGTTTTAGTTCTGCAAAACCACACATATTTTCTTAAGAACTAACAGATCAGGCACACACTCAACAGCAATAGACACAAATGTTTCATAATAAGCATAAGCACAAAAAGTATATTTTAGATCTTATTTGAAATTTGCCTCTGTTAAACACCAAAGTCATCCAGTTGAAACATTAAAAGCATTCTGCTGAAGGCTGGTCACAGTGGAACAGCTGGCTCAGAATTTTTCAATGTACAGAACTGATTACTCTTATTATGAAATAAGTGCAGGCTGCAGATGTGTTTATAGACAAAGTAAAAGATGACTTTAAGTGACTCGTTTTATACAATTATTTTTTCTGATAGATCACTGCTTTCTCACCACTTGCTGTAATTCTTGCTTTTGTTTTCCTCTCTGAGCATGAAAAGTTAATTTGCACTCTTGCTGCTATTTCAAAGCAGGTCTAGAGCTAAGTAAAAGACCAACAATATCAAAACATTTCAGCCCTATTATTTTTCCTCTACCCTATGAGAATTCATTTCCCGTCTCACTTATTGTTTCTCTATATCTGCTCAGTTTTCAGATTTAATCCTGTTGGCTGGTGCTAGTGAGAATCCTCTTTGAAGGCACAGAGGAGGCCTGTGAGCTTCACAAGCACAGAGAAAAGACATGACATTCTCAGATTGCTCATGTGATGACACAAATGTGTGGTATTCAAAAAAAGAAAGTGAAGCATGCCATATGTAAAACTAAAAAAAAAGAAAACATTTTCTAGAAACTCAGATTTATCTACATTATTAAATATTACAAAAATCTTCAACTGCCAATCCAATTAAATATTTTAGGTGACCCTGATTATATATAACATTTATAATCCACATATACAATTATGTGTATCATGGAAAGAAATAAAATAATAAAATATTAAGACTACACAGTTAAATTTTCATGGTACCAGTGAAACAACTACAGCTAAGGTTCTGCAGAGGTTTCAATAGCTGCTTTCCCTTGGTTAACAGATGCTGCTAAAAGAATTTTAAAAATTATTTTAAGTGTCCCTGGCATAGGAACCCCCTAAATGAAAAGCTTCACATCTCACCAGCTACTCCTGGCAATATAACTGTAGCAATATATTGTATTTAACAAATAAAAGTACAGGGATGAAGGAACATGGAGATCTTCTAACTCTTCACCTGGCACTTTTATATCATTTCACACAGCAGAAACACAAAGCAAGGATTTAACGAGATTCATCGACATTTACCATTTTTGCCAATTATGGGAGCTTGCCTTTTCTTCAAACATGTTGTGAGAAATAACATTTCTCATAGACATTCATCTATCCTTTACTCCAGCAGAAATCACAGAATACAGTCTCAACAGATGATTTATCATTTTATATTTTTGCTAGCTCTTTGGAATTACTATAGTGTAAGAGGAAAGCTGAAAACTACTTGGCTAATGCATCAACAACCAGTATTTTTTTGTTTGCTAATATTGACAAATCCAGAAAGAGCAAGTGTTGTCCTTTAGAAACCCAAAGCTTATAGGAGTACCAGCCAAAATAAATAACTAAAAAAAAATAGGACTGTATGATACTACTTCTTTTTTTTTTTTTTTTTTTAACTTACAGGCTCCCATAACCATTTAAGGCCATGAGAATACAAAAGTGGAAGCCTATTCCTCGACTATGCCACAAGCTCATCAAAACATCTTCAGCATAAATTAAGAAAGAACTGTCTTGTTCCCAACCAGTATTACAAGAAGGCTCAGCTGATTTTGAGACTCCATCTCTTAATTTAGTTTCATTTACTCAAACAGTTTATATATATTTGTTTCTGAGCCAAAATTGTCTTTTAGATTTAACAGCACAATGTTTCTCTCTCTGCTCCCCCCTCCCTCGGTATTTACTCCCTTTATATATTTACAGAAAACAATTATATTCCTCCTCAGCCCTCTTAGCTGACCTTTTCTACACCTCTCACAGTTTTGATTTCACTTATTCTTCTGCATGGACAAACTCTTCCCAGTACTCCTGATTTTCCAGCAGTACCTTGTAAAGTAGCATTAATACTTCTTTAGCGTTATAAATTAACTTTTTTATGAAATTCAGACTGCCTTTTTCTTGATGCCATCACATTAGTAGCTCTTAGTCACATGATTTAATGCATGAAAAGTCTCTGAACTTGGTCCTCAAGTGAGACGCAGAAACAGCCAGTCAGTCTGGCAAGTAAGAGAGAACTAATGTGACATATTATGATGCAATAGATATTATGCAATAATAGATATTATGCAATATGATGTGTAATTATGATGCAATAGATTCTACTGAGGATGCTCAGAAACTATTTTCCAATCACTTCTTTAATTGCATTCTGTCTTTGAGCAACAGATCTTGTAATTGTCTGGCTCCATACTAGTTACTGGTGGGGAAATTATTTCAATGAATTTTTAAGACTTGTTTCAAATTGTATCTGGATTAATGGGCTGAGGCCAACAGTATGGGACTTAACAAAGCCAAGCGCTGGGTCCTGCACTTTGGCTACGTCAACCCCATGCAGTACTACAGATTGGGGGCTGCAAAACTGTGCAGTGGAAAAGGACCTGGAGGTGCTGGTCAATAGCAGCTGAACATGAGCCTGCATGTGCCCAGGTGGCCAAGAAAGTCAGCTGCATCCTGGCCTGTATAAGGAATAGTGTGACCAGCAGGGCTGGGGCAATGGTTGTCCCTCTGTACATAACTGCACTGGTGACGACACAGCTCGAGTGCCGTGACCATTTCTGGGCCCCTCACTTCAAGAAAGACACTGAGGGGTTGGAGACAGTCTAGAGAAGGGCAACTGAGCTGATGAAGGGTGTAGAGAGTGACTGATAGGAAGAGTGGTTGAGGGAGTGGGGATGTTTAGCCTGGAGAAAAGGAGGCTTGGGGGTGACTTCATCACTTTCTACAACTGCCAGAAAGGAAGGTGTAGCCAGGTGGGGGTTGGTCTCTTCCCCCAGTGACAGGAGAAGAGGAAATTTCCTCAAGTTTCACCAGGAGAGGTTCAGGTTGGATACCCGGAAGAGTTTTTTCATTGAAAGGGTGGTTAAGCATTGGAACACACTGCCCAGGGAAGTGGTGGAGTCACCTTCTCTGGAAGTGTTCAAGAAACAACTGGACATGGCAATGCGATGGTTAATTGACATGGTGGTGTTTGGTCAAAGGTCAGACTCCATCTTGGAAATTTTTTCCAACCTTAATGATTTTATGATTCTATTCTGATGAAAGTAGGTAAGTAAATCCTCCTCAATATACTGAAAACCAAAGTAAGTCTTAAATCAGTATTAAATATGGAAACTTTTAGACATAGAAAATAGAAAAAGAAAAATTATCTCTAATTCACAGTACATTAAAGTGCAATTTTTATTCTTAATTCATATCTCCATTACCAGCATGGAGGACAGAGGAAGATGGAAAAAAAATTAAAAATCAACATTTCTGATATATCTGTTAATAGAGGTATTAGTGTACATGACAGTTTCCCTTTCCAATGCCTTTTTTAAAATAACTTGCTATTTTGCCAACATTTAATAAGTCAAGCTGAAGTTTTCCAGCTTCAAGATGAATCACTTGTAACCTCTTGAAATCATCCCTAAAAGCATATTATACATTATTAAGAATGAGCCTGACAGGAAAAGACCATTGCTCTTCCATATTAAAAAATATTCAGAATGGAAATAAATCATAGGAGTTGCTATCCCTGTGAACAACTTCCTCTGACACTCCTCATTAAGCCTCTAGAAAAATAATTTGGATATGCTCAGTAACACCTTGTTTGAACTTTTCAGTCCAAAATCTTATCACATTTTAGCTGCACTGCCCATAATCTATTCCACAGCTAAGTAAGATTATGTCTGCATCATTGTGCACTGTGGGCCTAATCACAATGACAAAACCTGAATGCCCAAAGTCTGTTTTTATTGCTCTGCTTGGGATCCACTTTGGAGACCCAGCAGATCAGAAAAAGACACTGTCACTTTCAGATGCAGAAGCATGAAAAAAACCCAGGCCAAAGAACACGAGAGCAGATCCAGACCTCAGGGATTACAGGAGGCAAACAGTACTGGAATATGGCAAGAGATTTAGAACCACAAATCAGAGAAGACATGGCTTCTCGAGGAGGCTGAGTGACTGCTCCTCCAACTACTCTGCATATATGTAAGTGAAAAGTGATCAAGACTGATAAAAAACATCATTGTCACTAACTAAAAAAGGCAACATTAACAACTCAAGACATTACACTAAATAACAAACAGGGAGCCTATTTAAAATTATCACTATACTAATGTTAACTCTCATTTAATTGATGTATACATGTGCTCTGTATTAAGCCCAGCAAGGAGTCACTTTTCTTAAAAACATGTTTCAGGGAACAGCCTGTCACCAAATTCTTAAGGATTACAAAGCTAACTGACACATCTAAAAACTAAGAATTGGAAAAGGGTAGCTGTAGTGGGCTGGTCATCTAATAACATCAGAGAATTAAACAAATTGCCTAAAATACATGGAATAACAGGTTACATAACACAGATCAATTCAAGTCTCAGAAATGTTTGCAAAAGAACCCAAAGCAACAAAACTTCTTTAGAATTTTAAGGCAGTGTGAGATACTCCATCTACTGAAATGCTGAATCCAATGCAGGATAACTCAATGATGAGTAGAACTTTGATAGACAGAAGTCCTCAAGGAATCAATTTGTATCCAATACTGTTAACAGTTTAATTGAAGTAGAGAATGGTAAGTTTTGCCTGCAGAGTCTGCAGAAGACTATGTAAGGACAGCATGAGTATTGTCAGGCTTTCTCTGTTACATAAAAAGAAAAAATAAATCGTGTAGACATATCTATATCTATCTGGGAACCAGTAACATAATATAGAAAATATACCAGGTTCTATTTGGAACAACACTGACAAGCCATCAGGAGGCACTAACAAGCAGTCATAAATAGCAACATCAGTTCTCAGCACAGTGCTGCAGAAAAAAACCCCACAAACAAACAAACAAACAAAAAAAACCACCACTCATGTCATAAAATGCACAGCCAGTGCTGCCCAATAAAAGAAACAAGCCTTCTTGCTGCTTCAGTATTACATTTTAAATCTACTCTTCAATTATTGGTCCCAGTTCTGAAGTCCAAACTTTAAGGATACTTAAAAACTACAGGTTGGAAAATGAACTTTGCAACATTTCAGGTGCTCAACTTAGTTTTTTTTGAAGAAAGACTCCTGGAGGAGTTGATCTTGAGCAAAGATATTTATAACATGGAGAGAATATATGAAAGGAAAAATAGCTCTGACTAAATTTTCAGAGAATAGTTTCTGGTGCGTGAATGTAGGATCAGAGCTGCCCTGGACAAGGAACTAGAAAGTACAGGACTGTTTGCATTGGCTTCATGGGATTATGTACATTTTGCAGCTCTGCATTAAAAAAAAAAAAATTACTGCAATAAAACTAGTTTTTTTTGACAACTGTCTGTACAGGTAAAGAAGGAAATATTTGTGCAATTTGACTGCTAGGGTTATAATGGTTTCTCATTCCTCTCAAAAGCAAGAGACTTGTTGCAGCTGCAGGAAGATATGAGAGTACTCAGCAGTTAAAAGAACCTGACTGTAAGTATGTGAATGATAAAAAGGCAACATTTCCATTTTATTTGGAAAACTGTTATTTGTTCAGGTATCTCTGTGCTCCTGCAATATCTGACCTCAGCTCAAAAATCACTAATAATTTTATTTTTGTTGCTCATAGCACTAAACCAAGGCAAATTCTCATTTTACAGAGGAAAAAAGGAGAAGCAGAAGAATAATTTAAGATTTCCCATGATGCAGAATATACAAAGAAGAGAACCTCAAATGCCTGGAACCCACTCCAGTGCTCTAGTAGCTATATAATTCCTGTCTTTACCAACTTTAACAAAATTTTAAGTTATGTATACAGTTCAATATATTAGCAAAATGTCTGCAGGGTGTATTGTATAGGCATTATACCCCAGTAAAAAAAAAAAAAAACAAAAAAAAAAAACCTCTCTACGACTCTCCCCAGATTTATGCAGTGAAAAGAACATCTCTTCTTCCCACAACTAGGAGCTGTGTTCTTAGTAGGTTTACAATGTATTAATCAGAATCTATTTCAGGACATATACAGCATTAAAAGGGATAGTGGCAGGCCATATATAGACAGAAAAGTAAAAGAATGAGAAAAATCTGAAGAACCACTGAATTAAAAAAAAAAAAAAAGTCTGGACACGTGAAGATCAAGGGGAGTTTGCTTGTCTTTCACAGAATCACAGCATTAACTAGGTTGGAAAACACCTTTGAGATCATCGAGTCCAACCTATGAACTAACACCACCCTGTCAACTAGATCAAGGCACTAAGTGCCACATCCAGTCTTTTTTAGACACTTCCAGGGACAGTGCCTCCCTGGGCAGCCCATTCCAACAGCAAATCACTCATTCTATGAAGCACTTTTCCCTAATGTCCTGCCTAAACTTCCTCTGGCACAATTAAGACTGTGTCCACTTTTCCTGTTGCTGGTTGCCTGTGAGCAGAGATGGACCCCCAGTAGGCTACAACCTCCTTTCAGGTAGTGTGACAAGGTCTCCCCTGAGCCTCCTCTTTTTTTCCAGGCTGAGCATATTTTATGCATTATTGACTAGGGATTTACCTTTCTTTCAGTCAGAAATTATTGTAAGTCTGACTTTCAAAACTAGAAAACCTAGAAAGGGTGAAGGCCAAATGTAAAAAATGGGCCCTGACTTAACATCCAGTTTCATTTCCTACATTTGACCTTCAGTAGTGCTAAACAAGTCACAAGTCTACCCAAAACTAATACATGTGAATGTTCACACTGCTGAAGGTGCCAATCACCAGCAGGAATGCATGAGCCTTCAAAGATCATGATGACTCTTGTCCATTTGTTTCTAGCAGTTCTTACCAAGAATAAAAAATAATTCAATCCCTCACTTCCAAATCTCAAACAGTTTACAGTCAGAATCTCTTGTTTAGCATAAAGTTGTTTTTTTTTCCACAGAGAAGAACATTTAATCAATGCACCATATATGTAACACAACCAAATGACAAAATTCTCAGTGACTTCAAGATTTCACCTTAAAGACACCACCTTTAAAAGCTGAATAAATCATTGTAGGCTCAATTTTTAAAGTGTTCACAACTACAGATACTTGCCAGGATTTCAAACCTGTAGAGTTTGAAAGGCACCTCTCCAGCATTTCCCTTTAAACATAACAGAATCAATTGAAGCAATGCTCTGTGGAGAAGGACCTGGGAGTCCTGGTGGACAACAAGCTGTCCATGAGCCAGCAGTGTGTCCTGGTGGCCAATAGGGCCAATGGTGTCCTGGGGTACTTTAGGAAGAACATTTCCAGCAGATCAAGACAGGTGATCCTATCCCTCTACTCTGCCCTGGTGGGGCCACATCTGGACAGCTGTGTCCAACTCCAGGCTTCTTAGAAAGGGAGAGACATGGAACTCCTGGAGTGGGTCCAGCAAAGGGCTACAAAGATGTTTAGGGGACTGAAGCATCTCTACTATGAGTCTCCATCACTAGAAATATTTGAGAACTGTCTGCACACAATCCTGTGCTCTGTGCTGTAGGATGACCCAGCTTGAGCAGCAAGGTTGGATCATTCAACCCCCAGGTTACCTTCCAACCTGACCCATTCTGTAACACTCTTTCACAGAACCTTGGAAGGGTATTTAAAGATGAGACATAGCTGAGTTGCTTCAAAAGGAATGTACTTCTGCAGAAAAGTCACTGCTTTCAAAAATTAACTACAGCTTACTGAAGAAGTTTTTAGCCAATGATTGTTCTATGCAATGTTATAAAAGCTAGTCCTTCTCAAATACAAATTTCAGTAAGAAATGTTGCTAAAACAATCAAATTTCAACGATTTCAACCACACTTATAAGCAAAACCCTACCAACAGCTTATAAAAGGTTACACAGGTCTAATACCGTTTGTTTTTCCCCCCAACTCAAAATATTCACACACTGATCATTTTTGCCACTTGCTTTGCTCCTTTTCAAGAAATTCTTTAACCTGTTCAAGTTTTGGTCCAGGGCTGAATGGTGCTATGTGAGTCCAGATCTTGATTAGGAATACATGGAAGTTAAGACTCACAATAGTACCTAGGGTAGTCAAATCATTTCAAGTGTTTGGTTACAGTGAAGTTTCAATAGCAGTCTCGGGGGTCCTGGACATCATCATTGCACACGTGTACTTCCTACATACTTCAGTTCCCCATGAAGATGGTAATGCTGCAAATATGAGTAAAAATACTGAGAGGCAGGCAAACCCAAACACAAACACATATGAACACTGATTTGGGGCATGGTGTATAACAGTAGGCCTGTCCCCCAGTGTTTTTCATGTTCACAACATGCCACCTCAAGTCAGTTGGACTTCCAATCCCAGTGACTGCTGACAACTGAACATACCTGGGGTTACTACAATACTTTCCCATGATAATCAGGTGTGCTGAGATGCTATGGAAACTCAAGGCCATATCTATATCTAATCACATACGTGATTAGAATAGACAGTGCTTCCAATTTACAAGGAGAAGCAATTTAGAAACAAATTCCTCTATAGAAATTCCACTATATAGCTTTGAGAACTTCGACAACAAAGGTCAAAGTGTTTACAAGACAAGTTCAGCCAATGTATCACTACCCCCCAAATCCAGAGAACACAACAGCTCCCAAAAAATTACTGTATAAAGAATTCCACGTGTTACCAGTTCAGTTCCTACTGAACTGTAAATAAAAGCCTTGGTTTAAGATCTAATACTGCTTACGCAGCTAGACACACTCTGTGACAGAAAACACAAATTCCATAAAACTGTTTAAAGAGATGGGAAATCTAGCAAAAACTTCCTCCAAATTAATAAACAGATGTTTTGAATATATTACACAAGAAAACACAATATATTACACAAGAATATATATAATATAATATATAATATCACATTATTACACAAGAAAAGGTGAATGAAGTTACAGGCATTTCTCATGTTTTAAATAACACACTCACAGGATGTTATTGATGGTTAATAAAATTGATGCCACTAATCTTTAAGTGTGGATCTTTAATTTTTAGAATTAGTGAGAAGAATGAGGACAGTTTATAACTTTCAAAGCTCTGATCACATACTGGCTTAATTCAGTAAGTCATTACAGCATGTATACATTTATGTTCATTCTGGTTTCAAGGCCTATTCAATACATTGGACAGAAAGGGTGTTTTTATTCTAAATGGAGTTAGTCTACATCACTATTATGAAACAAATTACAAATTCTACTCATGCAGTTGTGCAAACAAAATACCATAAATGATGGAATGTGCTAAAATGCTGTTTCATTTACTGCTGCTACAAGATCTACTGGAGAAAATCAACAGGCTTATATGGAACTTGTTCCTTTCTTTGTGGTACCCTATCAATACAAATGGTTTAATAATATTTAACAGTAGCTAAAAAGAGATGATAATCTGAAATACTTCCATTTATAAAGCTACTTATACATAACTTAGGCTTAGGTAATTTTCCTTACAAATCTTTCTTAACTAGCAAAATTAGTTAAGTATGTCGTAAGCAGTTCAGGTAGATGGATCACACAGTAATGATTAAGCCATCAGAAAAACATAAAAAATAGTGGGGCAGGGTATCAACTGCCAATTCTCTAAGTTTGTATCAAGTCCAGATTTCTTATGCCTTCAATGATATATAGTCTATAAAAAAGACTAAAATGCAAATACTGCATAACTGGAGAATGTGTCAACTTGGATCCTCATTACTTCAGTCCTTCTTCACCATTCAATAAACAAGGTTTTGAAAGTCTGTTCCATTAAACTGACTGAAAAATTTAATTTACAAGGTCTTTTTGACATCTTTTAAAGACAGAGCAGACTGAATCATTCACTATTTTCCTTAGCCTAATACTTCAGGCACTAAGTTGCCTCCTGAAATTCTATCAAATAATACATTTTCTCATTCATTTTCTTAGAGAAAGATTTTGCTACTGCATTTAGACTTTGAAATTGACTCCCATGAAAATAATACTAGTGTATCTAAAAATACAAAGTAGATAAGAGGTAAAAGACATTTACTTCATAATGAAGAATGAAAAATATCAGTTTTATTTTGGGTAAGCTAGTATAAAGGAAAGAAAAGATGAACAATTAGCTCTCTACTACAGTGATACTTCTGAGATAAAATCTCATTGTAACTCACTTCAAGCCCAATGTTCTCTTCAGGTTCATAGGTTACAAATGATTTATAGTCACCATTTCGTACTTAGCATTCTGGCTTTTCCCATATTGTAAATACTTTACCATCAAAGTACTTTCTTGTTTCGGAAATACCTTTGCTAAAATGGCTCAATACAACTCAAAGTGCTTTAGATGAAAGCAAATTTAAGTAAAATTTCTCTCTGCTTCTTTCCAGGAGGTAAAAAACCCCTCTCTATGTCTGGTGCCTATATTCCTCTTCTTTCACATTAGAGCTGTAAGTCTCTTCTTTCAGGTCACGTCTTCCACATAAAAGTGCTAAACTAATGCCGCTTAATGACAAATTAATGTCCATGAATAAAAAATACACCTCTAATAGCATAGAGTAATTTGCCATTACAATATCATCATTGGACATGCCCCTGGTTTAATACGATGTATTTAATTCATAACTTAATGAGTGATATATAAAAAGAGAGAGATGAACCCTGCAATTACATTTATGTGAGTCTGTCACCTTATTTGTAAAACCTTAGAGTCATTTACATTCAAATTAGAACAAATGAGTGATTTCACAAAGTGCAGTGATAAATGACCATTGCTGCACAAGACAGAACTGTATTTCCTGTGAAAACATTAACAGTTTCCTATTATTTGTTAAAAATTACAATGCATATTGCCCAGTGTTGTGTGAATAATGACTTTTTTACTGATTAGGTCAGAAGACTAATACGGAGTAAAAATAAATAATTTTTCTTTTCATTTTTTCTGATTTTAGCTTGAATTTCTCTGCTCAAACTGTTACGGACTCACACTGCCACCTGCTGCCCAGGCCTGGGTAGGAAGGGCCCGACTGACTCATTTCAAGTCCAGTTCAGCCATTCTGCCTTCTGGGTGTCATTTCTTGCAATAAACAAAATTTTCCTCCAGACCTCTAAGTGGACATGTCGCTGAGAACACAAGCAGATAAAGATAGCTGCACTACCCAGTTACAAATGCTTCCATTCTGGGGACTCATGCATCCAAACTGCCTCAACTTGTAAGGAGAATTTAAAGTGAAATACACTGGGGACCAGGAGGGACAAGGAGAACATAAAGCATCAGTATCGACCAGATGGCAATAAAACCAAAGAAGAATTTTGTACACTAAGCATTCTGGCATTCATCAGCCCCCGTTTACAGCTTTATAAAAATACTGGAAAGATTCCAGAAGCAGAAATCTTTCAGGGAATGATGGACAGAAAGGTCATTTAAAGAGTCCTCGCTGGCTAGAATGACAACATGAGAAGGGCAGGGAGGGAAATTGTGAAGCAATATAGTTTCCCAGCTCCTATTTAAAATACATACTTGAAGCTGTTTGCCCTTCCTGACAGAACCTGCAAAGAGATGGAAGATACAGCACTAACTGCCTCTTCCCAACTTGTGACCTCTCCTGCAACTTTGCTGCAGAGGACTGGCAATGTGTATCCATACAACCACCTAGACAGCTTGGGAGCTTTGATCTTGCCAGCAATAGTTAACCTAGATGTTGCAGCACCATTTCTTTACACATCCATCATCAGTTTCAATTCACACTGCAGATTAATAGCAGCAAGTGGATTACAGTAAGAATGGGATTCAAAGTGACTGGGTATTTTCACTTTTGTATATTTTCACTTTCCTTACTGACACCAACTGAAAAATGGAAAAAACCACCATCATTTTTTTCATGAGTCCCATTTTAAGTTGGAATCCTTACTAGTGCAACCACATTTCATATATATAGATTATTATCTCTGTAATGTATCAGTATATTAAAGAGATAAAAGAAAAAAATTCTCCAAGTTATTTTTGAGTTTTCTCCAAGAACTTTTCTAATGACTATCAATAGCTCAATGACAACAGCTGACAAAACTTGCTCCTTCAAAAAATAGCAGGCTAGCACAGCAACAACTGGTTGTGTAACACTTAAAACCAGGAAAATGTATGACATTATTTTTGTCTACTTTGTATTCTTAGCATGGGAAGGTTACTTCACCACAGGATAAAGTTGGTAGACTTAAGCTTGCTGGTGGTGACTAATTCTGGGGGATTGAGGGAAGTGTGCAGAGTGTGCATGCATGCACTTAGATTAAAAACTCAGTATTAGTTAAAAAAAGCAAGCCTTGGTTGCTAGATGACCTTTAGATTTTCTTTCCAGCAGTTTAATTCGCTCTATATGAAAAACCCAGGAGCTAAAATCCCAACTGATCTGGGGCTTCTAGCAATACAAAGGTGATGCTCTCAATCTCTGGTGTACAAATTAATTCATCTCTGAAGGAGTTTATCTTAGTGAAAGTTGGGATTGTCATTGGCACCATTCCAAATGGAGAAGTTGGGTTTAAGAAAAATAAATAGCTTTGAAGCTCTGGCTTACCCACATATATAAACCATGCACACTCCTCCTTTTAATTCCACACGCAAATTCATTTGTAGCTTCTTCTGTTTAAAAACAGTAACATATTTCAATCTACAACACATTCAAATAGTTTCAAATTAGAAGAAGAAAAGACTTAGATCATTAGGCATTTGTATACCAGGAAAAAAAATTGTTCTTTAAGCCTAAATTGACCATTACAGTAGAAGGTTAAAAATCAAATGCCTCTACCCAAGACAATTTGCCTGCTTCAATTACTACCATAAGGATTTGTGAGTTGATTAACCTTATTTTTGTATTCCAGGTCTGATTCTCCTCACTGTCTGCTTTTGTACACAAGAATCCAGAGCAGCACAGTACAGAGGCAATTCCAAGAAAATTCCAATTGACTGCTGTTGTACACTGCTGTGCCCAAGCTTATTATAGTCACTTACCTATAATGTTCTTTTCTTTTTATCTTAAATTAGCTGTCTTTAAAGATGGTATGACTGACATCAGTAGCAAGCAAGCAGAGTTCCATTTAATGTAATAAAGTTTCTAAAAAGTAATCTGGTACATTTACCATTTAGCAGGGAACCTAATGTGCTTCAAACTAATGGGAAAATTGGCATCAAACCTTCAAGTTCACTTGACACAAAAAACATTTAGGATCCCAAGAAGAATTTTTACAAGTCAGAGTAACTTCAGTGGCTATCAGGACCACAATTGCTCATGTCTACTATACCTGCTCCTCCTAGGACCTATGAGAATAATAAATCATTTCCAGAATTAAGTACAAGTACTGTCACTTCAAATAAGTCTGTACTGAAAATATGCCACTGTCCAAACAGTATACATAATATACATAAATTATATCCCAGACTCTGTCCAGTGTATAAACTTAATTTGTTCTTCACAAAAGGTGCCTAATCTAGCAGCAGAAAATTAAAGGGATAAATGCTATCTAACAGTCATACCATGTCCTGCCTCTCAGAAATGAGTCCAAGCTTTGCTTTGGACTGCTCTGCAACTTCTAAACTCCTAACCCACAAATAACATACATTGAATGTAATTCAGAATGTATCTAGAACTCCACTGAAAAAAAAAATGTACTTCAGAATATACAGAAAAATCACTTAGCTTTAAGATTTCAATTATGGGCAGTCCAATATCCCAGATCCCTGAATACCAGTGGAAATCAACTTCTGCTTTAAAAACCAATTACTCCTCACACAATACTGAGCTGTTGTTGATCAGTAGAAGGAAATTCCATTAAAAACTTATATTCTCAATAGTATTCCCTCCTTATTAAGACTCTTTGATTGTTGAAATAATTTGCAGTTTGTGGCTCTCTGGTACTGAGTAACCAAACAGTTGAGGAAAAAGACAAAATTTCTTAGATCTACAACTAGTTATTTAACTCAGACATACTCATGAAACAAATATTTTGATGTTCTGAATAAATGTTTTAACACATTTATTCTCTTGCATAAGAATAAAGTTGTCATGTATCCTTCAGAAAAACATTCACAAGCTTTAAAGTGCAAAAATAGGTCATCACAAACACACTACCTAATGCCATGTTCTCTACAGTACCATTTAAAAAGTCCATTTTCAGATGGCCAGCACATTTAATGCCTTTAACTAGCTATCTCTTGCTTTCTCCTATATCATATGACAAATATGGTGCACTTTTAAAAGGCAAAGGAGATATTCAGATAACCCATTCCTGTTACATTTCAAAGTTTGCCTATTGGCTGCAGCTCTCTGCTTTAGCCTCCTTTGAAAAACCTTAGCCAAAACTGACAATCAACCTGAGCTGGAGGAGGAAGTTGGGAAACAAGAACCTAAGAGAACTGGATGTGCAGGCTGCAAGCAAATGCTGTGTGAGTGATGACAGACCTTAGTGCCACTGAAGGTAGACAAAGTTCAAGTCTTTAGCTCTCCCACACCTCTGTAGCAGTTAAGAAAAGCGCATTGCCTTACCGTTTGTTCAGCCTGAGACAGATGTGTGCGCTTACAAGCCTTGTTTCAATGTTTAATGTACCTGAGAATTATGCAGATGACATGAGATTCATGAATATGTATGTGTCTCAAATAAAACACATCAGCATGCTTCAAAAGAGTCCCCCTTCTACAAATGAAGCTAGAAACAAAACCCCCAAACAGCAGAGGTTGTGAAATAATCATAATTCAAGGTATGACAATGCTGATATGGGGGGAGAAGTCTGCACTACACAAAGCTGGAATTAAGACCAAAAGTAAGGAATACTTGGGCATTTCTCTTGTTTGGAAATAAAGAAAATATGATTTAGCACAGTTTTAAAATAAAAACTAGTTAATTATCAATCTAAACTGAGCGTGCGTTTTCAAATGAAAATATTGAATCAACATTAGATGTCACAGAACATTTGATAATGAGAAGTTTATAGATGAAAAAATGCATTTAATAAACTAGCAGTGTTGTCAGAAACCTCCATTGCATTACATTATTGAGGGAAGGGAGAAAATGTTCCTCTCCTTTTTCCTGTCTTTCCTTTGATTGAGAACTCTTTTAAAAAATTGCCATAAATGCAATTTAAATGATTTGTTAAAGTTTTTTTTTTTTTTAATGCATCAAAAAATTAAAGTCCTCTAATCTGTTTAGTCTATAAAAAAGAGGATCTGTCATAGTCAAAATAACATTTTGTTTATACTAAGACAATCAAGAGGAAATTCCTTAAAGACCAGTCAATATAAAAGTCAGCGTCAGCTGGAAATTATTCTGTCCCCAGTGAACTAGAAATAATTCTTGACAATCAGACACTTCAGCAATCAACTGAGATGGATCAGATCATTACAGTATTCTTTGGAACCTCATAGACTACCAATGTGCCTCAAAACAGATACATGAGCGGGCAATGCCAATTGCATTTGTGCCAAAAACCCCCATCCTTATTGAAATGCATGGCATTATTACAGGTCCCAGATAAAAGTATCAAAAAGAGAAGAAAGTCTTCAAGACAGTTCCAATGAACTGTCAGGCTGGATCATCTAGGGAAGAGCTGAAACAAGTGCTAACAATAAGAGCAGCACTCATACAGGAAAAGCTTGGTCTAATCAAAACAGTTAAAGACAATCCTAACAAGTTAAAACTCTGTGTCATCATTACACAACAGTAAATGACAGCTAGATCCCACACACCGTATTTCCTGAATTTAGGCTAAAGTAAGCTAAGTTCATGATATCTGAACAGCTCAAAGCAGCTCAAAATAATTCAGTAGCACTGTAAATGAAGAACTCTGGCACACTCATTCATCAGAAAGAAGAGAAAGGGCAAGCACTATTCCTTTTCCAGCATCTGTATCGCAGCACGTGGGGTGACAGGACACCCCAGTTACCAACTGCAGAGAGGATAAGTGCTTTTAAGAGAGGATAAGCCTTCTTTTAACTACTTGGATTTTATTTGCAGATAGTACTAAAATAAGGCAAGAGCTATTTTTTAAAGTCACACAATAGTATGTAGAACATAAACAGATATTTGATTTAATTAGTTTGGACCTGAAAGATATCACAGTTTTAACATGCAGTACCTGGTTGACCTCTGTTAAAAAGACTTACAGCAACCACTCAAGGCTGATTACCTGTATGGACTGCAACCATACAAAACAAACAAGACAGGTGAATTCTTACTGTGATCTATTCAGACTGCAGGTCTGTCTACATGTATGCCTTGCTGAGGTGAACTTGGTAAAAAAAACACCGTAAAAAAAAGTAAAATACAGCCAAAATCCCAACATGATATAAGCTACAGCCACCTCACAGATGTGCATGCAGATTCCAAACCTTTACGATCAGACCCTGATTCAAAAATAGTTTACAGAACTAGCACTGCTCTCTGTCTTCCAACACATATTCTCCTCTTTTTTCCCCTTCATCCACTACCTTATTCCCTACCTCCACTACTGTAAATCTGGACAGTGGGTCCCACTTCCACTTAATTTTTACAACAGTGTAGCTCCAGTTGTCCTACCCTGGCACACTGTTCAGGGCACAACAGTGCTTTTTCACATCTTTCACACATCCTCCAGCAACTGCAGGCCACGAAGTTGTGGTTTCTATCACTCATGAAAGACACGGTAATCTTGTAAGTTGTAGAAATAGAAAAAACATGCAAATAAACATATGCATGAGACACAATGCATCAAAAGACATGAGATCAACAGGAAAAGCACTAGCAGGAGAGGAATTAAAATGCCTCTCATTCTTTTGCAAGTTATTTTGTGGTTGGACTTCATCTTAAAGGGCTTTTCCAACCTAAAGGTTTCTCCAGCACGTCCAGAAAATTTTTCCTGCTCTATTAATTACCAAGTAATTTGGAAGAAATATTTACTAACTCCAAAGTATTGGGTTTTTTATGGGGCTAGTGTGATTTTGGGGTTGATTTAATTTTTTAATTCATTAGAAATCTATTTCTAAATAATTGACTATAGCTTGCCCATTAAGGACAAGATTAAAAGCACTGCTAACTCTGTAGTTGTCTGTCTTTCCCCTGCAATGGCATTAGGATCAAAAAGTACTAAGATGGTGCTAAGAGAAGAGCTACAAATACCAAAGGCTACACAACACAGGTAATAGAAAAAGTTAGCACAAGGATTTATGTTGAGTACATACCTGCCCTCTTCCTACATTCTCTCACATCCCTACTTGATGAGCACCACAAACAAACTTTTCCCTACTCTTTAATATTTTCTGTAGCTTCTTTGCTGTAATAGTCTCTTTAGTTCAATTTCTGACAAAGTAAGAGCCACATAAGAATCAAAGACATACTCACACCAACTGGTTTGTTTGAGGACCATTAAATACATTGTACATGACTACCAGTGTTATATTTACATCTTATTACAGTAACCGCTTCCCATGCCTGCCCGACAAATGGTTTTGTGGCTTATTTGGTATCTCGCAGTTCTTATTTCTCAAACCAACTATCCTTCCCATCAAACTCATGTCTGTTTTCTCAGAAAAATTAAATCTCTTCCTGCATTCCTAAAAAAAAAAATATACCAATTGCACCCTCTGTCAGCTCCTTTAACTTTGTAATCCATTTATAATGCACAAATTAATACTAACTTATTATCTGAATATACATTTTGAAGGGTTTCCTAAGGTTAACACTCAAAGAGCAGATTCTTTCTCTGTAAGACACAAAGCCTTCAAGTAGATGCTGAAGTTCTTAACACGAGGTTCTGCATGCCCCTGGTGCTCAGGAGCTCAGCATGCTGCCAAGCACGCTCCAACTGTTCAAAGGCAGTTACGCTGTTGGAAGGCAAGAGCACACTAAGAGCACTGTGCTGATGTGCATCTCCATGCCCAAGTGCTGCCCAGGTGCAGTTAACACATTCCCATTTCAGAAACGGTGCTGAAAAGTTACTGAGAGGAGCAAACAGTTCTGTAGAACTGCTACTGCCATTTTATTTTTAGAAGGCTTTTCACAGACACCCGTCAAAGCTGTGTTCTTGCTACCATCATAAGCCATTTCCTATAAAAGCCAAGCATGAAAAAAAATCTTTACCACAACACAAATTTTTTTTGCTTGATAAAGGCACTGGCATTACAGGCATAAGTTTTATGAAGAATAAGGTACCATTAAAATAAGGCCTATTCCTTCAGTGGGAGGTTGTAGTGCCCTGGAATACATGTCAATGTTCTGTTGTGAATTACACATCTGAATTTGTCACAATAATCATGGATCCTAATAGGGAAATATCTTGACATTTGGTACACTGAAGTAGAAGAAAGCAAATTCCTTGATAAAAGGGGGAATCTACCTCCCATGTGTGGATATTAATCAGTGGACCATTCTTGTTTTCAGGAATGAAATGGACAAAATGGATGGAAGGATAAAGCATCTACCATAAACTGATATCCAAATTACACCCAAAAAAGTTCTCCTGAAATCTAGTTTTTGCCATTTAGATTACACCAGGTATTGTACTTATAGTCTCCTACTGAAATTAGGCCTGAAACAAAAGTGTACCAAACAGAAACAGCTTATCAGGCCAGAAAGCCTCACCTCAATGAGATAGTGAGAACATAAACTGAGAAGCTCCAGCAGCTGCAAATGACTCCCAGCTGCTAGGACGTCCTGTATCACCCCTGGTTCCAAAAGGATCTGTAAAGAAGAAAATGGAAGGTTTGTCATCTGGAAGATGCACTCAGAGTATTTGTAGAAAACATTAAAGGCCTTAGTTATTTCAGATATTTAAGTCAACATAAAGAACAGAATACAATAAAGCAAATAGGGAAGACTTTACAGAATAGGGACAGATTTTCTAAAGTTCATCTGAATTTCCCAAAGGATTTTTAAACTTTATTTTGGTTATTTTCTTTTTCCTGTGAGAGTCCCTAAGTCACAATACCCCCTAAATCCTTTGAAACTAAATGTGTGCTGTTTAAGAAGGAGACTTTTCAAAATAACAGAACTTCCTTTTCTTATCTGTATACTTAGATCCTTCCACATATACTGATGAATCAGGCCAACAGAATTGACTCAGAAGTCTCCTCTAATAATATTATTCATGCATGTAAAACACATACAGACTAGGAACACCCCACTTATTCTGCATGGTGCCACTTTATAATTTTCCTAACCACTGTCTTCATTTTAGAGAGCAGGGCTCTGAAAGCACAATGAGCATGTTGCTGGGTAAGTGCCAGGAAGGGCTTGGAAACCAAGACTGATTATTCAGTTACTTGCTCACATGAAACTCCTACTCATTTCAATTAAAATCATGTACAGGCAGCAGTAAGGATAATTGAGCCACAGCTCATAGACCACTGTCTTGGGGTCAGCTTGTTAGAGCATCCCTTTTGGGACACAAAAATGTCTTTGGGAATATGGACACTGGTCAATTTCTTATTAGCAATCAGACTACAAACTATCTAGATTAAAATTTTTTAAGTAGCACAACATCAAAAAAAAAAAAAATCAGAAATGCATGAGAAAAATTAAATTTTCAAAGCTGCTCGCTTTATTCAATTTTATCCTTGTACTTCCCCTGGCTCCTTTGGTTTCACACCACATGAGGTCAGTCTCTCACTGCTTCACAGAGAAGTAAAGCTTCCTTTCAGATCCTTTTCTTTCTGCTCACACAATTCAGTTTTATGTCATAGCATCATTTGTATACCTCTAGTGAAATGGAATAAGGAAAATGGAAAACACAAAGAAAGATGTTTAACTGCATCTTTTGTAGTTTAACTATTTTTGAAGGAAATGAAAAAGAAGTGTATGCATTTCTTCAAGCAAAACCACAAAATATCTCCAACATAATGGATATTTTAGGAGTAGGCGAGTAGGCAACTGATCCTTGCTTATATCAAGAACTCATTTACACTGAGTTCTGGCAGCGTATGAAATCCTTAATGCTTGTGCAAATCACTACATTTATTAATACCAGGTTTTAAGTGAACATTATATGTCATTTACATGCTATATAAAACATGAAGGTTCTTTATCTAGCCAGAAATTCATGTAAGGATCCTACTGTAAATGAGAATCAGGCCCAGCACAGTCCAGGTTTTTGGCTGGTGCTACTCAGGTTGCTATGAATGATGAGAGGTAGTTGAACAGAAAGTTAGAATTGATTTCAGTGACAAATATATCTCCAACAGACATGGATATTAAAAACAAACAAACAAAAAAAAAAAAATAAAAGCATGTCATTCTCAAGTATTTTCAAGTGAGAACTCAAGGTCAGACTAAACAAGCTGGTATAGACCTTGCAGTGGTTTTTATTCACACACGATTGACACTGAGGAAGCTGCCATCCTATGGCACATCACTTACTAAGTGTCAGCCAGAGAACCAGAACCCAAAGCAGATTAGTACCTTGTAGGCACAGACAAACTATTTAACTGAGATAATATTAATGTATTTTAAAGCTACAGCAATCCATTTACAAGTAATACTAGTAGCACTATGAGATAAGAAGTAGGACAAGAGGCAAGGAGGGTGGCTGGCTACTGTCTAGAGATGATTTGCACAAAGTCACCAACAAAAGTTCATTTCAAGGTGGCAGATGTATTTCCTACAGATGTTCTTCCATTTTTACAGCCCTCCTATACCATGCAAACTATATTCTACTGAGAAAACAGAATCACTTTTGTGACTGAAAGCCTAGTTTATCTTTTCACAAAACTTTGCTTTAAATTGAACTACCTGATGTTTTATTCAATACTCATTTGGATATAGGTAAAAAATACTAATTCATCCATGCTCAATGTTTACCATTGGGAAACTGCATGCTGGTAAAATCCACAAGGAAAAGAAAATTATAAGTAAAGAAGGAAGAAAATATTGCAAGCCTTCCTTCTACTGAAACTGGGGTAATTCACAGTTATTCCACACCTTTGAGCTTTTATACACTAAAGAAATTTCTTGGTTTTTACTAATTACCAGCATAGATGTTTATATGTTATACAGGCCTTCCATTTCAATATTAACAGTAAATGCACATAAATACCACCAAATGCACACCACAAGCACTCACAGTGACTGACTCACCTCTGCTTGCCTAACTCTTAAAACAATAGTTCTGAGGTCTACAGAACGATGCTTATTGCAATTAAGGAGGGTGAAACTAAGGTCTACTTTGGATTCACAACTTCAAAATTCATCACAAATTTTAGTATGAAAAAATAGAGAGAAGCTTAGTCATTTTCTGTAATCCATCCTCAACCCAAGCGTTATGAGGCATAATTACTGGGGCAGAAACTTAAAAATAATTTGGACTCATCAAATTCAGACAAAAATGGCAACCTTCACCAGTGAAGAATGTGCTTTCTCATGACACAGACAATATTAGACAGGTTGCTGTGCTATTTTTATACTAAGATTAATTAGATGCAATTCTGGTATTGCACCTGGCTGCACCTTACAATCACCCCTGTATTCAATCCTTATTTCGAAGGGTTAATTTTCATTATACTTTCAACTTCTCTCTGGCATATGATGGTACCCAAGAAAATCCCCTTAAGCAACTTTTCCCTGTATACAACAAGCAGATCTTGTGATACATGAGTAACTTTCTTTCCTAAGCCATCAAGCCTGACATACTGCTCGTTTTCAAAGTGATTTACTTTGACAAACTACTTTGCTCTTACAATGACTGTTTTCAAACAGGAAACCTGTTCCTCAAAGCAGCCTTTCTACTCTCCACCATGCCACAAACCCTCCAGAGAAGATGCATAAAATACAGTCTGGTCCCTACTGTGGTCAGCTCCACAACCCAAGGGATTGAAGCAATGCAAAATCTGGGAATGCTGAGGTCACAAGATCCAGAAAGGCAGACTACATAATTTCTTAGATCCATTATTTTTAGACATACAAAATTAATCTATCTGGAAACTTATCCACTTATACTTCCTGGATATATTGCAGAAAGTTTCTCTTCAAATGCAAGAACTAGAAAATGGTAAATTAAACCTGACCTTGTAAAGCACAATACTGAGGCAGAAAAGGGAATTTTATAACCAGTCCCACTGTTACAGAAACCCAAGGACCTTAACACCCTGCCCCATATTCTTACCCTCCAGCCAGCAGTTCAAAACTAGAATTTATTCCCTCTTAGCCCAAGATTTATTTCTTCTTTTCCCAACTCAACCTGCATCCCCTCCAACACTTTAGGTCTCTGGATAAGCATGGAAAAATACTTAACTGGTATCATGTATCTTGCCTCTCTATTCAATCTTCTTTGAGACTTGTGGCAACAGTGTGTAAGAACCACCAACCTTTCCTAAGAACAACTACTCAGGCCTCACCTCCACATTCTCCAAATCAAAAATGTCCTCCTACTCTTTTAATGCCTCCTGAACCCACCCTCCTACAGCCAACAAAGCCCTATAGGCCTACAAAAAAAAAAAAAAAAAAAAAAAAATTAAGATCAGAGCAAAGAGGGCAGTAACAGCCAAAAAAAAAGAATGAATAGGAAACTCCTTAAACTGTCCTTTCCAACAAATCAACTTACAGCCTGAGGGAGAAGGTAAGATCCAGATTAACTGTCACATCTGTGGAGTCTCATGAGATTTATATCTGGAAAGAACAACCAGAACATTCTATTCCCTGAATACTGCAGGCCACTATATTTATCTACCATTTTTAAAGACACTAAATAATGGCTGCTTTAGGCCCAAGAAGACTAAACTGCATACCCAGACAAAGATTGAGAGGTTGAAGATGGACTTTTATCACCTGCATTCCAGCTACTCATATATCCCCCATATTTTTCTCATTTCCATACAGCTGTTTGTGGGACAATGGAAAAGTGAGATGGTGGCATGATTCACATTAAAAATACACCAGTTTTATGCTGTAACAGTAAGGAAATATGTAGTCATATTTAATATGGGAGAAAATAACTTTCTAAAGACAGCACAGCACACTAGTGGCTGCTTAGTGCTTAATACCAAGTTCTCCTAAGTCCCATTTCCCAAGAATAAGGAAATATGCAGCCCTACCAGAATATTCTAGAAAGTAAACTGTATGGAATTTAACACAGAAAACAAGAAAAAAAATTCTAAGATTCCTGCCACTCTGAAGAGAAAAAAAATCCTCCTTGACTCCACTTGCAGTGATCAGCATTTTGAACAGGACAGGCATCAAACACAAGTATCAGTTGTTTTTGCCTGATGGAGATCATTCCGTGTGCTTAAGAGCAATCAAACACCTTAACTTTTCTTTTAAAGCAATTTAGCCTGCATTTCACTCCCAACTAGATAGCACTTCTACCTGTCTCCCTGTTCATTCATGATTCAGTTGAATACTGAGCTCCTTGCACATTGACAAGTGCTGCTTCAAGAAAGTGAGTTGAGGAAAGAATGTTCTAGTCCCGTGCAGGCAACTGCCCAAAGCCCTGGCACACAGCGTTTGGCAGCACTTGCTACAAAATCCAGATGTCTCATTAGCCAATGCCAGAAAGCATCGCGACCAGCATTTCTCTGATACGTCATAATATTTTTCCAGAAAATTAGAAGAAAATCCATGTTAAGTGCACAGCATACACATCATAAAATCATAGAGTATTTCAATTTGGAAGGCACCCATAAAGATCATCTAGTCCTATCTCCCTGCTTGCAGGGCTTGCCCTCTAATTGCAGGGCTATCCAAAACTAAACACATGTCCAGACATTCCTTGAACTCTGACAAGCTTGGTATCATGACCACTTCCCTGGAGAACCTGTTCCAGTGACCTGTCACCTTTTCATTATGTTCATCCTGAACTTTCCCTGACATAGATTCACTATTAAGTACCATTACTACAATTAAAGAGGGTTTGGAAAAGCAAGACTCCAAGCAAATTCACTATTCTTTAATCACTTTCAGCACTAGAAAAACTGTCTTGTCCATAGCTAAATTTCTGTCCAGAGCAAAAAAGTGAAAGATTTAATTTTCTCTACAATAAACTGCATAAAATGAGTTAATTAAAGCTCTGTATTCATCTAAGCCTTTTAGGTAATCTGTAGCTGGACTGTGAAACTAGGACCTAGCTGTAACCCCTAGTGCTAGATACAGAAACAAGATTATCCTGAGAGAAGTGAAAAAGGAAGCGTCCAAATCTAAGTATCAATTTCATATTTTTTGCTTTGAAATTGCATTGAAAAATTATATTAAGTATTTGCAGTAAGACACAGACCTGTTGTATTCAGTTATCCATGACTTTGGCATATTGTCCCCAGTAGAAAAGAGCTGAAATCACTTTTGCTAGGGACAGCAGGTAATTTAATTGAATCATTTTAATCTAAAAGCAGCCAGTGGAACTGCTGTGCACAGGATGCAGGAGGTCACTTACCCAAGAAAATCAACCATCACAATACAGCTTTGCAATACACCTCCACCCACTAGAGAGGATTAACAAAATAAGGGGCACTAAGAGATATTGACAGCTGCCTTACCCTGGTCTTAAATAAAAATGGCAGATAAAATAGTGGCTGATCACTAGAAAAACTGTCAGCATCAGATGAGATGGGGAATTGATGAGAGATGAAAGCCAAGATTCTACAAAGGAATCAAAAAAATTATAAGGACAAATAATTGTACTTAGAAATAATAATTATTTCTACTATTTCTTTTCTATCTAAGAAGGTATTTTACTCTTTCATGTTTTTTGTTAAATAAATAGCAAAGCTAAAAGAACAATTTCAAAAAGAAGCTGCAAGATAATACTTTAACTAATCAGGGGTCTGTGTGTGTAAATGTGAAAAATCACATAATGGTAGTCTACCAATTCCTGAAACCTGTTTGGTAAAGTAATAATAGCTGTTAAGAGGATGACAGGTTTCAAACTAACTGAATACAAAGTAAAGGCAATAGTTAAGTAGGACTCACACTGGTAATGCATTGAAGTAATATTTGGAGCAACATACCTGGAAATAAACTGAAGTTCTAGATTTGTAACTGGAATAATATACCCATATTACCTTTATGGAAATGCTGCTGCTACATTAGCATTTTGTGAGTAAAAGAAAACCTGTTAAATATGCTAATAACAGAAAGTTTAAAGCCTATTTTTGAATCATTGTAAGTGCAACTTTGTATGTGGCTTCTAATACAAGGAAACATTTTAACATGGCATAGTTAGGAAGTAAGGCTGTGTTAACCTTGGGCTAAGAAGGCATCACAGGACAAATTACCCCAAAATTCACTATGGGAGAAAGAGCTGAACATAAAAAGCCTCATATAAAGGGGCTTCCTCACTAATTCTTTCACTTCAGCTTTACTAATTCAGGATAATATTATAACTTAAGGAAGATGTAATTTCTATTAATACAAAACCAAAATATTAGTGTTTAGGGGAAAAAACAGACCAGCCACTTAGGAAAATGGGACTTAGGAGAACTTGGTATTAAGTACTAAGAAGCCACTAGTGTGCTGTACTGTCTTTGGAAAGTTATTTTCTCCCAAAATAATTTCCTGTCTGTGATGCAACAAAATAAGGACAGGGATTACTTGCTTTTGTAATGTGTTTTGAGGTCCTCAAATAAAATTCTATCTAAATACAAAATATTTGTTACTATAAATTAAAACCATATGATAGCAAAGAAGAAAGATCCAAGTCTGAAGCATTTCAGTACGCATGGGACTCTATTTTGTATTTTTGTTGAATTAGGATCACAATCATCCACTGCAAATTAAAGCCAGTGCTCCTCTTGAGCACTTGTGAGCCAGCTACACTGGCCTATTTAGTGGCTATCCCATTCCTCCAAGTAAGATTATGTCTCTTTCTAACAAATGAGTTAAAATTTTAAAAAGGTAGTCAAAAAGAATAGACAACAATGCCCATGAGTCTCTGACACAGTGATTATGGCTCTTATTTTGACAGCAGGAACTGTGAGCTCCAAACTCTTTGCCTAGAAATGCTTCTCTATATGAGTATTCTAAAACATATAGTTTGTAAATTGATTGTACTTGATCCATCTCCCTTCCAAGGCACATCTGACACTCACAAAATGCCCTTGTGAGAAGAAAGGGTGAGTAATCTACTCACTGAGACTCTGGCCTGGCCTTACCACTGCCAGCTATGAGGTAGAAGAGAGAATGACCTTAAAGCCCTCTTGGGAAGAAAGGACACGGCAACTACAACAGGAAAAGAGTCAACTAAAAAGGAAAAGAGTTGTATCTCTGAATTCTGAATATGGGGTCTACAAAGTAAAATGCCTGCAGACAAGATGGAACATATCTAAGACATTTTTTGCTGAAGATTTTATTATTAAAGTATTACTGAGAACATACATGCAAAGAACAAAACCAAAGTCTACTGCCATTCCTTTTGTCAGTTTTTATCTATTTCTGTACCAAAATTTCTTTCATTGTAATTATTAAGGACCATAGTAATAGATTAGTTCAGTTGGAGTTATATTATTTATATTTAACTTGAGTTTTGAAACATTATTTTCTTCTGAACAATCAATTTTTCCTATAAACCAAAATATTTTCAACAGTAATTACAATAAGACAATAATAAGTCCTGCCTAAGTAGACAGGACAATGAAGGCTGTATTTGAAGTCTGCAGGAGGATTTCAAATTAACAAAGAGGCAAGGATGACAGAGTTTAATTTCAGATTTCATGGTCATCCTAAAAATTAAATTTCTTCATTTTAATAACTTTCAAAACTGCAGACACCAAATACTGCCATGTAATATTAAATATTTCCACCAGATGTCTCCAGTATATTAGTTTACACAGAAAGTTGCACTCAATTTGGAGTGTAATGTGCCAAATACAAGTGTAGTATATTAAAGAAGTAAAGAGAAAAAAGCTGCAACTGATTACTTATCTATTTAGACATGGATATTTTAGGGAGTTCCACAGTGTTACCTAGGGAAACTCTTATTTTTTGAACTAACATTTTGGCGAAATGTGATTAAAAAAAAAAAAAAAAGAAGAGAATTAGTTCATGGTTTTCAATTTTAATAGAGCAATATAAGGTTATATTTGGCACGAGTGACTGTCAGATTACTGAGAAATATTTTGTTTGTCTTATAAAAACAGGAAGAGTTTGCAAATCAAGCTAAAGATGATTCTGTTTTCAGGACTCTCTGATATAAGCATGGAGTAATCCACTTATTTATTAATAGCCTTTGTGGATTACTCCCACTCACTACCTTGAAATGTTCACCCAGATTCTGTCAGTCTGAGTCAGAACACAAGCAATGCTCAATACATACACAATGCCAGAAGAGAATTCCAAGGATGAAAGGGAAATGAGACACTGCTAATTCTCAGACCCACATTTCACTGAGTTGTGCTTCAAAGGCATCTTTACATGACAACTCCTACAGAATCCTTCTCATTTGTCTGGGCATCAAAGTAGCACTTGGTGCATCTGACAGACACGACAGAGCCAGCCTTGCCTTACAACCACTTATATGTATGAGCAGCTGTACATAGGTGCACATCTATATTTAACTCAGGAAACCCACTCACTTATTCAAAGTAGGTTATGCCTGAAAAAGAGAGACT
Organism: Vidua macroura; assembly: GCF_024509145.1. Classification (NCBI taxonomy): domain Eukaryota; kingdom Metazoa; phylum Chordata; class Aves; order Passeriformes; family Viduidae; genus Vidua; species Vidua macroura. Next base: position 75,755,205 of record NC_071573.1, read on the forward strand.
CAAAAGTCTATAAAGGGCCAATGACAGAAGGTACATATTTCCTAGGGATCTGAGGATACTATCCTGGAAGCAACCTGGGGTCACTTGCTGGGTTACATAAAAGCCACATCCATCCTTCCAAAGGTTCTCAATGTCTTTTACATGGCTTTGTTCGACTTTGAATTTTGCAGAAAGATGGGGAACGCTTCTAATCACAGCAGATGGGATGGGTCAGATAGAAATCAATTACAACCCGTTTTCTAAAAAGATACTTTTGTTTAACCAAAGTTTTCTCTTCAGAATAATCAACCTATAGTTTTAAATTACTAATATGGTGATGTATAGGCACCTAACATTTTCATTTTTATCAAAGACACTCAATTTTTAACAAAAGCTTTCAACTGAAAGAAAAAAAGCATACCAATGACAAGTCATGTACTGAGATCTTCAGCTAATTCACTAATATAGTATGGCATCTCTGTTTATCATTTATATCAAAGATATAATTATGCTTTCCAAAACAGCACAAACTCAATATTTTTTCAAAGAAATTCAAGTGCTAATCTCCAAGACCAACGCTAAAGCATAACTGTTTTCTGGGCTGGTCACAAAAATAGCTCCTTTAAAACAAGGAATATTTTCTCCTCTTATTTCTACTTAGTTTCCTTTAAAAAGAAAAAAAAAAAAAAAACAAAAAACCCACATAAGGCTGTATACTCAATTCACAGTATGGAGGCAGATGCCTTAATTTTTATAACCCAACAACTCTTCAGAATATCATAGCATGGATTTAAGCCTTCCTTTTCAAAATTAACTAATAAACGTCACTAGTGCGTCAATGGACTCAACTGCTGTAGTGATATTCCAGAAATAGTTTGGTTATCTAGAATTTTAAAGTACAAAGCAAAAATAGCTGGGTGTTCTGAGCCCACTATCCATGAACTCTGAACTGAGACAAAGTCACACAGCAACACTCTCCAAGCATGCAGTTCAGAAATATGGCAGGTCATAAATACCTTTTTTTTTTTTTTTTTTTTTTTTTTTTGGTAAGAGGCAGAGGGAAAAGGCACATCACTCTGCAAAGGAGCATCACTCTGCATTTTCTGAAGTACCATAAGGAATAGGCCAAAATGAAGATGTATAGTACCTATAAGCATTTACAAAGATGCCTCAATTGCATCTGTCCAGAGAATAAGAGACTACTTTCCCCCTCAATTATATAATTTGTCAAACACAGCAGAGTTTATAAATATTTATTATAAGGGAAACACTTTTCTTTACATATAATTTAGCAAGGAGATGTAACTCACATTAAGATTTTATGAATAGTCAGGTAACCATAAAAAGGGCTTGCAAGCCCTACATGGGTCCCTACCTGACAATGATGCACATAAAGCAGTGTTTTTAGTAAACAATTCTTCTAAAGAAAAAATCCACCACCAGTATAAGAAAATTAAGATCTGTTAAATCAAAATAGCTTGTACTGAGCATTGTATAAGAAAGATATTTTCTAGTATCTCCAAAAAGGTCATAGTCAATTTTTACTGCAGTTGCTTTTGATTGCATTTCTTAATTTGAAGAACTGTACAATACCTGTCCAGTATATGCAAAGTCCAGGGCTTGTTTTAAACCAAGGCTTGTGACACCATGTAAATTCACCTCATCAGCTTCACTCTCAACCATGCAGAGACTGAACATTGCCTATGGAAAAAAAACAGAAATGCCATTAAGCAATTTTAGATAAGAATTCCAAATAGCAGCAGCCTTGAGAGTCAGAATGAGATCTATACCAAGTTTCCAGTAACACCACAGCAATCTTGTAACTGAGTCTTTCTATCATTAAAGAAATACAAAAACTTATTCTAGATAAACTGAGAGAAATCCTTTTCTTCAATATACATATACTTCTTAATTAAGTAATTCAGGTGAAATCAGTGAGAACAGTCACACAATAAGGTATAATGCAATAAAAAAAGGTAACTGGACTCTGGGAAAAGAATAATCTACACAAGCACCACTAAAAGTAATATTTATGTATAGTATCACTGTATATAAGAAGGAGCAATAAGCCATACAGAATTACTTGAAAAGAAGGGGCAGTTAAAACTGTCTTTTAGAAGCAATCCTTTTCAAATAAGCATCTCAGACTGAAACATGAGCAATGCAGTAGTCAACTTATTAAATGAGGAGGAATGATGGAGATGCAGACACCTAAACTTACAACCTCCCCTTACTTGTTATTGCCTCAGTTTCTCATATCATAAAGTCTAAACTGAAGACAGGCAAGGTGCTATGGAATTTCCCTGAATATACCACTGAGGAGAGCAACTCTCCCTTTCATCCAGATCATTTGTCTTACTTTCCAGATCATTTGTCTTCAGTGTCTCCCTGGAATGAAACAATTGTACTCAGTCTCTTGAGTACAGTTCTTGTGAGAATCTTTTTCTTCTCATCTCCAGCAAACTTTTTTGCCCTTCACTCTTCCCTCCCAACCTGTACTCCTGCTACACTACCTCGACTTACCATTCCTTCTCTACTTCTCAGCCCCATTCTCCATTCTTTGGCACCCTCCCACACTTTTTTAACAAAATACACCACTCAGAGTTTTTGAACAGTAAACTGTGAACAAATAAACTGAACAGTTCTGCCATCTGCCACTACTGAAGAAAGTCTAAACTTATCCCCAGTAGTTTTCGTGCTATACTCAATGTCATTACAGAGGCTACCAAACTACACCTTGGGGAACTCCAGTAACAAAGCACTTCTCATGGACATAACCCCTGCTACCTTCTTTCTGTACTCTGGCTGATACCTGCAGAAGCTGAGACAGTCAACAAGCTCACTGGATTTCATATGTGCAATCTGTCCTCCAGGCAGTGCTGAATCTGAAGGGAAAAAATAAGCTCTACCTTCTCTCTAACTATTTAGCACATATGAATAACTACATCATCTTTACCCAAACTTTTCCGTGTTTCACCTAGACTCGGTGACTTCAAGAACTGAGTGCTTCCTGCAAATAAGTAATTTCTTCAGAAAATATTAGTACTTTTCATCGTTAAAACACCATAATTTGGCATAAATCTGTTTCCTGGAAATCATCCAATATAAACAAGAATGACATTTATCATACAGTCATTCCTTCTGATTTTGCAATTTCTGTTGAATTAAAGTGATATCAGGGCTTCTTCCAAACTGGCAATAGAAAAGAAGCAACAAATAGTTTAAAAGCTTTATCAAACAAATACAGTAAGACACAGCCATGAAATATACCTAAGGAGAAAAAAAACAAAAAAAAAAACCAAAAAAACAAAAAAAAAAAACTTCTAACAAGTTCAGTCACTTTTCTTATCCATTAAAAATGTAATCAGAGGTGAATATTTTGTTGTCATCTAGTAGCTAATGTGAGGCTTGTCAGGAGCTGCAAGCTACTCATCAGCCACCTACTCTTTGGAAAAGCAGACCTGCAGTCGCTGTCTGGGAGAGATAAGCTTCTCTTCTCAGAAATTCACTACTAGATAAATATTTTGGAAAATATTCCTTTCACACACCAATTCCTGACTAAAGAGAGTAAAGTCTCAAAGAAACACCTGTCTGCTGAGGGGTAGATTTGCACACTTTCTGTATGCTCAACCCCATCACTGATACCTCCAGAAAGGCTGGAAATGCTCAGAGGCAAAAGATGCTCTGTGTCCTCCAACCATGCTACAATAACATCCTTTACACTACAGACCTGAACATAGGAGCCCTCTAAAGACAGTGTGGTTACCAATACAGCTCTCTTTCTGGTCAAGGGATAATATTCCACACAAAGCCTTAAGCTTACAAATACAAAGAAACACTTAACTGAATGTTATCTGTAAACCAAAAATCATTCCTATATGACTTCTGTGTACACTTACTAACTTTACCTTAAGGAGATTATTTTAACACAGAGATTCTAACATGGTCTTTACACAGGGTCTATTACTACACCTAACTTCATAAAGTCAGCAAGATCAGGCCACTAACTCAGTCACTGTCCATGATCACCCACAGTGTTTAAGAAACACAGCCTCCAGCAGAGCTTTGACCCTGCCAACTAGCACTCTCCCAGGCAATGCCTGGACTATGGTCCAGGAGATAACTCAAGCCATGACTGTTCCAAATAGGTAGCATGGACAAAGCCAAAATGTTCACATAAGGTTTAGCCATTTTGCCACACGCCATGTTATGCCAGTCTTTCTAGGGCCAGAAAACAAGCCCTTGTTCACCTTATTTATAACTACAGATCTAGTCTAAGAGTGCAGTGGGCTATCAGAACTGTACCTGCCAGTAAGACACAAAACTGTGACTTTGTGGAGAATCACAGAACAGTCTGGGTTGGAATGGACCCTAAAGATTATCTAGTTCCAACCCCTCTGCCACGGACAGAGGTACTTTCCACTAAACCAGTTTGTTGAAAGCCCCACCCAACCTGGCCTTGAAGACTTACAGGGACAGGGCACCCACAAATTCTCTGGCCATCCTCACAGTACAGGACTTGTAATATCTAATCTAAACTGACTCTCTTTCACTTAAACTGAAAGCCTTTCCCCTTCTCCTATCACTACATGCCCTTATCACAAGTCCCTCTCTAGCTTTCTTGAAGATTCTCTCTACATAATGAAAGGACACACACCCTGAAGCCTTCTCTTTTTCAGGCTGAACAGACATGATTCTCTCAGTCTTTCTTCATAGGAGAAGTGCCCCTTCTAATCAGTTTGGTGGCCTTCCTCTGGACTCATTCCAACAGGTCAAAATCCTTCCTATACTGAGGACCTCAAAGCAGGATGCAGCACATCAGGTGGCGTCTCATGAGAACAGAATAGAGGGGAAAATCCTCTCCCTTTCCCTTCTGGCCACAGCCCAGGACATGTTTGGCTTTCCAGGCTGTGAGGGCACATTGCTGGCTCATGTCCAGCCTCTCATCTCTCAGCACCCTCAAGTCCTTATCAACAGAACCACTCTCCATCTGTTCATCCCCCAGCCTGCCTTAATACTGGGGGTTGCCCAGACCCAGGTGCAGCACATTGCACTTGGTCTTACTAAGCCACATGAGATCCCCAGGGGCTCATTTCCCAAGCTTGCCCAGGCCCCTGGATTGCATCCCATCCTTCAGGTGTGTTAACTGCAACACCCAGCTTGGTGTCATCTGCCGACCTGCCAAGGGTGAGGCACTTTGATGAAGGTATTAAATAACACTGGTCCCAATACAGACTCCTGAGTGACAGCACTTGTCACTGATGCCCATCAGGACTCTAAGCCACTGACCTCTGGAAGCAACTGTCCAAACACTTTCTTATCCACCTACCAGTCCCCTCATTGAATCCATCTCTCTCTAATTTAGAGAGAAGGATGTTGTGGGAGACTGGGTGAAAGGCTTTACAGAAGTTCAGATAGGTGATGTCTGTAGCTCTTCCCTTGTCCTCTGAGGTAGTCACGCCTCAAATATTCTGTGAATGTTTTTGAAACTGAGTAGGAACTACATCTATTTTTCAGGAAACAAGGCCAAAGAAGTAGATCAAAAGACAAGGCCTGCAATGATCCTCAGACAGTTCACATTCAGCTGAACTTGATTAGCCTCCAGGAAAGTAGTCTCCCACTTAAATGAACTTTGTACTGCTCAGTGATCCACACTGCCTTCACCAACAGGCAAATTTCTTTCTTAGCCTCATGGTTTTGACATTTAATCCAGCATGAGAAAAAAACTGTTCTACCATAGGCAGAAGTTGAACTCAAACTCAGCCTTTAATTTGCACTCCTATACCTGAATATTGTAGTTTTATCTGTAAAAAAAATACAGACCATTACATTCTGATTTGAGACTTCACCAAAACCTGGAGAATGAGTTACAGTTGAGCTGTTAAACTCCAATTTCAGATGCATCCCTGAAAACACTCAAAGGTTTTGTGAGCTTATATAGATCCATCAGTCATGGTTGTAATACAAGGCCTTGTAATACAAAGCCTACTTTATTTTTCCCTTGGGTACATTAAAAATGAGGCAATAAGATAAATATCTCAGGTGAATGCAGAAGTGACAGACAAGAAAAACAAACTAAATACAAAATATTTCGACAAATGCACGACTCAAAGTCAAACCTATCAGAAAAGCTACCAAATTTGACTAAGCATGAAACGTTAATAATGTTATTTATTGACTTCATTCAACATTGCTATTATATTTTATTTTAAAGCACTTCAGCTTGAAATAAAATCTATTTGATTATGCCTCATTTCTGCTTCAAGACCTTCCTGAGACTTGAAAGCACAGGTTGCCAGTGTTAACCAAAGATCTCTTTTATAATAAAACCCACTAATGAGAGGACTTATAATTTTTTTTTAGCTTCTTAAATATCCATATCTTGTTCTGCCACCCAATCATATAGCTAGGTAACATTGGGGTAAATAAATTGATTGTTTAAATTCTGATATTTCAGTTAAGATTTAAAATAAGTAAAACAAATCTCCCAGTGCAAAGTAAGTGCAATCCACTTGCGATTTTTTGGCAACTGCTCCAAAATTCAGGTCTCAACATGCTGACACAAATGGATGTATTCCTTTTGTGGAATTCCACCTGAGGTCACATTTATTTCAGATGCTACGGATTTGGATGGCCTTGTTTTTGGGAGGCAGGCAGATACTTTATTAGCTCCTCTTTTTGGAAGAAGGAAGGAATCAACCCTCCAGTTGTCTTCTAATCTTGGCCTGAAACAGAAACAAAGCTACAGAACTATACCCAAAGGAAAAAGAAAACAAAACACAGTCCTTAGATAAAAATATTCAAGCCATAAAAAAATTCTCAGGCTCTTGAAAACTTCAAAGAAACGTGGCAAGCTGGTGAGCATTTAACACAGAGCACACCCATAGTTTCAACACTTGGCCCTGAGTAGTTACAGGCACCTTTATAAAAACATTTTCTTCTACAAACATAGAATACAAAAGTCAACAAGAGCTCAAAACTGAATGACACACAACCATGGGGTGTATAGACTTAGATGGGATCAGATCTGATGCAACCAGGCAGAATTGCCAAAGATGTTTAGCACAGTCATTGTGTTTGACTTTCCATGCTCTCAGCATGTTGTTTAGCTTTCAAAAGGAAAATGCACAATAGCTGTAAAATAACACCAAATTACTGCTAAAATGTCCAGACACTTTGATTGTACCAGTCAGGCAGCACTGCAGCAACATATATGGACTTCTTCACAACATACCACTTCAGGAACAGATACGTGGGTAACAGATACACAAGATGTGTGTCAAAATCCCCAAAATACAAATTGCTCACTGTCACAACGGTGACATATAAATTGCTCCTTGCCTTTGAGTCATTTTCTTACTTACTCAGGTGTTCCATATCCATGAGAGTAATGAGCTTTTCCTCATCTGTACACATCAACCTTACAGCCATGGCAGTCATGGCAAACAGCAAACGATTACAAAACAACTTAACCAAGCTGTACGTATTTTAAACAAGCACATTTCGTCAGTGAATTCCACAAATCTTAGTGGCCTTTTAAAGGCAAGAAACAGAATCAAAACATATGCAGTGTCAGAAGACAGGTAAATTATATAAAATGAACAAATGGTTATGCCTTATGCTGTTAAAAAGACAGCACTGTGACTGAAATCATAAGTAACTACCTGCTGTGACCTGAGGCCTTCAAGAAATACCCTCCCTTCTATGTAAAGTACATGGTACCAGTGCATAGCAATAACCTCTACAATATCTCAAAGTTCCCTCAGCATGATTGTGAAGAGACATTCATCACTTTCCATTTTTGTTTGATTCAACTTTAAATGCAACATTCAAAAGAAATGTAAGCTTTCAAAAACAGGCAAGTAAACTGAGCTTGCTACAGCAACCTACAGTAACTCCAAGAGTAACATTTCCTCCCTCTGATTTCTCAAACACTGCTTCAGTAACAACCAGCAGCCCTAGATCCAAGTCCACTATAACACAAAACAAACATTTGGAACTTCCCACCAAAGCACAGCCCTGATCTACACAAATTCTTGCTCAACCACAGACTTAGCTGCACAATAATAATGTCCTGGGATAGAATTACCCAGGTAATTTAGAATTACCTCCACTTAGCAAATTAATTGCTAAAGAACTGATCAATGAAGTCACCAAGGTTTTCCTTAGCTATTCATCTTGTTGCATTGAATTTTCTAAGTAATTAACACTATCTAGCATTGTTTTAAAAGAGATGATTTGTCATCTCAAATTTCTGTCTCCACAATTAAATGATACAGATTTGAGTTCTTTAAAAAATTATTTTAAAATACATAGGCATCTTCATTAAGGGCAGTATTTTATTCAAATTCACTTCCCACATCCTATGGGGAATGCACTTAATTCTACATTCACCTGTTCCATAGCCTTTTCTTTATGGGAAATTGATTGTACTTCTCATTTCAGGCATCAGAAAAGCTATGAAGAAAGTAAGCCAGCACTTCAGAGATCTCAGATCAATTTCCCACACTGCTCAGGGAACTCAGTTGTGATGTGATACCTGAAGATTGTTTCCATTTCACATGTAATTTTAGGCCTGTGAAAAATCTTACTGGCGTCAGTGATCTATTGATCAACAGCACATTCTTTCTGATCTGGGACCTCAGTTTATCTGTCACTTGGGCTACAAAGCATCCAGTCCTGACCTAATCTTTTCTATTTGGGCTATAAACTTTTTCAGGCCAAAACATTACAGTATGCAGTTTGTATTAAAAATAGCAATTCCCTGATCATGTAACGGTAATATTAAAGAAATAAATCATAATCTATTTCATCTACTTTGTTCTATTAGTCCTGAAATAACCTTTGGGTGTCCTTAGCTTCATGTTCTTATTCTTCATTACATAAGCCATGTCATTTTTCCTTTGCTGTTTTCACCTATCACAACAAAAAAGAATACATTCAGAATCTATGAACAGGAGTTAAAATACAGCTTTGACAGATGACCATGCCCACATCAAATATCAACTATGCTCTAGTTGTGCAATGTATACTTATCTGAATAACCAATTTAATATGTGAATGTTTCTTTACAGCACATAAAAATGTGCCTTGTTCTTCTTATAACTAGCTTTGTTTCCCTCCCAATTCAAGCCTGTCTATCCTAAATCAATCATCAGCCAATCAGCCATGTCCTCTGGAGTCTCTTGAACACTGAAAAACATATCCATCAATACCAACTGCATGAAATATGATTAAGAGGCTCATTACACAATTCTTCTGAAAAAAGTTCTATATAAATTCACAGAGAAAATGTCACATAACATCAGTCACTGATAACTGAGCCTACAGTAATTCATCTGCTCTATGAAATTTACCTAAATATTGTTTTTTAAGCATTTGTCAAGCAACTAAAATGAATCCCATGAAATGGAAAGGTCAGCTATCATTCATAGTTTAAGAGGATATATAATTAAAGAAATAAAACTGAGCAGCAAGCTATACAACTTTATGCACAATATTCAAGTGTAACATATTACCATTAGTAATGCAAATTCCACTGAACCTTTGGAGTTTCTTTTAGTATGTCAGTGTCCGACAGTCTTACATAATTACACAGCCCCAAAGAGCTTACCAAATCAAGGATATATACAAGGCACTTGTTACATCACATTCTGGATACAAAAAGGTATAGCTTTCTTGATATCATTCAAAATAAGTAATGAAAATTGCAATAAAGAACTATCTTAGTGTTTACAGAACCTAAGGATGTGAGATTTTTTTTCCTGTTGTATATTGGACATTCCATCCAGAACAAAGTGATTTTCTTGGTTGTAACAAGGCACAAGGTCTTTATTCCTAGTCAAAATAAAAACTTCAAGATTAAAAAAAAAACACTCCCAAAAAAACAAAACAAAATCCCCCTAAAACAACAACAACAAAACAAAAACAAACAAAAATTCAAATTAAAACAAAAAAAAAAAAAACCAAAACAAAAAAAAAAAAACAAAAAAAAAAAAAAAAAAAAAAAAAAAAAAACAAACCCAAAAAAACCCAAAAATTTGTTGCTAGCAAGTTATATCCCTGATTGAACCTGCATCAAACATAACTCATGTTTTGATAGTCAGAGTTTAACAGTGTGCCTTCCCCAAAGCTCTGCTTAGGTACACAAACCTAATTTAAGCCACGTGGAAAAAGGAACTCTGTAGCATGCTACTCATAATGAGTTGCTGCATCATCACTAAAAAGACTCATATTCAAAAAGTAAGTAGTGCCATAAAAACAAAATAATTCTACAATTTCCATGTGCAACTCTGTATCAGAATAAAAAAAAACCCACACACAATTGTGAACTATTACAGATACAGTAAAGTTATTAGTTTAAATATTTCAAAATGAATAAGTCACCACAGGTGGTCCTGAATATCAATATTATTGTTTATTTTATGGAAAATGCAAGAAAACTGAATTGCAAGGACACTGCTGTGCAAAGCACTGCATAAAACTCCAATAATGTACAGTCTGTCCTAACAATAGGCACCCATAAGCAGGCTTGCCTTTTGGAGAATAAAGAAAGCAGCAAAACTAAAACCAGACTTTTATGCCAGCATCTCCAGTCAAGCACTGAAAAGTATGAGTCACACTTGCAAATTTTGGCTTAAATTGGTTTAATGCTTCCCAGTGAATGCATAAGCCTATTGTTCACGTCCTTCGATGATTTTAACAAGTGATATCAAAAGCAAGCCCAGAATAAAATTGCAATAAAAGTCACTTGGCTCTTGAACTAGCATTTTAACTACCACAATACATTTAATTCAGGAAGGCAAAGCTTCTTGTGATTTTTTCCCCCTCCAAGGAAAAACCATGATCCAAACTCGAACACCTTTAAGGGACTTCATTTTAAAAACACACTTCATACAGTACCATTAAGACAAGTGCCCCACCTTAGTGTATGCAGGCTCTAATACAACAGTTGTACAGCAAGGCTTAATCTAACAGAGCTGTACTAACAATCTTAGTTGTTATTATAATTACCTCTCTAAGAAGCCATTTATATAATGGGATGTGAACATCATCAGACACTGACATCCAAATGTTCCAAGCAATAGTAAACTATGGCAATTACTTCTATTCTGCATGGTAACTGCAAAAGCATACTTGTTATGTGAGAAGTCTAATGCTGAAATTTTAAATGGTTCATTTTATGAAAGTTTGCACTAGATATTTTTCCTATCTGGCCCATTTTATGAGAGTTTGAACTTGATAACCTTCCTGTCATTTAAAATAATTCTATTTTCCATTATGATTCCAAATCTTGTTTTCCATTAAGAATATAGTGCAATTTTGCTAAAGTACTATCCTTAATTCCCACCAACATATTTATTAAACTCTTCTATACAAAGGCCAAGTAATAAAACCAGCTTACTGACTATTTTTCTTTGTTTTTTTTCATACCCTTCTACTGATAAAAGCTAAAAAAGTAAACAAACACTAACAATTTACAAAGCAAAAGAAGAATGACTTGACTAACCAAGCTTGTATTAATGTTGCAGTAATTTGTCACAGTACTTTTCATCATCAGCTAAGCTCTACCCTCCATCAGCTATTTTCTTTGGAAAAAATGCCTCTATAAAATCATCTCTTCACTTTATTTTTAGTTGTCTGCACTTGACCATGCTCATTTATCCTTTGGCTTTTCCTTCAACTCTAACAAACAAACCCCCTCTGAGCTAACAGACCACGACAACATTAATTTAGTTATTCCCATAAATTCTCCAGGCTTGATACCTATTGCTTCTTGGCTGAAATCTAACTCTGACAACATAGATGATTAAGTGTCAGATACAAGAGCTCCTGAAAATGCAGATGAACATTTCATAAGTTGCCCTAATATTCCTATTTTTTATATAAAATGTGCTTTGTGTACATTTGTTGCCTATTTGCATAACTGGCATTCTGTGGCACTGGAGGGGCAGGTTACTTCATCAGTAGCTAAGAATGTTCCACGTGTCTAAGGAGATGGTAATTTGATGTATGCACACATACACACACATATTGTGTTCTGTACATACAGAAGTAATGGATGCAGCCTAATGGTGAGGGCTATGTTATGCTGGGCTGTAACAATCACTTTTTCACAATATGGAGTCACAAAAAACTTTTGACAGAGGCCTTTAAATGCCTGGAAGGCAAACTAGGCAAGAGAGAAAAAAGGAGAGATCTTTGCCTGGGTAAGTGACTGAATTCATAAAACAGTGAACAAGGAAAGATGGGACAGTTTTTACAGGGAGTTCTGATTCCTTTGGAGCAACTCATGTTTAACATATGCAGAACAGTTCTGGAAAAGGGCAAGAGCAGTGCAGGTAGAAAGTCCATTGAGGCAAAGCTATGCAAAGTAGTAAAGGCATGGATAATGTGAAAAACTGTAAAAGGATTGCATGGAATAGACAGCTGGCTTCTAAAATGGCAATTATAAAAATGAACATATGAGGTTAATAAAACATCATCCCGGTCCTCAGCAACAAAATGAAAAAAAAAAAAAATTAAAATATAATCAAATCTTAGAATTTTTTTTTGCAAGAGACAAAAACCAGAAATCAATCTTATGCCCAAACAGAAATTTACACCTTGCCTACTGCATGCAATTCCCTTACCCTCAGTTCATAAAACATATACCAGAGCTGTCAAAACTTTGGAGAAGGGCAAGAGGCTTCCTCAAGCATCCTGCACAGCTTCCATTTAAATAGCATCTGATTAAGACAAAAGTTTCCAGCCTGGAAGAAAGATGATTGAGTGACATGAGAAGAACCAATGGTTATCTTTTCCAGACAAAGAAGTAGAAGGAATCAAATTAAACTGGTAGAAATCAGATTGACAATAGACAAAAGCAGATCTTCATACAACAGGCAGTTGGCCACCCTGTAAGGTGGATGAGAAATCTTACACAGGCCCAAAGGGAAAGAAGATAAAAGCTTAGAAGAAAGACATATTAAGGATTGTTGAACAGACAGGAACACACTGCTCTGAAATGTCCCTGAGATGAAAACAGCTGGGGAATTCTCTGGAACACACCACATACACTTACCCTGGATTTGCTCTTTTTCACCAGACATCACAAACAGTTACTGCTAAAGCAAGTAGCCAATGATCCAGCTCAGTGTGGCTGTTCTTATGCTCTCACCTAAGGTTGCTAAGGGCATCTCTCTCCTTTGAGGTATCACCTATCAGGTAGCAGATTGAGAGGCAGTTTGATCCATTCAGACACACATTAGGTCATTCAGTGAGAATGGATTGGGATTAGAGATGGTTTTGATGTCTAAAGTTTGCAAACTGGCTGGCTCAGGCAGACTAACTCCTGCCAAAGACAAGCGACCAGCAGCACTCCACAAAGCTGTTCAGGACAATCAAATGCAAAGGTTCCACAGCTTAAATCCAGCCTTTCACAAGATTTGCTGCCTACAGTGACATCAATTCAATTTGCCAATATTATATTTCAGTCTACTAAAATGAAGATGCTACAAGGATGTAAAACAGTGGCATTGTTGACAATGAAGCAACTAAAGAATTTATTTAAAGAAAGGTATCTCCTCCAAACTTCAAACAAGCATGTTGTGCAACACAAAAGCTAGAACTTCATGGTAATGGGCTTCTTATACAAACAAAGGAGACTGGAATACTCCCTGAGGGGGTGTCTAAAACAAAAACAGCTATTTCAAGAATGTTAAAAAATTCTAACACATCTCTGTCTCTTTTGTTGGATATTTCTCATGTTATCAAAATACTATGTGGGTACTAGTCACTGAAGCTTAAAGTGATATGCTGCCCAAATAATTCCCTCGGGTATTTTCAGCTTCACTACACCCACAGAATAGTTTTATTTTTCCCGAGGTTGTGTAGGAAGATACTGACAGAGACTACAAGATATACAAGAGCATCTACTGCATCCAACAATGTTCTGAAACACAAGACTTTCCCAGCAGGCTATAGAGACTAAGAAGAAAACAGGTACAAAATGCTTCTCTGCCACAGGCCTGCCCCAGTAAATTGGTTTTTATGGGCAAACACTAAGCCACATAGAAATGCAGCTGAGCCCAGCCCAAACTCAGAATTCTTGTTATGGCAGTACTGCAAAATTGAACTGAGGTAGCCTGAAGCAGGCAAAGAAGACAGTAAAGAAAATGGGCAACCAGAGGAACATGGCTGTAATGACTCCTTTCTCTCCTGGTTTTGAACTGAGAGAATGCATCAATCCAGTAGCCAAACAGCACATGTTGTTAGCACACTAATCTGAGACAGTCAGCCAAATGAATGAATTAAATTCAATTCTGTCTGTGTTGGATGGTAGACAATATGCTGTGGTACCATCTTGGGTTTTTTTTGGTTTTTTCTTTTCCTTTTTTGAAGCGCCTGTATGTATGTATGAATGTATGTATGTATGTATGTATGTATGAAGTGCACCATGGTTGTACATGGCAAAATCAACTCTGCAGTTAGTGAGCTAGGCCATAGCAGGCTGTTACAGCCTGATACAGGCACTTCAAAAAAGGAAAAGAAAAAAAAAAAAAAAAAACCCCAAGATGGTACCACAGCATATTGTCTACCATCCAACACAGACAGAATTGAATTTAATTCATTCATGAGCTATGAGAATGGCAACATCAACATATTTACGCAGGCAGAATAACAACTGTTGGGAATTTAAACACAGAATTCAGAAAAGAGAAGATTCTTGTAGATGTTTTTGTTAGCACCAACACTGCTGAGCTGTGGGAATTCTGACTGCAGCAAAGAAAAATTGCTTCAGAGCCTCACAGAATAAAAACTCATTAAATACAAAGATAAGGAGGAACAAAATAAAATAACTCAGATACATTTCCCTTTTTTTCCATTTCAAAAGAATATTATTTATTTAGAAAGCTTTAAAAAGTTTGCAAACCATATTTGTACATACTCCAGAAGAGTTTGTTCAGATGAACATTACAGAAGACACGTCACACCTGTCCATGCTATATTACTTCTAATGCTTTGATTTAATTTAGTGCCTATATCAAACAATATTTTGAGAAATGAAGGAATGTGCAGCTTTCTTGATACTCAACTGGAACTGGATTACTGAATAACTAGCAGTAACATTCTAACTTGTATTTAAACTTTTATACTATCCTAGTAAATTAACTCCATTTTTTCCAGGCCTCCTCCTATTTTAGACAAGTTCTTTTTTTTTTTTTTTTCTAATGAGAAGCAAGCAGCACTGAGTTCTCACTCTCAACAGGTGGCATATAAATAACATGTTGACAAAACCAGACAGATCCAAGACCTCCCTGGACA
Source organism: Vidua macroura (assembly GCF_024509145.1). Lineage (NCBI taxonomy): Eukaryota > Metazoa > Chordata > Aves > Passeriformes > Viduidae > Vidua > Vidua macroura. The sequence goes on from NC_071573.1 coordinate 75,770,490, forward strand.
GCCCATTCCAGTGCTGTGCTAACCCCAATGTAAAGTTTTCCTCAGGTTGTGGTGGAACTTCTCTTAGTAAATTTATGGCCATTGCTGATTATCCTGTTCTCCAGGAAGGAAGTTCAGAAGCAGCCATACCTGTCCGTATGTGGCTTGGGGCTAGGGAAGGACTTCAAGCAAAACTGTTTGTTTGGAAGAACAGAGCTGATTTGGCCCAATGGGAAGAGCTTACATTTTTAAAGGTTATCTGGAAAGACAATTGCTAAGTAGCATCACTTTCAGGGTATGATAGAAAGGAAGATACTGGTTTTTTAGTAGACACATAGCAATGTGTGTACTAAACTATTGAAAGACAAAATCACATTATACTGCAAAAGCAGCAGGTAACCCTGTTTTTCAGAACTAGGTCTTTAGATCTAATTCTAAGACATATCAGGGAGAGCTTTTTCCTCTTTATGATTAATATAACAAGACTTGGAAAGCTATTTGCATCAATCACCCTTTCAGTCCTCAGGGATTGGTGTATAAAAATTAATCCCCTAACCTTATAATAAAACAATGCAATATACTGTAAAATTTGAACAATCAGCAATGTTGTGGACAAAGGAGGAAACTATCTGACAATGGGCAGGAAAGAGAGCACAGAAAACCCTTGAGAAGAAATTGCTTAAGAATCAACTGTGGCAGTTAGTAGTACAAAGTCTGTGTCCAAAATTATTATCTACTAGTTCATTCTAGATAGGAAAAATTCTTCTAAGAATTGAGCATGCTCCTTGTGGAAAAAAAATCAGAATATTATTGACATTTTAAAACTTATTCCAGATAATTGATATAATTGTTCATCTAAATTAGATGGAATATCTGCATCTATTTGAGAAAGATCAAAGTCCTGCAACTTAAAACCCACTCAAATGAAAAGTAGGGAAGAAGAAGAGTTTTTCTGACTGGAAAACCAATGCATTTTGTAGAAGAAAATCTTGAGGTTATATAATCACCTGCCAACACTGTAAATGCCTACTAATGAAGTCATGCAGTAACATTTCATTTTGCTCCCAGAGGGGAAAAAAGCAGAGGAATCTTTTAATTGGAAATGACTTAGCTTGCTAGAGCTATCACAGTTACATATATTAACTCAACTGCCCTGTCTCAGTGCAATAGATTGAGACAAATGGCAAATCACAGCAGGTCAATATGGACAAGTTTGCCTAAAATGATGCTTCTTGCTTTAAAAAGAACACATAAAAATACAGATGTTTACTATTCTTTATGGTGGTCTTTTAGAGTATGGAGATAACTACTATATTCCTTAGGACATTTTGAAAGAAGGGGTACTTCAGGAGCAGAAAACAAATTAAAACTCCTAATTTTCAAGTGTCTAATCTTGCAGTTTTACTCCATATAAAGAGTTTTTGTATTGAATTCCCTAAGAGATTTTTTTTCATAAAGAGAAAACCCATCAAATTCTGGTGTACAAATGTAACAAACTACCAAATCAGGAGTTATTCCTAGGATTTAACTTCAATGTTTCTGCACAGCTGGAACTGTGAGACTAACTATACCAACAGGAAGAATGGAAGGCCTGTTGGTACCCTAGAAGGCTGGCCTTTAAGTATTTTGCTGAAGCTCAGGTCTCTGGCTTGTCTTAGGAAAGCAAAAGATTTTACTCCAAACTATAATCTCAAAGAAAATTTGATAAGGAAACTCCTGGCCTCCTCTGCCCACTCTTCCTCACCTAAGTGGCTCCAATTGCCCCAGTCTGTAAAATGACACACAGTTAGTTATCTTTCTAAAGCATTAACAAATTTTCTTTCCAATAAAAGAAAGACATAAGTATCAATTTCTAAGAAAATACCTGATCAAGAAAACATTACAATTTAAGAAGTAGATCCATCTGAATCAAAGTAGACACAGAACAAAACCACAGAAAACTATACAAACCCTCCATAGAAAGCAAACATCAGTCTTTTGAAGAAGCTGTTTTGCAATAGGGGCAAAAAAGGAAAAACAAACTGTTCACTCTGATAGAGCCCTGCATAGAATTGAACATATATTTGGAGACCTGGAAAAAAGACTGTAATGGACTGATGCTGGCTGGATGCCAGGCACCCACCTAAGCTGTTTTCTCAGTCCCCTCCACAAATGGACAGGGGAGACAAAACATAAAGAATTGTTCATGAGTTGAGATAAGGAACAGGAGAGATCACTCAACAAATACCATCATGGGCAAAATGGACTCAAATTGGGAATATAAACAGAATTCATTACTAACAAAATCAGAACAGGATAGTGAGAAGTAAAATAAACCTTAAAAAGAACTTCCCTGCACCTCTTCCTCCTTCTCAGCTCTCCCTCCTCCCCCAGCAGTGCATGGAGACAGAGAATGGGGGTTTTGGTCAGTTCATCACCAGTGGTTTCTCCCACTGCTCAGGGAGGGGAGTCCTTCCCCTGCTGCACCATGGGGTCCCTCCAAGGGGAGACAGGTCCCCATTAACTTCTCCAGTCTGAGTCCATCCCACAGGCAACTGATCCCCACAAACTGCTGCCATGTGGCTCACTCTTCCACAGGGTGCAGTCCTGCAAGGACAGGCTGCTCCAGCCTGGGCTCCCATGAGGGCCACAAGTCTACCAGGAAACGTGCTCCGGCATGGGCTTCTCTCTCCACGGGTCTGCAGGTCCCTGCCAGGATTCAGCTCCAGCACAGTTTCCCAGGGTTTCACAGATCTCTTTCAGGCATCCACCTGCACTGGCTAGGGTATCTTCCACGGGCTGCAAGTGGATCTCTGCATCCTCCTGGACCTCCATGGGCTGCAGGGGCACAGCTGCCTCACCATGGTCTTCACCATAGGCTGCAGGGGAACGTCAGCTCCAGCACTCAGAGCACCTCCTGTCTCTCCTTCTGCATTGACCTTGAGGTCTGTACAGTTGTTCCTCTCCCATGTTCTCACCCTGCTGTGCTCTGGCCACAATTACATGTGTACAACAACTTTTTCCCCCTTCTTGACAGATTACAGAGGTGCTACTGTCATCACCTGCTTGGTTCAGCCTTGGCCGGCAGTGGGTCCATCCTGATAAGTTTCACATGGCAATGAGCTCTTCATGAATGACTTTAGGTTTAGAAAATCTGAAAGTTTCAGCTAAGAATTCCTCCAGGAAAAAAAAAATAAGACTAAAAACTATATGATATTAACAGCTATTCTCCTTTATCATCCTCTGGAAATGCCTCTTTCTTTTCACCAACTCTAAAATTAAGCTTGATTTATTCTTCTAAGTCTTAGAAAGAGAATACCCAAGTAGCTCAACTTAGGTAAAATCCCCCTAGATATAAAAAGATTCATAATCTCAGGATAAACACAAAATATTATTACTTTTTAATTGACGCCTGTTTTTTCTAAATTATTAAAATCAGGAACATAGTGTAACGTTCTTGCCACCCTCCTCCAGAATATAGATCTTACTTCACAATATTCTCAAAAAATATGTTTGCCTATTAATAAAAAACCTGTTTGCCTGATTTCAGAAAGCACAGGTTCCATATTTATAGCTGATACCTAAAGTCTGAAGAATACATTCTACCAAAGCATGAGAGTTTAGAGGCAGACCAAATTACTCAATGCTGCATAAAGCATTCTCTCAACACTTTTTAAAGAGAAAATATTTATGTAGTAATAATGACCATTCAGGTTTTAATTTACAATTACTGTCCAGTAACTCAACTTTCCAGTTGAGTAACTTGAGTTATTGGACAGTAACTTGCCCAGTTACTGGACAAGTAACTCAACTGGAAATAACAGGATAAACCACAGCACCCCAAATCTCAACATCAATCAATAAGTGACCAAAGTAGAAGTGTGTTCCTACCACACTGCTGGAACACTGGGCATGATGTTTCTGTGCACAGGGTACAATGAGCTCTGGAAAGAGTGTCACAGGTGCAGATGATATGGGACCCTTATGAAAATATTTCAACCAAACCAGAACAACAGGCACTATATCTATCATTGGCAGTTGCTACAAGTAGAAAGGTCCAGACTCCCTCTCTGTGCATGGGAGTGAAAGGAAATAAAAATGCAAAGCAATTTCTGTTACAGCAGGGGATCATGATGAAGCAACATCAGCAACCATGGCAGCACAAACTATGCTGTAGCAGAACCCATAAGCATGCAGATAAGCTCAAAAAATGAGCAATCAATTGGCTCAACACCATCACAGCAAAAGTCACATCAAGGTTAATAACATTTCTTAAATACACAGAATAAATTAAGTCTAAATTCTAACCAAAAGTGAGAGAGAGTTGACAGGAAGATAAAAACCCTGCTCAGGTAATCAGAGATATAGAGAAGTTGTCATTACTGTATTACTACTGTAACAAGACAAAAAGATCCCCATAAAGAAGTTCATCACACTACAATTACTGTGTAGACAAAATATTTAATAAATTTACTTTGTTAGGGAAAATAGATCTTTAAATTAATTTCAGCTTTACTCTCTGATTAACAATAGTATGACTCACACTTAAAAATACCAGTCAACTACAGAGCTATAGATGGTCCAACATTTTGAGTGGGCACATGGTAATGAAGGTTAGTAGACTTGCCTTATATGAAGGATACTTTTCCTATGAGCAAATGTGATTTTTCAGTTATTCCAATTCTAGATTGGAATTAGACTGGAATTGTCTGAATCAGATTTCCCAGGGGATATTTTATTTTACATCTTGGAAACACTTGTTTATGAAAGTTTTATCACATTTAAGAAATTACTATGGCTTCCTCTTTGAGAGCAACCATTTACATCACAAATCATTTACAGACAAAAATCCAATCTCAAGTTGAAATAAATTGCATTTATCAATCATGGTATCATAGAATGGCTTGGGTTGAAAGGGTAAAGATCACCTAGTTTCAAACCTGCTGCCATGGATACCTCCCACTAGACCAGGTTGCTCAGAGTCCCATCCAACCTGGCCTTGAGAACTTGCAGGGATGGGGCAGCAAAAATTTCTCAGGGCAACCTGTTCCAGTGCCTCACCAGCCTCACAGCAAAGATTAAATTTAAACTCCCTCAGCCCATACTTCCATGCTTTAATCACAGAATCATAGAAGGGGGCCATCAGGACCGTCAAGTCCAACTCCTGGCCTTGCAAAGGACACCCCAAGAGTCACACCACATGTCCAAGGGTATTGTCCAGTGCTTCTTGGACTCTGTTAGATGTGGTGTTGTGACCATTTCCCTGGGGACCCTGTTCCAGTGCTTAACCACCCTCTGGGTGAAAAACTTTTCCCGATATCCAGCCTAAATGCCCCCTGACTCAGCTTCATGCAGTTTCCTTGAGTCCTGTCACTGGTCACCAGAGAGGCCATCAGTGCCTGCCCCTTTGCTTCCCCTCATGGGGATGTTGACAACCACAGTGAGGTCTTCCCTCAGTCTCCTCTCCACCATCTTCTAATCACAACTCTCATATGTTCTACAAAAATTTCTACATACTAAAATATCTTCCACTTTCTCACTTTACTGGGGCCTTAAATTCATAGAAAGATGTACACTGCCTATCTCTGTTGGGGGCAGAGGGAGAGGGAGACTTACCATAAATAATTATTTTAAAAATCTGATTAATATGCTTAACATTTCTTTCCTATGGATATTTAATGTTGCATACTCTACCAAGTGTGCAATAATCCTGCATTTTCCAAAGGCTCAAATTTAAATCTTGTTCAATATGATAACTATAATTGCCTCCATCCCCCACAATGATAATTTTTAATATTATTATATAAAGAGAAAAATCTTGGGACTTACTCGGAAGTAGTCACTGCAGGCTGCCAGGACTGCTTTATGTGCATGGAATTTCTGCTCTTCAGCAATTAGGGTAATATCACAAAGTATGCCATCACTTCTTTGTTGGTTCAGAGCTGCCAGGACAGCATCGTTGTGGGAGCTAGACTGACAAAGCCTCTGACCTGTCAGCATTTCCTGAACACTGAGAGGGGAAAGGGGAAAGATTCTGTCAAAAAAAACCCCATGTACAAAACAAGCACATTCTGTCAGGAATACAGAACAACTTTTTTTAAGACAAGATAGTTTGATAATTCTTGGAAAGCAAAAAAGTCATGAACCCTGTCAGGCAAAAATCTTTACACAGCATAGACATCAGAAGAAAAGCTCAATATAACAAAGTATTATGAAAACTGATTATATACTCAAATTTAAAAACCTCAGTGGTTCTGATTTCTCACTTCATGTACCAGAAGTCAGCTGAACTCACAGGATTAATTCATTTTAGGATTAAATGAGAACGATAGAGGGCTTAGGTCAGTGGATCACCAAAAAACTTTAAGTGGTTCAAACTGAAGCACTGGTGAAAAGGAGGGTATATGTACATATGCAAGAAGTTCTACTAAAAAGAATGATGCCTCATGGTCTCAGGTGGCCTGTTTAAGTCTGATGCTGAGTTACTGAATGTTTTCAGACTACTTCAGGCTATTCATATTTATGAAATGCTGTGGTGTTTTTTTGATTGTCTGTTTTGTGTTGGGGGAAGGGAGAAGATGTTTGCTCAATTTTAAAATGCCAAGGTCTCCTCCACCTCTGAATATTTCCATGTATGAATTGCATATAATCCAGTCTAGGACTGTCTGATTGCAGCTTCCTTTTTTTGCATCAGAAGGAAGATAACTGTTGATGTAAATGGAAACAAATCAAAACATATCAGCAAATCCTGTTTGGTACAAAACAATGCAATTGATTTGAGCTCTGTGAGACTATCAATTTCAATTGCCAGAGAATCCACCTATGTGTTTATAGAAGGTGAGTTTACAGAGAGTCAGTCATCTCAGTATAAATGAAAGTGAAGATTTTTTTAAAAGGTGTGAGTAACCCATCATCTTTCCAGCACAATCATGTCATGCACTGCATACATGTACTATGCAGCAGCTGTGTGGCTGCAATAATCTTTCTCTGCCCACCCTACTCCTGCACCTCAAGCACCTGTAAACTACTGTAGACCTGCCTTGCAGACTGTCTGCTCTAATCTAACCTTTTAGAAAGAGAACAACTAAAACATTACTTCTAGAAGAAGACTGGCCAAAGAGAAATAACACAGGAGCAAAGTGTATCTGAATTTTACTGCCTCTCTGACAGTTTAGGTTTCACATATGGACATGCCCTAAATACATTTCAAAAGGACTCATTCAAATTATTCTTTTTTCTTCAGCTGTTCTGTTTGTGGAGCCCAACTCATTCTAAATGACAGTTATCAAGAAATCTAACTTGCTAAACACCAGAGAATTATTTCTCTTCTGTTATAATAACTCTTCTCTTCAGTTATTTCTCTTCTGTAATTTCTATAGCAAAGTGACTAAAACTAGGGCAAATATAATACATTAATGATACCCTGAAATGGTTTCTCTTTACTTCTGTTTTTATTAGCCTCTCTCCAAGTGTGGTAAATCAAGACCTTAATTCCTCTTGCTTTTTTCACCATCATCCAGAGGACTATTTCATTGAATAGAGAACATATCTGGGATTTTAAACTGAGTTCTATCATAATCCATTTTTCAATTCAGTGACTAAAGTGAAAAATCAGTTGCCTGTAACCCTTGTGCTAATAACATATGAAGAATACATACACATGAAAGGCAATTTAACTGGAATTTATGAATGAAAATACATAGAATAATTAAACATAACATGACTGATTATTTGTAGTGATATTGTCAGCTGATCAATTCAATAGCTATAAAAGCAAGCAAGTTCTGATTCTCTTCTGCTGCAGAATCATGGCAGGGAAGGGGGAACACAATTGGAATGATACGGTGTCCCAGTCATATCACAGAGTTTTCTGACCTCCCAGATCAGCATGTTAACTACTATGTAAAACAGAACCACCACCATATCACACTACTGCAAAGTTCTGCAGAAAACCAATTCAGTTAATAAATTCTGCAGAGTGTTCTGTCTGAAAGAACCATGTTCTGCTCCCAGAAAGTAATTAAGTTATAAATGACAAATTCTCTGCTGCAAGAATGGGCAGTACAAACATATGAGAAAGGCTACACTGGGAAAGAGACAGAAGGGAAGGCAGAAAGATGAATTTGGAGAGAACCTTGGAAGACATTTCACATAACTGGAAAAGTAGCATGTCCCAAACAGTGGAACACTACACAGACCCAAAATTATCACCAGCCACCATTTCAGATGCATAAATGTAAAATTCCAGTTGCTTCCACAACCAAAAATTCCAAGTATAAACTAAGGCATAAATAAGATAAGGTATGAAGAGACTGTGGGCCTCCAATCAATCCCAGGCACAGTCTTCCTTGCTTGAGATAAGAAGCAACAAGGTAATATTTTGCAGATTATAACAAGGATATGTATTTAATAATGTGAATTCCTATCTAATGAACAAAATCATTAGTTTTACTCTTTTCTACTTTCTTAAATCTTTGGTAAACATCATCCTAAATGTTAATAACTTCCTACACATTACCAAGTACTATACCTCAGGCACCTCTCAGATGGCATCCTTCAGTCTTCTGAATATCAAAATTTATAATCCTCTAGGGAAAGCTGTGAGTGTTCCAGCTAGAAAAAGAGAATAGAGAGGAACATTAAAATTCAAAGCATACACAGCCTCAGCCTTAAAGATCAATACTTTCATGATGTGCAATTCAAAAGCAACTTTCACTGTCTAGATTTGAGTACAGTCTGAAAGTGGCCTTTCCTCTAGTCTTTTTTTGAGATTCACACCCTGCCACCTGAACATCCTGCATCTACTGCCCTTGAGGAATGCTTTCCACAAACCCAGGAACACACATAATTTCAAAAAAGCTGAAGAATACTGAGGAGGGAAGTAACTGTACCAAAAATCCTTCAATAGGAAGAGCAAGCCAAAGGCAGGTATTAGTGTTTGCTTGCTTCCCAGAATAACACACAGTTTTTATGTTCAATGATCCTACGGGTCTTTTCCAACCTAAAGGACCCTATGATGCTATAATGATTCTGGCAAATATAGGCAGTATAGTACAATCATTTTTATAAACACAACAGCTCTTTTTTTAAAAGGCAGAATACTGAAGTGACCATATGAATAAACACAGAACAGCTGAACTGTCCAAAGACCTAAGTTATTGAAAACAGGGCTGTACAGCAAATTTTTAACTGGTGTAGCAGCCAGCACAGCTGACATTTCAACTTCATATAAGAATTATAAAAGAAAAAATAGGTTTTAACTGAATAGTCAAAAAAAGAAAAGTACACTACTTTGCTTATTTAAACCATGTGTGGATTGTCTAATGTAACTCAGTTGAAGTAACACAATTCAGCAAAATCAGAAGAATGGAAAGATTTCCATATTTTTCTCTCTTTTCCAAAAAGACTGCAATTCTGAGCAGATGGGTGAGGTCATAGAGAACTTATGCTGATGGTTCAGTGGGATACTAAGCAAATGGGTATGCAGTGCTTTCCAGTGGTGGTTTCAGAACATTTTGCTCTCTCCATCAATGATCACCATTCTAGTTCTATTAAGGCAATTCACCTTATCCTTCAAGAGACAGAAAAACACAGCATATTAAGTTGGTATTATCAACTAAGGAAGCAAAAACACTTCTGATCAATGCACCTGCTCTTGCATATACCCATAGGTCAGTACTGATGTCTGCCTTTCAGAGATGCTGCACCATCCAGAGACAGGGAGAGAACAAATTCAGCCTTTCTCAGAACTTTGAGAGGTCCAAACTCTCTGGCCCACACACAGAAAAAAAAAGCCCAAACCACAAGCAGCAGTGAGAGCACAGAGAGGAAGGATGAAGACCTGCAGGGAAAAGCATTCCTTCTACAATAATTAAGACACATACATCAAAGAATTAACAAAATATTCAAACAGTCCCACACTGCATTTAGTGATTTTACAATATCAAACCAAATTTCCCTAAACTTCAGCACTCCTCCTTTCTCTTCCAAAGCTCCAGCACTGCATGCCTCACTTAAATGTACACCATGTACACAAGTGTGTAAATCATTATATCAATACTGCACTGATTTTATCTAGCCATACAGAATTAAGTCAGCTCAACATTTTTAATAACAGGAAATTTGAAAGCATTATTTATTCTTACTGAAGAAAAAGAATTAAGGAGGCACTTCCACCTGTTGTATATGAATGCTGTGCCAGAACAGTTCTAAAATCATTTGCACCAAGAGTTTATTTCTATTTTAGACAGCTGGATACATCTCCATTATTTAAACTGTGGTACCTAAGGAAACTCTTTGCATTAGAATGTTTAAGACATACTATTGTCTTTCTATTTAACTACTTTAAGTAATCAAATCGGTTTAAAAGATTAGTTTATAAACTTAAGGATAAGACTTTTGGTTTAAATGGAAAACTTTAAATCCACCTAAATCCTTCTGTTATAGTGAAATACTCCTTAATGCTGGAAATTAACAGGAAAAATATAGGCCAGACAGAAAATGCTCATTACATCCTAGGTTTGAGATACATGCTAAAATTGCCAAAACCCTTTTTTAAAAATAATATATTATTTCACTTTTTGTGATTTTGTGATGAACAATAATTCCCAATACTATAGTATTTTACAACTAAAATATATTTTCTTATTGCTCCATTAGTTTTCTCACATCCTAGAATAGTGCTAAAATTAAAAATTTGCAAATTAATAAAACTAGTAATGATTCAGCTAGCACTGGAAGAACATCATATTTTGGTAGAGAATGGTGCACCATTCCTAAATGGGGAAAAAAAAAACTCCACAACAGGGTTTCCTTATGTAAACACAGTGTATCTAAGGATTCCAAAGGTAAAAGAAATTTCAAAAGAAATCGCACTGTCCATGCAAACGATTATGACAAACTAATACATCAAAACAGTGTTTGCTCTGTTTGCCTGACAAAATGTCAGTCTTTCTATATATATGTTGCAGTCTTATGACACAGCAAAATAAACAGAAAGTTTTTTGCACTCTCAGGAAATCTTGGAATGAAGAGTCACTCTGCTGCATCCATTGTACACTGTTAGGCTATGCCACTTCTTTAATCTGAATCACCAGTAGAGTTCAGGAATTATTTGTTCAAAGATTAGTAAAAAAAAAAAAAAAGCATTTAAGTAGGCAGTATTTCTTCCTTTATTTGAATTGGATATCACACTGGTTTGGAAATATTAGACAAAGTAGGTTAGCATCCAAAAATACTGGCAGAATGCATGTGCCCTTTTCCAGAACAAGTCTCATTCATTTCAATTGATCTTGAGAAGCCAATACCATATTCCTAGTTTACACATAATGCATGAGGCATTGGAAGAATTTCAGTTACACCTTTTCTCATCCTTTTGATGGGTTTATTTGGGGGGGTTTATTTGTTTTTCTTGTGTCATTTAGAAACAAACTGAAAGCAAGAACATATTTCTGATTAATTCTTGAAAATACAAGCCACCAGAATATGGAGTAGATTAAGGGGGGAAGGGTGTAGGAGATCAAAATAAAATTAATATTCAATCTACTTTCTGAAAATAATTTAAATGTCCCGAAATTCACTATTTCCTCCCCCTTGACATAACAATCTTTTTTTTATTTTGCATACCTGATTTTACAGAGTTGCCCAAACCATAGTCAGATCATCACAAAACTTATTCTGTTGCATAAACAGGCTCTGTATTTTATACTGGGTAGCTAAGAAACATTTTTTCTTATTATGCTTCCTTTGTCTTGCAAACTAGTAAAAAATGTATATTCATAATGGAAATGAAAATCTATTAATAATGACTGAAAACATGCAGGTTTTCTACATAATTCAAACTTATATAAAATAATTACTACCTTGGTGGTTTCATCATTAATTTTCCCAATTGCTCTAAGTAAATAAGAATTGAGTTACAATCAACTTCAGTGTGAACTCACTTACAGAACACGATATAAGCATTGTTTCTGTTAGGTCAAAAATGAAATTATTTTAAAACCCTGATTTTAAATGTGTTCTTAATACAAAAATAAAATAGCATTGGATAAAAAGCTTGTACTCTTTTCTTTACTAAGGTAATTCCTTCTTAGGCAGGAGTTACTAAACTATCCCACTCCCATCCCTTGAGTCCCAGCCTAGGTTTAGGAGAAAGCAAGAGTTCTGTTACCTATGTAGGAGTCAGAAAAATCCCACTTGACTGCCTCCACGGTTCTAGGGAACACACTGTGCTGTGGTGGGAGAGGTGAGACTCTACCCTCCTCAGATATTTGGTGAGACTGACCAAAAAAGTGAGAAAAATCAATGTGAAACACAGGCAACTTCCACTTCACAGAGTTCAGCTTAACACAAGATTCAAGAGATAATAAAAGATGCTTTCATAGACAGAAGAAATGCTCTCTTGCAAACATGGCCAGGATCAGAACTCCTTTAAAAGACAGGGTGGAAAATTACAGAGCATTTGATGTCTTCTATCCCATAAAGAAAATAGCTTAACCGTGAAAAGCTGCAACACAAAATTTAAGCTAAATATCTTTCAAACTGTTCACTCAGATGCAGGCAGCCAACATACATAAATCTTCACTGCAGCCAGATGCAATCTCTGCTCTTGTGACAATCCACATTTGGAGGGAGGCAGAAGAGCCAAGAACCCTTGGGGATGTCTGCAAGGAGCCAGAGCTTGGCTCCTCACCACTGTCTTTGGGAGCTGTGGAGTCCTTTACACTGGCACCACTTAAGGCACCTTTCACCTAGCTGATCACAAAGAAAGTTGCTGATTTTCTGTTTACCACTAAACTTCACAGAATGGTACTGCATTAGTTAAGTACTGCTCTGCCTTTAAAGTCCTCCAGTGTATGAAAAGCCCTCTAATTTCTTTAAATTTTTACTTTGAATTGGGAAAGCTACTCATTTATTGATTACCACATTACTTAAAACAATGCTGCTTATCAAAAATAGATTTCAAGTAATTAATTTTAACTCACTCAAGCCACGTAGCCAAACTCTGAGTATTTAAGCACAGATTTTAATCTCATTTCACACAGGTAGCTTTTAGTTACATTCTGAGACTTCATTTCATTTGTCAGTAACCATAAAAAGCTGTTGATTCATAAAACTTCACATTAAATGTGGTTTTTTTTTTTTTTCATTTCTCTGGGTACAGATAATGTATCTTTTCAGATAGCAATATTTCATTTTGATAGATTTACTAACATTCTTAATTATGACTGTTGTTATGTTGGAAAACAGTAACTCAAAATTACATAAAACTTGCTGTGTGCCAAACTGTTTTACATAGAAATTTATTAAAATTCACATGCTCAAGAACTGGTTAAAAAGACTAAAAATACTGAATATATAAATAATTCAAAAGATACTTTGCATTTTCAAGCAGTTATCTTTAATTACTTATCTTCTTTCCCTCAAGCCACTCCTTTTCCAAGTGTGTATTTTAAGTATTGAAAAACACTTCTACTTTAACTCACACCACTTCAACAAGATGCATGGACAAAGTGAAGGGATCATGAGCTCTTTCCTGCAAAAAATTAAAATTTTGAACCGACTGGATAAGTCATGAAGATAAAGCATTTGTATGCAATGAAATGGTATTTTCACTTTGACAGCTCCAAATATCTCGTTTAAATTTGGCCTTTTTAAAAAAAAAAAAAGAAAATACAACATGGAAAAGCTAACAGAAGTACACTATATTAATTTCATTCCAGAATGGCATCATAGCACATCCTGAGAGGCTGCCATGGATACAGAATTAGACCATTAAGACTTACCCATGACAATTTTCTATTCCAGCTTGGCTCCTTATTCACAGGAGCTTCTGCCTGTGGTTTTAGTAAGTCAAAATAAATCATCCTTTCAAGCTATACTTCACCTTCTCTCAAAGTAAGAGTCTCTTCGGAAACAAAACTATGGGGTTTTAATTCACAGAAATTAAAAGACAACATTGTCTTCTACTTTTTTTAAATCACATCTCTGCCAAATTAATTTGTCAAAAGGAAAACACTTGGAAACAGATTTAAAGTTTGACCACAAACCTGCTCTTCTGATTATATTAACACACTTTTCCCATATGCCTGGGAGACAACGCTTTTTCCTCTTTTCACTATCCTTGAGAATTGACATATTTTTCTCATTCCATAAAATATGTTCAAGAATGTCAAGAGTGAGAAAAACTCTGCCACTACCCAATGTTGTCAGTGAAATCATCACTCAGCTCAAACACAAATTGGTCAACTAATTTAGTGCCTCAATACAGTGAATTTCAGAAAAAGCTTTCATAGTACTGGAAAACCCCTTAGATTTAATATAAATTACAAAATTAAGGGAATAAAAAAATTGAAAACTGGGACTTGTTTGGGAAAACAGAAGTCAGTCAAAACACCTCAAGAAAAAATTCAGCAAAATAAATATAAAATAAAACCACAAAAAATTCAAACTCTTACAGTCTTCTGATTAATTACAAACTATTTTCTTGTGAGACTGGAAAGGGCATTGCTATCTTCAGGCCATCAGCTATAGTCAATTAGAATAATGAGGTTTATTTTCTATTACTACCAAATTACCATCTGACTTTACAGAATAACTAAGATCTTAAACCACAAAAATATAAAATGAAATAACAGGGCTAAGGGCTGTATGAGTAGAACAACATCTTTATGCTTTTGTATCTTCTTTGTGGCGTTATATCTTCTACATATCTCAATATATCGGCTTTCAGAAGATTTTTTTTCTGAATATACATTCAGATAAAATAAAAAGACAGGCCCATGGTCATCTGTGTAACTTAAGGCATATTTTATCTAAACTACCACCTGAGAAAGAGGTTGTTGCATTACAGTGATAAAACCATAGACAATCATGTAACCCAACTGGAAACGACACAGATGAAGTCTGATGATTTTGAAGACAAGATTTGCTTCCAGGATGTGTGCACACAGTTTCATTATTTCATTTGAAAAAAGACAACAGTTTTATACAACTGTAGTAACACACCTTCATGCTCTATCATCTTAGCTTTTCAGAGCACTCACGGTTGCTGTCATTTAAGTTCTGATACTAATTACTCACCTGCTCAAAGGAGTAGGACATAACTCCCAGCAGATTCATTAATCATGGTTGGGAGAACAATATTACAACTTGATCCTGATCTCATTGAAGAAATCTCAGCTCATGGCAGAAGACTGGACTAGATGACCTTCAAGGGTCTCTTCCAACCCAAACTATTCTATATTTCTATGAATTTATTTTCTCATCTTTCTGAAAGATAAGCAACAAATATGCAAAGCAATCTCAAAATGAAGTATCTAATCCATACATTGAGCTCACTGTTGTTATAAGGGACAAGTCAAAAGGTCTCTGGTCAGCTTTAAGGCATTCTGCTGCTGGCATAAATCAAAATCTTTGTCACTTTGCAAAACTATGCTTTCAAGATTTTTCCTCTAGACTTCACAAAAAGGAAATAAAAGACAAGGCAACTTTAGTAGTTTGTAACTGCATGTTATTTTGGAATTTGATTTGCGTTTTCATTGGATTAAAAAAAAACAAAGAACCCCGTTCTTCAAGTCTAAACTTATATTTTTAGAAAATTTGTCAAGTTTGTTGCAAAATCATAGAATGGTTTGGGCTGGAAGAGACCTTAAAGATCATCTAGGTCCCAGCCACCTGCCAGGGACAGGGACACCACTCTCTAGCCCAGTTTGCTCAGGGCCCCATCCAACATGGTCTTGAACACTTCCAGGCAACCAGAACTTCTCTGGGCAACATGTTCCAGTGCTTCACCACCCTCTGAGTAAAGAATTTCTTCCTAACATCTAAACTAAACCTGCTGTCTTGCAGTTTTGTCCCTTGTACCTTGTCCTGACACTACATGCTCTTGTAAGAAGCCCCTCTCCCACCTTTTACAAGCCCCGTTTAGGTATTGGAGGGCTGCTAGAAGGTCTCCCTGGAGCTTTATCTTCTCATTTTTGAACAACCCCAGCTCTCAGCCTGTCTTCATCGGAAAGGTGTTCCATCCTTCTAATCATCTTTGTGGCCCTCCTCTGGATCTGCTCTAATAAGTCTACAAATGTGGAAGGCTTCTCCAAATCAAGACAGAATGTTTTATAATGGGATGTAACAGAAATTTAACTAGAAAGATCATAATTATTTCTCCTGATAATTCTAGAAACAAACATGGAAAGGGACATACAATAGCAAGGTGTGGTCGGAAATGGTGTCAACTTCACCAGGGTCTCACTCACACATAAGTCTTAGATTTTTAACTTTCACAACCATCAAGATGCTTTTATTGAACACAACAATTATTCTTTTCTAGAGTATTAAGAGTCAAAAATACATAAACATGTTTTTGAAACTACTTCAAATCTGCATATAGACTACACCAGATAGGAATATACAGTACTGTATCTTGACAATAGGGCCACATGAACTTTTCAAATCTATGAACATAAAAAAAACCACATAAAAATATTAAGAAAAGTGTGATTTCTTATTAGTGTATAGTCTTGCATAACTGAGGTGATCAGTTATGTGTCTACATGGCATTTCCAGTGAACAACTATTTATATATTTCAATAAAATCAGAGAGTTTATACATCTCTATGGGACCTACAATAGCCATTCAACTTTCTCTGTGAAATAGCATTCATGAAGTTAAAAGGCTGTGACTACCAGCAGTTAAGTAAACATGTACTTCCTAAGAATGGCCTTCAGTAGCCACAGGGTGGCAGAACTATAATTCAATATAACTTTCAGGACAGTGACAGTATGTCAAAGAGTGGGTTTTCCCCCCCTTACAGCATAATTACAATAATGTAAAATACTTGTTCAGTGTCCAGTTGGTGCTTTCAAAGCCAGGAATCAGAGGGGAAAAAAAAAATGTCTGTACATAAAAGTACAACTACACAGCAGTTCTATAAACATCAAAACACTGCAACGTGTTACTGACCTCCATATTTCTATTTTGAAAAAAATATTCAAGTCATAGAGTAACTGATCACTAAAATTCCTATCAATTTTACCCCATACAGAATCAAAGAATCACAGAATGGATTGGATTAGAAGGGCCCTTAAAGATCATCTAGTTCCAACCCCCCTCCCATGGGCAGGGTCCACTAGACCAAAGTCCCATTCAACCTGACCTTGAACATTTCAGGAATGGAGCACCCACAGTTTCTCTGGGCAACCTGTTCCAGCACCTCTTGGCCCTTTGAATAAAGAATTGCACCCTGGCATCTAACCTAAACCTTGTAAAACCATTCCCCTTCCCCTATCATTACCTGCCTAAGTCAGTCTCCCTCCTTTTTTATAAGGCCCCTTATTCTAAGGCCACTGTGAGGCCAGACTCCAAGTTGCCCTCCAGGTTGAACAATCCCAACTGTTTCAGCCTGTCTCTGCAAGAAAGGCGCTCCAGCCCTTTGACCACATTTGTGATCCTTCCCTGGACTCTTTCTTGTGTTGAGGACCCCAGAACTAGACACATAATTGGCTTATGGACTTTTCCTCCACTCTTCAATGTAAGAGAACAAAGATATTTGCAAACACCTTTCTGTTAAGAGAAATGGGCATCAGAAGATTTTCAACAGCTTTAAGCAAATTGGGCAGTGTGATTCACCTTGATAATGAAACACATTTTGATGAGGCCAAGAGGGAGATGTCAAGTGAGAAAGAAGTAGGAAGAGGAAACAAAAACAGCATGGAGGAAGCTGGATGAAGACCTGCTACAGTTACTTCCTGGGTTTCCTCTTTTGCAAAGGGGAAGGGGAAACAGTGGAATAGTACACAATTCTAAAATCAGATTAATATCTGAGAAAATAGAGTAGAAAGCATGTCTTTTTCTGCAGTGCAATCGTAGGAAGAGAAGCTAGAGGTGA
The DNA here is from genome assembly GCF_024509145.1 of Vidua macroura. Classification (NCBI taxonomy): domain Eukaryota; kingdom Metazoa; phylum Chordata; class Aves; order Passeriformes; family Viduidae; genus Vidua; species Vidua macroura. Next base: position 75,788,333 of record NC_071573.1, read on the forward strand.
TCAGGGAATAATTCCAATTGCTGTACAAGAAGCCTGAATGCTCAGGAGAGCAGACTGTGAAAGCACACAGAAGAAAGACAAAGAGACAAGGGCAGGGAAGATCCTGGGCTAAAACATGTATGTGACAAAACCAGCAGATTGAGAAGAAGGCAAATAAAATAATCAATGTCTATTAAAGCCCATTCTGTCTAGATTTTAGACTAGAAATCAAGATCACCAAGTCTTGCACCTTTTTGTGTGCAAAACATTTGTTTTCCCTTTCTGCTTACTGTGTGGATTATAGTGAATAATTCCTAACAGTTTACTTATCTTACTGCTAATGGTTCCAATCAGGCTGCTCTTCCATTCACTTGGTACAGCTCTTCAAAATTTTTTAGTTTACCTTTGAGAAAGTGTGAAAGGGTTACATGCTCATGAAACTAAGAATGCTGGAAAAGGCAAAAAGCTATGTGCTCCAATACCAAAACTGAAGTTCCCTACAATCAGCTTACTACAAGAAAAGGCACAGGTATTCTTAAGTCCATCACTTCTTAAAACATGAATGTTTGAACTCCCTTAGGGCCCTTTTTCTACACTTAAATTGCATCAAAACTTCTAAAAGCCTGGCTAATGCCATTCCAGCATAAACTCTTGTATTACAAGGATGCCTGCATTACTGTTTAGCTTTAAGGTGCTTCAAGTATAAAAGAAATTTCTACATATAGCTGTTCATAATTGACTCAGAAGTTTAAGTAGGAGTGACAGGACCTGAAGTTAGCTAGAATTCAGAAGTAAATCCATCTAATTTAGACCTTTTCCTTACAACAAACTCAGATCAATTGAAACACTTCTTTACTGAAAAGATATATTTGATTTAAGCATTAAATAAATCTAGATTGAAAGAGAAAATCAAAACTAATTAGATGACCAGAATAAATAAGATCTACAGAAAAATTCTGTTTGTGGGTGAGAAACAGTGGGAGAAAGTGGAAAGGGTTGCCTGTCTCCAAGTTGTATTACACACTGCAATCACAAAAGCCATAAGCAGTGAAGCCTGCACAGTCATCTCTTCTTCTAGCTCTTTACCTTATTTTACAGTGCCTTCTACAGATTAAAAAACCAAAAACTTGTATTTTAGGAAAGACAGAATTTCCATTATGTACATATTTTGTTACTGTAAGACCATGATTTCTTATATTCACCGCCAGCAACATGTTTACACAGTCATTGATACCTCTATAACCTCAGTGAGCCTAGCTAGACAAGTACACAGATAAGCCTGGCCTGGGACAGGCAAAATGGCACTGAAGATGTCAGATGGATTTTTTGCATAGACAAAAATCTGCAGGAGTTTTGCTATGCACACAGGACTGTACAAACCATAGCTGGACAAAGGAGAAAGCTCTTACAATACCACTAGAAGGAAAAATGCTCTCCACTCAAGAGGGATATCAATGGGCAGATTTGTTAGGGTACTGTGGCCTTCTCCCTGCTCCCTGTGAGTACAGTCTGCTAGAGTGTGAGCTTTGGAAGCACTGGGACAGCTGGGAATGGTACAGTTCCTACCAGAAGAAGCTGTGGTTCATGTATCTGCTGGGAACACGAGGGAAAACATCAGGACACCTGACTGCTTACACTGATAAACTGCTGAATGTCCTGCCCAAGCTGGTAATTGATTGAGTGGATTCTTTTTCTCCAAGGATTTAGCCAGAATCTAGATTTCATGCTAGAGTATTTTACTGAAATAAGAGATCTCCTTTTTTCTCTCATCCTTTACTCAACACATTTAATTCCTAACACAGACTTTATTCAATATTCCAGACCAGCTACCTAGAAAATGTTCTGATACCAACCACTGTCATTAAAACCCAGTGTCAATACAATAAATAAAAATTCCCTCAGAGCAGAAGGGACATACCAGGTAGGGAGGGGAGGTGACAGGAAATATAGTCTAAAAAATCTCACAGATGCATACGATATATTTGTAGTATGAGTCATAACTTTGACAATGTCTTTAAAAACTCAGTTTAAGGAAATACTTTTTACTAAAGTAAAATATCACTCTAATTAAGCTCTATCAAATAGGTTAATAGAGAAACATATAAGTTCTTGTTTGGAAACAGAAGATTTGCATGTGCTCTATTCTCTGCTTTTCAGAGACAATCCAAGAATTCATAATTTAAATCCTTTGGGTACACACAGATTTAAAGACAGTCCTAGATCTATTTTTAGGCAAATGTTACATCAATACTTCTTCGATTATTTAAACAAACAAAAAAAACCAAAACAAAACAAAGCCACAAAACAAACAAAACAAACAAAAACCTCAAACAAACAAACCAGAAGCTACATTTCAAAAGAGAAGTAAAAACTTTTTTTTTAAACAAGTGGCTGTCTAAATTCCCAAGGGCACTTATGAAAGTCTGTATAAAGCTAAAGTTAAGTGCTTATTTGCAGAAGTGAAGAATTTAATACTTGTATACTTCTGATTTTTTCTATCAGTTAAATTGACATCTTTATATACATGCAAGCAACTTGCAGCTTGTTGAGTCGTTGTTCTGAAGCATCTGTCACCACCAGGACATTAAACTGATAGGCTCAGCAAGTCTCTAGGGTTTGTGAATACTCCTAGAAGCAAACATCAGACAATTTGTGCAGACAGACCTACATGCCTAACTGAAGTTTGTAAATTGAATGCCAGTCACTAGAATCCCACCATATTTGAGAAAGCTGAACAGTGCCAAGGAGGAGGAAAAAAATTAAAAAGGCATTTGTTTCCTTGTTTCTAAAATAACATTTATTTTTTAATTTAAGGGCAATAAAAACCACTAAGTGCTACAAATAGCTACTTATAATTTAAGTTAAAACACTGTTTCTTCTATAACTTAATGGGCACAAATTAACAGACATGGAATTCCTGTTGAACACTACAAAGTGCTATTTACTGTGAGGAGTTGTTAAACATCAGAACAGCTTGCCCAGAGAGCTTGTGGAGTCTTCATTCATAGAGATATTCAAAGCACCTCTGGACACCATCCTGGACAATCTGATCTAGCTGACCCTGCTTAAATAGGGGGCTTTGACTAAATTATGTCAAGAGGTCCTTTCCAACCTCAACAAGTCTGTGCTTTGTGCAATTCTCTGTGGTACAGCTGAGAAGACTACGAATGAACTGCATTGCATGCAAGAGCATATTAGTCCCATATGACCTATTTATTCCACATTCCAATCTTCTTGAAGGCATTTTATCTCATAAAAGGAAACAGAAGGGGCAAAAGGGGGAAATTCTATCAAAACCATAGCAAATACACATGCCTCTGTTATGTGTCCAAGTAGGGCACATTTATGAGTTTCATTCTTTTCCATTTATTGGAACTGCCTAGAAATCCTTTAAACTCTTGTCTAGAAATAATACCAATTCAAACCAAATGTATGTAGCACTAAATACTTCTTTTGTCATAAGCAAGTAGTTTTTCTTTTTTTTTTTTAATTTGGTAGCAATATATGTGCAACTACTGTTCATATGAAGTTTGATGATTATTTCACTTGATAACCAAAAATAATATTTTTAATCAATATATGCATGCACTTTATAATTTTTTTTTCCAATTAAACTCAAATAAGACTTGAATTCAGTTGATAGTATACAAAAATTTACTGCTATTTCAGACCCTGTAGAGTATCTAAGCCATCTTCCTGGCGTGGTGAGAAAGATGACATAGGACACACAGGACATTCAGTCCCTTCTGCACCAGTATCTCAAGTGGCACTAGACATTCCTATTCCAGAGAGTAAGCTGAGCCCTGCATGACTCCTGACAAAGAGCAAAAGAATTTATTTTCTTTAACTAAATTTCAGTCAGGGTATTTTCAAAGTTTTCCAACAGATGGTAATCAGCTAAAAAAAAAAAAAAAATCCAAGCAATTTAAAGCATCTTGAATAAATTTTGAACAATCAATAAAATTTTTGCTTTTAAATGTAATGCTTCTGAAAATCAAAAGGCAACAAATTAGAATGTATCAGAATTGAGCTGCACTAAGAAGCTTTCTGGAAAGATAATTCTGCTAACTGTTGATGTCTGGGAAAGCCACTGCTCCTGGAGGCCACAGCAAACATCTCTACCAAAACTACACTGCCAGGTAGAGAAGAAGATCAAAACAAAAGGAAACCATGAATTATCAAAGGGACAACAGTGGCCAATTACTATCATATCCCAGAAAACAATGAATATTTTCCTGGATGTGGTAGCAACAAAACTCTACAAGAGAGCCTTGAAGTGAGGCTCTTCCTCCAAATCTCTTCTTCATGGACATGTGTAAGGCCAAAATAGTCCCTTCATTCCTAAAAATGTTATTAAAGTACTCTAAGAAGTCAGAACTCCAACTAAAATTGAAAGGTCCACAATCTTTTTAGCAGAGCAAGGAGTTTTATCAAGATTGTGTTACACAGGTTTGGGTGGGGGGGTTCACATCAGTGTTGGCTGGTTTGGTATTTTTTGGTAGTGGAAGAGAACTTTCATCAAACAATTCATTTGACTAGATCTTATGTTGTTAATTGCTTTAACTGTGCATTTTATCTACAAGATCTCACATTAGCATTTTTAATTATTTAAAAGACATTAAATATTGCTGGTACCAGCAGGAGGAGATTAATTTCTTAATAATCACTCTTGTTTGAGAGTAAAGCATTTGATTCCAGCTGCTGTGGACCTTTAAACAAGCAAAAGCAACATTTGCTGACATAAAAGGGACAACCAACTCCACAAAAGAATGGTGATAAAATTGAACTGCCTATGTCCAACAAAACAATACTATTTTATACTAGACACTTGGCAAAATTTTAAAAAGTTAACTTAAATCTGAATTGTTGTATTTTCCTATATTATTCTGACTTATATGCTGTATCAGAACACTTCCACATTATTTTTAGTCCAGCTACTTCTTAATTAGTTTAGATTCCCAGCCTCTAACCCACGTGGAAGCTATCTAGGTTGCTTTTACATTTGGACCACACAGCAAATAATAAAATTTAAATACATTACTGTTAGTACAGATCTAGAAGAATCAATGGGACAGCAGGATCCCTAATATCAACTGAGTTTCTAAATCAAAATTAGACACAGACTGATTTAGGAAGGAAAATGCTAACTCAGGCTCTAACACTAGAGAATAGTTTTGTTGCAATCACAGGTCAGCCATGATCAGAAAATAAACACATTTTAAGGTACAAAATAGCCAAAATAAGCCATTCATGGTGGTTTCCTTCCCTGTCACCAAATGTATCTCCTGGAATAAAACTGTACCTGAAGCTCTCACCTCACAAAAAAGCATAAAGTTTATAGGGCTGAAGATTACTGAGAGAATCTTGAAAACATACTCTAACACCAGGCTTATGACTCCTACTGGGGAATGTCTGAATAAATGTGATTTCTGATGTCTGGGAACTGACTTTTAGACTTTGAATTCTTAAGAATGACAGTGCTAAGATTAAAAGCCATTCAATGATATAACAAGTAGAAGCTATTCATCAGTGTCTTGAGCTGGGAACAGAGACACAGTGGCCCAAAAAATGCTGACTGGCATAAAGATGGCCTGAAGCACCCACTCCTTTTTCCCTCCAATGGCCGAGCCCAAGGATGCTGCAGATACATCCAAGGACTAAGAGGATAATTAAATTGTGCTTGATTTCTCTTTATCAAATGGCACACACGCAAGAAGCTGGATTTGAATCAGAGAATTTGCAGGGGACAGACTGCTCCTCACCTTGCCAAGGAACTGAGCCATTGCATTGTACAGGATCCAGCACTCTAAGCACACATTCACTGCTTCTTTTCCATCTTTGGACAGTAAGATGCCAAATGCATCCAAGAATTGCAGGACTACTTCAGCCAGGTTTATTCATTTACCTTAGTTATTGAACACTACAGTCACCCCCATCTAATCAGAAGACAACTGATCTCCAATAGATAGATAGATAGATAGATAGATAGATAGATAGATAGATAGAGTCTGAAAGATCTCTCCCCACCTTGAAAGCACTTTAACCTGTAGATCTGACAGTATTGTCAGTCACTGAGCATATAGAAGCTCTTGCATCATCACTAGGACTGGCTTCACTGCTAGCTTGCTCTCAGGCTAACTCTTGGTTATATTTGAAACACAGATGCAAGTTTTTTCTTCTGTATTTATAGCAATTTCAAGATAACTAAATAAAGGCTTTGCCACCCATTTTTAGGAGAGGAAGAGCACAATCTGCACGCTAACTAGAACTAAAAGCTATCTATGAAATTCCTTTAGTAAGTTCTACTGGCAATACAAACCTTCTCAAAGATGAATCAGAGTCTGATGCAGCAATACTATTAGGATTCAATAGTTTCCTCAACTTATTACCATGTAAGTGTGGTCTTTGAAGTCTATTTCTCACAGAGAGAAAGAATAACATTTCTGAATCTGGACAGGAGTTTACTGACCTGCAGTTCCCAAGGGATCACCACCTCACCTGCATTCCACATAGCCCAGTGCAGAGACCTGCAAACATACAAGTAATTTCTAAACACATTACTCACACAAAATACTACACCACAAATAGTGTTCCTACATATTTGACTAATTTGTTCAGAGCTTAGTGGGTATCTCTACACAGCATAGTCAACTTGTATGCCCTAATGGCATTTTATGTAAAAGGTTTCATCTCTTCTGTAAAACACATTTCTTTTTCCTACCATCACAGTTACAAAGACATTTGAGCTATTAATAAAATTTCCCTGCCTACTTGGCTCCAGTGGAACTCTACAACCAAGAGATTCTCTGTGAAGACCCTAAGATTGCTGAAGACACATTTCCATTCCACACAGGGAATAAATAAGAAAAAGGATCAGCCTTAGCCATGATTTTTTTACCATTTCATCAGCTCCATTCCAAATCTGATCTAGTCTATTTTTTAAGGCTAGAGATTCTTTGGTATATTGCTGTGGTTGCACGAAAACCACAAAAAAATTTGCAAAAAAGTCAATATGAGTTATCAGCTACTAAGATACTCGGATATTACTCAATCACTAAAACTATGTGTCAGTATAAAATAAAAATGGAATACTGATTTTGGGGTTTGGTACAATTTAACTACTTAAAAAAACCCTATAAATGGATCCTTCAGCTATCCAACTGGAAAAGCCCTATTGACTACCTATTTCTTTATACCATAATGTTAAACTCAAAAAATCCCAAGAACACAAAATAATAAGGAAAATAACTTCCCTGTAGTAGGTAATAATCTCATTAAGTACTAAAAGAAGAGCTTTCCTTGTGAGAAAAGGCTTGTTAGGGGATTTTTGAAATAATTATTTTCTTTAGCTAACTACAGCATTTTAAGTGGCTGTAAGACTGTTAACATTCAGAAACAGGTAGCAAATGTTCTTGAAAATATCTTGGGAAGACACAAAAGACTCACAGCAGTATTGAATGCAGCTGAAGATTTTCACCCTTCTCTGAGGCTGGAGTTGGTTAAAATAATTTGCCCTTCTTTTCTTTAGATTTTCTAAAGACTGAAAACAGGAGAACATGAAATATCACTGAAATTTATCCCAGGTTCACAAACAATGTTTTTCAGTATTTGAAAATTATTTGCTTCTTTTGTTCACAGTCTCTTCTGCCTTTGCAAAGAATGAATAACAGCCCATCTTTTATTTGTTTTCAGTTTTTCACAGAACCAGTTTGTTATGACTGCTCTCTCCTACACAAAAGCTGGTCAGGGTTTCCAAACACCCTTCTGTTTATTTATGGCAAGCTGCAGTATAAACATTTGCTTACTACAAATCAGTGCCAGAAATTGCTAAATAAACCCACTGTTTTAACACCTTTTACCCCCAACTATATGAAAGAAAACTAAACAGTCCACATGCCTTTCTCTAGTCTGCATATATTCATCACAGGTCAAAGCAACCTTCTCTTCTTTCAAGACAGAATGGGTACAAGTTCAGCAGCAGTGCTGGCTTCTATACTTCCTTCTTTTGCCTGACTTGGTTTAAGACTGTAAGAGAGACTTCTGTGGGGCTGCTTTTTAATTTTTAGGGGGAGGTTTTTTATTTTTTCTTAAAGCTCTAAGAGACATGCTGGTGATCCAATCCCCAATACCCACAAAATATATCACAAAAAATACATCACAAACAGTGATGCCAGCAAAGCACATGAGCAACAAGCTGCAGCAGGAGGGCAGAGGGATCAGGAGAACCTCAAGCCAGTAAAGCTGCAGAACATCTTGTGTCAAAACAAGATGGATAAGGTGTCATAAACCCATTAGATGGAATTTTCTGATAAAGTCTGATTCTTCTGACAGCTTTCAAATGTGTGTAACAGAGATAAAGAGATGGAAAATAACCTTAGTTGACAACAGATAGAGGGGCTTTTTTTCCCTTTCAAATAGAAGGTTCTGAATTTACAGCTGAAGATTTTCTTCAACCATTCCCTAGCCCTCCTCAGTCTGAGACACAACTTTACTTGGACAAAAATTTCTGTTTCAAGGAAAAATACCTAAAAATAAAATATTAAATAATTTTTAATCTCTGGCCTTTAATTAGGAGCAGAAGTTGAATTATAAAAAGAATGGACAAGTGTTTAGACTTCTGTGCCTTCTCCAGCTCTAAGCAAAAGAAACACTTCTGTTCACACTTTTTTCTTTCCTCCCACAGACTATACGAACTAGTTCAGAAAAAAAAAACAAACAAACCAAACAAAACAACAAAGTCACAAAATCCAAAACAAACAGCAGAACAGCACCCTTCTCTCTTCTATCTTTAGATCCCTGTAGCTATATCACCACTTTTTTTTTTCCTTCTCCTTTTAGGTGTTCAGGGCTTGATCTGATTTGCTATGGGCTACTTGGTGATCACACAGTAATCTCCCTCACTACCAGGGCCAAAGAATAAATATATCAGGAGCTAAAGAAACAGCCTATGAAAATTCACTCCTTGGGTTTCCCACAACAATTTTCAACTCTCAAAGACAGGATGAAATGTAGAAACAATGTGTAATTCACAGAATCAACCTATGCCACTGAAGATGCTTTGACTCCCTTTCCCCTGCATGCCCCATGCTCTGCCACATATTATTGCCTCAGTGCACAGGTGACACTTGTGTTGCCACCAGACAAAATGCAGGCACTTGCTCTACTCCCCCAGCTCTGCAGTACACGCAGAGGGAGGTGGAAAGCTGGAGGTATTTATGTCTTAAACTGCTGCAAATTACAACTGACAAGCTTCTGCTACTAGAGCCTTAACTCTCTTCACCTACCCAGCAACACCCTAAAAATCAATGCAAGTCCATTGTGCAATAGTTAGTTCTAATTAGCAAAGACAGTAAATTCAAACAGCCTGTCTAGCAGCTTTCCAGCATTTAAGGTAGCTGCACTACAGTGGATTGGGAATCCTGGGGAAATGTGAACAGCTGCAAGGAATATGAACTCCACTAATTTTGTGTAAGACTTCTTCTCATCTGCTGTCATTTACATCCAAAGATGTGAAGCATGGAATCTGATGCCATTATGCATGATGGACCTGATCAAAAGGTCTTAAAGAAATAGAACAAATCTAATAAAAAGAAAAACAAACAAACAAACAAAAAAGAAATGGCATCATTCAAACTGAATACATACTTGAGGACCCAGTCACACTGGTCCAGGAGAGCTTCCTCCTTTATTAGGCAGCCAGCCCTGGCTAGTGAAATATTTTGGAGTTTGACTTGCTCTCTAATACTGAATTCCTACTTCTGTTTCACCTCCATTCATAGTTATCCTCCCTAAGTAAGCAAGCAAAGCATACCTAGTTCTTCTATTTACATTTCGGCAACATGGAAGTTTCTGCAATTCTGTGCGTGTGTTTGGAGGATGGAGCCACATATATGAAATGCAAATGGACAACACTTGCATTGCCATCATTCAATTTCCTACACACTTTCCCTACTTTCCCTTCTGCATTTAAATGCAAAAGTCACCACAGACCACAAGAAAGGCCAGTGTACTTTAATGTAACCTCACTGAGGATGGGAAGCCCAGTGCAGCAGGGGGGTGGCACGCTCTTCGGTGCACTCCGCAGTGCTGATGCACTAAGACCCTGCCAAAAGGAGTTCTGCTCCCTTCCTGCTTGCTCTCTGAGTTTTCTACGGAAACAGAAAAAGTGAAAAAAAGGAGGTTCAGCTAAGGAATACACCAAACTCACAAAACAGGTACTTTTATCCCCACAAGAAGGCAGCATGTCAGGTCAGCCTTGCTCTTGAGACCTCTATTTTCATCTCCACAGTTCACTAAAGTCAAAGTCCCAGCTCTGTTCTGAAAGCATCATCTCATTTCTTTCTTTTTTTTTTTGTTGTTGTTCTATGCAACTAAAATATAGGTCACTGACTGAAAGGGGGCTTTCAAAACTAACAGAGAAAAGGTAAAAACCACAGAAGATGTATCACCTCAGAAGGAGAACCTTCTTATTGTTTTAAAGACATAATTTTAAAATCTGTATTAGATCAGGAAAAAACTATTATTAAAAACACTGTCTTATAAATGTAGTTGTTGGGGGAAAAAAAAACAATAAGACCAATTTTAGAAAACTTCAAAAATAAACTTGGAAAATATACATTCCACATATCCTGATGACATTTATTCAACCACAGGTTTGTATCTGTTTTGTCTTTATAGGCCAGATAGAGGCACAGTTTACCTTACAAAGGACAGAAGCGCTTTTACTTTATTTGACCTGAAGTGAAACCTGATGGAAACTGTTTCAGACATAATAAGGCCATAAGCTTGCTCACATCTTCTTCAAAATTTGTTATTAATCTAAGCAATGCTGTTTTCACTTAAGTGATCACTTTTAACAACAAAAAAATCATACAGAACAGAAATCAAGCCTTAAGAACAGTGCAGAAATGGACCTCAATCACTCTGAGGTATGATACCTTCAAAACAAAACCCCCTTGTAACCCAAACTAGTAAATCTAACTGGTTTCTTAGTGAAGACTAGAATGAAAAGTTATTCTGGAGGCACAAGGGGTTAAAAAAAATTGAAGAGTTTAGACTACTGAGGGGAAAAATCCACTATCTTAAAATCCATCCTAAACAATAACAGCACTCAGGAAAAACACAAAAGTAAATTAGGCGCCAACATTACAACATCTATACTGTCAAATACCACCACTAAATGTATCATTCCTGTCAGGAAAAGCAAAGACAGATGGTTGTAGAAAAAGACACTCTTGAGAACAACCTTAACTTTCATGTACTGACAAATCAAAATATTTACAATATTTATCCCCCTACAAAGCTCATTCCCTACAATTAAAGCTCTTCTAAACTGCCACAGCATATTGCTACAGAAATTTTGGCAGAACAAATTCTTAATTTACATAACTGTTGAGAGTAGTCACCTAACTTCGAGGAAAAAAACCCATGCTTTCTCAAGTATTGCTGATGTTCTGAAGCCTCTGATTTATTTTACTCATAATTGTTTACATATTTCATTGCTTTCTCATCACAGGGAAATATCCAACTGTCAATATCAAGGTCAATAGCTTCCAACTGGCATGAGTGTGACTGGAATTTGTACAGCATTTACTACTGGAATGTCACTTTGTGAAACAGCATCTTTCTTGTCTCAAGCTGAAGGAGAGCTGGATTTTGAAGATCTTTGGTACTGGCCCACAAGCTGTCTGCCCTGAGTGACTTCACGGCCACTAACAGCAAGGAGCACAAAAGGTTTCCTAATTCAGGTACCTCGTCTGTGAAAACTCCTGCCCCAGAAAGGAAGATGAACATTGCAGGTCCACAGCAAGCCCAGCAACAGATTTCAGTGTTGAATCTTAGCTTAGCCCAGATTTTTCTGTAGTCTAAATGCAATTAAAATACATCTGATAAATCCTGACAGAACATTTTTCTAGAATCTAGAACACAGGCTAGCACCTGCCCAGCCTACATGAGACATTTCCCTTTCTATAAAGGTCAGGCAGATTCAGGGTGGCTGGTCCACATGGGAACACCCAGAACCAGGAGTTTCAAAGCTCTCCTGGTCTCCCAGTTTAAACTGTCAAACTCCAACAGAATTGCTTCATTTTCTTCTCTTGAAGCTACCTCCTAGAGTGGCCTCTAGTCCCTGAAATTTCTTCAGGCTTAGCAGGAATGCCCACCAAAAATGATCTCCTAAGTATGTTTCTTCTCAATGTGAAGGTTCTAACTCTTCAAAACCCAAAATTCAGTCAGGGGTAAAACCCACACATTAGACAAATTTTTTAAATAATAATAATAATAATTAAAACAATTACAAGACCCTGTGAAGGGTTTCTACTCTTTACTTATTTTCAGCAATCAGAATTTGATGGTAAAATTTCAAAAAATCTCTTGGAAATAAAAGCATCCCATCTACAAGCACACAGTCATGCAATATAGTATGCACACAGAATGCCAGAGCATGAGACCTCATTTTATTTCATAAGCAGTCAAAAAGCCATCAAAGTCAGAACACAAAGAAGTGATGGTTTAGAAATCACTATGTCAAGGATCCTGTCTTTCACTACTAAGTATAAGCATCAAATAATTCAAGAAATGTGAGAGGATATACTACTTCTACCAGTTAGTAATATGAGGGTGGGTTTGGGTGGTTTTTTATGTGGTTTTTTTGTTTGTTTGTTTGTTGTTGGTTTTTTTTTGTTTTTGTTTTTTTTTTTTGTGTGTGGAATAAACTGTAAAAAAATTTTAAATTAGGTTACTAAAAATTCAATAATTTCTTAGGAAAATCTTGCAATTTTTAGCCTTTTGGCTAAAATTTATTCTTCTGTCTCCAAAGAAGAGATAGAAAAAAATCCAAAGTAAGATTCCATCCACTGCCTGCAATCAAGGTAGTCAGAGTAACTGAAGTCCTAAGAGCAGAGAACACACTGGCAATTATCATATGGAAGTCTTAGATGGATGAGAATATGATGGATAACTTTTTCTTTTAATAAAAGAATTAAAATGAGAGAAATGTGTGGTTGCTGTAGGTAAGTATAATTATACTGCATCGTATTTTTGTTTTGCTAGTTTTTCCCAATAACTGTCATCTGTTCTCACACAAGTGACTAATTTAATTTTTCACTTAATCCAATTCCCACTTCTAGTTCAATTTATAATCATCACTTCCCCATGCTAGTGTGGCATTAAATTACTGTCATTCTTGACCATTAAGCACATCATACTCCAGTCAACAGAATTGATCAGAAACACCACAGCAGTGCCATGCATTTCTTATTGAATACATTCCTTTTTGCTGCTTTGTAGAAGCTGATCATCAGTGTCAGAAGCTGTTACACCAATTTCTGACTTTTCAGGCAAAAGAAAGACATTCTGAATCAAAGATAGACAACAAAAAAGTCTTTTTTTTTAATGAACACAGCATTTTCTCAGTTCACATTGCACTTACTTTACTTTCTAGTGCCCACTGAAGAAATGACCCATGTAAGCATAAAATTCCATCTACTACTGATCTTCTAACCATACTTCTCCTTACTGTAAAATCAAAAGTTATTGCTCCCCTTAACAAAAAACCAAAACAAAATCACCTCCCTTGATGCTACTCAAATTTCTTTGTACCTTCAAATTCAAATCCTGGGTCAAATTCACTTACATGATTGGCAATACACAGACTTTTCAACAGAAGTTGCCATTTTAAACACAGTTGTTCATGTCCTGTCTTAAAGAGAAGACAGAAGACTGAAGAAAGATTACAACTCCACTAGAAGATCAGTGGGAATCTCATTGCCTTGACCAAGGCAAGATTCTACACTATTTGTTCAGAGGCAGTTTGAAGCACAGTTACTTCCAAGCTCACTTTCATAAAAATATATCCATAAATTAAATTTCTGCATGGTCATCTTTACTTTTAAAATATTCCATTGCTTTCTGACAGTAAAAACAGTGGTTAATCCCATCTTCTGTGTGGTTTGTGCTGAGCTACAAAGCGTTAAATAAAGACTACTTCAATTTCCATATTAAAATTCTCTTCCCTAACAGCATTTTCTCTCATTTGGGATTAAATGAAAGGTATACCTGCCAATCTAACTGGACCATTTTCAAAGAAACCCCAAGGCAACTTCTTTCCCTCTTGACATATGGGGAGTACAATCTTTGCCCCATCTGCCAATTCAATAGCTGCCCAAATGTACATTTTCTCCATGCATGCCTATACAGAAATTAACAGGGCCTTTTGTTGCTTGTATGTACAGTATAACACAATATTTTTATAAACATTGCAGACACCTAAAAAATTTAAAATCTTGTGCTTAGGAGATGTTAATTGGCACAACTGCATTATTTTTAGTGTCCTGCTAATCAAGAACTTATTATTCTCTAACAGTTTCTGAGAATACCCATACCTAGCATAGTACTTTGTACATAACAACTGTAAAGTGCTTTACAGATGCTGTCAAATTATTCACAGTCTGAAAAACAGACAAAAGATTAAAGGAGTTTTTCTGGAGTACTTTCACAGAACGTGATTTCACAGTAAAGAAAAAATTTCTCTGTAATCATCTGTGAACTTAAATAACACAAGGAGATGTGACTGAGTAGCTATATACGGGTGGCTTTTTAAGCATCTGTGGTAACTGTATTACTTATTCAGTACATCACTGGATTTCTGTAGGATCTATTTAAGCAACAAATACAGTTTTCAGATAAAAACTCTGAAGAATTGAACACGCCTCAGCGGTCTTGCTCCTGCCAACTGCTTTATGGAGGCAGATCCCAGAATCAACAGGGATTGGCAGGGCTCCAGTAATCCGTTACCCTATGTGCTACAGTTAACAGGATTGTGGCCTCTGGGTCTGCTCCTGGTCTTTTCACGACTGAACAAATGCTGCCATGAACATTTACTCAAACAAGACTAACCCAAACTTTTTTTTGAAACGTCTGTAAGATATTTTCCTAGCCCTACAAAACTGGAAAAATTCATGACAAGCTTTAAAAACTATAGTCACGCGATTTGCTATCATCAACGTCCGTAGTTTGTTTCCCCGTGCTAAGACTTAAACCATAATTCCATTTCTTTCACATTTCATTGCGGTCTCTGGTGCCAAGCACGCTGCTTCCCGGTGTTTGGTGTGACAGCCGTGGATCAGCTGTCACACCGACCCCGCTCCACGGGCTGAATCCACCCAGCACCGATGGCCTGGGAGAGCGGCAGCAATGAGCTGAGCAATCCGCAGCCTGCGGCATCGCGGGGACCCGCGCTTCTTCGGTACAACTGCTCCAGATCCACCAAGCTGGAAATTTCCTGCCGGGAACCAAATCTCTCCCCACCATCAGCTACAACCACCTGAGCAGCACCTTTTCAATCGCGAGGGCTGCAGATACAATGTTCCAGCAATCCGAGTGCCTGGATCATTCGCAGCTGTGAGCTCTCGCATGTTTAAACGCCGGAGAGGAGGAAAAAAAAGCTCGTTTTTATCAGTCAAACGAGTAGCTTCAAGTGCCGGTACGCGAGAACGCGGCTCGCACCAAGTACCGAGCCGCCTTGCAGCGCCCGTGTCGCGGCGGCAGAGCCACGGCTCACGGAGCCGCCGCCAGCCCAGCACCTGGAGCACGTCCCCGCACAACCCCGCGGGGAGCGGCACTCACGGCGTCCCGGAGCCACCCCGGGCTCGGGCTCATCCTCCCCCCACCGCCGCTCCCCGCCGCCTCCTACGCGGAGCCGAGGGCTGGCGGGAGCGCCGCTCGCTGCCCAGGGGCGCCCCGGCGGCTGGAGCTGCCGCTTGACCCGTCTCCCTGGCAACGGAGACACTCGCCCTCGCCGCCTCCTCTTCCCCATCAGAGCCCCCCTTCCCCACCGCAGCGGTGCTGAGCGGCCGGGGCCGCAGGGCACGACCGGCGGCCGCCCCCCGCCCCGGTCCCGGTTAGGTAACGCGGGCGGCGAGGCGCCGCCTCGGGCCCGGCCGCTCGCTCACCTCGGGCAGGTGCCGGGGCCGCGCACGGCGGTGCGGTGGCGGCGCCGCCTCTCCGCCCCGCTCCGCTCCGACGGCAGCGGGGGGGACGAGCTGCGGGCAAGCAGCTCCCGCGCCGCAGAGCCGCCGTCCCGGCTGTGCCGCTCCGGTGCCCGAGCAGGAGGAGCTTCCCCGCCCCGCCCAGCGCGCAGCGGCGGCCCGGGAGGGCCGCACCTGCCGGAGGAAGAGGAGGAGGAGGCGGGTCGGGCCGCGGGATCCCAGCGCCGGGGGTCGGCCGTGCCCGGGGCGGGGAGGGCCCGCAGCGCAGCCCGCGGTGCCCCCGGGAGGCGAGGGCTGCCGCGCCGCTCACCCGCCGGGGCCACGGCCCTGCGGGAGGGCTGCAGGGAAAAGGCCTGGTGCAGAGAGCCCTTTAAGTAGCGCTAAGTTTGTAGGAAGAGCACCTGCGAGGCGGGATAACGGCGGGGTCAGGAGGGCTGTTAGGGGGGCATTTGGGAGGAAGGACTTTAGGACAAGAGATACGGCTGGAAAGGATGAGGCTTCTGCAGGGTCAGGGCGGCAGAGCGCTACATCCCAGGATATTAAGGCATCACTGCTTTATCATCCTGTTATGGGGTTTAATGTGAATTTTTAAAAATCTTCTGTGTGAAAGTGATGAGAAGCATCCGTCTGAGATACAAGTGCTGCGCCATTGTGTATTTTTCCAAATGCCATCTTTGCAGGGACACAGGACCCAGCTCTGCAGTGAGGCTCAGTAACAATGCTATTCTTTCAGCCTCACCTCATGAAACTGAGAAGTGGTGGAAACTTTTCTTCCTGCACCCTCTAACTGATCCCATGGTTGTGAAGAACATTCAGGTGAATTAATAAATCTAATGATTAGTGATCCATTCATAATCAGCAAGACTGGAACGTGATTTAATATACAGGAGAAAATACTATTTTGAGAATTGCACAGAGCACCTCTACTTTTGAGCAGTTTTCATCTTGCTACTGGATTTTCTTAGGAGTTTAGTTTCTGTTTTCTGATCTGTGAAGTTAATACAAAAACAGTAGAACCTAAAAATCTCTGCCTGCATCTCCAACATACCTCCAGATTAAATTTTACATACATGCCACTTTAGAGGAGTTCAAGTCTTTTTCAGGTGACAATCCCTTAAGACACTTTTACAGCATGTGGGCCTTCAGTTAAGCCTACTGACAGAAGAGTTATTTTGTTGTTAGGTGTTTGTGAAAGGTATCTAGAAATTCCCCTATTTCTCATCTGCAGAGCCGACAGTAACAACTGGAAAGTTAGTTCAGAAAGTGCACCAGATGCAGTATATGGAGTGTTTTGGGTAGAAATGCAAAGCTTCCCCAAGTCAAGGGTCAAGCAGCTTGGTGCTTTTACAGTGCAATACCAGGCAGAGTCCCATTTTTGTTACAAAACAGAGGCATAAAGACAAGGCCTGTGCTTCATTAGAATCAGTTAATTCATGTGCAACACAGAACTGTTATGGCTACAGTACCTTTCCTTGATTGCATCCAAGTGGGTTTCGAATATCTCCAGAGAGAGATACCTCCCTAGGCAGCCCCTTATAGGGCTCTGCCACTTTCAATGTAAAGGTCTTCCTCTTGTTCAGGTGGAACTTCTTGTGTTTTGGTTTATGGTCACTGCTCCTTGTCCTGTTGCTGGACATCACTGAAAGGAGTCTGGCAATGCATCATATTAAGTATTAGGAAAAAATCACAGAGATTGACAATGATTTTTATTCTTTTTTTTTTTTCTTTTTTTTTTTTTTTTTAATTCTCTGTTCTGGAAATACATAATGAATACCTAATCCTAGCTCTAGAGAAAGACTGCAGGTGTTTGATGATCCCATACACAAGACACATGTAAATGTGAAAGGCTCCAAAGAAATACCTGAACACAACAAAATTGAAGCCTACCAGATCTTGGGAAAAGGTGCGGCAAAAAGAACTATTGCAACTACTTACATGAATGCATGTTCCAGTTGATCCTGTTTTTCCTTTACCATTTGTACGAAAGTAACTTGAGATGGACAAGAGCTTGTTAGAACTGGGAATACAAGCTTGCATGAGGTAAAAACACTTCAGTTTGGGGCAGCTGATAAAAGAGTTTATGAAGCTGGAAATACCAAGTACTCTATCCTGAACCATGAAAGAGTTACTGCTGCTCTTGTGGAAGAAAACACAGAAGACGTCCTAAGAGGATCCTTCAAGACTCTAAGAGATCAAGAAGGACATCAGTAATAGCCAGAGTTTCTCCTACATCTATAAATCCCAAGGGAAAACAGAATACAGTGGAGTAGGCTCACAGAGCAAAGAACATGATGAAACCTTAAGTTAACCAGCAGCTGCCAAAAGGAGCTGTTATTGAGGAAGATACTGAAGAGATGAAGCACCCGAAAGGAGACCTCACTGCTGCACAAGAGTAAAATGGAATCTATATTTTCATTCTCATTGAAAATTCATGTAGCCCTTAAAGGAAAGCTGACAGTTTGGGAAGAACAAGTTACAGAGTATATTGAGATAATGAGCACCATGGAAAAAGTAGTGAAAACAATCACTAAACCATTCACAATTAATGAAAGCAATGAAACAATGAAAACAGATCTGCAATTCAAGGAGAAATAACTGAAATGAAGCACAGACAGATCTGCAAGAAGCCAAGATTTCTCTAGCTGAGAGAAAACTTCACAGCACAGCTAGCCATTTGGTCAGTACTGTTAATATAATCATGTATCTAAGCAAAGCTGTATCATAAGAGAGCTGTTGATCATCACAGTGCTATCATCCAAATAGATTTGCAGGAGAAATTAATGTTCTGGTCAATAAAGTACAAGATTCAGTTAGTGAGAACTATCTGAAGTAGCAACAGATGTTGACATCTTATGCATATTTTATAGATGTCCTCCTATCAGTTGTTCAGCAGATAATGTATTTGCCTTAGCGGTATCAGGGTCTTTCACCTCTGTTAAAAATTTGCTGACCACTGAACTTTCTCAAGTGTCTGAAAATGTGTAACAAAGTAGGACTGTGCCATTTGCTAGTAAAGCTGAGCCATTCAAATTGACTGAGAAGCAAATATCTGCATCAGGAGGAGCATTAAATATCTTGACAGCAATGGTGGAAATTGTCTTGGAACTAAACTGTTTGTTTCAGAATGACATAAGGAAATTTTCTGGTTGATGAGATCGAGGACCATAAAAAACAATTAATATCTTCTTAGGAGATCTTTGTCTCACTCTGAAAAAATTACAGAAACAGCCAGTGTTTTTTTTTTTTTTTCTCAGATGCAAAGTACTGTGGGAATTTAAGAGAAGTTGAAATAGAAAAGTGTGTATATACAAAGAATGCAAATGAATTAGTGTCCTCACTTCAAAGCCAGCTGAATGTATTGGCACAGGAAATGCAGAAGAACTCTAGCTTGTATACTGTCAAAAAATGCAAGTTTGATGACTTCTATCACTGCTGGGCAAGAAAATATTTATCTGGAAACTACTGACATAGCCAGTAGTAAAACTTCTGCTTCAAAACAAATTTATTGCATCTCTGGATGATTTCTTTCCAAAGCTCAAGTAGTTTATGGCCATATGTTTCATGGGCATGAAAGAAGATGCTGGTGGAATCCATAGTCTGTTCTCAGCAACTTCTTAGCAATCTAAAACATGCACCTCAGGATACTGGTAAATGGTGGGAATTTAAAACTGCTCAAATAGTCACCTTTATGGATCAGTAACGCTCCTTCTTCAGCAAAAAGGAACAGCAGCTTCAGTGTTTACAGTAGAGAACAGAAGGTTTATGATTGAGATCTGTATTTTTTACTGGATATTTTGTTTTGCATTAAGATTGCAGTAGATGCAGTGTGAAACTACTGCACTGTAAGAATATATCCCACATTTTTTTATATGCATATCAAGAATACAAATAGTTGTGTTCAAAGATCCTTGACATACTGCTGGAACTAAACCAAACTAATTGCCAATTTTAAAAGCATTGGAATTCACCCATGAGAGCTACAAACCAATAGCCTATATTGACCTCAAAAAAGGAAAGGATATGTCATGGTGCTGCCAGCTAGATCCAGGGTCCACATCCCTGCTCTCATTTAGAGGTCTGCCTGAAAGACTCCTAAAAAATGTCTTCTTGTCAATTTCCAGTTTGTGCTCACTAAAAGCCAGTCAATAAGTAGGAACTTATTCAATGAATGGAATTGTCCTATGGCAATTGAAAGCTGGGAGCTAGACAGCAAGCAATTCCGTGTAACGGGGAGATGCAATGGATTTATGTATTATATACAACTCCTCTCAAGAGCAACAGTGAATTATGACTTCCAGCATTTACTGTTAAAGAGACAGAAAAATTATCATTAAATAAAGGCTTGTCAAGCTCTTTTACTCTCTCTCTCTAAAAGCTTATATTGCCACAAATATGCTCTCTTATATATTTTTTAGAAGACTGACTTCGGAGATTGGCATCAGTGTAATTTTTTTATCACTGCAACATATGGCAGTCTTCCCTGCTGCCAAAACATGGCCATGTTTCAGCCTCAGGGTACAGCTGGCTTGAACTTAAAACTGAGACTGCTTTCAAACATAAATACAGAATTTTGTGTTACCCCTTCAGACACTATGAAGAAAAGTAAATATAACATTTCTGTCGCTGGAATCTTTATGAACCCTACAGTGCCTTGGGGTTCCAGTGACACTAGAAAGTATTTTTTCCTTCTAGTTTTTTGATAATATCTAAAATGATTAACAGTCACTGTGTCAGGATCATGTATCACTCAGCTATCCATACTGAAAACTTCTGCAGTTCACATTCCAGTATGGGTTCACAAAATTCTCATCTTACGGTGATTTATGATGAGTTCCACACATAGCCACAAGTTACAGCAATCTCTGATCACGTGCAATCAGTGTTTGTGTAAACTTTCTGTTCAGAGGTTTTTTTACAACTCATCTGTACTCAGCCCATCATTTCCTCTTACAGTGCTCTCCCTGAGTTGCAAAGCTGAATGCAAACCTGCTGTACTGGTGGTGCATGTTATCTCAACATTCTGAAAATTAGTCAGATAAACACAAGCATTTCCTAGTTACATCTGAAAGTATACTCAGCACCACTATTTTGATTAAAAACATGAAAACATTAAATACTACATTATATTCTGAGCAGTTCTCTCAGCTGAGCATTTTCTAGGTTACATGTCAGTACCACAAACATAAAATGTCAGTACCACAAATAAATGTTTCTAAAAGAAACAAACAGAATAAAAGTCCAACATTAAAAAAGGAAGAAAACATAGTATCTGCAATCCCACCCTCTATCCTCATTGCAACTGGAGCTAGAAGAAAACCCCTAAGTGCCTTGGGTTTTCTGCTTGTTGGTGAAGCTGACAAGCACAAACTACATGAGAGCACCTAAATAGAAAAAGCCCAGTGGGCAAAAGAAAATTAAAACAAGTGAGGGAGTAACTATTCCCTTCTCAGTAAAAGCTATATAAATAGTAGTGTTAGCTGTAACATTGAAGTTGTCTAGGTTACTGCTTTGACCTGATTCTTTCATTTGGAACAGATTTAGTCACATGAGGTGACATCCCCTACAGGAGGAAAGAAACTTCCTGACAGGTAGCAGGGTGTGTAAGGTCCTGCTTGAACCTTACAATGCTTCTCTGCTACGTAAGTTTTTTGAATACAGCCCTGGATGCAGCCCTTAACATTTACAGAAAGGGGAAAAGGAAGTGGAGGTTAGACAAGAAACTAAAAAAACAGTTCTCTAAGCAGTCTGTATAGTACTTGTGGTAGGTAAATTGCTGGCCACTGAATATTAACAATTTTCTTATTCTTCCATCTCCCTTTCCCAGATTCCCCAACTCCCAAAGAACAGTTGAGCATGGCTCAGCCTGAGGCTGCTTTAAACAAAATCATTCTCAACTTCTAAACTGTTGAAATCAAAATAGTCTGGCACATTAGATGTGATACTCCACAGATTTTATTTCTGTGAAGTAGGAGGTGTATTTCCAACATCAAGGAAACATTTTTACTGCCAGTACTCTGAAAATGTAGCGGCTCCATTCAGCATTTGGCTGCTGCAAGAACATCAGGCTGGAAGCTCTGATGTGTGAAAACCTCTATGATCAGATGAAAGGGATCATGACATGGCTGCAAAAGGAAGAGTATAGATAGAACTTGGGGTAAGGAAGAGGGAGAAAGACCATGCACTCCTGCAGTGCTTTTTACACTGTGATGGACAGCACTTTATGGAGCCTGTTGCAAGCCTTGGCACTGCCACTCTGCTAACAAAAGCATAGGCCTTTGTGTAGAGCACTCTGCATGCCTTTGTTTTCAAAACCAGTGAGTTTTTCCTTCCTTTTTTAAATGCTGGACTTCTATTCTGTTTGTGTCTTTAGATTACTCTTCCTTCAACCTTTACTTACATTCCAGGGCCTTTTTGCAACGGAAAGTAGCATGGGGATACTGAAGATCTGAAAGAATGACTGAACGTTTGCTTCACTTTTAATTCCAGGACAACTAGTCCTCCTCCTCATAAGAGGGAGAATGCAGGTGTTAGAAACATTCAGGGAGAGGGAGAGCTCATAAAAGTAATTTATTGAGCTTAGTCTGTCTGAAGAACCAAAGGATTTTCTATCATCCCTTCCACAACTACAGCTGGCAGAGCTGACCTCTAGTTAACTATGCACAGCAGCAACTGCTTCCTCATGCAGTTAAAAAAAAAAGTTAACTGTTTAATCTTAAAACTCTCCCAGTTTCAAACCTCTGAAGATGAAATGAATAAGAAGAGCCAGTGGGTACACATTAGAAACACAACATGGGACAGTAAGCATGTGTAGTTTTCCTCTACCTGGGACTATTCACTTTCCAGGCACCATCCTGAGAATAGTTGATTCCATATCTTATCAAGGACTTCCAGTATTTCCCCATGCAAAAGCACCTGCAGAAATCAGTTATCTTAGGCTGTTACTCAGAGCTTACATTTTGAGGTTTATTACATTTTAGGTTGTTTCAGCAAATGCTACCAGCCTTTTATCCTTCTCAGTATGTGTTCTAACAGTTCCCTGTGGTTTTTAGGGCATTATTAAAGGTTCTGTATGGCTTCATATTGTCAGAGTATGAATTCATAGACAGTGGCAGGAAAGGCTAGGTAGATTTCCAAAAGAATGATATTCTGTAGATACCAGCAATACAAGGTCACAGCTTACTCAGCTCCTCAGTGTCTGAACTAAGACCCCTGCACCTCTGTCAGGATTTGTGCACTGGAAACAGAAGATATTCTAGTCAACACATTCATAGAATAGATGACTCTACTCACAGTGGTACTTGGGTAATATGAGCACCTTCATTTCTGAAAGCCCGTTATTTTCATGTACATGACTGGTGCTGTTAAATCAGTAGAGGAAGAACTTCCTTAGAACTGGTGGCAGAATAGTGGCTATACATATTCAGACCAAAGATTCACCTAACAGTGTAACTGAACCCTCAAAGGTTGACATTCCAATCCTTAACTCCTTAGTTATGGAACAGCAGAAATCTGGAATAGACAGTTTCCTGAAAGAAATCTTGAGAAGACGTATGTGCTATGCTTCTTACTCATCCTCTTAAACAAGGGGTATCCAAAAAAGAATAGAGAAGAAAGTGAGAGGTTTTCTGCACAGTCAATTGGTTGAGCTGGCTTTCCATGCAAGCAGAAGAGCCCTTCTTACCAAGGGGGCTGAGGGGTGACCACTGGCAGAAGATTCTCCTTTAGAGACAATGCACTGTTAGACTGCAGACTTAATTTACTTCTGGTAAGCACACAAAAAAGATGCTTGAAAGTAATTTCAGGATGATGGATTCCACTCTGGGAAGCAGGCACTTGTCTGCTCAAATAGACAGAAAGTCATAATGGTGCAGGAGACACTAAAAGGCAGATTGCAACTAACTTTCATGAGATGCACCTCTGATTTATGAAAAGTCTAAATCCTATTTAAGGTTACTAGGACTGATAGCCTACTTCCAACTACAATCAAATACCTTTTTTTAGGTTTTTTTTAAATTTATTTTATCCAAAACAACTGAAGTCACTGCCCAAATAATTCACCAGAATGAGAGGCACGGAGTGCAAGTTGAATAATCTGGTCTGAAATCAGGACGGTTAGGTGTTCTCTGGGGAGCCACTCTGTACATCCAAGATGAAGATACAAAAAGCAGCATGGAGTGAGACAGGTTATAGAGTCATTTAATGAAAAATTAGGGTTGTGACAGCAAGGGCTATAGATGACAACAGCCTCTCCTGTCCACAAAAGCAACAACAGCATACAACTGTGTGTCTGTGTACATGTGTGTATGAATGTTGCCTGGTAAACCTGAGACTGAGCATGGAAACTGTTTCCTACTGTGCCCAGACAAAAAAGGGGTTTATGTGTACACTCTGAAAGGAGCAGAACTCAAATGAGCAATATGCCTTCAGAAGAGTCATTGAAGCCATCTTCTGTTTTGCCCAGTGGGAATAACCTGCAAAACCAGAAACACCAGATAAAATTTTAGCATTAAACCAAATATTGTTCCCATTTAAGCCCCAGTCTACAGGGGCAGTTAAGAAAACATACGTATGGTCACCTCTGGCAAACACATGTAATGCATTAATAAAATGCTAAGTTGTAAAAGGTATCAGAATTTAAACCTTTCAGATTTCCCCTATTATTAGGAAACAGGAACACACTTTATCAATTTTTCATAACAGCTCTTATACATCTGCTGACTATACTTTAGCCTTTTGCTCTCTATTTTCAATTTATACACTGCACTACAAAAAAAAAAACAAAAAAACCCACACCTTATTTATGCCTCAGAAAGACAAAACATCTGAAAAAAAATATTTAATTTTAGCAAAAAGTGTAACTGCTCTTTTAAAAATATTGCAGTGTTACCTTCCACTCCATTTTCTAACCTGTCTTAGGATATTGTGGAAGAGTCTGAAATACATGTGAACCAATAGAACAAAATAGAACAAAAGGCAATGGTCAAAATAATCCATCCATTAAATAGAGAAAAGTGTATCTTGCTTTTTTACTGGGAGCTGCAACAACTTGTGGAGATCACTGGTATATGCATTTCAGCACTTGAAGAGAGAGAGAGAACAGATTCTGAAATCAATGCTGTTCTGTCTCCCATGTGAAGAGTCTGTAGTTCTGCTTGACCCCATGTCCAAAAAACAGAGTGTAGTCCATCCACAGGGGTGTCAGAAAAAACTGAAATTACCTCATTGTTGTAGGAATTAACCACTACAAGATGACCCACATTTTCCAAACAGATTAAAGTATTAAACAAGAACAAACAACTTAGCACATTCCCTCTGATGTCTGAACAAAAACTACAGGAAAGACTACAGGAGCAGCTTGGAGAAATCTAAAAATCTCAATTGTTCTTGGGGTGAGAGGTGAATTTCCTCATGCTGCAAAAGAGATGCCCTGCAGGAATCATTTCTACAGTCTGACAAGAGATTTTACACCAGGATGGAACTGGCCCATGTCACAATCCATTGATGAGTCTGGCAGTACTTCTGACAAGAAAAGCTTTGCTGCCATAATTCAGACATTTCTTCTGGAGTAACTCAGTGTACTGAATTATTTAAAGTCTCTGTCATCCACAGGCTGAGACCTGCTACTTGTAGGTACAGCAGGGAACCTCATCTCCCAACAGCTCTTCTATGCTGACACCTAATCCCACAGAAAGTTAGAAAAATCTCTCTGAGCATCTAACTTCTACCAATTTGGTGCATTTGAATTTTATCACGTTATCACTCATAATATATCCTGTAGAAAATTCCTTAATTTATATTAGAAAAACATGAGACATCCTGACAAACTGTTTATCAGCTAAAAAGAAAACTTGACCATTTTCAGCATTTTCTAGCCCAAAAAAGTACAATAGTACCTATAGAGTACCTGAATTACTGCTTGAGAACACTGGTTTTGTATTTTATTATGTATACAGGAAAGCATGGTAACTTCATCATGATCCCAAAGACATCTTACACAAAGAAAGAACTCTGCCTTCAAGGAGTCTCAGTAAATCTGCATTAAAATGCTGGAGCTTTGAAGATTAATCATGTCCTTATTATACAATCTAAAAATGAACTTTTAGTATATAGAGGTAGTACTTTAAATATTTGGGGACCTCTTTAATGGTCTATTTTAGTAGCCCCCAGAGCAACCTGACACTTGCATACTTAACCACTGTATCTCTCTATATAATTAGTAAATGTAACTGTTTAAAATACATCTGTGTCCCACATGCTGCCCCTAGATTTTTGATGCTGTGGGAAGAAGAGGCACACAAAAGGGCTCTCTAACTTCAATAATTACTTCCACCTGAACTCTAATACTGGTAGTCATATGTTGGTATCATTGAAACCTTTTCTTGTTCTTTAGTGCATTCTCTACCAGCACAATTTGAATATGTAATCACTCAGGTAAATGGGGATACATACCCATGAAAATGCTCAGAAGACCTGGAAGAAGAATGTAATTAATTTTCTGTATTATTATACATAGAGTATTAAGGAATAATGCAAAATTAACTAAAACAATGCAGCATTATTTAAGTTCTCTGTGACATACATTTATGGGTACTACTGCATTATGTGTAGACCAAATCCTTTGTAGTGGACATTATTCCTGTTACAACACTGCTACAATAATCCATACTGTTATATTCCTAAATCAAATGAAATGTGATATTTTATGGTAAATAAAGCAAGTAGAAAATAAATCTATTTTTTCCCTAATCATCAATATATGAATACATGTTATCTAAAACTGTGTCTCTAATAAGGGCTTCCACAGGCTATTTCACAGTAAGATACAAAAGAAACAAAATCCATGTAGTAGACAGAACATAATTATGAAAAATCCTCCCTTGTGGATTCCTTTTCTGACACCCACTGAATTGCACTCCAAATTCTAAGAATTTTTGATTAATTTCAAATGCAGATTTTTGTGTAGAGCTTTGGATTCTTTCCCACTATTTTCATTTTTATTTATCCTGTTCTGTATAAATGTTATTGAAGCCAATAGGATTTTAACTGTTGTATATGTTTAGGATCAGTTCCTAAACTTAGGGTTTATAATAAAGTTATTTCAACCAGAAATTTAAGGAAAAATTGTGCTTAAATCAGCCAGACTTTAATATGGTAACTCTACTGGTGGCTGCACATCTCAGAATATTCATTTGTTTCTTGGACTAAATGAATTTAATGTATTTCTCCAGTCTTCTGGTAATGCAATATTGCACATTCATCTTTACTTCAAGGCTTTTAATTAAAGGTTGTAGGCTGTAACCCTATGGCCACATTTTCTTTGGTCTGCAGTCTGGTATCTTCCCCTGATAGAATCCTCTTCCAGAATTAGTGTAGATCTGTTTGCATTTTAGAAATTAGAGGACTTGAAATAGTTTGTGGAAGCTGCCAAGAAAGATATGTAATCTCAGTATGGTATTCCTTGAATATCTGCAAAGAATCCCTTGCATGTGTCAGGCATCTACAAAAATACAGGTATAGGACATGGACTCAAATGCTACTTACCCAGCATAACACTGATTAAGCCACTGAGCTATTAAACCACACTGTAACTTCTCCAGCTTCTTAAGATCTATATATAAGCCTTCTTTAGGACTGAGATATATATAAAATGGTTTTAGAAGTGTTCACTGAGGTCATTTTGGCTTTCCTGTTCTACACAAAATTTGCCTCCCCATAGGAAATTAAAGACTTCAGTTTTTCATGTAATTCACACCTGCAAACACCCAAATTGTAAATTGCAGAAGAATGCAATTAAAGTGTAAAATTAATAAATAAAACTGGTTCTGCAACTACTTATAAAAGCATGGAAAATCAATCCCTTGATACATCATGTCACAGATAATACAACTAAATTATGAAGTTATGTATACAAAAATGCATCACACCTGTATAAATATGTATTGTCATCATAAATTAAAACCATTGAGAGAGACTAAAATATCATTTGGGAATGGAAAAATATTACATTATTGTAGAAGAGCATCTTGCCAGCACACTTAGTTTATATATTTATTATATTTTATGTGTTATATTTCATAAAAGAAACTCCAGCAGATACCTAATATTCTGAATCCATTCACCAACTCTCTTCTGGACTATCAGAGAGCTACTGCAGTGGCAGAGCAGTAAAATCATGGCTACTGTTACTGCCTCAAGTCAGTACAAAGGATGTTGTTTGCCTTGGGTGATGTTGGAGCACCAGCAAAGGCAGCTCAAATGAGGCAGTCACCACTCCACTCCACCCAGTCTCTTCCCACTGCTGGTTCACCTCCTTGTCACTGGAGCTGGTACAGTGCTTTCTCTCACTGCTGCAGGGAAACAATCTGGGAGCAAAGTGCAAACTCTCACAAACCAACCAACCAGCCAACCTGGCAGCAATATCAGTTCACAGTATTCATGCTCCTCCTGTCACAGGCCTTTTTTTTTTTTCCTCCTGTGTTTCCAGTAGCTTTCTGTGGACCAGCCAAACCATCAGTGATTGATACAGCTTCGAAAAGTTGTGGGAGCTCTTCTCTTTCTTAAATTAGACCATCTGTGTGATGCTGTTTGCTCTGGAGGTGTTCCTACACCCTCACACTGGCAAGAAGGATGAACTGGAAACAGAGTTACAAGAAATAATAGGGCTGTCAGTTGTCTCAACTAGTATTGCAACTGAGAAGAGAACATGGGGTACTGAATCCTGTGAGTAAAAATGAAGTAAAAAGGCACGTGTAACTGATGAAATTAATTAATTCCAGTACCAGGCTGCCTCATTCTCAAATATGCTGGCTCCTACTGTGCGTTTCCAAGTCTCTTCCAAAGCAACCTGCTAATTGAGAAACTACAATCAGACAGGAAAAATATGGAAGATGATGTCAGGTATATCAAGCCACAGTCCATCAGGAGAATTTAAATGCAATGTCTTTGAAATTAGTATTATCTGCCAAGGAGCTAGTGATCTGTCTGGGCTGGTGTGTGAGTCTGCAACACTGAGTTGCTGCACTTGCCATAAACTTCATCCACATAAGGACTTGACAAAAACTCCTTTAAATAAAGCACTGCAGCCACCTAGCCTTGAAAATATGCAAGTGTTCAGGAACACTCTGATCACAGACTGGAATTAACCAAAATCCTTCAATGTAGATCCTTCTGTAGATACTTCAGAGGCCAGTAAAAGATCAGAGAAATAATCTGAATTAAGTAACAGAACAACCAAAAATCACTGAAAGGTGAAAGTGATCCATCAGTAAGTCCATCTCTCTTGAGTTTGTCTTTAAAAAGTTGCAGGTCATTTTTACTTGGCTCATAATCAATTCTTGCTAATGCTGTGTTCTCTGGTTCTGCCTAACACTGATGAGATAAGGAACAAAAGGATCAATGCTTTCATTGTGTTTACTGGTAAACCAGTAATCAGCATAGACGACTCAATTCCCTGAATCCTAATGATACATGAATTTGCTCAAGTATCCATTTAGACTGATATCAATTATGAACAAACAACAGCAGAAAGATGAGAATAGGAAAACAGTTTCAGGATAGAAAATGTGGACAGAATCAAACATAAACCTGTGCTGCTGCTGTATAAGGGCATTCCTCTTTTTCCTCTGTGGTCAACTGCTGTGCCATTCCCAGACCTCAAATCACAAAGCAAACCTCACCTGCCTCCTCTCCAAAATTCTCCAGCTGGGCACCTATTACCAAAAAAGGACTCTTATTTCACTGAAATTACCTGCCCATCTGGACTCATATTCTGATTCCTGATCTTCTGAGTAGTAAAGACAGCAAAGAAACTTTAGTAGTACCCACCCACACAGTAACACAAGTTAACGACAGACATTCCTATTCTCTCTTCTCTAAAGGGAATTTTCAGTAGGTCAATCAGACTTTTGATGCTAGTTAAATACAAAAATTAATATTTCATTTTCCACTCAGCGTCAGAACTAGCTGAGAAAGAAAAGGTACACAAAACATATAATCAAAATTGAGATGGAAAACCAAACAGATTCAAAGAACAGTCACAAATGTACTTCTTACTTTCCAGGCACCCTGTAGCTTTAGAAATTTCTCTCTTAAGAGCTATGGAAGGATTACAAGGAGATCTAGTGTGGCAGCCTATGGCACACATATATCATGAGAGTTACAGTATTTTTCTCTGATGTGTTTGGTGCTGTCCAGTGTTGAGAACAGGCTGCTATGAGAACCTGTTGAGAACAGGTGTGTATGAATCCAGTTGGATAGTCTCTGTTCTTCTCATGGGCTGTTTTGTTATTTTTGAATTCCCTGGAAAAATTCAGACTCCTCGTTCAAGAAAAATGCATCCCATTTGAAACTCTGTCTAAGCTGAGTACACATACATTCATTTTTTAAATCATCTCACTTGCAGATGCTTTATATGGAAAAAAATCCAACCTTTTAATTACTGACATTTAATATCAACATGGTCACATTGGTAAAATAACAAATTATATTTAAAAGATTGTTTTTAATATCAGTTCTTCTGCTTGCAACAGTCTAAGAAAGATTCTTCAGAATAAAAATCTTGAACTTTTGATGCATCTTTATTCATGAAAAGAACAGCCTTGTGCTATCCTCAGTCGTAGGAAGTGACAGGCAGAGCATGACATCACTCTTTATTTTTAACTGACTGCTTTCTCATGAATTTATTTTGCTGTCAGTACATATTACAGCAGTGTTAATCGCATTCAGGCTTTAGGAAGACAGAAGCCCTGCACTGAGTTTGATTCCACAAGCTGGGAGTTCTTAGCTTTTGAAGGAGAAACTTTATTTCAAATTTGCCACAACAGCTGATCCGCAGACAGATCAGTAAGAACACAAATGCCAAAGTACCTATGAAAGGTCTACAACCACCAAAGGCATCCACGTGGATTTCTCCATTACAGCCACACCACACAGATTCACCACTTACAAAAGTATCAAATCCTGGACTCAAGGACACAGGTTTAGTCAGCAAGTAATTGACTACAGATATTTAATTAAACTTGTCACCTGACTTCAGGAGATTTTAACAGCTTCCTATTATCACTATATCACTCATGTCCCTAGTTCATTTGCATGCAATATCTAAAATAAGACAGGGTCAGTAAGCTTATTACCAGAGAACAAAAACATGTTTCTATCTTCCTACAGACTGTGAGAGTCTTTAAAATAAACAAATGGAGAAACTGCATCTTCCTGATTCCCAAAGTGAGCAGAAATCCAGCACACACCATGTTTGTCCTGCCTTGTCTCCACTGCCTTTCTAAATCTATTTGGCTTCTCTCTAAGGAAAACAGAGCCATTCATTAATCCAGTATTAAAGCACACTGTAGCCTTGAAACTATCGCATCATAATTGTTATTACTAAACAATGCTACTAGTAGAAGACCAAGTTCTGAACCCCAGGTTTTGTATGCCCACAATAATAAGAAAAACTAGGTAGATGCAAGGGCAGAAAAAAGGTGTTTCCCACCTAAAACAAAACAATACAAACAAACAAACAACCAAAACCAAAAAATAAAACCACAAGAAGGCTGGTCTTTTCTGTGTCCTTCATTAACAGTCTTCAGGTCACTTCATTCAGGCAACTACTACCATGAACTAAGTAGTGGTCCAGAAGGCACTAAGACTCTGCAAACAGCACATACACAATTTAAAGCCATAAGGGAATTACTTATTGGCTAATTCACACAGCAGCTGGAATGAACGAGTCATTAATCTCTGTTGGTAAGACATCATATCAGTCGTGGCTGAATAAAGTAGTCAAGCATTATTGCTTTTTGCATCAGGCCAGCAGCTCTTACTCTTTCTGCCTTCCTTTCTCGGAGGATTCCGTATCTTTTCACACTTCACTTCTTGAATCCATGTACTGCTGACTCCATTTCAACAATTTTGATTCTGCTGACAAATCTGCCTTTCTTATCACGCGTGGCTTAAGGCCTTCACAACATTTTCTCACAAGTAGTTTTCACAATTTTTGCGAAGTCAGAAGGAAGTTTATTTGGTTGAGCTGAAAAAAAAAAAAGAGAGTCTGCACCCTGAAAGCGTTGTGTAGCCTACAAATTCTTAACACTATCGGGGAATTGTCCCTCGCCGCAGTTTCGACCCGTGCCTATCGCCGCCGATATACAAACAGCGACAATCACGACATGACGCGGCCGGGGGCTCAGGCGCCAGCAGCCAGGGCTGCAGAGTAGCTCCGGGGCAGCCCGCGGCTTCGCGAGCACTCCCGTCCCGGAGGCTGCGCCCACGCACGCCTTTGGAAAAGGCACGGCAGCACCACCGCCGCCGCGGGCCGCCGTCCGAGGCAGCGCCGAGGGCAAGGAGAAAGCGCCGCCGCGGCGCCGTGAAGTGCGGAGCGAATCGCGTTGTCCGTATTCCCGCTCGCTTGTTTGTGTGTTTGTTAGTTTGTTTGTGTGTTTGTTAGTTTGTTTGTGTGTTTGGTGCCCGCGGTACTCGCTTTATTTCCTTCCGGTGCACTCGCCGGCACGGCACGCCGCCCCAGCCCGGCGTGCCCCCGTGCGCAGGCGCGGCTGGCGGCGGCGATGGGTGGGCGGGTGACCCGCGTGTTCCGGAATTTCAACGTGGAGAACCGGGCCCGCCGCGAGATCAGCAAGGAGAAGCCCACGCCCGCGCCGCGGCACCGCACCGCCCGGCTGGACACCATGGCCGGTGAGTGCCGGCCTCGCCCGCCCGCTCCCGCTCCCGCTGCGGCACCGGTGACATTGAGAGCGGCGCGGGGCATGCCGGGAGCCGCGGCGATGGGGCGGCTGCGGGACGGCTGCCGGCGACCGGCGCGATCGCAGCGCGCAGCAACGTGAGGGAGGCCGATGGAGCCGGCCGCGTCGCGTGGGCCGGCTGATGGCAGCGGCTGCCGGGACGGCTGCGAGGGGCGCTCGGTGGAGGTGGCTGATGGGGACAGGGCCTGGGGACAGTTGGTGGGGGCGGTGGTAGCTGGGCGGTGGCAGCGCGCATTGCTGAGGCAGCGCTGCGGAGCGGTACCGAGCGTGTGGGTACCGTGTGTGTCCCGCTGTGCTGTGACAGGGGACCGGCCCAGCCCCGCCATGTGAAGCCGTGTCGCCAAGGTCAGGGCTGTGGGAAGAATGGTGCCTTCCCAAGAAGGCAGGTGCATTTGCGGGAGCCGTGCCGTGCCGCTGGGGAAGCGATGAGCCGGCAGAACTAACAAAAAAGGAAACTATTTGACTCGGATCAATATTTTCTTCTTTTTTTTTTTTTTTTTCCTCCCGTCCCTTCTTTTTCTCACTGCCTTTAGATAGCCCAGAGATAAAAGAAGAAGTTCTCAGAAAGGACGATAGGCTCCTCACCTTGCTCAAAGATGTTTATGTCGAGTCCAGAGATCCACCGGTGCGGGTGAGTGCATCTCTGTACGAGCCATACCAGCATCAGCTTTGTGCTCTTCAAACTCAGCACAAAGGCTGTGTCAAGAAAAATGCTCTTTGTGCATAAAAGCTACCTTTCTTCAGTAGATAAAAGTGGTGGTTTTATTACTCTTCTGTACATCAGTAACACTGAGTGTGTCGTTCTGAACGTGTGACAGATTGTAATTATACAAGCTTGTAAATGCTGACACAGTCTTCCTTTTTAATATTGCATTGATCTTACTGTTTTTCACCTAAATTCCTATTTCTGCTTCCTATGAGGCAGGATACATCTCAAGCCTTTTGCAAAGATAAAGTAGTTTGCCAGAGATCATTTGTGGAGTTCAAAAAGACTGGGACTGCTGGGGGAGCAGGGATGTGGTAGAGGATAAAGATGCTTACACTTTAATGGAGTCTTTAACTCCATTAAATGTTGTACAGTGCAGAGACTTTTTTTTTACCCAGCTCATGAAGTGCCTTAGGTTTTTATCTACATAACCTTGTGGGTTGTGTGATCATCATTTCCTTATTGCCACTGGCTGCAATCTTTTACTTGAAAGCCAAAGCATACTCGTTCATAAAATGCAGACTGGGGTTCAGTGTCCTCTTTTCCATCACATTTTGCTATGGTTTATGTGTTTTACCTGTTTCATTATCAGACAACTTTATTCCAGATGATTGATTCAGCAGTTAAATTTTTATAGACTTCTAGCAAAATCCCTAAGTCTCTCTAATTTGCCACTTATATGGTATTCAAGTCCAAAAATATTTAAAATGCAAATGGATTTTCTCAGTCTCTACCTGAAATTTTCAAGAAATCTCTATCCTTAATTTCCATCACAGAGGTTAGGACTCTAATCTTGAAGTGCTGAAGGTCTAATTTCAGTATCTTTAAATATTCATGTATAAACCTGTCAAGAGAGATTTGAGGAAAAGCCCAAAGTGGAACAAATGTTTGCTTGATTCCATGCCTACTCTGAGTTTGCTGCCACAGACTTGCCCTTGTGCTGTCTGCTTGCAGCTGTTAGAGCACAACTGAAGTGTAATCACAGAGACTTGTGGGCAGAGCAATACAAAAGCTTTCTCCCATTGCTGATGTTATCCTGATGACTTTGTGCATTGTGTACATGATGTGTACACAACTCTGTGTATGTTTGGGATGTCTGCCTGTGGTAAGTGGAAAAACACCAACTTGAGAGCCCTGAAGTGGCAGATTCCCAGAGACAGATGATCTAATTTAGAGTTGAAAAATCATTCATTATCCAAGCACAGTTGTAGCAAAAACTAGAAGACATGGAGTACAGGCCAGACATTCCTTGTAGCTCAGAAACAGACACACACAGGTGCTGTAATATCCACATCAGTCTTCTCAGCATCTGAGTTAATACAGAATGTCTGTGTAATTATCAGTGGTTGTGGGCTCTGATTACTATATAAATACTTCAAAGTTAAAGAAAGGTTTAATTGTGCCTTTTTTTTTTTTCAATGTGATTCCCTGATTAAATCTTAATAAAAGGAAATGTGAGGAAGTGAAAGCTGTTTTGGAGATTTTTTGGAAATATGAAGGAACCTTAGAGAAGACACTTTGTGTGTCTACATGTTGCAGTAGTCATGGCAATTAAACTCCATATGATGCTGCAAAATAGCAGGAAAGCTTGTTCTCTAGACAGAGCAAAATAAGGAATTTCTTTTAGTAGGAAAACTAAAATTTGGAAACAAAAGGAAGGGGAGAGAGACTACATGAAAAAGTTTTCCAGTGGTATCAGAAGGATACCGATTTGTTGCATGATTTTTTGTCCCTTCCAATGAATCAGTACCAATATTGGCCTACCAGAATCTGTAGTTTGCCTTGTATGAAGGGCTGCCAAGCCAATACAACACTTAGAGTGCAGTGAATAGGAGCTTTTCAGCATTTGCTTGGGAGTTGACACGGTGTAGAATGGCTGTGGAAGAAGCTAGGCTCGCTAAGCTTTTTTTTTTTTTTAATGGGGAAAGCTAACAAGAAAAGCTAAACAGAAAAAATATTTAGGAAGGCAACTTAGGTACTACAGTATGCACAGTAAACAGAACTGCTGTTGAGCTCTTTTTGTTTTCCTTCCCTCAATTAGGTAAAAGATGGAGGTGGTGAACATCTTCCAAGTAAACAGGAGGAAAAGAGACTTACAAAATTAGGCCACTTGGAAGGTCTAGATGTTAAGAAAGTTCCCAAAGGCAAAATTTCCCTTGTGGAGGCTCTGACACTTCTTAATAATCATAAACTTCAACCTCAAATATGGACTGCAGAGAAAATAGCAGCAGAATACAGTCTGGAACTGAAGGAGGTCAACTCTCTTCTGGAATTCTTCATTCCTTTTGCTGTGCAGGAATTTCCTAAAGAAACCAAAAAAGCCATAACAAGCCATAAACCAAAACAGTTAACATAAAAATATTTGCCAAAACCTTTTGTGATCTCACTTGTGTCTTCATTTTACTCTCAAGTATATTCCATGTCTGGAAATTCAGTCAGTAATGTGTCATCCAGCAAGGCTACTTCCTTATGCCAGTGAGATGTATTCAACCAATTCCATTCTACATTGGATGGCTGCATTGAAATGCAGCAACTACAGTTTGTAAATCAGAATATGACTAATTTGTGGTATCACAGCATGTCACACAGCTTTGACTACCCCATTCAAATGTTATGAGTTGAATTAAAGCATTTTACCTTAAAAGATTGCCTTTCTCAGCAGAGACTTCCTGGTGTGCAGATAAAGAGATGCTCTGTGGATGCTGGCTCTGTAATTTCATGTTGTACTGTTCTTTCAAGGACTTGCTGTCAAGGTGTGTGTATGTAACAAACAACTATTTCTTTTGTATAAGAATGGAGTGGTATTTATACTTTGTAAAGAAGGTTAACCACAAGGGCATTTGGAAAATTCAGCTGTGTCAAACACAAAATAAAAAGAAGGTGAAGCAAGAAAGCCTTTATCTAGTGCTGGAACAGTAATGGCTCATATGTAACTCCTCTATTCTGATTTAGGTTAAATACCTGCACCTCTCCAGGTGCTGCTAGGGAATTTGTAGAGTGATAATCTGGCGTAAGTCTCTTGCAGCAGCCTGTGGCATCTGCTGTATGAGGAACAATGCTTCATATTAATAGGTAGCAAGGACATGTAACTGGGTGTACCAATTGGACCCACTACTAGGACTTCTGTGAATGTTTGCCCATCCTGTTACAACAGTCCTTTTCCCCTGTGGTAGCCTTGTCTGATCCCAGTGTGGGCCAGATCAGGTCATGTTTACTCACAGCACACATCTACACAGATGACACAAGAGTGACACAAACTGTGAGGTAGGGGTAGATTTTAACCCTGATACTGTGACTGTTCCTGTCTGTGTAGGGAAGAAGTTTTGCACTGATGGTTAATCCTGTAGCGAAACATGGTCAGATAAGATGGGGAGATGGGGCAGCAGATAATCAGAATTGATATTTAAAAATGCATTATGATTACCTTCTTTTAAAAAACAAACCCAGAATCTTTCATTTTATGCCTGTCACCAAAGACAGTGAAATTAAAGGCTATAAGTCAGTGCCAGGCATACAATGTAACTTTCTTTTCAAGAACCTTTCTGCCAAGTCTTTGATTTGGAGTCTGGTAAATGTCCAAGAAGATGATCAGCTTTTTTATTTCACAGCAAGATTCCTTCACCTTCTTTGAGTTGGAACACGGTATCTCCAGTACAGTTTGCCACAGTGTATTTGAAGGTTTTGTTTGATTAATTTCTGAAGTTCATAACGCTGTACGATAGTGGAAGATGACACTATGTGCATTGTATAAAAATTCAAAATTGTTAGTCTTTGGATGTGTGGCTTGTCATTTGTCCTCTAATACAGTGGGGTACAGAGCTGCACTCTGAAACTAATGCACCTGAGTTATTAAGATTGCTTTGCACAAAATACTGCTTTATAAAATGTTATAACAGAAATATTTAATTGTTTGAGTACTGTTCATCCCGATGTAATATTTAAGGTAGCATTCAGAAAATTAGCTGTGCAATGCATTTAGTACAGATACTGTTGATTTCAAAGATGCTGCAATTTCCTGTAAAATGAATCTTACTATGAAGTTGATTCAAAATACAGTACAACCAGCACCAGACAACAGTTCAACCATGCCCTTTGACCACCTTGATATGTATTTGGCAGCTTTTGTCTGCCTTCATGGAAAGTCTTGTGATGTGGCTGCACCATGACAGTGCTCTGTTATACTCATGTATATACATGTATACATGTATATATACATGTATATATACATGTATATATACATGTATACCATGTGCTCATGGTATACTACTGTGTTGCTTACACCCTCTAGGAGCAGGCATGTACTTTGGGATGTTTGGTGTTATCACATTCAGTGCCCCAGCCACACCTTCAGGATAAAATCCTATCCACAGCTGTGATGATTGCAAAGCTGTTCCCTGTTTCTGTGGAGCCAGGATCTTTTCCTTAGAATATATTATCCACAGTGGGAAAGCAGATGTCCCACAGAAGAGTTGGTGTAGGAATCCATCTCCCTGCAAGCAGGTGAACTTGTGGCCCAGAAGGCTTCTCTGGAGCAGGGTAGTTCTCTGGCAAAGTGTGTTCACCCCAGGAAAATTTGATGCAATGCAATTTGTCAGCACAGACCCTTGTGCTGGCCACCTGCCCCACCTGTGGGCAGCATCAAACCAGTATTACAAAGGTATTACAATGGTACAGGATAATGTAAAAGTCTGTACCATTATCTATCCAAATCATCTGAGGTCTGAATGTTTAGCTTTCACTGTGTCTTCTGACGTGGAGCATGTTAGTTCCCCCAAGCTCACAAGAGCCAGGAGCATGGTTCTTTCCCCTGCTCTTGTGGGAAAGCCTGTCCTTGGTCAAGCTCTCCAACACTACTATCCTGTCCCGTGTAGGATGCTGACAACAGCATGTGTGTGTGTGCCTATGGTGTTCCAGTATGTGTTGGACAGTAATGCTGTCTTTAGGGTTCATGTATGGAACAAGACTATTCTCACTGTTGCATCTTTTTTAGAATTACTTATATCCTTTCTTCCACTTTCAAGGTACATTTTACTGGTTACTAATTTCTAATTGGAAGAATAATGGTATTTTCTTTACACTTGAAGCATGGTTTTGTCTGTATCCATTTGTGTCTATATCCCTTTCCTGTTTGGCTGTCAGCTTAAGAAGGAGGTGTTCTTCAAGCAACTGTTTTGAAGAGGTAATTATGGGGAATTTGTGGGAACCTGCAGTTCAGTTTTCAGGTACTTCTATGTGAAGAATTTTTCATGTCTCATTGCCATGCATGTGGTGAAACAAATTTAGCTCAGGTGGTTTTGGCCACCATGTAGAAACATTACATTTGATAGGGAACAACCTGTCTCACTCAGACTGCTGTGTTATTATGGAATTAATGTACAATGTGTTGCAAGTACTTTGTGAGCCTGCAAGGGATTTGTTTCATTTCTAGTGTGGCACACGGCAGACAAACCTCTTATATGTGACATTATTATACCAGTCCTTCAAACATCACTGAATAAACCCCAGGCCACTTTGAGCACTGATACAGAGTGAATACTGTGAGCAGGCTGAGCCTCATTTGATAATGAGGGTTACATTCCTGGTGATTCGTAAAATTTAATTTCTTCAGGGGAGTTCCAGCAGGTATGCTGGAATTCCTGGCTTGAAATTTTTTAAAGAAAATTTCTTTAGGGGGAGTCAAGTAGCTAACTTACTCAGGTTTTCTTGGATATAGTCCTCTTTCTCTAGTCTTGTTCTATCATTAAGTCTATTCCCAGCCTTCTGCAGCCAGTCTTTGCTGCTATGAAAACTTAATGCAGTTGCATTCTTTCTCTGTTCTACATCACATGCAAATGTTGGTTGTATTCTGCCCTTTCAGTAACAACTATTTTATTTTTGCAGAGCTCTCTTGCCTTCTAAGAGTGGCACATCAGCTGAGGTAAAGATGAGAAGACTGAACACATTTTGCGCTGCAGAACTTATGAATAGGACAGGTTTTCAAAAGGAATTTAGCTTTGACATCTTCAAAAGCTACTCTCTAGGGATATGTGAACCCAAGTAATCTGTCTCACCACATGTGTATTAATTGTAGCTTGGTTCCTGCAGACTGATGGCAAGATAGCAAGATTGGAGCTGTGAGGCAGGAGTGAGTTTTAACTCTGCTCCCCACGCAGTTTAGTCAGAGGGACCTTCAGTACAAAATGTGAGTTTTCTGTAGCCTCCCAGCGCAGGGAACTTGTCTTTTAAGCTGCCGTTTTTTCCTCAAGGAGAAAAGAAAAGTATATCTGTGAGGTGTATATTAAACTTAAAAAATTGAATGTCTTATTTCTGTATTGAAAAATCAAAGCTCAAGTAGTCATACAACAGGATCAAAATGCAGAAGTTAAAATAGGTGGCTGTCTCACTTTGTTACATGTGAGCATGATGCTTGCATGTTTGAGATTGCATGAAGCTTCACATTTCACAGCTCTTTCTGAAGCCCCTTTATAAAGGAGTTTCCTGGCTCTTAATCAGACAGTGCCACTGTTGAACTGACAGGGCAGGCATGACCAGAGCAGGGGAGCTTCAAGTGCAAAGATGTCGCACTACGACATGAAATGACACACTCACTCTAAAATGTAAAAGAATAAAAAAAGTTAATTTTATTTCTAACTTTACAATATATAGAATTCTAAAAGTGACAGTGGATTGGAGGATGAAATTGTCACCTCTCCAACCACGCTAGTTAAACTAACGTCTATCAATTCTCTCCTCCCACAAAGAAAAATATAAAACAATCATTATTTGCATGAACAGTGCATGAGAAACTCCAGTAAAAATATGTAAACATCAGAAAGTATAGAAAACTTTTAAAAGAACTTTAAAACTTTAAAAAAAAACAGAACTACACAAACAGATTTTGGTACTTGAGACTGTAGCAAGTTGTACACCAACTGATGTGCTATTTGCAATCAAAACACCCTGTTGGTGTCTGTTATTAAATCGGTTTCCAGCAATCTACAAGTCTCATGAAATATGTTAACCTTTCACAATTTAGGTACTGCCATGTTGTTATCAGAGCTAAGTATTCTCCCCTGAAAAAAGCCACAGATCCCATGGATTAAATTAAAATCTTAGAACCTTAACATTAGTTTTCTTGGTCTGAAACAGAGACTGATGTACACAGCAGCAGTGGTAAGTAACAGCAGCACATCTCCTGTATCATCCTGAAGGGAGAGCACTCTGGTGCTCTTGTGCCTCTGCAGGGTAGAATGGGATTTGATGTCTGCCACCAGGAAAAGAATTTTAAAAAATAAGTCTGCCAAGGTGGTTCTTTTGTGACTGTTGTGCAAAATCTCCTTTCAGTGTAGGTTATTTCAACTGCAGAAGCTGTTTTTAGGTGAGATGTTTTGGCCTCCTGAGAGGAGTAGTGCTGCATTGCCCTGGAGGGAAGCAACTGAGGCCAGACAGACACCACAGTTATCTCCTATAAGGATTTCTCACATGGGAATAGAAAATGCATGAGTGGCATGGGGCCACTGTTTTTAGCAAGCTGAGGGAAATGATGGTGTGTTTGCATGAATCTCTACTTTTTCAAAAGTCATTCAGTGGCACCCACACCTGGAAGCTGGGATCACACAGGGACTGAGGAATCACACTGCTGAGTGGGATGAGCTGCATGTGGTGCTGGTGAAAGCTAGAGTCAGTCCTGCCAGGGCTGCAGGAACTGGAAGCCTGAGTGTAAAGTCACAGCTGGAAGCTACTTACACAGAGCTTGGGGTCTGGAGAAAGGACAACAGACAGCACTGGTAACCTAGGTGCACTGGGAGTGCAGAGCTGGTTATAATTGCCTGTGTTGACAGAGTGAGAAGAGATAAAAGTGGAGTCTTTGAGACATTTTCTCTGACCTAAAGTATGCCCTTTTGTTAATTGCACAGGGCTCTGTTCCAAAAAAATCAACACAGTTCGTGACTGGTCAGCAATGTGTGGAGTGTGAAGTAGAGGCAGAGCAATGAAGTAGGGGCAGAGCACAGTAAGGCTGGATGCTCAGATCCTCGTTCAGCTGCCATACGTACAGGAGTTGTGCATTGCATGTCACCCTTCACTGCCCTCTGTCCCAGTCTCTGGGGCTCACAGCACAACACTGTGGCCTAAAGGATGCCACAGGCTTGATGATTAGGTGTCCCCTTGTAAAGTGGGCTTGTGGATTTGCATCCTTCTTAAGGTCAAGCAGAAATTGAATGTTAGGTAGAGCCTATCTTAGCAGTCTCCATGCCCCCTAAGAGCTGGAACCTATGTATCTCAGTTGCATAATTCCTCCACACCATCAATTTTCTTCACGACAACCAAGCACAGCAGGGCTCAAGTCCCTCTTGGTGGGGCAGTGGTAGGGGCTACAGCATGGTGGGCAGGGGAAGGGGCTCACTGCTGCTCAGGGAGCAAAGACTTCTTTGTTCCTTACCACCCCACCCCTTTCCCAGTGCTACAGCCCACTACAGCCTACCTCCTCTCTTTTTGCTAGCTCAGGCAATTGTCAGACCACTTGATGACCCACTTTAATTCACTAACATGGCAGAAAACAAAGCAAAAGAGATATTTTTATAACTGAGAAGAAGAAAGTCTTTACCATTCTCAGCATCAGGAGCTATCCTTTGGTTGGAGCCACCATATATTCAGCTTACTGGACATATCTACAGGGAGAAACAAGTTATTGCAATTGGGCATGTTCTTCTTGCACAAAATTTAGGGGCAAAAACCTGAACATACAGATGTACCAAACTGCTGCTGCAAAATTTCAATGTTTTGAAATGCATTATCCCTAGGTTATTTATTTGAAAAGCATACTGTTAAAATATTTTTTCTTTTTAAATTTTAAAAGCATATTTAAGTGTGGTGGTATAAGATGACATTTATTTCTAAGAACAGTTCAAACAATACAAAATATTTTGTTCAGAGGCTTTTTTCCTTTGGTCAGTCTCCAAAATAAATGCTAAGACTTGTGTTAAACAAAGTTTGTCACATTCTACTTACTACCATTCCTACCCTTACCTAAATCCAGTCCTCCTCATACCCTTTACTTTGCTGACAAGCATCATCTGTCAGGTTTGTAGTCCTGTTTCATAGATAGGCAATTAATTGTGTACATTGAGTGAGGCTGATTTACTGTCTACCTAAAGCTATAGTGAAACTGGAATAAATAGAAAGCAAGTGCATTGAATAGCAATGAATCAGTATAAAACAGGCTGCTGAAGATGTCTTCAGGAAGAAAAAATACCAGACTCCTGCCTTTGCTTCTCTGCAGAGGAAGAAAGTGGAAATAAATTTCATACTGTGTTCTGCCTTTCTCA
The DNA here is from genome assembly GCF_024509145.1 of Vidua macroura. Classification (NCBI taxonomy): domain Eukaryota; kingdom Metazoa; phylum Chordata; class Aves; order Passeriformes; family Viduidae; genus Vidua; species Vidua macroura. The sequence continues at coordinate 75,831,063 of NC_071573.1, forward strand.
ATTACCTGTCACCAGTTAAAGATTTCCTTTGTGGGAAGAAATTCACAGCTGTCATCACTTAACAAAGATAAATTCTATCAGCTCACTTCGGCACATGCAATTCTTCAGTATTAAACCCTTCTTATATTGCAAAGTTTTCATTAATGTAGCAATTTGAGAAATTGAGCCATTTTTCTTGTGACTCTCTTAATAGGTTGACATTTAATCATGGCTTCTTAACCCTTTTGAAATAAATGTACTGCTGAGTACATTTTGAATAAAATTATTTGAATTTTACCATGGACACATAGCTATGACTAAAAGTTGGGAAGATGCTACTAAAAGCAAGTCTGTTCTTTCAATAGATAGCATAAATACCTGCTTGTGATGCTTGACCCTATACATACATATATAATTCTCTAGCCCTCAGAAATCAGTGAAACTGCAATGTTTTGGAGATATGTTCAGGAAATACATAATTTTACTGACAGAGCAGTATGAGAAACCCTTGTTAGACTTCTAGGCTCAAAAATTTGTGCTATCATTCTGCTGTTTTGGAACTTGTTACAGAATTCAGCCCTTGCTACCACATTGCACTATAGCAAAACATGTTTAATGTTGCCAAAAAAGTGTAATTAGTTCTCAACCAAGAACAAAAGCTGAACTTTCAGTAAGCCATGCTTACTGAAATCCTCTTGAGTTTGCTGCAACTAAAAACACACTGTGAAAAATGAACTGCTTCTTCTGTCTTAGCTGCTCAATACTTCTCAAAATGAAAGATGAAAACCTAAATGTAAAAATCAAGTCAAAATGCAGGACATGATGATATAAATTACATGGGGCTCTTGACGTGCTACTACTCGTTTCTGTCTTGAATTTAACACAGGCTCTGTGACATTTTCCCTTGTTTTTAGTTTTTAACAACATGAAATGCCTTTTCTAAAATCATCTTTTGTCTTTGGTGAAATGATAGCATCTCCTTTGCCTTCTCCTGCACAGATTATCTTGGCTTCCTGAATGAGAGGGGAAGATGGTAGATAAATATTCAAATGTCAGGTTGAAGAATGTGTCATGAAGAATTTTCATCCTTTCTACACCTGGCACTAGACATGGATGCTCTGCATTTTTCCAGTCTTCACCAAAGGTTTGTTTCAAATGGAAGACAACTTGAATCTAAACTAACTTCACATTCTATTGGTTTTCAAGGTATTTTCATGATAAGAAAAAATGGTTACTTAAGAGATAAAAATCCAATGTTTATTCCAATTGGTCAAACCGTCTCTGGAGTTGCAGAGTGGTTATCTAAAGATGCAGCTGAAAAAATGTGGCTTAGAGATGAGAAAACAGCTTATCTGTTGTATCCCTTCACTAGATACACTAGACAAAAATAGAGTTTCAGGCTGTGGAGGAGATGCAGGCGGATGGCTTTGTTGCTGAATCCTTGCAAATAACCCCTCTCTGCAAATCAAACTTTCCCCCAAAGCCCTGGCAAATCTATATATGCTGCAGGTGGCCAGATATTTTTATAAGAACCTTAAATTTATGCAGGGACATCTCAAGGGAGCTGTTTGCATCATTTGGGAAAGTGACTTACCAGGATCAGCTACTAAATGTAAACTATGATAACAAGAATAATATTTGTTTTCACTGTGTTCTGCAAGGACACTTCATAGCTCTTGGATAAGTCATAACACAAAACATTACTTGATTTACTGCTATGTTTTTTCTCTGTTTTGCTATTAGGAATAATATTACCTATTTTTTTTTTTTGAGGTCTGCTAGCAGCAGAGTAGGAATAAAAAATTATAGGTATGAGAAATCAATATAGATTTTTCCTAGGCATGTTTTTTTACGTATGTATCTCTTGCCATGCTACCAAAATATTTCTATTCCACTTTTTAATTTTGCTCATAAAGTTGCAGTTGATTAGCAGCATCTATAAGGTCTGTAATACTTACAAAGCTTGTCCTTGTTCCATCAAGGTTATACAAAGGCAATAAGGAATAAGGAGCACTGGGGTCTTACTGACCTGCAGGACCTAGATGACAGTTTTAACCATGGCTGGGCAGCTTCCAAGTCAACTGCAGGAAGCCATCTAGAGACTTGGAATCTAATGGCAGGAGGAATGATTTTGGAAGAAGAACTGAGCATTTCATCTGGGAATGAGGCAGACCACTTGCTGCTTCAAAACACTGGGTGCTTTGTTGTAAACATTTTTGAATTCATAGAATCACAGAGTAATTTAGATTGCAAAGGAATAATTTATCTTGTGCAGTCTAGCTTTGAATAGTTCCAAACCTGTAGATTCTACAACATGGGCAACCCATGCTTAACAGTGCTTAACTGTCTTTGTGAGAAAAGTAATTTCTTAACAGCTGGGTGAAATTTCCTGTTGCAACTTTTGACTGTTGCCCATTGTTGTTCTGCTAGAAGACTGGGAGATGGAAGAGTTTCTCCATATTGCTTATGCCTGGCCAAATATCTTTCAGCATCACCAGAATATTAAAAATTATTGGAAAGAAACTTTGTTCCATCCATCTGAGCTTTACTCCTTTGCCGGCAATATCATCCTCCCAGTTCCTGTTTCTACTTGGAGCTAACTCTACCACCTCATCTATAAAACATGAATAGATGGAAAAGGCACTATAATATAGCTTAAAACACAAAGAAATAATTCAACAGAATATAAACATACAATTTAAGGAATATTCCTGCAATAGGAACACCATCACTTTTCCTGTCAGCTTGCATGTTTTCTCTACATATACTTAGTACCAGGCAATGCATTTGTCTCTGGAAAGCAGCAGCCAGGGCTGTGGGTGGGTGAACAAGGAAATGAGCAAAAATCCAGGCAAAACTTATCCCTGTTTTTTTCTGTGGTTTACCAATGGAAATAATACTGCCTTATTATATTTAATGAACAGTAATGTAGAAAAATTATACATAAGCTCACAACTGCTCCTCTTCTCTTAGCAACTCCTCTGTAGTAACATTTTCTGGTAATAAGGTTACAGGATCTACATTACAGTCTGAACACTTTCTGAAAATTGTTTCCATTTATTACATGCTTAAAAGACCCATAGTTGTTATTCATTTTCTAAGGCATCAAACTTAATGAAATATTTGGAAACAAATCTGTTACAGACTGTTAGGATGCCTTGATTCTATGTTTTAATGGTATCGAAAGGCAAAAGTGAGGTGACATTTTACTTTCAAGTTCTTCCACATTTTCTTAATGACACAACACAAAAATTTCCACAATTTCTTTATGCCTCAGGTCTACATCAGACACATAAAAAAATGTGGTTGCTAGTTTTTTTTGATCATTGCCTCAGGAGCATACACCAAGGTGTTGTCATGTCACTTAAATCACTCCAGGAAGACTCTCTGATAATCCTGTGACATATAAACATTTGTCTTTCTGGCAGGTGTTTAAGTGCAAATTAAAGGTAAAAGAAAGCCAAAAAATTCTGACCTGCCACAAAAGGACTGTAGGAGAAAAGGTGAAGTCCAGCCTGTGCCAGTGCAGGGGTGCACCATTAGCCTCATTAAGTGAATGGAATGATCTAGACTCTCAAGTCCTGATCATGCAGCTTAGATACAAATCTTTATTTACATAAATGGTCAGGTTTCCACCAAAAGAAATTATGCGTGTGATCAAAAGTATGAACAATTAGGTCTTCAGATTAACACTAAGGTGTCTATAAATTTCTCAGAGATAAGACTAGTTCAGATTTTGTTGTTCAGATATTTTTCTGGCTGACAGATTAAAAACATTGAAATACACTCTTCTGTGAAAGTGTCATGGTACCCTGTGAAGATTTCTGAGCAGTGACAGGCACGATAATGTTTAAATCATGTGCTATTGATTTGACCATGTGAAAACACTCTTAAAGTACAGATGATGTTAATAAAGTCAGTGTAACACCCTAGAGCCTTCCTTTTAACACATGGTGATACAGCATTATGGTTATGAAATACTGTACATCCTGAGTCAGTAAATGTCAGTGAACTTTGAAAACAGAAAAAAAGATATGTTGCTTACAGACAAATATGATTCATTTCTGCACAGCAGAGAAAGACATATACACAAAAAATACCACATGATATTATTATTCTTCTATTAGATTTTGAGAGCAGTCAAGCTTACTCAAGTATGCTAAGCCACATTTGGAAAGACATAATATTCCTGTTCTTTTTTACAATCTCCCAAGAGAGAGATTGTAAAGTCTCTGGATCATCAATTTGTGCTGTGTCATCTGCTGGCACTGGTGTGTGGGTTGGTTAGATCCCAGCTAAGTATAAAGACATTTCACCTGCCTGTACTGAGGAAGAAATGTGTATGTGAAATGAAAAAGAAGTGTGGCCAGCAAGTCAAGGGAAGACTCCTCTACTCCAATCTAGTGAGACCCCACAAGGAGTACTGCATCCAGCCTGGGTCCTCAGCAGAGGAAGGACATGGACCTGTTAGAATGGCTCCCAGGAAGGACCATGAAGATGATCAGAGGGCTGGAGCTCCTCTCCTAATGAGGAAGTGCTGAGAGAGTTGGGGTTGGAGAGGCCTGGAGAGGGCTCTGGGCAAACCTTATAGGTGCCTTTTGGTACTTAAGGAGGGCCTGTAAGAAAGAAAGGGACAGATTTTCTACACAGGCAGACAGTGATAAAAACATAGGGAATGGCTTTAAATTACAAGAGGGTCAATGTAGACTAGATATAAGGAATATTTTCTTTTTATGACATGGGTTATGAAACCCTGGAACTAGTTGCTCAGAGAGATGGTGGCTGCCACATCCCTGGAAACGCTGAAGGTCAGGTTGGATGGGGCTCTGAGCAACTGGATCTAGTTGAAGATGTCCCTGCTCATTGTGGAGGGGTTGGGCTAAATGACCTTTAAAGGTCCCTTCCAACCCAAACTATTTTGTACCACATGCACTTCACATGTACCAACAAGAAATTAGCAATACTTTATCTCTTTTCATTGTTATAAATAAACTGGAGCTCCATCCAGATTTACCATATAGGCAGATACCAAATATCTGTGTAACAATATTTAGTGTTTAGAAAATATTTAAGGATCATTGTAGATTAAAATTTGCATTATTCCAATTTTTCATGCCAACGTGATTTGTAAGGCAGCCAACATATGCTAATTAGAGAATTTCCCTAATTAATTTCTGTCAGTGTGCTGCCCTAACATGACTTAAAATGTACAGCTTAATGTATTAAATGTTTTAGGATTGCTTATGGTTCCCATTGTAAAATAGGGAGTAATACGCTATTAACTGCAAGTGTTTACAACAATCTTTAGATGCACATATCTAATTAAATTGAACATCCAACATGTTGGGCAAGGATGAGTCATACTTCACAACAGCTCTACAGGGAAGAGATCTGAGTTTTGTATTCTTCTGAAGCAATAGCCAAAAAAATTAAATTACTTTCTTTTGTGTGAAATGTATTTTCTGCTGCTTATTGAATGCCTAAAGGATTAATGAACATGAAAGTATGAAGCTTGGGATACATACTGCATAGGACAAGGGTGGCAGCTGTAATGGAGGGCTAGAGGGAGCTATTTGAAAACCCAACCTTTTTGTTGCTAAGCACAAAACCTACTCTGTGTGCATTTTTATCACTCAGGAGCAAGGTAGCAGCATTATGCCACCCTAGTTACCACGGTTTCCATTCAGCCACAGCGCCCTCTTTGAAAAGAAACAACTGCTGTTTTATATTCATTACATGTAACTCCTAGGTATTTTAAAACCAAAATTACAACTCAAATTATCTTAAAACCAGGATTACAACTCGACCTATCTATGGACAGATCAACATGCTTTTGTGTTTGAACACAATACATACTTTCCCAGACCCAAACCATCTCCCCTCACTACAGCAAGGTTTGAAAATAACCACACTCACAGAGATGCCTTTTTACAAAGAGTGCCAAACCTTCTGGACATCACAGGTTTTGATGCACCCTGACAGCGAATGTGTTTCCCAATCCATCTGGCACCACCAACACCATGGTAGCATCATGTCACTAGTGGGCAGTGATGGACCTAAGAGCTGGAGGAGGCTGCTGGGAACCTCTGGCAGCACCGATGCTGCTGCTGCTCTTGCCCCTCTGCCAGGAGGGAGTGCTCTGCTGCTCTGGTTGCAGTGAGGAAAACAGATCTGCAGTGGGAGAGCAGAGCCCTCTCAAAGGGAGTAGTTGCTTGTTGTCTCATAAAAGAATGAAGGTGTTTTGAACACAGTATTTATTGTAAATGTGTCAGGTAGATCAACAGCTTCTGATCTTTGCACTTTTCAACAGCTCCAGAAAATACAATGTACACTGACCTGCTCTCTGCTGTCTCTAGCTGTATTTAAATCACACAACTTTAATTGTGATACTTCCCTAGGAGGATCTACAGTAATTTAGTTTGGGTGATACAGCATACATGCAAAAAGCAAATTATGAAAGGGATTAATGCTATCAGAACAATAGCTTATGTTGTCATTTTGTTCTGTTTTCACCTTTTCCATGCAGCTGTGGTATTTTGAGATATGATGAACAAAGCTAGCAGAAGCTGGTCTTTAAGTAGCAAATTGCACACCAATGACATCTAAAGTTTGCTAAGACAGATGGGATAATCTGATAATCTAATTTTTAAATGTGGCTGTAGAAATAACCGAGAATTAAATAATTATTCATACAAAAACTAATTTCAGTAGGCTTCAGAGTCAGATCACAATCACTGAACAAGCCTCTTTATGATTTTCTGATCCACCACCATTTTGACTCCTACAGATCCAGAAATACTTGTGTCATGAGGATCCACTTGTTACTAGAAAAGTGCAAGGAAAGACACTCCCTACCCCAACTGTCCTTCTCCTGCCTCTGTAGCTGATTAGAGCTGTGGTAAATCTGTACTAAATAACCACTGGAAAATGCTGACAAGTTAATTGGGCTCATAACTGCGAAGGCAATGAGACATTTCTGCAACTGTTTAGATCAGCTTTGTCAGATGTAAGTCAGTTATAAAGGCGACACATTTAATTGTAACAAGAACACATGGAGAATAAATCAACTTTCAGGCTTGAATTACAGTGCAGGAAGGATAATTACCAGAGCAGAACATGTACTTAGAAACAAAAACCTTTTGTAGAACACAAACACCTGGAAGAGAATTACACCAAAAATTAATGTTGAGTATAAAAAAAAAAAAAAAAAAGAATAGGAATATTGGATACAACTACTATTTTTAACTATGCGAATTCTCAGTGGGAGTGGAGAAGGGCAGCTTTGACCAGACTTCCAAAACTTTTGTGCTGATGTTAATGCTTCACTAGGCATTCATTTTTTCCTCAAAGTCAATGCACAATTGTGGAGCTGCTTGTATCTTATTTGCTCCACAGTCCCCATATGCCTAGTAGGTGGATTTCATGCACGTGCAGTCTGGAAGGCTTGCTTCAGTTAGAAATGTATATAAATCAGAGCCACTTATAATGCTTGAAAGTGTATAAAAAACCTATGGTGAGCTTTGAGATCTGGGTTGATAGAATTGAGTTCTTTTAAGTAACTGCCCTACACTAAATTTTGCCAATTTTGTGTTCAGCTAACTATAACTGGCAATTTACTCTTCTTGCTACACATATTATCAGATATTAAAAACCCGAACCTGGTTTAAAACCTAGCAACAGTATATACTGTGCTAATTAAAATGTGTATGGCATTTCTATCTAGGTAAAATAAACTCAGGCAGGTGATGTGATGACTTACTGAGTTTTTCAAAATTTTATCTGTTACAAAAGCTTTTTGTCTTTGTTCAGCATACCACTGAACGTTCCCATTAATTGAGAGCACTTTGGAACAAAGGATATACATTTAAAAATAAGTAACATCTTCACTTTGGAGTCACTTAATCTGTATGAGTTTGTTGGAATGCAAAGTGAGGCTATAAAACCATCTAAGTCATTTCTCATCACAACAAATGGCTGCCAAGAGGTAGCAATTACAATACTGTTCAGTTCCAAGCATGGTAAAGTCTTTTGTCCCAGTTGTCAAGAATTGTATTAATGCCCTCAAGCATCATACAATTTTAAAAGAAGTATGGGGATCCTAGGGTTGATTTGGTTTACAATTACTGAACCTTTGCTGCAGGTTTATAATATTTTCTCTACAATCATAAGGCTTAGAAACTTCCATTTTAAAAAAGGATGAAAATAAAACTTTTCATCCAATAACAGGACTGAATGATTTAAAACTTCCTGAGTTAAAAAAAAACATAATATAGTTTTCCTCTTTGAGAAAAAAATATCTGTGTTAATGTAAAATCTATGATATTTTAATCAAATACTGAGGATTGATTTGGAGGAATGTTTTTAGCACATAGTTAGGCATTTTCTTCAACATTTGTTTCCTATTATTTTCTGAGAAGAGGAAAATGGACAGCAGCTCATATATTTTGCCTACAGATGGAATTATTCAGATACCCAGAAAACACACTACTGATCCAGAATACAGTGTATTATTGTTGATAATTACAATTTTTCTATTCAAGAAGAGATTGTTTTTTAGAAGTGTATGAAATATTCCCATAAATCATCTTTATACCACTTTGGACAGGCACTAAATTAATGTATTATATAAATCTGCAGTGTTGATGTTGCTGTTTGTTAGGAAAAGCCCTCAGCAGGTTTCTGAAGGAGTTTTTGTTTAAACTAGCAGATCTTTATTTATTCTGAATTATTCCAGAGGAAATTGTGGTTTTCAATCATTCATGGTTATTCTGAGTTATTCTTTTGTTTTTATTTCATAATTTATATAATCTTAGAAATGACCACTGTGATACTCTACTTTTATCTAAAATAAAGTGATGTAATGCTTCCTTAATTTCCCATTTCTTTTGAAATACAGAAGCAGCTTAGGGGGAAAATAAGAAACCCACTATTGATCAAGTAATTTCCAGTGAGAAACAATCCTGCTTAATCTTGAGAAAATTGCCACAGTGAGTTACTACCTTCATTGTTTCAAGACTGAGCTCTACTTCTAGACTGACTGTGGTAAACTGTCACCAATTTGTTGCCTCTTCTTTAACCAATGTTTATGGTATGGAAAACCACTTGTATTCCCCATGAAGATACTTACAATCTGTGGTTCATTAATACAACAATGTAATTTCTGTAATGCCTATACAAGGAAATGCACACAGTGTTAGTCTGGCAACTGTTGAAGAAGGACAGGAAATATCTTTAGAACCACAGTGGTCAGGAAAATGACAAGCCTACTCAAAATATCAATTATTCCAATAGAGATGTTCACAGCAGCTCTAGCATGAATCCTGCCCTGTTCATTCTGTTGAGGAAAAACACCCTGGGGGCTGTAGAAGTCTTTGTTTTCACACCCTGCAGACTGTTCTGAGACCTGCTGTATCTTTTAAGTACATTGATGTTATCATGTCAAGCTGTGACTGAAACATTTTCTATTAAAGCTGGAGCTAACCCTGTGATACAATAGATCTTTTCCATTTCTAGTTTCTCTGTGTGTCCCTGTAGGCTGGAACTTTGCAAGGAGGGCGCTAAAATGGCAAGCAGGCTTTGAGGAATGTGTAGCTACAGTGCATTGCAAGTCCTGCAAACCAGTCCTTCTTTTAATGTATAATTAAATTGTGGAACTCATTGCCATGAGATAAAAGCATAAGCAGATTTCAAACAAAGTAGAAAATAATCTCAAAAAATCAACACTGAAGTAAAAGTTCATGTGTAGTTAATAAACACAGCAGTTGGGATGTAACTCCTAGGAAGAACAAGTGGTTTAGGAAGTTCATAACTCACTCACTGCTGGAAAGCAGATGTTATCATCTGGTACACGTTTCTTACTTCTTGCTCCTGCGAAGATCTACTGACATTCATTGGTCAGGGTGTCAAACACCCATTCAGAAGCGTTTCAGCACTTACAAGGACCAGCAGTGTGGTACAGAACCATCCAAACAGGCCAAGAAGAAATGGGCACCAGGGCAGCATGGAAGCAAGCACAAGTCTGTATTGCCCATTGATTTTTCCTTCCATCTATCAGGCATTTCTCAGTGCACCACAGGAAAGCATCTCAGAATGCATATATCTGGAAGCACAGCATTTTCAACCTGACCAGAAATATTACAAGCCTAATATTTCAACAGTCCTCTCTGCAAGGAGACTGTAATTCAGATGGAAGCAGAAATAACTGGTTGCATGGATACAGCTACTGAGCTGTGTCAGTCACCACAGAAATGGCAGAAGCTGTCCTTTCTTTCTGAGTTCACTTGCCTCTGGAGCTCAGTTGTGGGATGGCCTTTGTGGGCACTCCTAATCTACTTCTGCACAAAGTCAGCTGGCATAGTTTAACCTACTGATTAATGTATTTTGAGCTAATCTTGGCTGACCTTTTGCTGAAGAAAATAAGAAACTCTTGTATGAGCCTTTCTGCCAGCTCTACTCTGATGGCAGTGCCCTCCAGCAGAAAAACATTGCTGTCTAAAACTTCCACCGATGCTTTCATGAAAATTATGTTAAATAATCCACAGCTCAGTAAGAGTTCACACACAAGGTGTAGTAGAGAAAAAATGTAGATTTTTTTCCTTTCATTCCCTAAATTAGAAATGCAGCTATGTCCCACACCGACAGTTCGATGCTTAGACTATGGAATTCAGGATTGGGGTTTTTATTTTTTGGTTCTGCACAAAAAATAAAGACTGCAGACTGTGTTACAGTCTTGTGATTAAGTTGGCAGAGCTAGAAATCACATATGTCTCTACCAAGATCATCCTACCAAGACTTCTGCTGAAAAACTATTCCAGAACCTGATTCTTCTGATTATTAGAAATGTTCAAAATTTCAACCTTAAATTTATTCACAGCTCTTCTCCCTCTTTGGTGATTGCCATCTCACTGCCTGTGTACTTACAGGCATCGATCATAATATTATAAAGGACTTTATGCAGAGCAATCTGGAGAAATATGCTTCAGTAGACATGATGTGAAATTGAAAAAAGGATGGCTTTATCAAGTTTTTTTAGTTAAAACACAATTTTGCTGTAATCATCTCCTCCCTGCATAAAAAAAAAAAAAAAATTAAGATCTGGTGTCAGCTGGTCTATTTGAAGACAAAAATGGAGAGGGTATGCTGATCATTAGTAAAAGATTCATTCTTCAAACTTGTTTACTTTTAGTAATACAGAGTTGCTTCAAAAGGGTATGGGGCTTTCATATTACCAATCCTTTCCTCTCCAGTAATGGGCATGCATAAGAATAGAACAGTGTGAAAATATTAATTTTTAAATAGGTATTTTATGTATTCTTTGGATATTTTACAACATTCCCTAAAAACTCCCAAAAGATAGCACCTTCTTTTATTTGTTATAAAATGGGATTTAAAATGTCTGGATTTTTAAAATACAAAACTAAATCAGCAAAGAACCTTATAAGAGAATAGTCTGCTGTCTGTGCAATTGCCTTTACAGGTGTCCTACATTGTTATTTTATATGATTAGTGAATTGACAAGAGCTAATGTGCCAAGAAAAATATAATTTTCAAAATGTCTCATTTCTAGAAAGCAATTACTTATTTAAGGAAAATAGATTTTAAAAAAATTCTTTCCTCAACCTGTCTCTCTTTGAACTTTAGTGCAAGGCCTTCAAGCCAAGGAGTGCATTATATGAGGGATATCTCCACACATACACACACAAACAGCTCAATGTCATAAAGTCTCTGATAAAACCTTTCGCCACAGGCCCCCAGCTGGGTAATAATCAGCACTGACTCCATGATTCTCAGAAGGCTGATCAAGCACTTTATTATTCTGCACTTATTAAGAAACCCATCGCCTTTACGGACAGTCACAAACAAGTGGACCCAATTGGTCCTTGAATCCAAACACCATCACCACTGGCCAATTAAGAAACCATCCTTTGGTAAACAAATCTCCGTAACACATTCCACATGTTCACAACAACAGCTGCAGCAAGTGAAGATAAGAATTGTTTATCATTTTTTCTCTGATCTTCTTACAGCCTTCCCCAGGACAATGCCTGGGAAAGTTGTGCATTGCTTTCTGCAGCCAGAGAGCTGCTGTCACAGAAACCTCTCCTAGTTGTTCACTTTTGGCACTTCTGCATCTGAAAATTGGAAATGAAATTAAGAAAAAAACCCAGAATGTATGAAGACTTCAATGAATTTAATGAACACCCCTTCCTCTCCTCTTTCCATCCTCAGCATGGAGATCACCAGCCCCAAAATAAGCAGCTGGCTTTTCAATCTTGGGTCTCAGGTACTGATCCAAAAACAACTCTAATTTGCTCCTTTTATTGTCTGCCTAGCTAGGATCTACTGATTTTTCACCTTATCTACCTTATAACAAAGATATGTTTGAGCTTATTTAAATAAGAATTCCACTTCACTCCAGTTAGAGCTTTTCCTTTGGAAGACTTATAGCACTGGGATCAATAGACATGTTCATGCATTATACAAAAGACGGTAAAAGTTCACGAGACCTAAAGAGAAATTGGTCTTAATATCTGGAATAGGACATGAAAAAGATAGGGAAGATACACAGAAGACAACTGAAATTATTAAAGGGAGAGGCTATCATAGGAGATCAAACTCAAAAATTGTCAACTGGGAGAAGGCAGTGGTGAAACTTCAAGTTTTATAAAATCATGAAGGTGGCTGTAAGGATGAATATTTTTCATCAATTTTCAGAGTTTGGCTCATTCAGTGGAAATAAATTAAAACAGATAAAAAGAACACATTACTTTCCAGTGGCTAGCGTATTTCTGGTCTTGCTGCCAAAAGATGTTGTGGAAGCAGATCCCAGCAATAAGTTCAGACAGGAATTGGATAAGTTCATGTACAACAATTCCTAAAAAAGGACAGTGAAAGGACTAGGCAAGGATTTACCTTTGTAAGAGCCACAGAAGCTAGGGGAGTACAAAGAAGAGTTTAAAGACGGTGCCCAAGCTTGTGTGCACTTTGTAAATAGTTTCTCCTACTGTTGCTGTTTCTATTTGCTTTTCTGTTTAGAAAAACAGAATCTTGCATAAGCAAAACTTTGAAGACCCCCAAGGGAGGGAGAGGGCTATAGGTAATGAAAACAAGAACAAAAAATAGACAACCACAAACAACAAATGACAGAAAGGGAAGCATTACAGCTCTGAAAATTCAGAGCTAGGGAACTGGAGGAGGGCATGAAGCAGAGAAACCCTGACATCACTCATCACTTCTTGAAGGTTAACCAAGGAGCAGGTGGATGCTGCCCAGTGATGCTCTGCCTGGAGATGTGGGAGAATGATTAAATGAATATTCCAGGTTCCACTGTCACCAGGATCCCTCCATCCAGCTTCCTTCCTCTGGTGACATGAACAACCAATAGGACTGGGAAGCTGTTGATGAGGAGATCCTGCAACTTGAAAGGGTCTTTGTTAGGGAGTGTATAAATAAAAAGTGCAGAGGGAAAAGCACAGCAGGAACTTCAATGAGCATATCTGGAGGAGAGATGGCATTTAATGCCATCAAAATACCTGATGTCTTTTGGCGAGAGGGTTTCTCGCCACCCTCTGAGAAAAAAAGATCCACAGTCCAACTCAGTAGAGCATTTTCCCCATTCAGGGATGTTTTTAGGACATTTTTTCCTCTCTGAGGGGTGTGAATTGTAAAGGCCTTCACAGATGAAAGTCACTCTTGAGTTACTAATGCTGTTCAAAAAATGGTATGGCATATTTAGGACAAAGGGAACTTACAGAGAATTTGAAAACTCACATCCCAGGTGCAAACAAAATAGGGTAGCAACTATTTTAAAGAGAGAACTAAAAATTATGTGCAACATCTCAGTAAAATTCTTATATTTTCATTAAAATGACTGAACAGAAAATTTTGTTTTAAAGTACTATTTCATCTTCATTCTTTGCTGAAGTTACTTACCAGTTCAGAGAAGGGGATTCCAACACAGGTATTTTCCAGTGGTAAATGGGAATAATGTCTTATTTAATGTAATGCTTTCTGTTAATGATAAATGAGTTTTTCACCAATATTTTTATTTAACTGGAGGATCTGTGTAGCATTCATTATTGGTTTTCAGTTCAGAAACCTCTTTTATTATAATTTCATAAGATTAAGTTCATGGGGCATTGATTTTGGTTCTGGATAAAAGGAAACTAAAATGTTTCTAATAAATAGCATCTAGGTTGTCCATCTTCACTTCTAGCATCTTCTAGAAGTCAAATTTGCCAATGAATGAATGGCAACAATTCTAACATGATGCACAGAATTAGATTACCAAATTTGTGCCACCACAAAAGAAAGGTGCTTGTGGCAGAAGTCCTATTTTGTTATTCTTTTCTAAGAGTGCAGTTGAACAAAAAACTGGACACGTTCAGACACTGCACTGTAGATTCCTTCACTGTAGTTTCCTTCACAAAGACAATGGAAAATTATTCCAGCCAGTTTCTCTAGACTGTAATGTAAGGATCCTAAAGGATTTGCTGAAAACTAACATTGCTAATTTTAATTCCTATGTTATCAGTAAAAAAACCTGTTTTGAAACAGATATACCAGTATGTATCATAGAGATCCTACTGAAAATTATATCAAGTAACTGAAGTAGATATAAATCTAGGCTGAAAGTGATACAATAGCAAATTTCCAAAACCAGGCACAGATGGAATTGGAGTGGGGCAAGGACTACACTTCTTTTATTACACCCTAATCATGGAAGCATGGGAAACACTGAACTGGAAGTAGGGGAGGGCAGAGAGTGGGGAAAAAAGTTTATAGTTTCTCTCTAGGAAATCCAGGAAATATTGTTTGCCCTTGGTTCCTGGATGACAGAACAAAAGGAAACAAATTAAAAAGAGTTTATCAATTTCAGTAATACGGGACACAGCCTCCCTGTCCAGAATATTAACTGCAAGAAGAAGTTTGCTGGTTCTATTATGTATGGGAGAGTTCAAATGAAGAGAAATGTTGTGAGTCTCATTCCTTTCTTAAAACCAGCATATGGGATGAATATACATGGTTCTCAGAATTGAGCAAAAAAATTAAGAGCAAAATTGGAGACTATTCTCTGCTTTGTCCTCCACTTCCCCAAGCTCCTTAAATTATTATAATTACTGAAGGATTTAAGTTACTTAAGTTACAGCCCAAACATGACAGGGTCTTGTAGATTAGAAATTGAAAGCTGAATTTTCTCAAAACATTCTTTTTGTGCTGATGTGGATGGTGCACAGATGCAATAGAGCTTTGGTTTATCTTGCTTCAAAGGCAAACAGTAGCAACTGAAGCCACAAATGGCCTTTGGGAGGCAGGTGAATTCATGAGGTTTGTTGACCATCTTTTCATCTTTGTTATAAGAAATAAAAGAGGAATTCAATAGCAGTCAGATAGCCAAAGGAGGACAAGAGACACTGAATGTGTGGCAATACCTGAAATTGTATATTAAACTATCTCATATTTGCTTGGCAATGAGAAAAAATTCATTGACATGCTTTCTCTTTCTTTCTTTCTCTCAGAGGGAAAACAGGATAGAAAACAAAGTAATGAAGCTGTGAGGAAATGATTAGTTGATATGTGCTCCATTGCAAACACAGCTCTAGAGGATTTAATTTTTCTAGAGAAAAGGCGTGAAAGCATTTTCGTGTTACATTTCAAACTCAGCTCCAATTCACCAGCCTTCTGCACCAATGCTCAGGTCAATGTCATAAATTTCCATTTCAAAACAGCACCTGTTTTTCCACTATAATCCCTACTCACCCAGTCTTTCTTCCCTTGCTCCAGTTACTGTGGTAAGCAGAACAAAATACCTGTGTAACTTCAAGCATATGAATAATCCACCAAGGTCAGACCTCAGTACTGTCTTTTTCTTGTTACACTATACTGTGTTTTTTCATGTCTTCAAATTCATTCTATTACAAAGAAAAAAGCAGGCAAAAAGGATGATAAAGGTTTTTCTTATGTTGCATATAGCAGAAACTACATTTTGAAATCTTTTCTCTTCTGGGCACAGAGTTCAGAGGCAGTTTTGAAACTCAAGACTCTTGGGATTGTGTACAACTCTCTGCTTAATAAAATAAATGCAAATATAAATTCTCTTAATTTTTGTTCTGTTCATCTGCATGTTTTCTTGCTACCGTTGGAAAAAACCCCAAATCTAACTGCATTGTTTTATCATCCATGTTGAATGCTTTGAAAAAGTAGACTTAATTTTAGGGAATCTTCCCTCTTACCCCTGCCCCAAGATTACTCTTGGCCTGTTTTGTAAGGAAAAAAAAAAAAATCTGTGAGGCTGAACTGGAGTAGATATTTAAGAGCAGTAATCTCCTGATTTTCCCTCACACAATACTAATGGTTTTACAAAAAGGTCTGGTAATTTGCTCCAAGTTTTTACCTACAATATCAAAAAGCATAATCAGAAAGAGTCGAAATAATGCCAAAATGCTCATGTAGGTTTCTTTCAATTGAGGACTGGTTCAAGAATTCTGGCAGTTGCGCACAAAGTGAATTAACATAAACATTATGTTACTTTCATTGTAATAATAGTAACAATTTAATGTAATCAGCGCAGTGATGGAGTAGTGAGTCATTGCTTCAGGAAAATGACCAAGGAGTCTGGAAAAGGCTAACAAACACTGTAGTCAATGAAGATTGCCTGCCTTTAGTATACATCAGGAATTAATGAGACCTGCCTCCACTATTAGAATAGCAGACAGAGATACTCCCCTTCAAGGCCTTGTTTGCACTGAGGCATTTGTTAGATCAATTCAACCTTACTAGACAGCTCAGTCTGGAGCAGTAAATCACACCAGCCTTCAGCAAGTTGTTGTCCAACCCCCTCGCTGGTAAATGGTACAGAAAAGGCCAGTGCTTCATTCAGCACTGCTGTTCCATGCCACATCACAGGGACAGGCACAGACATTACTGCTACTACAAGAAACAGCAGAGTTATGGGAAAAAAAACCAAAAAAAACCAAAAAAAAAAACCAAAAAAAAAAAAAGGAAAGAAAAAGAAAAGCATGACTGCTAATTAAGTTCAGTCTCCTTGTGGAACCTACTTCTGGGGTGAGGTAATTCAGAGGATCCTCATTTGTACAACAGAATTTTCTCCTAACTCCTTCCCATGCAAGACCTGTTTTTCCCTGCTTCTTTGGGTCTGAATGACTAAGCTTTTCTACAGTCTTTTTTCAATAAAACCATTTTGCTTCTGCCCCAGGAACAGTTAGAATAACTAGCCCTTTGTATTTTAAGTTATTCATTAAAGTTAAATGGCTTTATCTTCAAGCTTGTCCTAGGGCAACTATTATAAGGTTAACCTTTTTATAGCAGTGAATTCAGATAAGTTTCTCAATTTTCTCTGAATCTGGTCAGACACAGGTATGTATGACTATGCCCCTGCTATAGTTCACAGTTGTTGCCTCAATACCTATTTTGATTTCCCAAAGCAGCACTAGACATTAAGGGGAAAAAGGTCACAAGCATTTAAAGGCAGTTTCAGAAATAAATGAGTGAATCTCAGAATCTCATCACTTCTTTTCCTTTTTTTTTTTTTTTTTTTTTGGTAAGAGAGTGATCCTTAAAACACTCTCCACATACAACTGGATTATTGTACTTAATACAGGGGTAACAAAAAACCACTAAAACCACACAGACCAAACCCCAAACCAAGCAAGTTCCCTAGAGAGCAATCTTGCTTAACAGAGTCTTTACCCAGCCACATATTCCCAATGGATCACCATCCCCAAAACTCCCAAATCTGGAGTGCTCCCTGGCAACCTCACCTAGAAAGCAGATTCTTTTCTTCTTTAGTTTTGCTTTTCAAATCAGGCTCTTTGAATGCTTTCCTAAAGCTCCTTTCCAAAACAAAGAATATGTGAAGCTCATATCTAAAACCAAGGGACATTTACAGAAACCCACTGGGTACAATTAGGCAAATTAAGACTTAAGCAACTTCTTGATTCCATTGCTATATGTAGTTCTTTGCTTTGGCAGTACAAGCCAAACATTGTTAAGTTTAATTACTCAAACCACTACAGAATCATTTAAAAACATGTTGTTGTCTCTTCCACAAGATGGAGTGCAGCGATAGTATCTGAGGATTTTCAAATTGAATCAATATATCATGCCTCCCCTATGCTAGAAAAATCCTTTAAAAACTTTATCCAACCACAGCAAGACAAATCAGAAGCCCCTGTGGGGCAGGTTGGTTGTGGCTATTTCAGATGAGAGGAGTTCAGAGTGCATCCCAAAAAACAAAGCCCACAGGTTCTTTTAGGTCTTTTCTTTTGCATTCAAAATGAGCAGCAGAACTTAACAGTGATGAGAACTGAACTTAACTCTGACAGGAAATTGCGACCGAAAAATAGTGCTCACACCTACTTGTAAAAGAAAATTTAAGAATAAAGAAATAATTTTAAGAATAAAGAAGTAATTCTCAGTCAAGAATTTTGTAAAGAAGACAGAAAGAATTGCTTTTTCTCTGCCTTGCAGTTCCCAGCCATAGCCTTGTGGGTGCAAGGCTCCTGAACTCAAACAAGAGTTGAACTCCTCAAAAATCAAAGCCATATCACTGCTTTGATTAGATGTAGGTGCTAGCATTCTGCTGATATCCCATCAGCCGTGTGCTTAAGAGATCCATTTGGGAGAATGAGAAGCTTCCTTATTCTCTTCTTTAATGGTCTGAGTCCACTTTGTGCAGTTGTGATCTGATGAGAAAGAGACGTGTTTGCTGGCAATCAGGTAAATGCACTTTGAACAGGAATAGGGATCGTGAAAGACTCTTCCTTCAGACACCAAGCTTTGTAAGAAAATATAGCTTTCGTATCAATTTGCATCCTCTTATAGCCATTTAATATGATATAGTGAGTCTTGGCACTAATACATACTAATATATTAAAACAATTACTTACAACTACATCAGCTACCCTGAACCATATAGACTTTGGCCTGAAATTATCATCTATGGCCTTGCCCTTCTCAGAATCAGGAGTCACCCTATCCCAGTTTGGAAGTGATATGGCTGCCAATGCCACATACTATGCAACCCTAGCATTGCAACTGCATCCTATTTGGAAGATCCTCCTTACTCCTTACCAAGCTAGCCGTGTGGACAAGGAGGAGACATAACGGTTTGTCTTGGTCCTTAAAAATCAGCTGGCACAACTCTACATAGTAAAGCGACGCTTAGAAATACATTAATTTTCCCTTTACGTACACCAGGACTGCAGTACCACTAAGCGCATACCGTATTTGTGTCCCTGCCTGGCAGGAGGCTCTGCATTTGTTAATCCTGCTGCTCAGCATCTTTTACCTGGATTGTTAAGGAGACGCCTCCAACTTTACAGCAGCAGCCTGCTCGGCGCTGGGCGGTGAGAAACGACACGGGGGGGTTGCGGATCTGCTGAGCCCAGCGTGCGCCGCCCGCGGGAGCGGGGCGCGGGGGCGGCGCGGCCGCCCCGCCGGGAAGCGCCCACGGCCGCCGGGGGCGGCGGGAGCCGCTCGGCCGGAGCGTGCGCGCGCCCCCGGGAGGCGGAGCCGCGGCGCGGGCGGGGCTCGGCGGCTCTGCGGCGGCGGCGGCGGGCGGGACGGGGCGTGCTGCCGGCGGGCGGGCAGGGACGGACTGGGGGAAGCGAGGGGAGCGCTGGCTCGCCTGCCTGTTCTTCGGTCCGCCGGTTCCGCAGCGCTGCCCGGGCAGCAGAGCCGCCGCCGAAACAAATGGGGAGGCGGCGCTGAGCGGGCTGCTCTCCGCGGGAGTCAGCAGCCGAGGGCAGCGGCGCGGCGGGCGAGCAATGCCCCTCACTTCTCTGCTTGCACTGCCCTTCCTCCTTCTCCTCCCGCTGCCGGCTCTGAAGCTTTTGTTTTCCCCGGCCACTGTGATGGCAGGAAACTTCCCGGACGGATGGGCTCAGGCCGGGCTTGTGCTGCGCCGGGCTCCGCAGGGCTCCGGCCACACCGTGAGGTGAGGCGAGGCGAGCGGCGGCGGCAGTTCCGCGGGAGCGGCTGCTGCTCCGCCCGGCAGAGGGACGGCGGGACGGGCGGCGGGAGCGGGGACGGAGTTGCGCTGGGGACCGCAGGGAGCGCCCACGGCTGTGCCGCTTCCCCCGGCCGCGGTCCCACCACCGGGGAGGCGTTCTAGCCCCGGCGATCCGTGCCCGTGGGCCGGGACTGCTCGGGGGTCGGCGCCCCGAGGAGGCTGCGTGGGCACCGGGCGTCTCTTCTCTCGGCGGGCAGCGGGGACAGGAGCGCTGCCGGAGCCGGGTGGGCGCGCTCGGCCGCGTCCCGGGGCCCGTGGAGCCGCCTGTGGGGGCTTCCTCCTCCTCCGGCGCGGTGGGGCCGGCGGGCGGGGGCCGCGCTTCCGGCCGCGGTGCCGTCCCGGGAGGTGGCCTGGTTCCCGCCGGCTCCCCGGGATCGGCTCCCGGGACACTGCACGGGGCACCGGGGAGCTAGCTGTCTGCTGGCTTGGCACCTGCTCGGGAGGCTGCTGCTGCTTCTCAACTCTTGAACCCGCCGGTGTCGGTACGGTGTGCGCGTGTCGCTCCTGGAGAAAAGAAATAGAAACGTGTCTCTCGGTTTTGATTGTTTTCCATCTACTTAAAAGAGTATGTAATTTTTGTTTGGGTGTGACACATGGTGTTCCGAACTTGTTTTGTAAAAGTCAAATGGTACAGTGCAGCCTAGTATGTATATGTGCATATATGCATGTATATAACAAAGTATATGATAAAGTTTTTCTTGTAAATTAACAAAAACACTTTTCCAAGGAAACAGTTGATTTACAGAAAGATACAGGTAACATAGGAATTTTCAATGGTCAGAGCTAGGCATGGCTGGAAAGTTAGATCCGTGCCCAGGGAGGTTATTGAACAAAATTGTTTGTCCTTACTGAAATGGGTGATGAATGCTTAAGCAGTGGCAAATGGGTTTTACATAATGCATTTTCTGTGGGACATATTGCACATTCTAACATTAGAGCAAAGGCGTCAGAGGCATCAGATTATGAATAGGGCAGTTTTAAATAGACTATTTCAAGTTAACTGAAAATGTAAAGAAATGTCAAAGATATTTGTTTCAAGATTGGTAACACAGAATAGCTGTGTATTGCCACTTGTCAAATATGGGGTTTTTGTTGATTTTGCACAATTATCTTTTATGAAAATGTATTTACCAATGTTGCTGTAGCTCCAGCATAACAGTATAGACCCGCTAGTAATTACATTCTTGATCTACAGAAGCAAATTTGGTAATGACTAATAATTAGAAGTAATTTCTAAATAACTTCCCTTTGAAATATCTACCGCCAGATGATCAGCACTCTAAAGTACATTCTCTTGGCTATTCTACCTTACTCCTTTATTAGAGAGTAGCCTTACAGTAAGAATGTATTCTAAATGTATAAAACTTTTTTTTTTTTTAAGTGAGAAAATAAATGAGACTCTGGAAATTACTAGTTCACATGCAATGTCTGCCTACTCAGAGGAAACAGGAAGAAGGCAAGATGAACTCTATGAGTTTCTAATTTTCTTCTTGTGTGTTACAATGTGTAGGTGACTTTTGTCAGGTGCTGCTGATCAGGCATTGCTGGTTTGCCTCATTATTGCATCTGCCACTTTTCAAATATTGCTCTAGGAATAATAGCAGATAAAGCTTGGAGAGGCTGTGATTGCTTCTCTGCAGTTAATGAAATGCACCCAAGACCAGTCTCTGGTTCTGAAACTAAGTGCTGTGGGTTAGGCCTTGTCAATGCTGTTTAACTCTCTTGCCTTCCAGAACAGGAAATTTGTATGGGAGACCTGTAGCTGGCCTGTGTTAGAAGGATGCTGTGCTGGCGTGTGGCAGCTCAGCAGTCTGTGTGACAGTGAATTCCATTGCCAGGGAAAGATTCCTGGCATTGATTGGATTAACTGGTGTGGACATAGTCTCTCTGTAATGTAGTCTATCTGCAGGTAGCCTCCCTTAACTCTGTGCTCAGTGGTAGTGCTCTAATTTCCCTGCATTGAGGATTTCTGGCACTACAAAATGCTGCTTTTCATAGCCGGCTGCTTAGAAGTGCCAGGGCTGCTTTCTTCCTTTTTTTCTCTGCTTGTGCAAGTGGTTGAAGAGGGAGTAGGTGAAGGCTTGGTGGTTTTCCCACTTGTCCATAAGGGAGAGGTAAAGAAGATCAGGAAGAGCCTTACATGACTTGTTCTGGTTGTCTGGAAATGTGCTCCCAGGGCAGTGCATGTCCTTGAGTGGTCTTGACGGCTAAATGTGAAGGTCCATGGCCTGCAGTCACATGGAACTTCCATAATGATTTTGTTACAAGCAGCAACTTGGGCAGAGCAAGTTGGGTTTGTTGTTTTGGGGTTTTTTTTTTTAATGCTTCAAAAGATGTCAGACTTAGTTGTTCAAAATGAGGTGAGGCAAGAGGAAGTGTAACTGTCATCTAAGAAATCCTACTTGTAGTATGCAAAAGTGGAGTTTCAGGTCAAAAATTGTCAGGTCGTGCTGCCTCTCATAAACGTATAAAATACTTTAATAGAATGGTGTACTTTTTATCTCTGTAATTTGCTGGCAGTCTTTATTTTGCTAACCTAGCACAGTTTGAACTTGAACAGGAAAATTGTTTAACCATCTCATTTCCAGCTAAGGATAATTAGATACTTCTGTAAGCCTGAAGTATGTGATGGGACTGGGTTAATGCTCTAAAGTACTTTCCCAAACAGGCAGCTTGGCACAGTGAAATTCCTGTTGATTTCATTAGAATCAAACCTCATAAAATACACTTCTTAATATTGAGCTATTTCTGCGTGTGGTTTAGGAGAAAGGTGAGCTATCTTTTTTTTTTTTTTTTCCCTTGCCTGTGTAAAAGCACTGGTTTGGTAAGGTGTATTACACTTAAACATATGCTGGATGTATCTGAGGAGTCCCACTGGTCTGAATGGCACTTTGAGAAATTTCTTGCATAACTGTAACCTAATTTACTTCAATCTAGATGTTTATTATACACAAGCTGTGTTTAAAAGAATATTATCAAGACCACATAAGCACAGAAGAGTTTGGAAATTTAAAGCTTTGAAGTAGTGATGATGTGGCCTGTGGGAACTGTGCCTTATACTATCTAGGACCCAATTTTTTTTCAGAATGCTTTGCATCTCGAATAAGGCAACCAAAATTATTGACTGGTTATAACTTTTGCATCTCTCCTGGATTTTTTCCTCCTTGTAGTTACTAAAGCAAGGCTTGAATCACGTTGACTAAATGTGACATGGTGACATACAATAATTGTGGAGAAAGCAAGGTTTTGAACACTTGTTCATCTTGGTGACCTTCTGAAAGAAGATGGATTCTTTGTGGATGAGTAGTATTTAGTCACGTAGTTAAAGCCTATGAAACAGGGTTTAACTGAAGTCACAAGGTTTAACTGCTACTTCACAAGTCTTCAGAGCTTGACTTTTGAACCCTAATGTTTTAGCATAGTTTTTGGGTGTGCAATTTTCTCAGTGGATTTTTTTTTCACCCCTAAAAGAAATAGAGGCAAAAGGTGTATCTTTTTTCTGGGGTATCTTTGATCATTTCTGATGTCGTTAGCAAAGTGAGAATGTCTAAATGCCAGCTCCGGCTGTAACTGTCTAAAATGTAGTGGTAGGTTGTGATCCATAGGTGGATTGACAATGAAGAGAGATAGCAGCCTTTATACATCTGTTATGAAGTAACTCACATTGCCTTCTAATTTTTGTGTAATATAATACAACTGACTTGAAGCTCTGATGCACAGTTCCCATTCTGTTGGCCACCCATTCTGTCTGGTGACTTTACTGTTGTTTTCCCTGTAGTATTCTACTTACTTGTTTCTTCCTGGGCTATCTTGTTGCCCTGCTGCTTTCTATATTTTTCTGCCACATCCTTTTCTTTGTTGATTTAATAAATTGTAGTTGCTAGTCACTTCATTTGGCTAGTGTGACTATTTTGTCCTAATCTAGCCCTATAGTTGCATGGGTCAGGTCAGCTGGCCAAGCAGATCAGGTCTAGAAAGCAAAGAGGAAACTGGCTTTCAGATCCAGTGCTTGGCTTTGCAGGCTGTAGTGAGGAAATAATCGCTGTTATAACCTAGGTGAACTGAAGCTGGGGCACAGAACTATTGAGATTGGAAGAGACCCCTGGAGGTCACGTAGGCCACCTCTCTGCTCAGAGCTGAGTCTGGTTGAAAGTTAGACGAGGTTGCTCAGGGTCACGTTCACTGGAGTTTTGAAAATCACAAAGGATGGAAATTACACAGCCTGTGTGAGTGACCTGTTCTAGTGTTTGACCACTGTCACGGAAGTTTTTTCCCCAAGGCCTAATTGAAGTTACCATACTGTAGCTTGTGTCGATTGTCCTGGTCCTTTGCTGTGAACCTCCAAGAAGAATGAGATTCTTGTGCTCTTAAAAGCAACAAATATTTTTCTAATGCTTAGTAGCTCACTTTGTGTTAGGAATATAGATAACTTTTGCCAAGTACATAAAAAACAATTCTGTTCCAGCCATGGTTGCACACCTCATTCAGGAACAGGCTGATCAAATCAGTTGGATTATTTTTTTGTTTATGGGGGCAAAATAAAAGTTCTTTGCTAGCCTTGCTTTTTGAAACAGATTAGACATTTGAAATTTCTCTTTTCTCACATATGACCATGCATTGTATTTTCCATCAGGTGACTGCCTCATTGTGTCTAGTGAATAAATGCTGGTGGTTTAGGAGGTAAATTTAAATCTTCAAGCTGGGCTTCTGTAAGCCAGCTATGTCATCCTGTGATTTTTTTTTTTCCCACCTTATTAAGTGTAATGACCCTCTGCATAGCAAATTTAAACTCACTGACTACTTTTGAGGGCTCTGTTAGAAATGATCTACAGAGTACTACACTAACACTGAAGTAGTCTCAACTAGCCTTTCAGGCACAATCAGTGGGGAAAAAAAATAAGCCTGTTCAGAAAGTAGTTTATTCTACCTATGGCTGTGTTATTTACTCAGTGTCTCTCTGCTTTGTATCATTAGAGTCTCAATGGCTCTTAGCCTTTCTATCCAGCTACATTTAGGCAAGGTTAATCCTTAGCAAGCACCTTTCCAGTCCTTTATTTTCTTGCCATTGCTCAATATATGATCACATGTCTTACTTGTGGCCTATTCTGAATGCTTAATAATTAACTTCAATGTGTATTTCTTTTGTAGTGATGTTCATCTCTGTATCTGAGTTCTTCAGGAAAAGTTGAATTATCTTCATTACCCTACTGTCTTGTGCAAGTTATCCTGCCTTTTTAAAAAGGCAAAAAAGTGAGGGGGCGAGGGCAGAAAATTTCAGAAACAAGAGGTGTTCAGTTTTGATTGCTTTGAGCACAAGGGGAAAGCCATGCAACAAAGCAGAAGAAAATGCATGTATTTTAATGCAAATTGTGATATAATCCTGTCTTTCTAAAGCTGTCTTAGAACTTCAAAACCTGATACTACTTAGAAGCAGTTATTGATACTAGTTTTCCACATCAGTGGTGTAATTCATGAAATTATCCCTTTCAAAGGATTGTACAAGATTCATTTTGTATAATGATAGAAAGAGACTGATACCTTGTGAAAAATAGAGATGACTTTCTTTTGTCAAAGACTTGAAATGTAATTTGAAAACACATTATATATCTTAAGTTCTTATTTTCAGTGGATGTTCCAACAAGCCTTTTATTACTTGATAATTTTGATTTTGACTCTTTTATCAGTTGTCACTTCTGAATTTTCTCTAGACTATTTTCTTGAGTCTTACATGAGACTTGTGGATGTGTTTAAAAGCACTGAACATCATATACACATGATATTTTGATATTACTAACTATATGTGCATATGCTTTTGTATAAACTTCAAATAATGATCTAAAATTCATTTCCAAATTTCCTGTGGTTCATCCTATTACCAAAATGACTTTAAGAACCAAAGTAAATCTCCAAACAAAAATCCAAACTTCCCACATCTAGCCAAAGACATGTTATGAAACACAGATGAAATGAGTGTGCTGTATTTGTGCTTCCATTCTCCCAACAGTGCACACATGCCCACTAGTACCCCAGACCTTCATATGCTTGAGTACTCTGGGAAAATCATGTGGCCTGGAAAGGAACTACCTCTTTATTTTTGAAGCAAAATCAACTTGCAGTAGGGCCTCCCACCACATGCCTTATTTCTGGTTTCAAGGGTTTGTGAGTTGGTAGAGCTGAGAAAAGCTAATTCTATTCTTTACACAACTGAATTCATTCAGCATGTCTGCTCAAGCTCCAAGTGTGCCACTTATGATAAGGAGGTGACATTTAAAAGAAATTTGGCAATATTTAATAATGACTCATAAGGCATGTTGAGAGTATTTATAACAGGGAGAAGTTGTACTATGAATTACTGATATTGGGACATCTGCATCTGCTGTCAGAAATTTCC
The DNA here is from genome assembly GCF_024509145.1 of Vidua macroura. Taxonomy (NCBI): domain Eukaryota; kingdom Metazoa; phylum Chordata; class Aves; order Passeriformes; family Viduidae; genus Vidua; species Vidua macroura. Next base: position 75,857,465 of record NC_071573.1, read on the forward strand.
ATTGCATCTATTGTGACGACAGGGATGGGGTTGAGTGTATTTGCTGGCTGAAGTTAGGAGTGTTTTCCCTCCCCATTCCCTTCATTTTGATTAGAAGGCAATTTCCGACTGCATTCATCTTTTCTGGAGATATCAAATCAAAGCATGAAATCTCAGGTAATAGCACTTACGCTGTTAAACTGTTAGATCCAAATGAGCTGGATTAAATATGTTTTCAAGGCAGCCACAAATGATAGACTTGAAAAAGCATCTTCATGGTACACTGCCAATATGGTGATATACTTCAAGCTATTATCAGCAAGGCTGAAAATAAAATAGCCCTGGAATATTCTTTCTGGTTTTTTTTTTGCGCTGTTCGCAAAGTCTGTCTCTGTTCTTGGATATGTAGTTATTTGAATAAACAATCAGATTCTTTGTTTCTTGATGCCAGTATAAATGAGTGTGAATTAGGCATTGGTTCAGAGACCCACCAGTCAACTTTGGTGGTCTTCCAAGATCTCACACTTCTGAAATGAGGGGAAAGATGGGTTGTCTTGATTCTGTTACAGTGTTTGTAGCATCCTGGCTAGCTTCAGGGCACACTGAGGATCCCGGCATCTGAACTCCAGGGAGGGGGACCCTGGTGAATCACTCTTTGGGGAGGCTGGTGTCATCTGTTGACACAGCAATTTCTGTAGTTTGCTGAGACTACAGAATTGCAGAATGTACCTATTAAGCATTATGTTGCTCTTATATAGAAGCATGAGTCAGATTTTCAGGCAGATGTGTGCAGACCATTGAGGTGTTCATATAGAGTACTGTTACAAAACAAGAGAAATAGGTGAAATGATTTAGGTGACTTCACTTTCTAGAAATGCATGTTCTGTCTGACTGCTGAGTAAGCTTATGTTATGTGGTTACCTCAAAGCTGTGTTGAGTTAGGTGAAATTAGTCTCAGCCCTAGTAGAAAGAAAAGGAGGAGGGGCATGGTGTGTGTAAACCCAGATGCTGGTAAGGAAACAGAATTCCCTATGGTCTGAGGTTGGGACTTCATATTGATAAACACCAGTTTTGCCAAACATTGCCAAAAGGGCTACTCAGTTTAATGCTCAGCCTGCTCAAATCTCTCTTCATTGCTGTCAGCAGGTCAGGCAATGTGGACTTGTGTGCCACCACTGTAGAGCTGAGTCACACAAAGTTATGCAGAACTGAAATGATTCACTGCATGCCAGAGGTATTCTGTGGATTAAAGACTGGCTTGCTGCTGATGAGTCTTTGAGCTACAGGCAGTGGTGGTTCTATTCTACATAACTTTGCAAGGCTGAAGTTGCCAAATTCATGCAAAATCATGTATGTTTAAAATACATTCTGTGATTTTAAGTTGTATCCATTCATCCTGTGATAGAAGGTTATGCAGTTTCATTGGGAAATTGCTAGTTACCCTCCAGTTCTTCACCTGGATTTCCTGAATATTTTTGAACCTGTTATTTTTACACCCTCAATGTTTAAAGTTACTGTTGTGGACTGGATTTTTAGTTTGGTTTGTATAGATGATGTTTATAGTTTTAGATGCAAAAAGTTGAAGAGTAAGTACTTCTAAGACAAGTGGCTCTACTTTGTAATGTGATCAACTTTCATCAGGGTATTTGTGGCCACCATTAATGGCATTGCATTCTAGGTCTTGCAAATTACTTCTCTTTGAAAAGTCTTAAGAGAACTGATTGACCAGGTGCAGTTCTCAAAGCTTCTTCAGCTGGACATGGTGAAACAAAGATGAAGTATTTTCATTTCTGAAACTCTTGGTGGAAGATATTCTCAGTTTGGGAACCAGCTGCTTTTCAAACTAGAGCAGTGAGAATTTGCATGTGTGCTTTAAGGACATTATTGCTGTTCCAGATTCATTTATATGCTCAGTAATCACGATGACTGTTTAAAATATAAATGGTTTTGAGCCTATTTCCGGTGTACAGGAGGATATGGTTTGAGAATTTAGCTTTCTGCAGACAGATGGATTATAGTGTTGCTAAGGAAACAGACTATAAATGAAGTGGCAACTGGGTGTCCCTAGAATATCAGACTGCTTGAAGCTGGTATTTTTAACTCATTTAGGTGGGTAGCTGGATGATGTGATGAGAAGTTAATTTCCTGTATTTTACGGTTCATTAATTTTCATTGCTTTATTAGTATTTACAAAAGGTACCTTAACTTCCCACTCATTTACCTGGCATGTGGGTCACTGAACAAAAAATTGCTATGAGAATTAGAAAATGGACAGAAGCTGTACAGAGAAACAGGTTCTAAAATAATAATTCAAACTACTGACTAGTGGATAGGTAACAGCGTATAAAGACCTGGCAGCAGTATGGTCTGACTGAAAAACTGATATGAGGAAGTGAGCTGAGTTGTTTCAGAGTACTTGGAAAAGAACAGAGCTTCTACAGACCTAGTGAAGTTACAGGTTTTGAACTTCATGTATAAACATATATATTATAGCTATTTGATACACATACATGGAGTTGCTCAGAACAAGGGAATTGAATTGTGGTTTTGATACTTGCTCTGCCCAAGAAGATACCTGGCTCTTTTTTTCCTAGTGCTTTTGCTGAAAATGTATCAGGTTTCCAGACCAGGGTTAATGTCTGATGCAGCAGAGGTGGTGTTTTTGGATTTTTTTTTTCCTTACCAGTGAAAAGGGCAAGCATACCTGAGCCATTCTAGCTAAGCATACAGCAAATAGGGATAAAGACTTAAGTAAGCTGAGCCTGCAGGACAGACAGCAACCTCTCCTATTGATAAGGTGGACTGGGAGGATGGGCAATGGTTGAGTCTGTGGAGCTTCAGAAACTTGCCTTAGCTCCTTTTGTAACAAAAAGGTCTGGAGAGCTCTTAGTAAGTCTGAAATTGGTAAGAACTTGCCAAGCAAAGATAGTTTGTAAGCGAAATATGAAATGGAAGGCTAAGGAAGGTTTTCAGGTATGTACAGGTGGTTGGTAGAATTCCCATTCTATGTGTTGTGAATTGAAATTAAACTGTTTCCAGTAAAACACATTCTGGAAAATGTGTCATTGTTCAAATGCTTCTCAACATGCAGCATTTGAACTGTTATTTAGAGTACATTTGAGAGAACTGTTTCTGGTCTTTTCTGCCAGGTAGGCAACAGAGGTCTTTGTGGATATGCCATTTTTAAGGCACTATAACTTTTCCCTCCATGATTGTCAAATGACTGGATTTATTGGATTTATGAGTGCTGTCAGTATGCATACAGGATCTGCCACTGTCTTTTCACTGGAGCAGTAGCTAGGCACAGACTAGAATTTCATGGCATCAAAACATGACTTTTCCTCTATAATCACTCCTTTGCTGAGAAGGGCTTTGGAACTGAGCAAGTTTAATTGTCCTGGTGGCTGGTTGCTCTTGATGCCTTAAATCTTCCTATAAGTCACTCTCTGTGTGCTCATTGTGTTATGGAAGGAGCAGTAGGATCCATGAGAAAGCTGTTGATAAAGAGCTTTTTTTTCCTCTTGAATTGGAAATACAGGAGAAGCATCACTTCTGATTTTGTGTGTTTGTTTTTGATGTCTAACGATGAATAATGTTAATATCAGCAGTATCATTATGGTCTATAAAGAGGTTTACAGAGAGCATAGAGGCAAGGGTTTAATTTTCTGATCTCATGTCAGATGTCATTGCCCTTGTTTCCCTATAAATCATGCCCATAACTTGGAGGTGTTTGTAACTTTTGTCTGTTTTAGTGTTTTAAAAGGTTGATATGAGTCTTTTGGTCTGAAAGTTTCAGCTGTTACTGAGTAGCTGTAATTGAATTAGAAGTTACATGTTACATTTATGCTATTTAGAGTTATTCTGGGTGCAGGACGGTAAATTCCATACAGTATTTTCTCAGGTTCAATTTCATGTCTAAACAGAGAGTGAGTAAACTTCTCAGTAACTGAAGAAACACCGTTATTATTTGCAAAATTAATTAGTTGAGCATACTTAATGGTTGAGTAGGGAAATATGATCTTTAGCTACCAAAGTGGAAGATAGCAGGAATTAATGGATTGCACCTTTCTAGTAAGGTAATACTTCTCTTTGTAGGTTTAAGGGATTTGGGATGTTTTTATTTTTTAGTGTTTTGTTTTTGGTTTTTTTTTGTTTTGTTTTGTTTTGTGGTTGTTTTTTTTTTTTGTTTGTTTTTTGTTTTTTGGTTGGTTTGCTGTTCTTTTGGGGGGGTGTGTGTTTTTTCAGATTTTTAGTTTTTTATTTTTCTACTTTTTAAAAATAGTGTGAAAATCCCTAACTTATTACTGAAGGAGCTTTTCCATGGAAAGAAACGTTTCTTAAATACGAAGTCTGTGAACATAGAACTGCTGTAACTATCTATGGAAGGCATATGATTTGGTCTTCTGTTTGCTTAAAAGGTTCAGGTAGCACAGAACTAATGAGTAGTACAGAATCCATTTGATTAACTGTTAATTTATTTGTAACTTTAAAAAATTGTTCCTAGTAAGGATTTGAATTCTTCAGTTGATATTTACTTTTCATTTTTATAATTAAAAAGCCCAGAAAAAAATGAAGTATTGATCTCTTGTATTACATGAAAAGAAAGTGTGCTTTAAAAATCATCAAACTAGCTGATTTAAATGTTTTTGGCTTGCAAATGTAATCATTTTTTTTATCTCTTTGGGATGCATGTTACAAGCCCTGCTTGTTGGGTCTGAACAGAAATTGTTAGTGCCTGTATTGCACAGGCTCTGAATGTCTGTAATATGTCATCTCACCCTGAGAGCTGTCCAGATGGGAGCTCTTAATTTAACTGTCTTTTAATCTCTAGCGTGAATAGATTTCTGACTAGGACTGTTTCTCCAAAATAGTTGCTGTCTTAAGTTTTATTCCAGTTGGCTGACATGACCTAAAAATAATTCTGAAGCTATCAAATCAGATGAGACAGATAACTATCAATAATTTGATTGTTTATTTATTCTCTCTTTCTGTATTAGGAAAAATAAGTTACTATTGTAACATGTAGCTGATTTTTAATAGACTAATTTAGACTAAAAGCAAAGTATAGGGTAAATCTGAGGAAAAAAATCAAAAGAACCTTATAACTTAAAATTATTTTTTTGTATTAAACATTTTATGTTTGCCTTTGGCTGAATAGAATGATAATAACTATTGGAAATATATGCCCATGTGTGTATATGTATGAGAAGAAAGGTTATAATATAAATAGGTATATAAAATAAATCTTTGCTTAGTTCTCAGCTAAATCTTGCCATTGCAGCCTTTGAGCCCTCGGGGCAGAATGCTGTGAGTGGGGAGTCACCTGATTTAACTTGCTACCAGCACCTCTTCCATGGGAGCCAAGTGCCAAGAAGTGAGATCCATAACACCTGTATTGCAGCAGCTGGACTCCTGGGCAGGCACAGAACTTGGCTCGAGCATGACCTGAATCCCTGAGGGAAAAGCAGAAGCAGGGCTGATGGCTTTGCTCTGGGAGCTAAATCACATCCCAGGAACTTGTGGGCAGCACACTATGTGAAGAGTGTACACATCTGGTCATTCTAATCACTTTTTAATTAGCATCCCTGCATCTTTTTACAAGTACATGAATTTTTGTTAACATAAATTTTGTTTCAAGAAACAGGTATTTTTCTGTGGGAGATACAGCTTAAATTCCATCAGTGTAGAGTGCTACTGCTGGCATTACCATTATTATAGGCTGAGTTTTGTAAGCCCTTGCTTACAAAAGATAGTATGCTAACAGCTGTTGTCCAAACTACTGACAGAAAAATTCATCTTCCCCTGTTTTTAGCAGAAAGCAATGCAATAGTGTATGTTGGGTATACTGGGGCACTACAGAGGAAGTAAGAATGATGTAATGCCAGGAGTCTTTAGATCTTTACCTTAAGGTATATGAAGGTGGAACATTTTCACAGAGCTCAGAGAATATAGTGGATAAGTTTCTGTAGTTGAAAAGACAAAATAGCCTTAGGACAACTCTCTTGAAGCTTTCTGACTTGAAGCAGACTTTTTTACTTGTTTATTATCTTCTGATAGACTGACTCTTTTGTGAAGGAAGTAAGCTTTCAATATTTCACTTCATTGTTCGACTTAGTATCCCAAAATATGTTAGGAAAACTTGATAAAATATGGCTATAGACTAGGCATGAGGAGATGTAGCGAATTGTCAGTAAAGTATGTAACAAAATTATGACTCATTTTGAAAGCAATTTCATAACATTACTTCTCTAGTCCCTTGCTAAGTCTTTAATGTAATCTGAATGCTTGTGGGAAACACCTTTAAGTTTAATTATGTGTAAGATCTTTGTGATTTTAGTTCCACTATTTCAGTTCTTTGTAAATGACAGCTTCTGGTTTGGGGAATCAAAGATGCAAATATTTCTATGATCATCATTAAGTACAGGTTTTGCACTATTCTTGCTTGTGGCACAGGACTGCCTGTTAAATTAAAATACCTCTTAGTATGTAAAAGTTAAATCTATGTCTTAAGCCTTGATCTGTGTTCCCCAGCATCTCACAGCTTCAGGCCAGGAATGTGAAGCTTTTAAATTTGCTTGCCAGGGTCTGTTTTAGTTCAGTTTATTCCTTCTCTCTGGGCCTGGGGAGCTGGGTTCAGGAATGAGTGAATAAAGAAGGAAAAGGTCAGGACTATCCTTTCAGTAGCTCTGCCAGGTCGAAATGCTGATGTAATCAAGGTTGTAATTCCTCAAGTAGAGCTCTTTGCAGGATCAGGAATCCTTGCACTCAAATTTTATGAAAGGTTACAAAGCTTTTCCCCTCTGTTCTTAGAAAAAAGCGTGACTAATAATTTATAATGGAGTGGAAAAAAAGGAATATCATTATGAAACAGTTTTAACCCTTAACTGTCAACAGAAAACTACCCAAAGCAATCTTGCCTAGCAAGCTCTGCAATGTATTCCAATTTAATAAAATTTTCCAGATTTACTTTGGAAAAGTACTTCTGTTTTTTTTCTTCTTGGAGGTTAGAAGTGAAAGAATTTCCTAGTTCATCATGATGTTTCAGATGCTTGTCTAAACTAATTTTAAAGGTACTTTTATTTTTGTGAGAGTTGGGAATATTTTCTATGATCATATAAGTAGAGATTGGAAATGGCTTTTGTGTCAGAGGATGTGCTTGTCTGGTGGGAAGATCTTACAGGTTATTGAGGTATTTAATCTTGTCCAGGCTCCTGGTAGTTTTCTGCCTCCTTGCAAACCTATTCACTTCTTTGACACTTCAGAAAGCAGAAAATGGAAGATTACCAGTTTATATTACTTACCTCACTACAGAGGAGGAGAAAGTCTATAATAATCCAATGGCTACATTTTATCTGTTTTATGCATAGATATAGCTGAGAATTATTTTCCTTCCCTCTTTGTTCAGTGGAATAAATGCAAAGACCAAATTTTTGTGCTCATGGAAAACAACTTGTATTAATAGATTATCAGAAAAAAATTTCAGACACCAGCTTCCCTCGTGGCTAGATAATGTGTTCTGCAGAAGGCAGATGTCTCAGCAGACACTAGTCTGGCAAATGAAGCCTGATGTTTTGGGTGTTTGAAGTCTGTGTTGAGTTGGCTGCAGATACAGAAACTCAGCACTAGAATGGCTGGAGGGGTCAGTACATTATGGGAGTGCAGCTTGTTGTTACTGCTTCCCTTGCTGAAGGCCATTGTAAACTCATTGGCTGGTTTGTCCTTCAGCCCCTGTGTGCATCATTTATTTAGAAACCTGTTCCTGAAGGATCCTGATATCTTTTGTTCCAATGTGGAGGTGACTCAGAGATGTTCCTAAAGCTTATTCTTGCAGAAATTAAATGTTGTGTAGCCTTTTAAAAGCAAGCATGTAAAGTGTCTCATATATTTGTCCTCTTTATATATATATATTTATAAATTAATTAGGTCACTTAAAACTATTAGTGTGACATAAACTCAGTTTTCAAGGCTCACTGAAATTTTATGGCTTCCCTCTAAGTGTATAAGGAAAAACTACCTTGAAAATTTACATTCTCAGTTAAGAACTGATGATATCTGATGATAACTGATTCTGTCATGAACTCATGATAGAATATGCAGTTTTTTAGCTATTTTAGGCCCAGTTTGCAGAAATGATTTAGTTACCTGAGGTATATTAGCACTGTGATGATGATTGATTGGTACAACCACGCGTAAAGGAAGTGCTGAGATCCTGCATTGAAACGTCAATGATCTATTCTTCCTCACTAGACCTGTTTTCTTGTCTTTTGTCCAATGCTGTTATCTTTGCTGTTTGGGGAAAATTTATTTATGGTCTTTATGATGCTCAGTAGTAGATTCAAATGTTACTGTTTTGAGCACCTTTAGGAATATAAAGATCAGGATCCTGATGGTTAAGGGTAAGAATTTATTTTGATAGATGTAGCAAGACTTACAGCAGCTGGCTGCTGTGTGCTTGTCTACAAGTGAAATAACCATAGCTGAATGAGACCTGAAACAACATGTTACTCCAGCCCTGACAGATACTAGTATGAAATGGTGAGATTCTCACAATCCACAGGTGACGTAGCTGAGGATTTCTTTGATGAAACTTTGATGCCTTAGTCCTTTCTATACCTTCTGCCAGAACAGGGGCATGCAGTCTGCCTTCTGTCAAGAGACACAGAATATTCTACTTCTCCCAAGAAAAATAAAGTTTTGTTACAGGGAAAACTTTGCTATTCTGGTCTCGTCCTGCCTTAAATGTGAATATGTCACTTTTTTTTTTTTTTGGCAGGTTATTTGGGAAGAGAATAATTAGCTGAACAAAACAGCACAAGATGACTTATGATTCCTGTTCTTCATGGGAGCCTGTCTGGATTGGTATGCTTTGAGTTTTGTGTGTTGGGTTGTTTGTTTGTTTTGGTTTTTTTGCTACACTGACGCACAGTGATTGCATGTATTCAAATTCAAAGATTCACTTAAAATTTAGGAATTTAGGAAGCTTTCAACTTGTTAGTTGCATATTAATAACTAGGTGGAGACTATGAATGTTTTCAGTATCTTTTTAATAATGTTCAATGTTTACTGGTGCTCAAGATACTACAGTGTACTCATTCAGCTCTTCATTATGATTATGGTTAATGTGACCATTGAACTGGTGGGAAAGTTAGAAGTCAGGGGAAATATGACAGAGCTAGAAATGAACCTAGAACTGCCCAAGTCCTTTCACATGATCTGCAAATTGAGAACATGATTTTTCCCAAGGGCTGAGAAAACAGAATTATTTTTTACATTTTGAATATTTGTGGTTTACCGTAGCGATAATGATTACCATGACTGACGTTTCTTGACAGTTAATGGCTCTCTGAATTAAGGTCATAAGGAAATATCATCGGGAGAGCAATTAGTTGTACTAAATGACCCAAAGCAGAGGTGACAGTTTCCCACAGTACTTTCCTAGGAAAATTGCCACAGCAGTGTTTATCGTGTGGAAAAAAGAACAATTCCCTAAATTAAAGTAATGCCTCTTGTGAACAGTTTTATGGGTCATCTACTCATGAAGTGTAGTTGATTAGTTTCAATTTAGGTTATATGTAAATAGGTATTAAAACTGAAAACTGCTGGTTCCTTTAAGGTGAGTAAGAACATTGTCCCTGCTGCTTTGTGCTCTGACTCATTCTTTTCACTGGTGTTAGCAGAAAGGATTCCATTGTAACATGTTCCTGCCTCTGTTTAATTGCAAAGGAAACAATGCTTGATTTGTATTTAGAGGGGTGTGTCCTGGGCTTATTAGAACAATAATGTGGTGTCAGGCAGCATTCGAGTATTTTCTTGTGGCACATGAATTCTTTTGAAAACAAAATAAGCCGATGTCCTTCATGCTTCTTTTTATTATTTTTCCCCTATGAGTATTTTGCTTTTGAAATGGTTTTTATGTTGCAAAAAATCATTTTTTGCTGAAGTTTGCCTGTAAAATAAGACCATTGATAGTAGCTATAAAGCATGCAGAAGCTTCTGGGACCACTTAAAATATCCCAAAGAAATAGGATCACTGTACCAGGCAGTGCTACCTTCAGGTTTCTGAATAAGAATGATTTTTGTGTGCTGGATGAAGTCTTGGTGCTGGTCAGTATTGCCAATATATGCTTGATTTTAGCAGACAAATTTATGAAGTCATTGAACATTTTGGCAGCTGTTCATAGTGATTTCCAGTTGATCATGCTATCCAAATTTTGAACAGGAACCTTTTAGCTTCTAAAGCTGTTAAAAACAGATGCCATAGTTCTAGCAATAATTATATTTGATGAATGGAATTTGCGTGTTATTTAGCTTTAAGTATGTACTTCATTGAAATAATTGTGTCTATTATGTTCCATAAAAAGAAAGTTGTATATCAGTGAGAACCTTGCTTGAGAGAAAATGTGTATGCACAGTAAATTTCAGCACTGAAATTGAAAAAAGTGATTGTATGAAGCTTTTTTGCATCTGAAAAGAATCTGTGAGAGTCTATGTTCCAAAAGTGAGAATGCTGTGACAAAAAGGTACCTATCTGCCTCTTGCTTGAGTACCTGACCATCAGTAGACTTACCCATTTGAACTATCAAAGCGTGGTTGTCTTTTACAAGCTGTGTGATTACCATTCTTACCATTCAGTGAGGACTGGGGCTTGGAAATGACAGGATCTGCCTTTCTCAAAGAGCGAGTGAGGACTGAAACACTGTTGCTGTGAAATTATCTTACTGGTTTCTTTCATCTTATACTGCTATCTTTACATAATTTTGGAGAATTTGGAAGGGTAGGAAGAAGGGTGGAGGGACATGTTTAATAATCATGTGCATGCTCATGGAAGAAGGCCTTTAAGGAGGGAGGAAAAAAAAAGAGAAAAATTTATATATGGTGGCAACAGAATGGAACCTCTTGAGTTTATTGGCTGAATTGGTCAGTCACTTCCATGAAGGATGATAGCCAGGAAAGAGCATTGCCTGCAGGTTAGATAAGTGTAAATCCAAACCAATATCTGAGCATGTTTGAGCAGAGAGATTGGAGAAGATGATCTCCAGAGGTGTTTTGTGATTTCTTTGACTTTGCCTATTCTTGTTATGAGAGACAGCAATCATTCATTTTCCTGTGTCACTAAAAACTTGGTAGACCTCTATGATACCTTTTTTCAGTTGCTTTTTAATAGAGATCAAGTGGTGCAGAACTGAACATAGTACTGAAGAGATGCCATAGATGTGTATTGTAGCAGGTGGTGTATCCAAATATTCAGTGTATATAGCTAGCTCTTGGTTTTCTTCTCAGTTCCTTTGCTAACAATTCTGAACACATGGCTGATGGTTCATAGAGCAGACTATGAAAATTTGAAGATCTATTTTTTTTTTCTGGATGGTAATTATTGGTTTAGCATCTGTTACTGTGCAGATAACATTTTTCAGTATAGGCACAGCTTTATCTCTAGCACTGAATTTTATGGGGTAGATAGTTAGCTTGCCACTAACTCTTGAGAGATCACTCTGTACCTTTTTATAGTTGACCTTTTTTTATTAAATTGACCTGAAAAGCAGTTCATGTTCATCATCAGCAAATGTCATGGTTTTGCATTTCCCTCTTCATTTCTATAGATTAAAGAGCTTGAACCCCAGTAAAGATTTTATTTGTAGGATCATTCTGGTGACCTCTTTTCTCTGCAGAACTAAAGACTCCCTTTTTTTTATTTCCTGTTTGAAACTGATTATTGTCTGTAGGAGATTTTACATTTATCTAAGGACAGATTAGTTTCTTTTAGAGCCTTGGTGGAAAGACCTATACAAAGCCAATCAGAAATGCAGAAGTTACCTTTGCTGACTTATTGCTTACACAGCTCTAAAAGATACTACCCTGGGGATCTAATTTTCTTGCTCCAAGGTTTTAAATCCAGAATTATTTGTTGAATTTATGTTCTTTTGCAGTTCCTGCAGAATGCTACAGCTTCCTTTCCTTCATAGTGTTCTCAGCTTGTGGAGTCATAAACCTCATGGGAACTTTGGGTGAGATTTTCTTGTTCATTGTTAAAATATTTCTTATTTATTCTGGAAAGTTCTGTTAACCTTCTTCCTGTTGGTTACATAGTTTATTCTAAAAAATGTTAAAGAAGACTAATGGAGGAAAAGTTTATATAGATCAAAGAAAGAAGTCCTTTGGCTAGTATATATGCTTTAGCCTGTAATTAACATTGAGGTTTTCTCTAAAAGAGTTAGTGTAAAAATAAAATATAAAGAGAGAGAATGGAGGGAAAGAAAAATCTATAATAAGGTTAATGGAATTGGTAGTTTTTGCAAAATGTCTATGTACACAGCTTTATATACTTTTGACAAATTTTACAATCTTTGAAATATAATAGGACAAAATAGAAAATTATAACTTTCATTCAAGCAGTAAGAAAGTGGAATTTGTATGACTGTCTATTGGGTTTGTGTGACAAGGTTTTGGTAGCAGGGGTGGCTTCTGTGAGAAGCTGACAGAAGCTTCCTCTATGCCCTATAGAGCCAATGGAAGGGACCCACACATGAGTGTTCAAGAAAAACTGCAGCCTGTGTGAAGGACTGTATTGGAGAAGTTCATGGAGGACTTTCTCCCACTGGAGGAATCCACACTGGAGGGGGGGAAGAGTTTGAGTCTTGCCCCTGATGAGGAAGGGGCAGCAGAGACAACGTGTGATGAACTGACTACAGCCCCTGTTCCCTGTCCCTTTGCGTTGCTGGTGGGGAGGAGATAGAGATAATTAGGCAGAAGGTTAAACTCAGGAAGAAGGGAGGGGTGGGGTGAAGGTATTTTTAAGATTTAGCTCTATTTTCTCATTACCTTACTGTGATTTAATTGGTAATAATTTGATCTAATTTCCCCAATTGAGGTTTTGCCTGTCATAGTAACAGTTGAGTGATCTCTCCCTGTTCTTAGTTCAACATACAAGCCTTTTGTAATACTTCTTCTCCCCTGGCTGGTTGAGGAGGGGAGTGAAAGAGCGGCTCTTGTGGGCGTGTGGTGTCCAGCCAGGATCAGCCCACCACAAGAGTCAGTTAAATTAGGATGTTTGTAATAATATCTTTTGTGATACCATTGAAAATTAGAGGGGGCGTAGATCAGATTTTGTTGTCTTACAGTTAATTTCTTTGTTGGTGGAGTATTATCCAGAAAAAGGTAAACTTTTTATCCTACACAAAACATGTGGTCCTTGTGTAAATTCGTAAAAAACATTCTTTCCTCCCTTTATTTTTGACTGACATTGATACTGAACAGAACCTGCATAAATACTGTGGGCAGGGTTTGTGCTACCATAGGCTGCTTGTGTTAGTAGCACAAGCTTGTCATCATGTGCAGAGATGGAGGAGAGAGATTGCCCTCTGAAGATGCCTTTATCCCTTTTCTAATGATAAACATGAAAACAGCCAGAAGGGACTATTGCAGCCATCCAGAATGAATGAGGTGAAGCCCACTTTATGTTTCTGGCTGTAGTGATTGTTTTTTGAAAAGGGTATTGAATGCTTCTGCTTTCCAGCTTGATCAGATGCCAGTGTGCTCTGAGTAGTCCAAGACAGAGGGGAGAAGCTAGCACTGAAAAGGTGAGGGAGCTCTCAATTCCTTTGCATTTTATTTGTTAAGAATATGTACATACAGATATATGTAGCAGTACAATACTAGTAGGAATAATGCAGCAAGACAGTGCTTGGAACTAAAAGGAAATGTTGGATTGTGTCAGTACCTGCGGCATTAAGAACCCCTAAAACCCAATCCCAGGATGCAACAAGTACCTATAGGGGGCCTGCAGGAGGGCTGGAAAGGGACTTTCTACAAGGTCATGGCAATGGTCTTAAGCTGAAGGATGAGAGATTCACACTAGATATTAGGAAGAAATTCTTTACTGTAGACTGGTGAGGCACTGGTGCAGGTTGCCTATGGATGTTGGGGATGTCCTATCCCTGGAAGTGTTCAAGGCCAGGTTGGATTGGGCTCTGAGCAACACGGTCTGGTGGAAAGTGTTGCTCCTAGAGCAGGGGGGTCAGATCTAGAAGCTGGGAGCTTGTGCTGATCTATTGGAAGGAAGGAGGGCTCTGCAGAGAGATTTCGATTGGTTGGATGGATGGGCAGAGTCCAACAGCATGAAGTTTAATAAGTCTAAGTGCAGAGTTCTACATTTCGGCCACAAAAATCCCCTACAACGTTACAAGCTGGGGACAGAGTGGCTGGACAGTGTCCAGGTGGAAAGGGACCTGGGGGTTGACAGCCAGTTGAATATGAGCCAGCAGTGTGCCTTGGTGGCCCAGAAGGCCAAGGGTGTCCTGGCCTGCATTAGGAACTGTGTGACCAGCAGGAGCAGGGAGGTCATTCTTCCCCTTTACTCAGCGCTGGTGAGGCTACACCTGGAGTGCTGTGTCCAGTTCTGGGCCCTCAATTTCGAAAGGACATTGAGATGCTGGAGCGCATCCAGAGTAGGGCAACGAGGCTGGTGAGGGGCTCGGAACACAAGCCCTGTGAGGAACGTTTGAAGGAGCTGGGGTTGTTTAGCCTGGAGAAGAGGAGGCTCAGAGGTGACCTCATTGCTCTACAACTTCCTGAAGGGAGGCTGTAGACAGGTGGGGGTTGGTCTCTTCCACCAAGCAACACTGACAGAACAAGAGGACACAGTCTCAAGCTACGTCAGGGAAGGTACAGGTTGGGTATTAGGAAAATGTTTTTCACCAAAAGAATAATAAAGTACTGGAATTGTCTTCCCAGGGAGGTGGTAGAATCACCATCTCTGGATGTGTTCAAAAAAAGACTGGACGTGGCACTTGGTGCTATAGTCTAGTTGAGGTATCAGGGCATAGGTTGGACTTGATGATCTTAGAGGTCTCTTCCAACCTCATTATTCTGTGATTCTATGATCTTTACAGACCCTTCCAGCCCAAACCATTCTATGACTATAATAACAAGGGAGGGAGTTCAGCAGGATGTGTAAGAATTAGATTTACAAGGAAAAAGAGAGCGCACGTGGTTGAATTATATGGGATACCAAGATGAATTAACAAAAACATGCCCAGACCAGTGGAAGCAGGAAAGCTTACTGCCAGGGGAAGAGTTGTAGTGACCAAAGAAGTGATGGTTTCCTGCACCTTAATATCAGTGACCCACTAAATGCAACAAATTGAGAAATTCTTTTTTCCTGTGGACAAGTTATTTCATAATAACAGGTTAGGACATTCTGCATGTTTTTCCTGGCACGTCTGATGTGGATGACTGACAAGGAACCAAAATTCTGTATTATGTGCAATAACTTGGATAAATAGGCTTTCAGTGCTTACCAAACAGGCAGTAGGCAATATACTGATACTATTTAAGCTATTTTAAAATGCTATTAAGGTTTCCACTTGTAGGCAATTTCAAAACAAAATAACAAAGCTAGTTAAAAAATTACAAGATTCAAATAAAAATACTTTTTTGATTTATTCACTCTAAATCAGTAAAGTTTGTTTTCAAACACAAAAGTTCTCCAGCCTTGGTTATGATAGGAAAAAAGCATGGTGAGTTGAGAGTATTGTACAGTATCAGCAGGACTATGGGAGTGGGGCCTATGAGAGAAAGGCCAACTATTATGAGACTCCCATGTCTGGTGCTTAAGTAAATTGTGTCAACCTGAAGTGTAAACATATATCAAGGATACTATTCTCATTAAGGAAAGCTGAGCAATCATTAGGTTACCGCTGGTTTCAGAGTTTTACGTTGTGAATTTACATTTCTTTCTTCTTTTTCAGATGGAAGTACTGACATGAACTTAAGAACTTTGATGCTTTCAAACATTGAATTTTGATTGTTAAATGACCAGTTCAAAATACTGCCTGAACAAGATGAAATGCCTTGAAGACCTTTGGTTCTGCTTTCATTTTTTCTGAAGCAATGGTTTTCTCAGCAATGTTGACGCTGGCCCACTCTGGGACCTCAAATGCTACTTTCATTGTTTATGAAAATGCCTATACAAATTTTACCACTCCCCAGTTCTTGCTTCATAGTGGCACAACACAGCCATTGAGATATAGTTCAGGTGCTGTGCTCACCACTGAGAGAAGTACTTTCCTAGTAAACACCACAGCTATCCTGCCGCCACAAGAAGTTTTCAGGAGCTTGAGTTTGCCACTCCAGATCATTCTTTCTGCTGCTATGATATTTATCCTATTGGTTTCTTTCCTTGGAAACTTCGTTGTCTGCCTGATGGTCTACCAGAAGGCAGCTATGCGATCTGCAATTAATATCCTCTTAGCAAGCCTGGCTTTTGCAGACTTGCTGCTGGCAGTGCTGAACATGCCATTTGCTCTGATAACAATCATTACCACTCAGTGGATTTTTGGGGATATATTTTGCAGAGTTTCTGCCATGTTCTTCTGGCTTTTTGTTGTAGAGGGGGTAGCCATTCTTCTTATTATTAGTATTGACCGATTTCTTATCATAGTTCAGAGGCAAGATAAACTGAACCCCTACCGTGCAAAGATTCTTATTGTGATTTCCTGGGCAGCATCCTTTGTTGTTGCTTTTCCATTATCAGTAGGGAATCCTAATCTGCAGATACCCTCAAGAGCACCTCAGTGTGTTTTTGGCTACTCTACAAGCCCAGGTTACCGAGCCTACGTGATAGTTATCTTGCTAATTGCTTTTTTTATTCCATTCCTGGTAATGCTGTATTCTTTTATGGGCATACTCAACACTGTCCGCCACAACGCAGTTCGTATCCACAGCCACCCTGATAGCATATGTCTCAGCCAGGCCAGCAAACTTGGTCTCATGAGCTTACAGAGACCTTTTCAGATGAATATTGATATGAGCTTTAAAACTCGTGCCTTCACAACCATCCTGATTTTATTCCTTGTCTTCATAGTCTGTTGGGCACCATTCACCACTTACAGCCTTATTGCCACGTTCAACAGCCACTTCTACTACAAGCACAACTTTTTCGAGATAAGCACTTGGCTCCTTTGGCTCTGCTACCTCAAGTCTGCACTGAACCCACTGATTTACTACTGGAGGATTAAGAAGTTTCATGATGCATGCTTAGACTTGATGCCCAGATTCTTCAAATTCTTGCCACAGCTCCCTGGCCATACAAGGCGGCGCATCCGGCCCAGTGCCATCTACGTGTGTGGGGAGCATCGGTCGGTAGTTTGAAACTGCAGTTGTTTGACAATGATTGTTGTTTGCTGGGGTAATTTGTTTTTAGGCTTTAGGTTGAATTTTGTTTTGTTTCATATGGCTTTTCAGTGTGGCCATATCTTATAACTTGATTAAATTTTCAGTACTTTGTGCAATTTTGGGAAGATAGAGGGAGGGAACATGATTGGCTACAGTTTGGTTTACTACCAGAATACAATGGAAGCAGAATAACAAATGTTACCTCTAGGATTCCATGGAAATCCATTATTTTAATGAAAACTATATTTGGAACATCTTGTCAGGTTTATGCTTACTAGGCCTGCAATTTTATCTAATTGTAGGAACTTTTTTTATGCTGCTAAGATACGGTGTATTTAGTTGGTGTAATTTTTTTGAAAACTGTTGCTGCTGTCTGCCAGTATATTAGAGCCAAAAACTCATTAGATTATTTCTATCTAATTTAATGATATTTCTGAAGTTTTCATGATAACATTAAAAACCTGGTTTTTTTAATATTTCCATTAATATTTTTGTGCACTTTACAAAATTTACTATATAGTTTGTTCATTTGAATATTTTGTTCTGTATTGAAGAGATTATATTGCTTGTTATTATTTGTTATGTTGGTGAATTTCAATGAAAGACCCATGTAAGCTCTAGGAGGGTGATTTATGTTGGTATAGCTACAAGTGCAGTCATATATTTTCTGGTTTTCTAACAATTGATCAAAATTACCTGCTCAATTATCAGGAAAGTTAGAAGGAGAAAACAGAGGAATGAAAGAGAAAGTAAGAAAAATACCATGACCTGATATTTAGGCTAACACATGGTTTAGAAGAATAGTGTTCTTGTTAAAATTGTTACAGGGTAAAGGGTGACTGTAGTTGTTACTTGAGGCTGTTGCAAGCTGTCCAAACCTCATGATATACCTGAAAACCCATCTGAAATAATTATTTTTGGGCCTGCAATTTATACTGTGTTGGTGAAATGTTGTTTCTGCTTGGAGCTCATATAAGGCTAGGTGTGCTCTACACTGCTGAAATCATGCTGTCAGGTATTTGATGGGATAGGATTAGAAATAGTAGGGTAAACCAGCACACAGATAGCAAATGAACCATAGTTGAGGTTAGGATTTAGTCTACATAGTAATTGCAGGGAGAAAAAGAATTATTGATGTGTTTTGCAATTTAAGTATTGGATCAAAACAATAAACAGTCACAGAATCAAAAAATGGCTTGAAAGGAATGATAAATATCATCCTGCTCCAACCCCCTTGCCATGGGCAGGGATACCTTCCACTAGACCAGGCTACTCAGAGCCCCATTCAATTTGGCCTTGAACTCTTCTGGGAATGGAACATGGGAGACCTGTTTCAGTGCTTCACCACCCTCACATGGAAGAATTTCTTCCTAGATCTTTTCTAAGTCTACTCTCTTTCAACCATTACCCTTTATAACAGTCAGCTGGCAGAGTTTGCTGGGGGTGTAAGTTAAATTCTCCTTTTCCCTCTGATACTACTTCACATTGATTTTTTTATTATCTCTTTGTCTCTGTAGTGGCTGCTGCCTCAAGGGTTTACTCACTGTTCTCATCTATTAGGCATCAGCTTCTCTCCCTAAAATGCCAAACTACCTTTCAGATTAATGTCAGGCTGTGTTGGTATCTTCCTGGAGAGCAGAAAGACAAAGATTTTCCTTGATGATCGCAAACCAAACTCAGATACTTTTTTTTTTTCAATCAGCTTAATAAATATTTATTGTGAGACAAGTAGAATTAAGACTTAGGTTTGGGCTTTGGAGCCAGATCCCCAGTTGCTCTGAGGCTGGGAAGAATACCTGCAGAATCAACTTTCTGGGGCCATGATCAAGAACAGAGGGATTCATGTACAACAAACAATCAGAGCTAGGGTTTGGACTTCTCTTGCTTCCATCTGTCTTTCAGTGCCCCAAAGCATGGGCAGCTCTGTGTTGTTCTTGTATGAGAGGAGCAAAAATAGTAGCAATTTCATCTACTTCTGTGTATCCTTTACACACGTGTGTATGAAGGAAATGTCCTATGTGGATGACCAAGGACTGCTTGCTTCTGATGGCAACAAAGCATTCAAAACCCAGATTTTTTTTAAAGGTCTTCAATAAAGAACTCATTTAAGCTAAGTTAGCTCTGTTCTTCTCATTGGCAGCTATTAGTAAAACTGTTGTCATTAATTAAATTTTAGGAGTATAAAAGGAACAATTTTGAATTCACTAATTTCATTAAAAAAAAAAAAAGCTGCCAGCTGAGACTGTGGATTATGTGTAAAGGCACCTGGCAGTGGTGATGTTATTGATGGCCATGCTATGCCTTTCTTGTCAGTTTTACTGATGATGGTATAGATTTTTCTGATCTAAAGGAGTTCCACTATAAAGCAGAGTGTTTTAGTGTGTTTTTGCAGTAAGGCTTTTATTTTTCAATTACATTTTCAATTTACATTGATAGCACAAGTTTATGACCTGGTTAGTATGAATTTTCTGTTTCAAAACTGTCATACCTGTTTATCTCTGAAAGCAGCAAAATTGTGCTTAGGGTTAATGTAGCAGAGTGAGAGTGTACATTGTCCAAATAGCAGGAACAGGTATTTTTGCTGTCTTCCAGCTCTACGATGCAAGAGATTTGAATGTTGTAAAACACAGTAATTCAAGAAGGAAAAGAAGATCAGCAATACAGGAAAATTAGTGAAATTACATTCCTGAAGGAGGCAGGGAAAACATTTTCTGGGATTTTTGTGATCTCTGATATGTACTGGCTGTGAAGTATAAATTGCAGACATCAGACAGTTAATTTGTCTTGATAATTAAGCACTTGTTTACACTGACTGTAACAAGATTTCTGGTCAAAGCTGCCTCTACTGATCCTTGGAGAAAAGAAACCCAAATTGTGTTATCCAAATTCAGAGGTGATTTCTATAGTGATACAGTATTCACACTTGCCAGGTTTTTTGAGGTGATCAAAGCATATACTGAACAAAAGGGTGTTCAAAAAAAGAAACAAGGTTTAGTGTAGAAGTATCCCCAGGGTAATTATGTGTTTACAGAATCATTAGAGCTATTGTGTCTATGTACTGTCTTGAGAGCAGTGCCTTGATAATTACAGCTGAAGTCCTAGGACCAAGTTGAAGACCTCTGAACTGCTCAGTCTTGCTGTCTGTGATCCTGCCAAGAATCCTGCATAACCTCGCTGAGATATGTAATGTTAAAATACATACACATTGGCAGAAGTGGGTCTCCTGAGACAACTTAATGGTCTTGACCAAGACCAAGGAATTTAAAAACTCAGACTGATCCTTCTTGACCTTAAAGGGAAATTATAATTTTCTTCCTCTCCAGAGATGATAGTCATTACTAATCTGTATTCCCTCATGTTCTATTTTCAGACATCTTTAGTATGGAGGATTTAAATGAATGTAATTTGAAGTATGTTGCATTTTAATTCATTCAGTCAAAGCATGCTGCTTACACAGGTCTCAATTGTACAAATTTCTTGCTGAAATTATTCTTTTGTACTCAAAATTGTGTATTTTTGACATTTCTTGTTACTTATGTAAAAATATTTCTGTATATAGAGAAGAAAACTGTTTTGCCTCTTACTGCTTTCTGTCACTATTTTTTTTCACTTGTATGCTTAATGCTTTTATATTTTATTTTGGGTGTATGCATAAATAACTGTGAGATTTCAGTGATCTTTCTGAACCCATTTGAGATTTTTACTTCTTAAATCATTCAACAACGCCCTCCTTGAGATTTTAATTTATTTTAGTGTAAAACTAAAAATTTAGAGCACAAGTTTTTGTGGTTGGAATGGTGAGAAATATCTTAAGTCCGATTTTCCAGGAGCTATTACTTTGCCACTACTTTGAACTGGTTTCATTTTTTTTGGCTAGTCATTTTCTGATGTGGAGAAACCTTGAATTATTGTTTTAAAAAAGGTTGTTAAGTAGAATTGCGTTGTCTTTTCTGTGCATAATACACCCATGAAAATACCTGAGAAACAACAACAAAAAAAAGAGAAAATAAACATAAACATTCTCAAAAATATAGCAAAAGTCTTTAGAATTGACTCTCTCGTTTATAAATGAACTTGTTTCCTGTATTTAATGCCCACCTCCATAGTTTCAAACACTTCTTTTATCTGTCTATGAAATAACCAGGATTGCCTGATGTTTCTTGTATAAAACATTTGCAAAATGCTCTTTTCTGAGACACTGCGGTAGAGGTATGTCAAGATATCTAAAACAATTGGAATAGTATCCAGCAAAAGAGAGAGAGCCTAATAAGAAACTTTCCTAAAATACTACCTGAACTGGGTGTCCTACCTTTTAGCTTGCACTAAGTAATTAAGATCATCTTGCTGTGCAATAAATAAAGCAGGCAGTAGTACTGCAGGGCATGATTCATATCAACACAAGACAGTGACCTTTATGATTCAAGTGCTGCATGTCTGTATGTGATGGATTAGTCCCCATGTTAATAGAGTAAAAAAAGTTAAGCATCTCAGCTGTTTTGGGGAAAACTTTCAGCTTGATGATGACATAGCAGAAATGCTGCTGGAGTAATTTCTCTAAGTGATAAAGACATGTCCCCAAAGAGTGTCTGAGAGGGGACAGGTATTTCTGGTTGCTTGAAAATGGCTGCACTCAGCTGCTGAAGTGCCTCATTCTGAGACTCCATACCTCTGCAACAGCCACTTTTTCCTCCCTCATCCTCTCCTGGTGCCCCCAATCTCCCCAAGGCAGCTCCTTCTGCATCACTTATGTTGCAGCAGGTACAGTGGTGGCATAGGGAGGTGGAGGTCCCTGGGCAAGCTGTGGAGGCAGCAAACCTCTCACCCCATGCCACTCTTTCCTGTCTTTGAGTTCAGCTTGGACCATCAATGACAGGCTGAGGATGAGTTTTAACACTTCTGGTTTTAACACTCTTCCAGGATAGGAGAGGTGTTACAGGAGCACATATGTTTTCCTCTAGTGCTAGTGCAGGATCCTTGTTTTATCCCCAGTAGTGTTAGAAATTTTATTTTACCTCATCTTTCAGCAGCTGAGCTTCAGACAGTTCATAACAATAAGAATCCCTGAGCTGACCTATGTCTCTATGAGTGTTCTGGGCACAGGATCTGCCAGTGAGCTTCCAGCATAATAAAAGTTCCTACAGCTTGCTCTCAAAACAAAATGGCATACATGGAGACAACCACAACTCTGCTCAGATGTAAGTGGAAAAAGAGTCATAAGTCAGTGGCTGCACTGTATGGTGGAGGAAAAGGTGAGTTGTGATGGGACTTCTTAAGTGCCCCTTACAGAGACAGTGTTTGTTTTTAAAATTGATGTATGGATATTTATGCACAGATTCTTGGGTTGTGTTGTTCTGCCTTACTGTGTGACAGTGAATGCAGCTTGATACCAAATCATTAAAGTACTGCTGACAAGTAACATAGTGTTCATAAATACCAAAGCAGGACTTGTTCCTGGCTTATATTATTATCCTGTCTACATAACCAGCTTTGCCAATGTGTGGGCACAGAACATAGCAATAATGAGATATACTCCTCATTTATTTGGAGCTCTGCCTTCAATAGGTTACTGCAATCGAAACCTCTATGGTTGACCTGAAGTAAAATTAGGCCTTTTTGCCATCATGAGTAGAAATTCCACTAATATTTCCCTGTGTTTTGAAAGAGAAGATCTTGTGAGATAAATGACAATTCCTCCAAGAGTCAGTTAATCTGATCTCCAGAGGGGATGTAGTCACAGCTGTAATAAATTTAACAATATCTTCTTTTGATTTACTGGGCTTAGGCTCTGTATCAAAGACAGAGGGAAGTTTCTGGTGGCTGAGGGTATTGCCTGAACACCCAGGATGGCAAGAGGAAGCTACTAAGCCTATGTGAAAATCTCAATGCTATAGTTTGAGCCCCACTGTTCTTTCGGGTGTCGGTGCTGCTTTTTTTCTGTAACAGTAATTCCTTTCAAAGGAAGAGAGATGAAATGACATCTCTTCCATCATTTCTTGCTTCTTTATTGACACTTTAACTGTGAGAATAGTAATTTTCAATTTGGTTCCCTGGACTTGGGTTTCTTTGCCTTCCTCACTGAAGGGGAATTGAAGCTGTCATTTATCAGCCTGTGTTCTGCATCTGATCTAGAGAAGAGGATTGGTACCATCAGCCCCTCCTGTGAACTCTCACACTTAACACTCCTTGGGCTGGAGAGAAAGGGTGAGTGTGGGAAGAAAGTGGGAGGATGTGCTCCAGCCACTGTTTGGTATCAGATGACACAGAGTTTCATAGTTTGGCTGTCGGGAGAGCAGCAGTGGAAGCCAGGCTCTCTCCATCAGTGCAGTAACTACCCCAGCCCAGGTGTCTCCCTTCTGCTGAACATTTAATTAGTCTTTAAAAGTGAAACAGCTTTTACAGAGGTGAGGGAGGGTGCCCTTTCTGTTCCTGAGTTTAGGTAATAATTCACCAATTCAAGGTATGAGGAGAGACTGTTGAAAATCCCCTGGGATCCTGAGAATGACTGAAACCACATCTCCTTCCTAATGTTTTCACTACTGAATTATTAGGTTAAGGGAGTGGTCTACCAAGACTCTCTGTTTCATTTATGGGCTTTTTTTTTTTTTTTGCAGCCTAAGCTGTTGGTTAAGTTCTGAAAATGCCTATGGCTGGATCTTCTCTGTGGCATAATGTAAAGCCTGTTTTGTAAATTCTAGTTTGGGATGGGCATGGCTTACTACTATCAGTGCTGCAGCACTTCTGGACATATGCAAAAGCAGGTGTATATGATGAGATACATTTCTGATACTTCAGCTATCTGTAGCATAGGTAACTCCACCAATCAGTTGAGGCTCTTGCAGCCAGTGGAGATGAGTGGATGCTTTCAAGTTTTTAAGAGCTCCTCTAGAAGGTTACCTTCTAAAAGGAGTGAGAGAAACAATATGAAAAGGCTCTAAAAAATTTTTTTTTTATTATTTCTGGTGATGACACCACTGGAAAAAAGATTAGGCAATGTAGAACTTACTTTCTCTAGTACTTCTTTGTAGATGAGATGCAAATTCCTGTACTTCTATCCATGATGTGAATTTTCTCCTGAAAAATTAAATTTGGCTCAGTTTGGTCCAATTTTTCAGAAGGAATTAGGGCCCTTTGCTTCTATGTGAGAACTCCTACAATGAGAGTTAGTATTGTTAAACTAGAATGCATTGCCCTTGTACCATTAATTACTTGGTCTTTGATTTCTCATGTTCCAATGTAGACAAGATATAAAGTCACTTCTAAAATTACCCAGCCTTCTACCATGTGTTTTTAAATTACTCCATTTCTGTTATGTCAAATTTAGAAATCCAGAAGACATCACTGCATAGGCTGAGCTGCTCTCATATCTATTTTGTTAGACTAGATAGATGGAGCAATGAAGATTTGTAAGACTAAATTTAAGTAAGAACGAAACCAAGGGACTCTATTGAGCGGACCTCTACTAATTTGGGCAAATCAGAATCCTTGAAGACAGCCCTAACGTTTGATTTCAGATTTTTTTGGGTATTACCTAATGTGAAGTTCAGGAGCAATCCTGTAAATGTCAGTCGGAGCTAAAGCTTTACATGTCCTGATCTCCAAGCATCAGCATCTCATTCATTCCTGTTCCCCTCATTCTGTCCCCATGAAGTTTTATGGCCTCTTGCACTGTGCTGTGCTTCCCAGGTAAGTGGTGAGAGAGGCACTTGGATCTCTTTGCCTCTTCAGCAGCATGTGCTGAACCATCCTGCTGAGAGGTAAGCCCTTTTCCATGCGTCTGTGTTTTAAAGGAGATGAGTTCTTTATCGTTAGATCCCTGCCTTCCTCCACATGAACTGGAAATGTAGGATTTCAGGTAGGTGCTGTGGGGGGTGGAAACCAGGACTTCAGCAGGAAAGTGTCAGTCCTGCCAAGTGTTTCTACTGGACAGCTGCTTTTCTGTCACCTGGACAACCTCAGACAGCCTGCAGCGGTGGCATTAAGTGTAGGTCCCTACCTCTGACCCTCTCAACAGGAGGCTGCAGCAAATCTGGTGCCCTTCTGGTCCTTAATGCCTCATCTTTATTGCACAACAGGAGATTTTTTTAAAAACTAAAGCAGGTCTTCAAGAAGAAAGAAAATTTGAGAGGTGCTTTTGTTAGCACAATAATTAATTCATGTGATGTTTATTACACAGGAGGCCAGACTACCTGACTGTAGTAACTTTCTGGCTGTATTCTATATGAGATCCTGATTCCACTTACATGAAACTTAATCTTATTAGAGCCATTGTCAAGGTAAGCCTGACTGTTGATAGAAACAATCTTAAACATAATTTAAAGAGGACAAAGAAACTGCACTTTCAAGAGGCTAATTCATCCTAGGTCAACATTGGTGGCACTTGATTCTGGAAAGTTTGCTTTTCTAATCAACTTTCTCAGAGGAATTCATTAACTGAAAACCTGTGACTAATGTTCTTTTGAAGTTCAAGCTAATTTACATGAAGGTTACTATTACTAAGCAACAGATTCTGCAGAATGTCTCCTGGGGGGCTGAAACTGTAATACGTACAAAGCCTAAAGCAAAACACAGCACAAAAAATGATGAAATACTATTCCCTGACACAGAGGCCACAAATAGTACCATGGCCAGGGCCTGTTTTGGAGTCTCCTTCCTTGAAAGCTGTTTTTTGACCAACAGGAAAGCTCCTGCATAAGCAAAAGGTCAGCATGAACTGTATCACCATCTATGGTGAACGTAATGCAAGGTTCAGCCTGTACTCAAATGTAGAGGTACACCAGAGCATGACAAAGGGGGAAAAAAACTAGTACCAAATATATTTCAGCATCCATAATTCTTTGGAGAAAAGCAATCACCTGTAATATATACTTCAGTGATATTAAAAGAAGAATGGATATTCCAGCTGTGAGAGCAGAGGGAAATGAGATGCAGGAGTGCTTTCTTGAGTCACAAAAGATGATGTCATCTTCTATGCAGCTTTGTGTCAGAGTACAAATAAGTATTTGCACCTTGCCTAAAAAAAGCACACCTGGATATTCAGATTTTTGAGGATAGAGATTTCATTCTGTCCTCTTGATTTGCCTTTATCCACCAGCTTAGCTAAATACAAGGGACAAATGGTAAAGGGGGAAAAAACCCAAATCCCTTGATTACTTCCAATAACCTTTTAAATAAGTGAGCTCATTTTGTCTTGTTCTTTTCTTTCTTGTGTTCATTTTGGGTGACTCTGTCAGTGGTGTAGTTTTCTGGCATAGAATTTGCGTGAGGTGAATTTCAAATTTGTTCAATAGAATTAATGAACTTTCCAATGTCATGCAATTTAACCCACTAATCATGGTACATGTAGGATATGTACACTCTGGAAATAAGTAAAATATTCTAAATATTTGAGTTAAAAAATATCTCCCCAAAGGTAAGAACAGAATATACAAAGCAGTTGTTAGCAGAGAAACCCAAATGTTTTCTAACTGCTCTGATCATTGCATTCACAATTCTTTCCAAAATATATTTTCTGACACCATGAAAGAAAGACTTATTATTTTACAAAGTTTTATGAAGTCACCAGTGAGGCACAAGAGACACTAATTTTTAGAGAAATGAAGTAAGCATAGCCTCTAGCCTTATGCTTCCTTGTCCCTGGAGGTACTGAGGGTCAGAAGGTGTCTACACTTCCAAGCTATGTGAAGCAGGTTCTTCGGACATGTCTAGGAGCAGCTGTGTCCTCATCTGGCTGTGATGGAGGTGCTTAAGTCACACCAAAGCCCTGCCAGTGTCCAGGCATTTAATGCAGCTCCTGCCTACAGAGGTGGTACAGTTAGCTCATGCCTACTCTTTTCCTCAAGAACCCAGGACTTGAATAAAACACATGTATTCATTACACAAGGAATTAAATTCAGGTCTCTCTTCTTCCACAGAAGCCCCTGCAGCCATCACACCTTGTAGCAATAACTGGTTTTGGGCTTAATGAGTATCTCAGTACAGTTTAGTATTGTCCCAGGAATACTCTGCAGCTCATGTTTGGCTGGCTGTTCTGGGAGATGCCTTATCACATGAGAATGATGATACCACCATGAAGCACTATCTCAATACTCAAGCAGGTAAATAAATTGAAAATAGAATTGGACTGACCTGAAGCTGCAGATAAGGGTTATGCTCAACTTCAGGTCTATTCTCATTTCAGACCTGAAATGGCTCACATCTTTTCCAGAGCATTCTATATCTTGTACATAAGTTTTGCATGACGGATTTTTTTTCCAGATGACTGATTCTGAATGCTAAACCTTTAAGAGGTTTGTATTTGAAAGTTAATAATAGGACTCATTATGGTTTCCTGAACTGTGTGCCTCCTTTCCATAATAGCAACCTGAGAAATAAAAGAAACAGTAAAATGTTGCTTTGTTACTGCATTTATCTGCTCAGTACATGTCTTTTAACAGCATTTGCTTTGAATTTTGTCAAGAATGAACTGTAACTATTTGCCAGCTCTAAAAGGCAATGTAGGTGTCTAGGAGAGTGAGGGAAATTAATGAATCTTTTGTGTTGTGGTTTTTTTTTTTTTATTTTTTATTTCTGGATTCTGGGAAATATCAGATAGTTACTGTATTATGGATTCATTATACCTGACTTTCAGCACTAAAAGATTAGGCATCTAATCTCAACTACTCCCATGCGTTCTCTAGGTGTCTTCAGGTGGTGAATCATCCTTTCTATCCAAGAAACTTATTTTAGGAAGGTGAGTCATTATTCAGAAATGTCCACCTGCTTCCAGTGACCCTTGAGCAGGGTAAGTTTAAACTGGGGCAGTTAACTTTTGCATCTCCAAAGTGTGGTAAGATGAAGTTAAGAGTTTGCTTCTCTTCATCTGTGACTTATTTATTACTGTGTTTGTTTCAAAAAAGAGAGAAGCACAGAATTACACTGTGATTATCCCATTAAATCCCATGATTTAATAGTTTTACTGAATCAAGTCCTATGTGAGCAGGCAAATTAGGTACCTGATATGGCATTCCCATTGTCTTTTGAATATATGCAGTAGTCCCCTCTCTTCAGAGGTATAAAGAGGCAGTAGATTGCTTTAGTTCAAATTTTGACTGGCCACTGTTATCTCATCGTTGCTTTTTCTTGCTTCTGTGTCAGCAGCAGAAATAATGAGCACCTTGTATTTCTCCTTCATGACATTACTTAAAGCTTGCAAATGACTCCTCAAATTTTCAGGTGAGAGTTCTCAGACTCTTCAGTGTCATTCTTGTGACAGGCCTTGCACTCACCCTCACCCTTTTTTCAGGACTCATCATATTTTACTTTCTTACAGTAACTCAGTTCATTAATTTTACCTGTAGCTAACTTACTGTATCTTTGCATGATTACCTTAAGATTTCGACTTTCAGTTGCTGAAAAAATAAGTCAAAACTTCTGTTATGGCAGATATTTCAGCATTATAATAATAAAAAAGATGTTGCTACTGTCATATTCTGTATCTAATAACTGTATTGTTAGTGACATTTAGTTAGGTTGTTTTATACCACTCCCTGTTATGGTACAGTTATGTGATATTGTTTTAAATATTTTTTTTTAAATATTAATATAAAATATAGACAGAGGAAAATTTGTCTAAAAGTTTCTCTCTTAGCTCCAAACTGTGTCCAGCAGCATTTCTCTCTTTCATCCACCCTCCCCGATGATATTTTTAATATCTTCAGCAAATCAGTTTTTCAATTCCACCTACAGAGAATTGTCCTCACAATGCAGGACCTAAATAAAGCTACAACACAGCTTGTGATGTTCTGTGGTACAGGAGTACCACAATAGTTACTGTAATGTACTCTAGGACTGTGGTGCACAGTCCAGGTTGCTTTAACCTCGTGCTGTCTTAAATAGGAAGGAGAAGGACTGTCCAGTGTCATAGCAGAGAGTGCTATTCCCAGCAAGAATGTGGGTTAAGCACGACGAGTTTCCAAGAACTCTTTCGAAACTATAACAAGCTGCTATCAACACCTTTGCAGACACATCAGAAGGGTTTCCTGCCAGGTCTGTCCAGGGCACTGAATGGTTCTACATCTGTTGATCAGAGATCAAAATGGGTGTCAGTAACTATGCAGGAGCTTCTTCTTTGCTGGAGATGCTGAGGGCCTAACTGGTTTTAGCCCTTGCGAGAACTGGTACATTTATTTGAAAAGTGTGGAAGCTGCAAAAGGTCAATTTTTTGGAAAGTTACTCGTGGATGAGGAGGCAGTTTCTGATCTGTCAGTGTAGCTTTACTGTCTGAGCAAAGGTAAATGTGAAAATGGACAGAAATGCAGATTATATTATGGTTACCCTGCTATGTGGGAGAATCATAATAAAATAGGATAATCGATGTTTCTGTGGGCACAATCCTATTAGTGAGTGTCAGCCATGGGAATGTGTAGACAAACCCATTTGCCAGATATTGCTGCATAACTCCCACTAAAGCAAACAAAGTCACAGTGCAGGAATGCAGTGAGGATAGTTTCTAAATTCCAGACACTGCCATTTTAACCTCACTTATTACACAGTGTCATGGCATACATTTTCATTGGTCATAGTCTCATCAGGAAATGATGACTGCTTCTTATACTTAGGCTGAACAGAGTTTAATAAATTTTTAATGAATTGTATTGGATATGTTTCAGTTTCAAAGTAGATTTCTGAAGCTATCAAATAACAGGTGGGCCTTCCAAACATAACATCAATTTATTTTTATTACTCATTTCATATGTAGATTCTGTAGCCAAGTAGAAAGTACAGCAGTGAACTTGAGATGCACTCATTTGCTACAAACACAAACATTTTATTTCTTAACATTTAGAAATGTCATTGCCTTTGAGAGAGCTTGAAAGTTGCAGAAGTGAAATAAAACTCTAATTAAGATTATAGATTTGAACCCATATGAATAGTTTAGATTAGAGGCACCAAAGACCAAGGTTAGGAGGGCTTTCAGCAACCACTAATGTTCTCAGAAACTGATAGTGAGTTCCAACTACTCTTTCCAGAAAAATCCTAAAATTGAATTTTCATATGGTTTTTCCCAGACCTTGATATGGGCAACAGAATCAACTCATCTTGTTTCCACCCTTTAATATCTTTCTACTAAGCAACAGACTTATCACAGGCTTTTGCTGGAGAATGAGAATGATCACAGATTCTTTAGCTGCACTCTGAGGTCTCTCAACTTTATTTCACTTGTGATCTCCATTGAACATGAGAGTGCAGAGTCTCATGTGAGATTTCATATGCTTATGAAGCCATTTGAGACACAGAGTGGATTGATTTGAAGATTGTTGTAACCTTAGCCCTCTGTAGCTTTGCTCCAAGCAGGGTGAAACTGGATGTTTGAAGAAGAACGTTCAAAACTTATAATATCCTACAGATATCTTATTGTCCAATTAGAGAAAATGATACCGGAGAAAGAATGTTGTTTGGAGGGGTTTGCCTATATATTTAATATACTCTGGCATCATTATATGATGCTTTTCTAAAATATGCCTTAAAGCAGATTGCCCAGCAGTTAAACAATGGTCAGAGTGTTTACACTGACCTGCCAAACAATGATTTAAACACTATTGTAGATAAGCATTATTTTTTCCAGAAGTAATAGGTAGGTCTCTAGGGAGATTTTTTCAGAAGAAATATTAGGTAGGGCTCCAAGGAGATTTTCTAGTCTTTCGAGAGCTACCAAACAGGAAACAAATTTTATTCTATATTAAACCTGAATACATTACTGTCAAAGTGGTTATTACTGGTTTACCTCAGTGTACTTCTGAGTAGAAATTGGCACTATAGATTCTGTCTGGGTGGGTGCTAAAGATGAACAGATGGATGCTTTTGGCCACATTTTATCTTAAGCAGTGAATGAAATGGTAATGACGTATTTAAGTACAGCAATTTCTGTAACTGGAAGTCTCAGAAGCAAAGACTGTTAAATCAGTGCATATGTCTTCCCAATTTATAAACTATTCTGATCTGCCTCAGGATGACTGAACTTTTCTGCTTTACATGCTAGTCTAAATTTACTTGTTTTTAATATCCCCACCTAGGTTAGACTTGGAAAGCAAGAATTATTCCTCTGCTTGAAACCACAGCAGTGTTTGGCTTTATGTTGGAGTGATTTATCTCCCTTAGATTCAACTGAATATTTTGGGTGAACACTAGATTGTCCAAATCAAATAAGAAGCAATCATATTGTCCTGAAATTTGGGGGGGGGGGGGGGGGGAGGGGGGGGGTTATATTGTTTTTGTTTGCTTAGTTGGTTGGTTGACTTTTCATTTTTTTGTGTGTTGGGTTTTTAAAACAGCAAGTGAGAGTACAGGACTTCCCAATGCAGGAATAAGAAATACAAATGCTGCTTTGGTAGGGAAACACTAAGTAAAATTTGCAGAATGGCTGTGTGACTTTAAAGTGGAAGGAACTTTGCTCTGTAAAGATTAAGATTAGACCTAAAAGATTTTCAATGCCTCATTGGTTTATTTAATTTTAGAGTTGTATTTTAATAAAGAAAATTAATGATAAAATAAAACTACAAAATTACAGTCTGTTATGCTTTTCCTTAAAATTGAGTTAATTATCAGTTAGGCTGCCATCAATTTCTCAAGATGTCTATTAATGTATTTTTTTACAGTAATATTCATGGAATAACCTCTTATGGTTGGTGTCCTGGATTATCAGTAAAGGCTCTGTGTGTAACTGTTTGTCAAAGTGTCAGACAGATGATATAGATGATGCAAATTGTGCAGAAAATGTGTGAGGTTACTAATTTGACTAATCTCTGCTTTTGATATTTTTATCTCCCATGTGTTTCAATTTTTAAAGAGATTATTAGTTTTGTTGGAATTGGCAATGACAGAGGGTGACACCATCACTGAAATAGTGGTGGTTGAAAAAGATCTCCTTATTTTAGCTATCTGACTGTGTGGGTTTTTTTCCTTGAGGTCCATCTGCTAGCACTGGCTCAGAAATCTTATTTAGATGCATCACAATGCCCTTCCATTCCAGAAACTGCATAAATGCAGTACTGAATCACAGTCTTAAATCTAAGTGGGTGGAAAGCGCATTTCATTACACTATAGCTTGAATTCTTCAATTTCCTTTCTCTATCTTCTGGGAAGCCTGGGTGCTTTGCTATTCTAGCAGTGAAATTAGACATAAACCTTAAAAAGCCTTCTTTCCTTGAAGAGAGCACTACAGGTTGCCTGGCTTTTGCTCTGGTCTCCACTTGCCTTAGATGCAGCCATTTATCTCCAAGCATGCAAAGCTTGGCAGAAGCAAATCCCATCTTGCTGTTTCATGGACTTCTCATGTCTCCTCAACGCTGGCTTTTCTACCCACACTTCTCCCTCAGCTTGTCTGCATCACCTCTCCAGCATCACTTGCATCAGCTCTGCCTACTCTTAATGGCAAGAGTTCAAGGGTTGCAAAATTCTCTCTTCTTTGACTCACTGCTCAAGGGGCAGGCGCCCATCTGCAATGGAAAAAGGCCTAAACTTGGGACATCTGTTCAAACTTCGAGCAGCCTGCTCTCATTGTCTGGAGCTCAGTGTCTATTCCCTTAGGGCAAGGGGAAGAGTTGTTCAGGGTTTCTGTTGAGGACCAAGAGTCACAAACCAGTCTCCTCTGGTGGATGGATGCCTCAGTTAGGCGAGCCGAAACATCAGGATCAGCTTGCTTATGAGCACTACTAACATCCCTTGGTCAAACACGAGTCCCATCTTTTTCAGTGCTAGACCCATGACCTGTTCCTTCTAGTGGAGTAACACCAATAAAGCCAGGCTATCAGCTTGTGATGTGGCACATACTATTCTGTTTTTTTTCCCTGGATTCCTGTTGTAAAAATAAGGTCTCTCCATGTTCTCTGTCTGGATAGAACATGCATTTGGATGCTTGCCTAACATTTGATGGACTTTCCTAAATGTCCTGGATTCTTGGATGGCCTGAACATTACACTGAACACCACAGAACCAGCACCTATGGGGCCACTATCCCATGAGTGTCCATTGTCTGTATCACCAAGGGCAAGGTGAAGGCAAGAATCTTGTCCTTGCCTCCAGAATCAATAATGACTATCACTGTGGGTGTTATCCTGGGGCAGAGCCAGCCTCTTCACTTCTTTGCTCCCTGGCTGCCACATATAGCCACAGAAATATCCTTTCAGGACCTATATTTTGGACCACAGCAGAAGTCTGTCTGTGCAGGAGGCTGGTGGAAAAAAGCACCTAAAATATTTCTTGCTGTCACTTATTATCAGTTTCAGGTTTGGCTAGGAGAGGGAGCTTTGGTGGTGTCCAGAAGGGCTACACCTTGGCTCTAAAAACTTCGTTCTATGGTTAAAATTTTACAGGAATCTTAAAAAAAAAGGTTGACATAAGCCAGCATCATGAGCTTGCAGCTCAGAAAGTCAACTGACTCCTGGGCTGCATCCAAAGAAACATGGCCAGCAGTATGAGGAAGATGATTTCTCCCCCTCCACTCTGCTCTCACGAGATCCCACCTAGAATTCTGTATACAGTTCTGGTGTCCTCAGTATGAGAAAGGCATGGAAGAGTTGGAGCAAGTCCAGAGGAGGCCATGAAGTTAACAAGAGGACTGGAGTGCCTTCCCTACAAAGACAGGCTGAGAAAGTTGGGATTGTTCAGCCTGGAGAAGAGAAGGTTGTTTGGAGAGCTCACAGCAACCTTGCAGTGTCTGAAGGGGCCTAAAGGGAAGCCAGAGAGGGACTCTTCACTAGAAACTGTAGGGATAGGACAAGGAGTAATGGGTAGAAACAGAAAGAGGGGAAATTAAGGTTAGATTAAGGAAGAAATTTTTGAGGGTGGAACGGGTTTCCTGAGGAGGTTGTGGATGTTCCATACTTGACAGTGTTCAAGGCCAGGTTGGATAAGATCTTGAGCAACCTGTTCTAATGCGGGTTTGAACAAGGTGACCTTTAATATCCCTTACAATCCTTAACATTCTATGATCTAGACAAGCAAATTTCCTGTCAGACTTCTCAAGTGGTTTCACTGGGAGAGTAGGATACAGTGTCCAA
Source organism: Vidua macroura (assembly GCF_024509145.1). Classification (NCBI taxonomy): domain Eukaryota; kingdom Metazoa; phylum Chordata; class Aves; order Passeriformes; family Viduidae; genus Vidua; species Vidua macroura. Next base: position 75,891,652 of record NC_071573.1, read on the forward strand.
ACTCAGAATGGGAAATGTAATCCTAGCCCTTGAGATGGGAGCTATTCATTTTTACTACTTAAATCTCCTTTGTCACTCTGTCCTAGTGTGCCCTACTTCAATTTATCCAAGATGTAACTTCATACTCCTTTCCAGACACTTTCTGAGTAGAAAAAAAAGTGTTCTTGATGGGTTTCTTCTTGGCAACTGGTATAGCACTGGAGAAGAAATGGCTCTCCCCAAGTAGCTGAAACCAAGCATGTGTGGAACTATGAAGCTTGCTGGAGCCAGCTCAAGCTATTTGGGTGCTGAAGCCTCCTCTTAGGATCTAAATGACAGCCAGAACAGACCTTGAGTAACCTAGAGCTGTGCATGTGCTGTTTGGGCAGGTGGCTACTACCAGCCCATATAACACACCACACCTGGCCTCTTCTCATTCTCTTTTCAGTAGGATCTGTTTTTGTTTGGTTTTTTTTGTTTTTTTTTCCTGGGTTTTTCTCTAGCATATCTCATTGCTTTGCAATATTTCCAAGTCTAATTTGAGTTCTTCTTCCTAAAAAACCTCAAACAGTGAATATAATCTGACAGACCATGTAACAGAATTTCTGAAATAAAATGCTGATGCTGCTGACTAAGACAGCCTAATATTTCCCACTGAAAGTATTATTAACAAGATTTACCCCCCAAAAAGGGTGCATGTCCAGCTGCTCTTTCAGTCCACGCAGTTAACTGGTTTCATTAGAAACCAAAGGATCTCAGATCATCCCAAAACCATTTAGAAACACTGAACTAAAACCTTTGTGACTGAAAATAAAAACTAACATTGCTTCTTCATGGAAGAAGTCTAGATGACCTGTCTAAAGGGTTAGTCCATTAAAATTTGAAAGCAATTGGGAAAATCTCTTAAATAAGTGACTCAGTTCATCCAGCTTCTCAGAGAAGCAGAAGACAGTGATTGTGACAAAAGGCCACTGAAGTTGTTATATGAATTTCCCCTGGGCACTCCTCAAAGTCAGAGGCATGTGCCCATGGCCTCCTTCAGCTTATCTCCAGCCCTGTCTTTTTTTATCTCCTTACCTTCCTGCAAAATGAGAACAGGTGAAATTACAAATGCTGCACAGTAAATCCAAAGATAAAATGGGAATTGCCTTCTGTTCTAAGTCTAATTCTGGCTGCTTCATCTTCATCCAATCAACAAATGATTACCACTTTTCTTGTTCTTTTTTTAAAGTATTTTCAATCTAAAATTGCCAGGTAGAGTGGAGCTGTGGCCAGAGGTACATTTTTTCTGGGAAAGTTTCAACATAATTAGACAATGCCTATTTTGCAGAGAAGGGGCTATAAAAAATGTAGGTGTTTCATTTTCTGAAATGCCTTGTGATATATTCTATAAAAATCTTATCTCAGAACCAGCTTGACCTAGAAATGACAGCATATTGGAGACCCTTACTAGTGTGGATTTTGGCAGTCCAGAGTGTCTCAGCAGGCTATAACAACATTGCCAAAAGTCCTGCAGAGAAAATTAATCTCTTGCAGAGCCAAGTTGCTTCAGAAAATAACCCAGGGGCTTAGTTGTTTTGCCATTGTGAAGTGACTTCAATATGAATATTCTGCCTTGCTCCCCTCTCATACCTTACTGACTGTGCACTTGACTCAAAACTGTTTCCTATTTCTGGAAACCCATGGCACCATCACCTCCCTAGTATGGCTGAGCAAGTGTCAGGAGGTAAGATGGTGATGATTTTTGGTAAAGGCAGCACAAATGTCACTAGAGAAAGGTTACAAAATTGGGCAAACAGTTTTTGTCATGTTATTATCAAAAGCGAAAAGAAGAAATTGAGGTCCCATTTGACACGTCAGTAGTAAATAAATGGAGAATGTGGCAAGACAACAGGTGACTGTATCAGCTAGAATGTGCATTCTATGTTCCTCCAAGCTTCTGTTTCAGAAACAGAAACTGTTTCAGAAAGCTCTAATCATTTTGGGTAAATAGAGCTGTAAGCTATAGATAGACAAAAAGGCATAAGAAGGAAATAATTCAGCATGCAGAGAAAACAAGCTTGCTCTCTTCAGTTTTTTTCCATTTGTTGGTGTCCATTAAGAAACTAAAAAGGCAGCTGCTGGGGAGTCCTGATCTTCTGGCAATCCAAAGTGATTATTTGATTTTCTTTCTCACTGTTGCAGTGCTGAATCTGTGTTCCAGCAGGAGCTGGGTTTATTATTTCAAGGATTTTTTACCCTTCACAGCCATTGGTTTTATCCTAAGGCTTTAGTTTCCAAAATGTGTTGTAATCAAACATAATGTAAATCTAAAAATTATCCAAATTTAGATAACTTTAAACTATGATTGGGGAGGGGGATGATATAGCCATTTTCAGTTTGTGCTAGTTTTTTTTTTTTTTTACCTTTGAGTTGCAGAAATAATAACAGTGTTTAAAGGAGTCAGCAAGGGGCTATATTAAGAAAAATGCCTTTCCTGGATATGAACACACTATGTACAGTTGTGTGTGATTCATTCAAACTCACCATGTGACTTTTTCTTTTTTCTTATTACGTTTGTTACAGTTTGCAACTGTTCTTTCTGTCAGAGAAATCCACATATTTACTTTCCTGAGGCACTCTTTTCGGTGGACCTCTAATACTAAATTGAAATAGATCATGCTGGTCTGATGTTTAGTTTCTCTGCTTATTTAATGAACTTTCTTCTCATTTCTTACTGTGTAATAGTTAGAGCACAACCCCATCCCACGCACCAAACAAAGAAACATTTAAAGAGAACCACTTGGAAGAAAAATGTTGCCTTTCTTGCTAAACATCATTTTATCTCCTGGATTCATACTTTTAAAAATAAAGAGGATAAGCAGACAGTGCCCTCATTTTCACTTATAATATGACTTTGGCCTCTTCAGGGATCTGCTTGGTAGAGTATGGGACAAAACCCTGGAAGAAGAAGAGCCCAAGAAAGCTGGTAAATAAGGGTCACCTCCTCCAAGCTCAGGATTGATACATCCTGAAGATGCCTCCCAAAAAGAAGAACAAGAGGCTTCTGGACAAACTCAAAGACTAAAAGGAAGCCCACAGAGGATGGAAAAAAGGAAAGGCAGTTTGGGAGGAATACAGAGAAATTATCTGAGCAGACAGGGATCGGGTCAGGAAAACTAAAACTGTAATAGCAATAATTCTGGCTAGGGCCATCAAGGGCAACAAGAAAAACCTTCTATAGGTATTTCAATGATAAAAAGAAGACTAGGGAAAATTTGAGCCCTCTCCATAAGGAAAGGGGAGAACTGGTTACCTGGGATGTAGGAAAGGCTGAGGTACTCAACAATTTTTTTGCCTCAGTCTTCACCAACAAGTGCTTCAGCCACACCACCTGAGTCACAGAAGGCAAAGTCAGGGACTGGGGGAATGAAGAACTGCCTATTTTAGGGGAAGATCAGATTTGAGGTCATCTAAGGAATCTCGAAGCGCAAAAGCACATGGAACTTATGAGATGCACCCATCAGGTCCTGAGGGAACTAGCAGGTGACAAAAATTAACCATTAAGAAGGATATGAAAATGCTGGAGCAAGTCTAGAGGAGGGCCACAAAGGTGATCAGAGGTCCGCAGCACCTCTCCTGTGATGACAGGATTAGAGAGTTGGAATTGTTCAGCCTGGAGAAGAGAAGGCTCTGGGGAGACCTTATAGCATATTCCAGTACCTAAGGGGGCCTACAGGAAGGCTGGAGAGAGACTTTTTATAAGGGCATGTAGTGATAGAACAAGGCAAAATGGCTTTAAAATGAAAGAGGGTGAGTTTAGATTAGCTATATGGAGAAGTTCCTTACTGTGAGAGTGGTGAGGCACTGCAGCAGGTTGCCCAGGGAAGCTGTGGATACCTCATACCTGGAAGTGTTCATGGCCAGGTTGTAAGGGAGTCTGGGCAAGCTGATCTAGTGGAAGATGTCCCTGCCCATGGCAGCAGGGTTTCTTCCACCAGGAAAGGATTTCATGGGATTCCACCATGATGGTGATGATAGGATTGTGTTCTTATGGGTAAGAGACAGGGAGAGCACCAGCAGGGCAGATATCATGGTGGGAGTCTATTAGGGACCACCCAAACAGGATGTGGATGTAGACGAAATATTCTATATGCAGCTGGCAGAAGTCTCACAATCACTAGCCTTGTTCTTGTGGGGAACTTCAACTTACCAAATGTCTGTTGGAAGCACAGCACAGCAGAGAGGAAGCAGTCTAGGACATTCCTGAAGTGTGTGAAATACAATTTCTTAACACAACTGGTGAAGGAGTCAGCTAGAGAAGGCTCCCTGCTGAACCTGCTGTTCATGAACAGAGAAGGACTGGTGGGTGATTCTGGGCACAGAGATCACAAAATGATAGTTTTCAATTCTCAGGGAAGTAAGGATGGGTGCCAGCTGAACTGTGAGCTTGGACTTCAGTGGGGCAGGCATGGCTTCTGTAGGAACCTGGCTGACAGACTCAGAAGATAGTCCTGAAAGGCAAAGGAGTTCAGGAAGACCAGACATTCTTCGGGAAGGATATCTTAAAAGCACAGGGGCAGGCCATTCACGTGTGCTGAAAGATGAGCCAGCAGGGACGAACCTGGCTGAACAGAGCTTCATCTGGAGCTTAGGGAAAAAACAAGAGTTTATGACCTTTGAAAGATGGGGCAGCAACTCAGGAGGATTACAAGGATGATGTGAGGTTATGCAGGGAGAAAAGCCAAACTAGAATTTAATCTGGCCACTGCTGTACACCACAATAAGAACTGTTTCTATATATAAATCAGCAACTCATTGAGGCTTAAGGAAACCCTCCATCCTTTATTGGGTGTGGGGGGAAATGTAGTGTCAAAGGATGATGAAGATACTGATGTACTTAATGTTTTCTTTGCCTCAGTCTTTAACAGCAAGACCAGCTATTCTCTGGGTATCCAGCCCCTCTGAGCTGGAAGACTGCACCTTGACTCCTGAGCTCAGTTTTGAACCCCTCGCTACAAGAAAGACATTGACGTGCTGGAGTGTACCCAGAGAAAGGCAGCAAAGATGGTGAAGGGTCTGGAGCAAAAGTCTTTTGGGGAGTAGCTGAGGGGGAAAAGGAGGCTCAGGAGAGACCTTGCTGTTCAGGTAACAAGCAATTGGACAAGAGGAAACCATCTCAAGTTGCTCCAGGGGAGGTGTAGATTAGGTAAAATTTCTTCACAAAAGGGGGTTGTCAAGCACTGGAACAGGCTGCTCAGAGAAATGGTTGAGTCACCACCCCTGGAGATATTAAAAAGACATTGACTTAGGGACATTGTTTAGTGGTGAATATGGCAGTGCTGGGTTAATGTTAGATTCAATAATCTAAGAGGTTTTTTCAAACCTAAAACATTAGGTGATCCTATCAATGGATGGTTAAGAATCAAGGGGTCAGAAATGTTTTTGTTTTCATGTTTAAAATAGGAAAATATTTAAAATTCTCCATCCCTATCTGAATTATAAAGTTCTTATATTTGAAAATCATCTAAGAAATTCAGGATGAAAATACATGACATATTTCAGTTATGAAGAATAAAACTGAGAAAAAAAAAGATGGATGACTCTTATGACAAGATCTGGGATAAAAAGAGGGAATAGGAACAGCAACTAGCTAGCTCCTGGCAGTACTGACAGTAGCATCCTCTTGACCCATAATGCCTGAATGGGAGCCCCGCGTTGCATGGTGGGCTTTGTACATGTTCACTCTTCCCATATGCAGTCTTCATCACCTGAACTCAAGTTGTGTGTTGAGATGCTGATCTGGGACTTAGAAAATCATAGGCAGCTGGCTTGAGATAGCCATTTGAAGTGGCCAAAGTCTTCACGTGAAGGTCAGGCACTGCTGAATTTTGCTGTTCCGATGGCCAAGGACTTAATAAATTGTCACTGTCAGTGCGGTGAAGAATTTTTGTAAGGAGGGAAGTGCTTTCCTTAATGATGCCAGATATGCAGGTGATGTGGCCAGGACCCTTGAGAACAGCCTGTGCCTAAACCCAGCATCAAGAAGCCTAAATTAGAAGCGTAATCACACAGCCTGCCAATTTAATCAGTGTAGAGAGACAGACGCCTCCAGAGAATGGTATAAATCTTAGTGCAAGGGCATCCTAAAAATAGTTGTGAAGAATCACATCACACCTGAGCCTGCTGTATCTAAGAGTGGCTGTTCTAAACTGGACAAAAGGAAATGTAATAAGGAATTTAAAAACATAAGAAATTAAAATGACAAAAAGTTACTGCATGTGCTGGGAACAAAGTAAGAGCATATTCAGAACATCCCCCCCTCCATTTTTATCTTTTAAGTAAATCCAAACATGCATAATATTTCAGGAATTTAAATTTTAAAAGTAAATTTTTACTGCAGAGTGTTATAATACATTCACATAGAATAAATTCAAACAAATAAACAAATGCACAGACCAGAACAAAGGAATAATAATTTACTTCATTTTGAATTTAAGTAATGAGTTATGACAGCTGTACTAAAAATGGGCAAACACCAGAGAATAACTAGGATATATACACCAGTGATAAGTTTCTGTGTGAGTATGAAATGCACAATCCTTCCTTGCTTCCTCACAAGATAACAAAGCAATGAGGTAACTCTGAATACCAAAGATACCTAGAGGAAGGCAGACTATAACTGTACATGTGGCTGCAGAACCTTGTAATTTTATAGCCATGTTTCAGATGCCTTATCCAGGTGAAGTGATTCTTTCCAGTCATAGGCTTTTGAGTTTCAAGAGGAAGTTTGGATGTATTTTTTTTTACACAAAGCCCTCAGAATTTAGCACATTTTTCTTCTATTAAGTGCACAAGAATATTTTTATGAGCAAGTAGTGGTGTTTGCAGACAATCTAATGAACTTAAAAACGAATGACAGCAAGGTGCAATGAGCCTTAGGAAATCAGTGGTTTCATGTACACAGTTTTTGTGTTCTTGCAACATTTCTGTTTCATTTCCAGTCCTGGATTTCTTTTGTGTTATGCCAGTTAATAAGTGTTCTCGATCCATTACATCTGTGCAGCCTTGAAAAGTAATGGGAAGAAGGGAAGATATAAATGACATCTGGTAGTGCAAATCTCCTGCTAATAAAGAGAATCTTTTCAACTAAAAGAAGCACACTGCCTTGATATTTTTATTCTGAGTGAGGTGTCAAGTCTGTGGCTGACAATCATACAGGAAGTTTCTTAAAGCTTATGTGGGCTTCACAGTATTCAGGGAGTTAAGAAAGAGGAAGGAAAAATGCCATGTCATGAATGATGCCTCTGATATTTTTTTATGCATTCTTTTGTCCAGTTTGCATGCAGCAAAGCTCAATATTCATTAAATAGCTTTTCATCTTACTGTCACTATTTCATCAGAGGCAATTTTAATGACATATACATACTTTATATATATTTTTATTGTACATAAGGAAATTATATACTCTTCTCTGACATGTTTCATAAATTCTTGAAACACCTGAAGAAACTGAATAAAGTTGGCTGAAGCTGTTCTATTTATTCTGTGTGGCAGTGTTTTGCTCCTGAACTTCAGTAGGGTTGCAAAAGCTCTTGAGGTCCCAAGATAAGTAAGGAAACTTTAGGGAGTCAGAAAGAAAAGTGCCACCTTGTTTTCTTCCAAAATTAAGATTTTACATCTTTTTCTTGTAACTGTTGTCTTCAAAATGGAAAATGATACTAACTAGGACCTAATGAATTGCACCTGGACTTTATTTCTACATCAGGAAGATGAGGGTGAGGCAGAACATATACCACTGCCCTGGAAAAGCACTTTCAGGGCTTGTAAAATGAGCACAGTCTAAAGCCAGGTGGCAGTATAGTGAGAGCATAGTGGAGGAAATCCAGCTATAGTTTGGGGATGTGATGAGTCTGGCCGAGCCCCAGGAAAGCCTTGCCCTCTGGTACACAGCCTGCAACCTTGGTTTCGTTCAATGTCCCTCCTGTTAGATGTTCATCCTGTTGTCAAAGGCATTGGCTGTTGTTGCAAGGCCCTCATAAGAAGAACCCACTCAGTGGATTCCTTGCCCAGGCACCTGTGATCCCCCAAGGACACAGGAAGGCTTTCCTCCAATGCAAAAATGGCACAAGAAAAGGAGGGAGCAAAGGCCGGGCCAAGCTTTCATGATCCTGAATAGCGTTTCCCTTTCCTGTTGGCACCGTGTTGGGTAGAGTTGTTTGTATCCTCTCTCAGTTGTGTCCTTTCAATAAAAGTAACCTACTTTAGTCAGTATTTCCTTGTCAGGAATCTATTCCAAACCTGTTAGGAAACTATTTCCTATCTTCCATCATTTCAGTCATCCTTTCCTCTACCCTTGCCTGTTATCTTCAAGTTGAAGTGACAAAAACTATATGCAGTGTTCAAGAGGAATTTAAGAGATTTTCTTCCTTTTCTTCTCAATTATTTCTACAATAATTCCTCAACTCCTCTTTCCAGAATGTTGCATTGTTTGAGGAACGTATTTCAAATGATTGATAGATTTCCCTGATTATCAATAGTAACTTATTAGAATTCATTATGGTATGTTTATAATTACAGCTGCAGAGAAACCATTCCAGTCTGTCTGAATTTTTGTAAACTCCTCTAATATTCTTGGGCATCCCTCCCAGACATGGTCTTCTTTACTGTTTAAACCAATCTTCTTTACATGGTTTAAGACATGGATTTAAATAGCTGATGTACACTATCTTTGGACACATACATTTATTCTGTAGCAAGATTATAAAACAGGATTAATAGAAAGCCAATACTCTCTTGGTACCCTGAGGTAATTCTACAGCAAAAGGAAAATTAATTTCCCAGCCCTCTTAAAAACAGTCTAGACCATCTTAATAAACAGAACCAATGTCTAATCTGTCAGACTCCCATTTGCTAATGCAGAAAAAAAAGGGACACAGTTATTAGACAGGATTTTGCAATAGGCATCCATGTGAGCTAAGCTGGATGCTTTGATTTGTGTGCCAAATACACATCCTGCAATTTAACAGCTCAACACATTAAAGGGTATTTTCAGCTGCCTTGGTAACTGTCTAGATGTTTAGATGTAATTAATTGAATGCCTAGTGTCTTTATATTTAGAGAGTTTCAGTCTGGATAAACATATCTCAGTGTTCTATAATTTGCAAGTCATAAACACTGTCCAATGATATGTTGATATGTGTTGCTTTTTTTTTTTTTTTTTTTTTTTTTTTTAAGAATGAGTTGTTTTTCTCATTATAGACCTTACCTGGGGTTTACTTTGGCTTTATGCAGAGCTCCTTTTTGTGTAGTGGTACCACCTTTAAAACAAGAACTGAGCATGGCTTTGAACACCAGCTTGTGTCTTGCCTTAGATTTTATGATGACATCGCAAATTTTTAAAGTGAAGTAAGTTCCAGGCTATGAAATCAAATGACAAAATTTTTACAGTGACGTCATGAGGCGTGCTTGGAAGGTTTCCTTGATTCAACCCCTTTTGAACTGTCATTATTGCAGGTATATCAGTGAGCAGATACCAACTCTGCAGTTCTGCTCCCCTCCAGATGGGAAGAAGAGCAGACCATCACTCTGGCAGCTCAGGACAACTTTTACAGGCATTTATGTGGCACTAGGTGTAGACAGACATCTGCCATGATGCTTAGGAGGAGTCAGGCACTTAACACCTTGACTTAAAAATACAGACTTAGGCATATCTGGAAAGATCAGTAGGTGTCTAGCTTCACACCTTTAAAATCCAGCCCTTACTTGGTGTGTTTCTGTGCAGTGGGGTGGTTACACCTCCCCACCTCAGAAGAGGGGATTGAGAGGCCTTTTCAGTCTTTAAATTGGATAGACAGTGGAGCATGGCATTGCAAAACAAGATCAGCTCTCACACGTGTCTGACTACAGCAGGTTTTTATCGATGTCTTTTTCCTTTACTAAGATCTGTGAGCAATCGCTGTCACTTAAAATGAAATTATGGATTTTGTAAAGGTTTTTGCATAAAATATAACATTTTCCTTTGTATTTTATGCAAATGTATCTACGCCTCCTCTGGCAGCTAAGCACAACTCCCCTCATGAAAATCTTTTGACATAAAAACATGCACTATTCTTCTCACTAGATGGAGGTCCAGTGCCATTTAAACTGTAGCTTTCTTGATTTTTCCTCTTCTTGGTGAGATTGAAATAATTGCCGCCGTGATCTAGACAAAGCCTTACAGTGCAACTGTGTTCTCAATAGAGGACACAGATAAAGAAATGCATATTTAAAAATGTGTACCTTAAAGCACAGAATATGCTTTGGTAATAAAACATTTAGGAAAAGAATGTAAAAAATGCCATAAAGTTGTGAAGATTTAGATGTAGATGTTTAGATGCAAAGAAGATTTTATAAAATCCAGTTGTACTGAATTAACTCCTTTTGGCAAAAGCAGAACTGTTTAATAGATCACATCTGCCTGGCTGCTGCTGCATTAATTGTGACAATAAATTGCCATAACTAAACTGTTTTAATTAGGGAAAGTAAGGGCTGCCATTTATTTTGCTTTTCAATTCTTTTACCAATCATTCTGCAGTGCCAGTGCATTTAACACTCAACAGTTATGGTACTAGAACTAAAGGAAGCAAGACCTTTCTTGAGTGGCTCTTCCCAATAGCACAAGTGACCCCCATTTAACCTCCTCCAATCTCCTTTTCAGGCTTTGTCTTTCACTTCCCATAAAGTCTGTATCCCTTTTGTTCTCTTTAAATGTCTTTAATATAGTTAGACTTCTCTGAGAATCATTTCCAAGACAAAAGAAATATTAAATCAAAATAAAGAATCAAGCAAATAGGGACTGGGTTGGTATTGCTACGATACTGTTTTTCAGGCCAGCATGCTGTAAGGTTGGATGGGTCAGTGCTTTAGGTGATGGAAGAGAGAGGTCCAATTTTCTCCTTTCCTGCAGATGTTCTTTATGACAAATCAAATAATTTTGGCTCAAGTATACAGATCCTCCTTAGTTTGTCAGTGATAAAGCAAAGTCTTATAAAATTCTTCATGTCTGCAGCTCTTAGTGTGGGCAGTATCTTCCTGGTGAACGCTTGCCCGCTTGATGTCCAAACACTATAAAATTTCACAAATTTTGAGTCCTTCAATACTTTTTCTAATACTCCTGCCTATTCTGGACTTATTTTTTTAAAAAAGATGTTTTAATCTCATCTATGCAGAGATTCCTGGTTCTTGTGAATACCTCTATCTATGGTGGGACATAGATACATCAATGTAGGTGCCAAGTACCAGTGGAGATGGCCTTGGTTTCCAAGACGTCAATGTGGAGCAGACAGATACAGCACAGTAGGTTTGGAGCTGTGTTTCTTTCTGTAGTGGCATCTGGAGACAAGGTGGGGTACCCTAACACATTTTCTACCCCGGTGTGGGCACTTAAATTGCTCAGCTTTGCAGAAAAAAGAAATCAAGGACCTGCTGAAAAATCATGTCTCTTTAGGCGCCTGGCATCCGAAAATTTACTGCAACAGTGCTAAAAGATTTTTCAGTCATCTCCCTTGGTGGAGGTAACTTTAACAAGTATCTTATATGTAAACTAGGAGCCTCTGTGCTTCACAGAGATGAAAATAAAGAACTTGCAGTTTATGAGGTGCTGAGCTACCAAAGAAATGTTGGCTGAGTAAATATTCTCATTAAAACAACCGAGGTAGGCAGCTCCACATTTCTATCCAAGACATTTCAACCCCACTGAGTCCCGTGGGGCTTGCAACAGACTCAGCACTCACTGCAAGTCAGGGTTCAAGTTATGAGCTGTGAAAAACTTGTTTACTTTAGAAATTAATCGACATCTCATTTTTCTGTATTTGGGATGGGTATAAAACCAATTATAATAAAACAGATCATGAATGCTTCAATTTATAATCCTTTAAGACTTGAATTCCTCTAAAAACTAAATTTTAAAAATGCTTTTATATAATTTGCATGTTGATCCCTTTGCCAAGTCCCTTCCCCCCATTATTTTTGATGTTGGATAGTTTTAACTGGCTTTGAAAAACGGTGGAGTACTCAAAGATGTTGTCCTCCTAGTCTAATGGGAACAAATATCAGGATAAAGGAGAAATTTATGACTCCTCTGAGGAAGGTGCAGTATCCCTATTTCATAGTGACCTCCTGGGTATATAAGGCATGCACATAACAGGTTGGCCTATCTGCATGGACCCTGCTCCAGATGAGTCATATTAACTGATATCTGTGTCCCAGAGCATGTGGATGTGCTGGGGTAAGAATCAGGGCAGGGGGAAGAGAAACAACGTAGATTGATATTTCCAGGCCTCTTCTGTCTCTCTGTTCATGTAGCATTTTTTTTTTTGTTATTGTTTCAGCAATTACTCTCATAAATTTTTCTCTCTCGCTGATTATACTGTATTTACTTATAAACAGTGAATGCTTTCAATGTTTTGAAATGTAAATTTACGCTCAAAAATGCAGATGATGAAGCAACTATTTGATTATGAAGGCAGGCTGAGTTCTTCTAAGTAATACCTCAGTTATCCTTACTGCTATATGAATTTGTTTTACCTGACCTATACCACACACATGCCTTTAAAATAAAAAAATTCTGGAGTTTTTTTACAAATAGTCAAGTTTTTATGACCCATTTCCAGTTGCAAAGATTTTTTCAAAATTTTCCTGAACCCATTATGTCCTTTTTCCAGATTTATACTGTAGCCAATGAATATGAATTATAGCATTGTTTTTATTAAATAAATTAGTCATATCTTGCCAGACATTTATTAAAAATAATCAAAATTTATGCACATCAAAGCTTTAATTGTTTGACTCAGCTTAACAAATCAGTTACTCAAATATGAGAACTCTTAAGTAGGGTAGGACATTAATAGGATTATTATTAAAAGGACCACCTTAAACAAAAGTGAAAAAAAATATCTGTGCAGTGAAGCAAATTCTGATTACTCCAAATACGAGAGTACAAGATTATTAATTTTAAAGATAAATTTTCAAAATCTCCTTAAAATATACTCTAATCTGAGGTGTCTGAAAATTATTAGAATCATCCCAAATCTCAGATAAAATTCATGATAAAAAAGGGAGTTATTTAATCAAAAACCATCTGAGATAAATACACCCACCTCCATGAAACATTCTCTATATAGAGAGTTAATAATAGCAACCTTAAAAGGTTTTTTTTTTACACAAGAAGTCATTGCAGGGCACACATGTGGAACTTAAATCACTGTCTTCTACTGAGATCTGAAGGCTGACAGAAAAAATAAAGGATGTAACTCATATTTTTGGAAAGCAAATGAATTTTCTTTCTGGCTTTTTTATGGCAAAGTTCAGCAGAGTGTTATGAAGCTAGAGGGAATTGCCAGAACAGTGAGTGGAATCCAGACCTGAAACCCACACAGTAATAATGGAGAAAAGGGAGATGGTTTTCTTCAGAAAGATAGTGCTATTTTTTTTGGCACAATCTTTGTCATATAAAGTGGAAATCTAGAGTGTGGTCCCTAGTCCCAGGCAGTTTTGGAATCCAGGTACTGGAGTACCCTTTAGCACACTCTTTGACAGACTAAATTATCCTCATTGAACATTGTACATTTAAATGGATAAAAGAATGAAAGAAGAAAAAATTATTGGGGCTTTAACATATAAAAATTGTCATACTGTCAAGTAAAACTCCATATCCTCTGCTCCTTCAAACACCTACCAGGGAAATACTAAATCTGGAAAACCAGAAAAAAATCAGCATTCAGATCTCTCTCCTGCTTCTTACAATGTGATGAGAGTTACAGTAAAAAACTATGAAACACTTCATTTAAAAAAGAAGCTATATGATTTACATTGAAATAAATAATGCTTTCATTATAAACTCTGTCATGCTGCTTCCTACTCTTCTTCAGTTCACTTTAGGCCAGAAAGGTTTAATTTTCTCTGTTGACACAGAAAGGGAGCTAGCCTGTCAATGAATGTGCAAGGTGATTCTCCAGGGAAGCAAATGCAACCATGCTGAGTAACACTGGTTTACTTTATTTCTAACAAATAGGAAGGTTTATAATGCCAAAGGACTGTGTTCCAGTTGTCTAAAGATTGAGTATGAATGATAAAAGAAGAAGAAAATGTAGCTGAGTTATATTCTGAGCCTCTGTTTTCCCCCAGTTGCTATAGTAATGTTTAGCACCGTAGTTGGTTATTCCAGCATGCTATGTCCCTGGGAGATTTGTCAGTTCATGAAGACTGAGAATGATGAGCCTGCCTTGGATCTGGAGATAGACCTCATTAGTTTTGAGGATTAGACACAGTACCTAATGCTGGCACAGGCAGTCAGCACACAAACATGGAGAGGAATCCCAGGATGATTTTAATGAGGCCACCCGGCCTGGATATTGGACTGCTCTCGGCACTCCAAAGACAGGAGGTTGTGAGGCTGGTGGGTGACTCTGCTCAAGCTGCCACCCTGACAATAGCTGCTCATTTGTAAGCTCAGAGAAACCAGCTCACAGCCTCCTACAGCTCAGGGGAGGTTGCCTTGATACTCAGAGGACAACAAAAAACATAAGTACCAAAAGGTTGCACTTTGGTGCCTGATCAAGTCTTTGGGACATCTTTGCTCTGGCAAGTGTCATTTTCAGAGGAATTAAAAAGGAGCAGCTCTTTGCAGCTGTTAGTTCTTTCCTTTTCTCTTTTCTCTGCCAACTAAACTGTCAGTGTTTCCATGCCTTTCTGGGAAGGATGAGAGAAATGGCATCAGTACTGCCACAATTCCCATTTTCTTACCTGGCTTGTGGTGTACATTTTTTCCTTATTAACCAATTTTTTGTTGATTCAATGAGAATATCAGATATTTTACAAAAGATAAGACACATTTCAGTTTCTCTGTGCTATAGACAAGCATCCTCCCCAACTGGAATCAAACTACTGGAGACTTTGAAAGCTGAATACTAACAAAAGCTACAGTAGTAACAAAAAGATCTTTTAGTTCTTCCTGTTGTTTTTAACTATTTTTAATCTCATGACTGAGGTCTTAAAATTTTGGACTCTCTGACATTGACCATACTTCATAGATTTTTTGTTTTTTTAAGTTCCTTGGAAAATTGACAGGAAGATCAGAGAGGAAAAAGGCATTTTGAAACCTCTGCTCTCAGAACTGGCTGCAGTCCACTCATTTCCCCAAAAACTTTAATCTGCTTTTAAAACTACTTGTGTGTACACAAACCTGCCTGGAGTCCTAGTAAATGTGTTGAGAAAAGCTGAAGTGGGGAAGTAGAACTCCATAATCAGACACAGTTATTAAGCCCTCAGTCACTCACAACACTGAACTTGAAAACCGATGCACCTTTACAAACTAACTTCCAAAATGTGATTTCTTGTTGCACAGCTTGTTTAAAAGAGAAAATCATTTGGCATCTGAATGCCATGTGTTGGATTCAGCTAACTCTGAAGATTTTTGACATCCATTTGGAAGGTGGGTTCTACATGGCTTGGAGAATATTGCAAGAAGATGCAGGAGGAGTGAGGGATGGTTAGATATGGAAAGATTTAGGGAGCTTAAGAACATCTGGGAGCAATTCAGTTGAGGCTGGAAGAAGATGTAGGAGGAGGGACAGAGAACTTTGGTGAATAATCAGAGCTGTCAAGGCTTTAGTATGAAAGTATCCAGTGTAGTCTATTGCATTTGGAATAATTCAGCTGTATTGCTCTTCAATTTGTCTGAATGTTTTAGGAAGCCTATACATTCTGGAAGGGTGTGCATTAGTTCAGTAGAGCTGAATAAGATATAGAATATCTTGTTTGACTGAAATGAGGTTTTATGTTCTATTTAGATGTCTCCCTAGAAAAGTGGTGACAGGAAAAGCCTCATTTTTTTTCTTGGTCCCAAATTAATAGCATTTGGCACAAGGTTGTAATGATATTGCCCCCACTCCAGAATTAGAATCCAGTTAAGAAACTTGGAAATACTTATAGGAACAAATGTTCTCATATAGAGAAGAACATGAAGAATTATTTTTCATTTTATTTCAGGTGTATTTCAAATATCTTTTTATTATGGCATTTTGTTGCATCTTTTATTAGGATCTTTATAATAGAACTCTTTTATTAAATTGGGAGAAATGTCATTGTAGATTAAAAGGCAAAATTCTTTGATTAAGGGGCTTTAAAATGATTTTCATTAATTTTGGTGTGAACTGAACATCAATTGCCTCTGTAAGTCTTGCCTGCAGCTTAGTTATTCTTGCCTTACACCTTTTCCTCCTTGATTGTATTAAACTTACTTTACAATTTTCATAGAGTAGTCACCATTTTTCAATCACTACTATTTTCTTATTGTAACAATTATCTGAATTTTTTTTTTTTTGGTGTTTCCCTGCATGCTGGAAAAGACTTAATTACGTGAGACTTTGAAGGGGAAAACATAGACCTCAGATTTTAAGATCAATATACTATTGCACTGCAACAGGTTCTTTTCTTTAGTTAATCTTCTTCTTGGTGAGAGTGCCAGATTTCTAGATACCAAATTGTGTAATGGTCGTATTGGCTCTAGAAAAGGCCTTTTACACTGTATTAGCAATAAACTGATGGCTTTCAGCTAGAGCATGTTCTATAGCCTGATTTAGAGCTTTTCTGCTTTTTTTCAAAACATCTGGGCTATTGGTTTAATGAAAGAGACACTGGACTTTACTGTCCTAGTAAACACAGGATTAACCACCGGACACTTATTTTGGTGATGATGTAATCACCTTCCCTTTAGTGAGTTCTCAAGTCCAACAAGACTCCATTTTTCTTAGCTGCTTTTCCAGTGTATTGTGGTTTTTTTGGCTAAGTATAAGGTGCTTAGTGTTAGTTCCACCATCCACCAGGCCTCAGATGTCTATTTCCCTGCAGTCATACATGGGATATAGCAGTGGCTCCAGGCTGTGGTTTAAGCAGTAGGATCCAGCCAGACAATGGGAATTTTCTCTTGCTTTAGTAAATATATGGGTTTGTTTACTCAATACCACATAAACTGCATCCAAGCAAAACTTAATTAGATGTTCTGCCAGGAAAAAACTATGAGAAGAGAGGAATGGAGAACAGCTGTTTTTGTCCTCTGCTTCAGTCCTCAGACCTACCAAGGTAAGAGAAGTGTGACTGGCTTATTTCCACCAAGAGAGTAAGTAGGTGAAGAAGCATGTGTCTTTCACTCATGTTGTCTTATCTAGTAAAACAGGAGGGAAGGCAAGCCTATTTGCTGGTAAGCCAAATTGAAGCTCATATGCTGGATCTAAATCCTTTGCGATGTTGTTATATCAACAGATTTCTTACCACAGAATTTCTCTTATGTCTAGGATATTTGTTTTTAAAATAAAATGTCTTAACACAAATATGTTTACTAAATAGGTTCTTATTATTTGGGGTGGTGTTATTATTGTTGTTGTTCATACAGGCCTAAGATGCATTGTATTCTGGGGTGCTCATTTTTTGATACTTCTACTTTACATATTTGTACTATATTTAGATCTTGATGACCGTTTAAAAGAGCTGTTTATGCTTCAAACCTCCCTTTTCTTCTTCTTCCTCAAAAATGACAATGGCAGCTGCTACTCCGACTTGTTTTTCCCATGGGTACACTGCCATCCCACCCACTGTTACTGCCATGGATAGCTGCCATTTGGCTCTTTGCATGTCATACTGATCAGGTTTGTGATGTTGTGTGAGCCAGAGGATCACCAGCTGAGAGACAGCTGGGCTTTGTCTCAAAGGCAATTTGTCACCTGTGAAACACTACAGCTTTGTGTCCCATTGTAATCTACCATTACCTTGCACATGAGTATTCTCTGTCACCCAAAAGAATGTATGTTGTATGCTGAGCTTGCTTCAGCCAGTTCCTTCACCACAGTAGAAGGGGAATAGCTAAACTGGGAAAAAGCTATACAAAGAACAGCTGAGGTTACTTGGTCTGTTCAGCCTGGGGAAGAGGAGACTGAGGGGAGACCTCACTGCAGTTTTCAAAATCCTCATACTGGGAAGAGGAGAGGCAGGCACCGATTTCTTCTCTGTGGTGACCAGTGACAGGACCCAAGGGAATGGCCTAAAGCTGTGTCAGGGGAGGTTTAGGTTGGATACTAGGAAAATCTTCACCCAGAGGGTGGCTGGGCACTGGAACAGGCTTCCCAGGGAAGTGGTCACTGCACCAAGCCTGTCATAGTTCAAGAAGCATTTGGACATTGCTCTCAGGCAGATGGTGTGATTCTTGTGGCTGTCCTGTGCGGGGCCAGGAGCTGGACTTTGATAATCCCTGTGAGTCCCTTCCAATTCAGGATATTCTGTGATTCTATGAACTGCTTTCTCCTTTTAAATGTTTTTTTTATTACTCCAGAATTAGCATAAGTAAGTGGTGTTCAGCAATGAGAAAACAAGTGGTTAAAACTCCATAATTTCTGGTGCAGTACTGTCAGTGCAGTATTGACATTCTGGGCTGGTGCAGAAGATCAGCCTCTGAGTCTGGCACAGCTGCAAAGCAAACGTCTCATATTGACAGACTGGCTACAACTGAGATTATCCCGAGGATGACAGCTGAGAACGTCCAAACATGCCACAGTGGTCCAAAATTATTTACTTTATGGCTTGCCCCATTCTTCAGTCAATCCTGTTGCATCCCGGGTTTGGGTTCAGATTAGGGGTTCTGATATGTGTTAGTTAGCCGGTTCTGTGTACCCCTGTGTACACCCCTGTTCCCCCCACGGTGGTCCGCTCCGGGTCTCTTATCATTGGAGCATCCCCATGCCAGTCCTGTAACCACCCCCCTGTTCACTCCTGAGAGTTCGGTGTCTGTTACCCTGTCCCCGCAAAGCCGGAGCCCTGTGCCCGCCCCTGTCGTGTTCCCATTGGTTACCCCAGTCCATGTCACTCCCCCGTTGTCTGTCCCCATTGGGCAAGGGGGGCTTCTGCCCCCTCATCCCACCCCCTATAAAATCCCGCACGTCCCCGGTCCCAGCGCCGTTTTGTCCACGCAGCGCTAGGGAGTGGCTGCGGTTCTCTATCGCAGCTCCCTATGACAATTAAAGCTCTCCAGCCATCCACACAGACAGACTGGACATTCCTTCCCTCTTTGTCTCGCCCCTCGTGCCGGCAGCAGAACGCACCCAGCCCCACCCCGGTGCGCTGAACGCAGCAGCACCCGGGACAAGCGGCAGCCCCGGGTCCTGCTGAGAAGCAGCGCCATTCCAGGCTCTCCGGAGCTGCGCGGGACCAGGGAAAACAACGCAACACCACAGATCCCATTGTACTTCTGTCCCATTTTGGTTGTCACAAGCAGCCTCTTGACTAAAGTGTAAGCTTTTGGTAATAAATTGATTTCTCCCCTGTGTTTGTGCAATTGGCTCACTCTACAGTGAGTTTTTATGTTATTCGGCAATGTGACAAATATGTTAATGTATGCAGAACAATGATTCTAATTCTGGCAGATATTTGCTGTGCTCACATCAAAAAAAGACAATTTTTTTTCCTACTATAAAGTACTCTGATATGACTATAATGCTACAGCTTGCTGAAATTGCTTTAAATTGACTTTTAGCCTACCGATCAGATTATCAAAACCCAAAGAACTGCTCCCTTTGCTTTCCTGTAGCAGTAATTTAAGAAGGTAAAATACCATTAAGTTCAATGAGGCATTATTAACACTCAAACGCACAAGTGAGAAGTCCATAAAAATGTGATCTTGCACTTAGCTATTATGTCTTACAGGTATTTAGGTAGTTTGGAGAAAATTATTTGTGAGGAAGAAACTGATCATCTTTCAGCTTTTCTATAAAAATCTCTAGCTGATATTCTATTTTGCAGCCAAATACTGTATTCACATTTAGTGGCAGTATAACTGTTGCTGAGATTTTCTATTTATGACCATATATGTTTATCGTGCCAAGCATAACTTATATCTTTGTGGTTTGCATATTTAAGACAAAATCAAGTTGACAAAGCCGATGGAAAAAAACTCAATCAAATTGTGTTTCTATGTTGGTAGAATAGCCCTTGAGGAGACAGAATGTTCCCAGAAGATGCTAAAACAAACATGCAAACAGAACTCTAAAATAGGACCAAGGCAAGAGTTCAAGTGCTTTATTTTCTTTCTGAGACAGGCAGATTAACTGTTTGCTCCAAAGATACAGATCAAATAAATCTGGCAAGTTACATTGCCTTGCTGAATCACTGTCTGAAAGGTTATTTTAAAGATGTTGGAACACAAGCTTGAGATCCCATTCAGGGTAAGGTTTTCACTGTATGGATGAATGGCAAGGATAAGCCTTATACATCAGTAGAAGTTAACTAGAAAAGTTTAATCATGGAAGAAAGGAATGTCCATATTAATGGGCAACAAATGGCATCGCTTCAGCTTTATCAATGGTGTTAAGGAAATTTTTATTATAAAAGGTTGCAAATATGGTGTTAAATGTTGTTGACTGATTTAGCTTTGCAGAAGGGGCTCTTGAAAACATAGGAACTCTACACTGTGCATATTGAAGTATTTTGTAATGAGAGACTGTGGATTATGTTCAACACAGAAGCAGTTTTCATGGTCATGTTTAGAAGTCATAGATATACAAGCAATTGTTACCCCATGAATTTCAATGTATGTCTGTACTGAATGACACATGACAAGCTTCACCAACATCTATGGGAGCAATATATTTCAAAAAATATGGGAATGGAATGCATCAGCCTGTGAGGGCTAATACCATCTGCCAAAGAGGGTCATCAGACAGCTGCTGCATATTCACACTTGCTGTGTATGACCACATGCACATGTACAATGATTAGTCTGGGTCAGAGTCAGGCTGTCTGGCAGCAAATTGAATGCAGCAGGGCTGACAACACAGAAGCCATTTCTCTAATCATGGGCCTTGTTCTCAGCTTGTTGAGGGCCATGTACTGGTCCTGCCTCTCTCAGTGCGTTCTCATGAAAGAATCAGCCCCAAGCTGACCTAATT
This sequence comes from Vidua macroura, assembly GCF_024509145.1. NCBI lineage: Eukaryota > Metazoa > Chordata > Aves > Passeriformes > Viduidae > Vidua > Vidua macroura. The sequence continues at coordinate 75,912,582 of NC_071573.1, forward strand.
AAGTATCAGTGGTGGGAGGCTGTTGCCTCTGGGATCTATCTGGAATGAGCTACTGGAGGAAATGATTCATCCTGTCTGTAAGCAGAATGTTGTGTGATAGTCACTGGTTTGCCAAAGCTTTCCTATAGCAACTTGGGTTCCAGAAACAGCAGAGAATATAAAGAGAAGGTTCTGGAGAACACTGGTTAAAATTACATTTTCTTCTATGCTTTCTCCCTTAGACTATTAATGCCATTATGTGACACAGTAACTTTTTTCTTTATGTAGAGGGAAGGAATTGAAGGAATTTTTCCATGCTGTTTCAAGTGTCTTCATTTGTCTGTTTCAGAAATAAGAATGGCATATTGACCCATTCATTCCAGATTAGCATGGTCTCTCTTGGACTGAGAAGCCCAAAACTGGGCACAGGGCTGTGAATGCAGCATCACCAATGCTGAAGCAAGGGCAAACATCACACCCCATCACCTGCTAGCAGTAGTCTTTCTAATGCAGTCCAAAATGTGTTTGGCCTCCTATTCTGCAAGTGTATATTGATGGCTCATGTTCAGCTTGATGTCTGCCAGGCCCCCAGATCTTTTTTCTACAAACCACAGTTTGGAGTTCAGCCCGTACTGGTGCGTGGGATTGTTCTGGTCTATTTTTCATTCCCACAGTTTGATTTCATCAGGTTCCTGTTGGCCCACGTCCCCAGCTCCTGTGGGCTCTCTGAATGGCAATCCAGCCCTCTAGCATGTGAATTACATGCATGTGGTCCAGAGCCTCCTGGAGTACTTTCTTTCTTGCTACTTGGGTCATTAACAAAGTTAAGCAATAGTTCTAGTAGGTGTCTCAAAATGTGTCTACATGGTAAAATGAACTGTATTTTTAGAGTTGATTTATTCCCACTGTGCTTCTAAAGCTTTTGGTTTTGTTTATCTTGCTTGCTGAGGTTTTTATGAAGGTGAGATTTCTGTTTCACCCCAGAATAAAGAACTGCAGTTACGTGCCCATTTTCCCCTGCTTCCCAACTGCCCATGACTATAAATACATCAATCATTTTATTTAGCTGCTATTCTGTACCTTTAAAATGTGGTTAATGTTTCTAAAGCACTGGGAAGTGCTGTGGTGAAAAACCACCAAATATCATTAAATAAAGATTTGTGCTTCTTGAATTTAAAAATAAAAGCCTAATGTTTCAGATATGAAAAAAAGCAAAATCAGAGTTCAGTAATTGTATAACCCCAATTCTAAATGCATCAATGTCAGAAAAGCCTCCATCTTCACTCTTATGATGGTCCTAATAAAGCATTTTCTCTCCTATCCTGGGTGTTAAACTGATTCATGAGCATTTGCTGTTGATGATCTTCAGAAACAACCCCAGACCAGCTAGCCAGTACTGACAGGCCTAATGTAGAAATTCTCTTGATCTTGAGTAGTTGTCATCACATGGCCACAAATCCACAGCTTCTGAAGACAGTCTCCAATGTATTTTTTCCTTTACAAGCAGAACACTCAACTAGATCTTAGGTGTGCTGACAGATTGTCAGTGAGAGTTCATCCTTGAAGAGGATATGTACTCCTAGTCAGTATTAGCAAGACCTTACCTCCAGGCAGAGCCAGAGCTCCTGACTCAGGATAGATTTATCTTTGATTTTGTCACTAGAGATGGTGAATGTTACTCACCAAGTATTATTGATACCTATGATGAACCACTGGCTGGATTGACAGTCAGAAGGTAAGTGAGAAATACTGTAGTTTTTCTCCTTCACACAATGTCATGCAGTAAACCTGACTAATTACAGAGGTGATGGACTTTCTCTGACAGGCTTTTTGCCAAGGAACCTGTAGCAACACAAAGCTGCTACGTTTCGCGAGGGATGACTTTCAACCAAATGTAGAAATGGCAAAAGTATGTCACATTGAACTTCTTGTTTCCAAGGAACTGGAGCTTGTTTTATGGTGAACTTAATGATGAACTTAATGATGAACTTAGTGAGAGTTTCTTGCAGTTGTTTGGGTTTAAATGACGGGCTCTATGAAGAGCCCTTTGTGAGAAGTACCATGGCTGACCTGACTGACACATGAATGACAGATTCCTGTGGTGGGAAAGAAAAGTACTGCACTGCAGGTGATGTTTAACCAATTCTGAGAGACCATCCTTTCAACAGCTATCTTTAGAAAGTTTTGCATTTGTAAAGGATAATGGCAAATGAATTGCATTTCTGCTTCTTCATGCTGAAAGTTGAGCTTCTGGTCATTCCAGAGGGCTGAGCGTAAAAGGCATTTGTGGTGGTTTTTCATTAAACCTGTCAGAACTGCCACCTCTCTTTCATGACCTGACAGCTGAGGGTTTTGAGTTGACTGGAGAATGCACTCTGGAAGGCATGTTCAGCACCAGTCTGCTGTGCAGGACAGTGGGGGGCTGCTGTGTGAGCTTCATCTGAGCAGATCAGTGTGGGTGTGCTTATCTCTGAGCCATCTCATGTGGCTGGCACACAGTGTGACAGACTACATCTGTCACTGCAGTGGTAAATAATTTATCATAGACTCCTTTGAGCACAGTAGAGGATGGACTGCAAAGCTGGATTAAAAGTAGCTGCCCTACCAACTTTCATGCTTCTCTGGGTGCTGTGTAACAGCAGAGAAGCTGTTCAAGCTGCTTGTGTCCTGAGGAGCCTTTCTCATGAGCAGTGAGGTAAGGCAGGCTTATTGCTATCTGACTGAGATCCTCCATATGGGAATGAAGAAACCAGCTCTTCCAAATTGTGTGAGTGCAAAACCAACTTTTCTGCTGTTTTCCATGTCACATAGGACTGAGTTTCTAACTGTGAGAGTGGCCATAAGGTAGGGTAGCCAAACTGGTTTTAAAATAGTGTCCTAATTGCGCTGGACAGGACTGAAAAATCTTGAAGGATTTGCTTTTCATAGATTCACTTGAACAAAGAAAATTCCCTTTTTTGTGGATGAATGCTTTGGGACAAGCGAGAAATAAATATGCGATCACATTTACTGTTTCTCCAGTTAACAAGATAAGGGAATCTGAGTGGTAACACAAAATGTGTTCATCAAGTAAAAATAATCTCAGCTAGCATGGGTTATAACAATAGGCCTTTATACAGACTCAGCTATATGTGGCCTAAGTGGCGGAAATGCTAAGTATGCTGAAAATATATAAATTATTTATAAGGAGAAATGCATTTAAATTGTCATAGCACTTTATTAACTTTTCACCCAGGTGGGGACTGTTCTAACAATAAAATAGACTTTTCTTGGTTTTTTTTTTTTTTTTTTTTATTTTTATGGTTTGGGTTTTTGTTTGGGTTTTTGCAAAAGATTACTGACTCATGTGGAAAGTCTTTAGATTTGACGTCATCTTTCCATGACTAAATTACTACATAATTTTAAAATAAGAAAGTTCTGCTGTCAATACTGATTGATGCATTATTATTATTTTCCTATATTTCACTTGCTTCCTTTCACTTTTCTGTTACTATGCTTGTCACTCTTAGAATGTGTTCTGCATGTTTAATATTTGATATTCAGAGGAATTGCACCTGTGCTTTTGGTTCAGTACTTAAAAGCATTATTCCCATAAATAAACCTGTAGGTAGCTGTAACAGACCTATTTATTTATTTTCTGTCTCATTCTGATAGCTATTGCTGCATTTATTTTTTCATTAATACACCCTTCTTTTGTTGCTTACACCACACCCTTGTATTTGGGAACAGAGTAAAAAGAATCCTTTTCAACCCATCAATTCCTCCTGGAATAGGCCAATTGAGAGCTATTCTTGAGAGTTTTCATTTTATATAATTGTAAAATTCCCATCTGTCTGCGTAGAATGAGAAGCAGAAAGTACATATGTTTGAAAGGTTTCCCAGTTGTCTGATAAAATGTATGATTCTTCACCTTCAGAGTGCACATGGGAACTTTGGTCTAAAAGGAGCTCTCAGGTCCTTTTGCCACAGGCAGGTCATGACAGCCTTCTACCCCTTTCAAGGGACCCACCACCCCTTGTCCTGTCATTGTCCCAGCACTTGGGAGTCCAGCAGCATCTCTGCACACCCTCTTCTCTCCTGCTGCTCAGGAGAGAGACAATTCTCATCAGGACCAGTATTTGAAACCGTGGTGCTATTGATAGTATTTATGAATGAGCTAAATTTCTTGCTTCCCTTGTTTACTGTTCTGGGAAAATAAAGTAATTTGCTCAGAGTTTTACAGCAAATAGTACTGGATAACCATGGCTGTGTACCACCATGCTCAAACATCTTTTGTGCTCATTTTGGAGAGGCTTTCTCAGCTAAATCCATACTGTGATGTCCATAGTGCAGCCTTGAGAGGAGAGAAGCTAAAAATGCCCCCACCCCAGTGTATGGATGCCTGCAGAAGCAGCCTTTCCTCTGGAAAACTGCATCCCAACTAATCCATGTCTGATTCTTGGGGCTGGTAGATACAGTCACATAGGGAATTGTCACCTGCTGCAGCTTGAATTGGATACTCCAGATTTCCCAGCTGAGCAACATGATTATGTATGGTAGAGGTCTTCTCACATTGTGTATGGTAGAATGCTTAATTCATCTATGTAATAGGAAATTTTCTTCAGCAAGAAGTGTGGTGCTTGTCTTGATTCCAAAAAGCACGAATAACCAGTGCTCAGGACAGGAGAGTTTCTTAAGGAAGCTCAAATCCTTAATTCAAGCTGGACTAAGAAGAGAGTTTTTCACATTTGTGGTGGCCAGGCTCACTGGGACTCTCAGCACTGCTCCCTGTGTGGCTCCATGCTGAACACTATTTTAATGACCAAATGGGGAGTTCAACTTAGAGGTTGACCTCATCAGATTGGTCACCAGCAGCCTGCTGTGGCAGTGCTTCAGATGGATCACTTCTCACAGTTGTCTAGCTAGACTTTTTCAAGGTAGGAACTGAGACATGTACCCAATCTCAAATGCTTACAAAGTGACTGTTGCTGAGCACATAGTAACTGGACCACATATTTGCCCCAGAAAATGGGCAAATGCAGCTCCTTAGTGCAGAAGAGATGCAACTGGGACAACTGGATTTTTTGTCAGGAGACATCTCCATGAAAGAAATTTTTCTTTTATGTTATCAATTAGGTTCCTGAAGCACCTTAACTCTTCAAAGAAAAGGTTCAGGCTTCTTTAGTATAGGGAAAACATTGCGATTTTCCTGTGTTTTGTTTTGTGAAAGGTAAGATGGTTTTGACTGAAATCTTCTGAGAATGAAAAGCAAAAACATGAAGAAGAAAGCAGGCACTGGCCTGAGGAGTCTGGCACAGGGCTCAGCACAAAGCGTTTAACATTGTCAGTGTTTTATGGGCAAGTGGAAACATACCCTGAATCAAAGACCTTGGTAACCAATAACAGACATTGCCCCCCCAGTCAGTCAGGGGGCGTTTACTTTCCAGTGAGTTGAGAGTTAAGATTACAATAAGAATTCTGTAGCATTTAAAAAATAATCAAGCTAACAGGGAATAAGATGGCTATTGTGAGAAATTCTCCATGTTAGTAGCCTTTTATGGTCATCTGCATTCATAGCCATAAATTTCTACTCAGATTGCTGTCCTTCCAATGAAAATGTTTGACTAAGCGCTTGATTTGCTTTTTTTTACAAGTAAAGATCTTGTTCTCAAGAAATAAGTAGTCTTTTTTTTTTTTTCCCTTTGGGAAACAACAACAAAAAATGTAACTCAGCAGAACTGGATAAACTGTTTGCATTACTTAACACTGTAGTTTTATTTTTCTTAATCCAGGCAAGTTGGGCTTGGATGGAAGAGATTTTATTTATTTATTTGATACTAAGTCTAGCAAAAGCTATTCCAAAATCCAAGGTGAAAATGAAGATGTTAAATGAGGACTTTAATCCAGGAACAATTTGGATATACCTACTTGAAGTATGTCTTTGCTATGAAAGTACTCTTAAGATGAGCACTGGCATTTAAATGTGAGCAATTATCTAAGACTGATGGGACTTTTGTTACTTCCAGCTGGGCCTATCCTCTATTGAATAAGTCACCCATGAGATTTCTGAGGCTGAGTCATTGTGCCAGACTGACATCCTTTTGCAGTGGTCTGCTTTCCTGCTCACAAGTGGAAATTATAAGAACGCCTGAGGACAGTTAGGACATGAGGTGCTGGGTGTGAGCTAAGAAGTGACTTGAGAGAACACTGAGATCTGGAGTTAAACATCTCAACCCCAAAAAACTTGCTCAGTTGTTTCCTGATTTTGCTAGGTATTCTTCTTCCTGACAGTTCTTGAAACATCTGAGGCCATGCTCCTTTGCTCGCTCAATAAGTGATGATCTTATCTGAGTGTTTTTGTGCCTTTGTATCTGTGCTGTGCCCAGGCTACAGGAAGGAGCTGAGTGGGTTTGGTTTTTTTGTTTGTTTGTTTGTTTGTTTGTTTGTTTGTTTTTTTTGTTTTGTTTTGTTTTGTTTTGTTTTTGTTGTTTTTTTTTTTTTGTTGGTTTTTTTTTTTTTGTTTTAAGGTGATTTGTTCTCAAAGTCTCACACACATCATGCATGAAAGGGATTTATGGCTCCTATTTTTCAGGGATGTGGTGGTAGTGCAGCTTTTTGTATTCAATAACTTGCAATTCAGTTGGTGCTGTGAAAATTCTGCAGTGAATTAGGTGAATGTCTTGAATATCTTACTGGAGAAGACAGTAAAGGAGGTACAGCAGAGGCTCAAGTTAATGAAACCAGATATTGAATTATATTCAAGATGGAGATAAGGTTTATTAGCTTGGAAATAATGTTGTGCAATGGTTCTTCTGACATGGAATTGGTTTACACTGAGAAAATCTAGGTTCTTATGGGCATTGTGCAGGTCTGTGTGACTGTGCTTATGTCTGCCCTCATCTTCAAGAAGCTACAATAAAGATTTGGGTGAAAAATGCAGATGAAAGCCTACAGAAGTGTTTAAGTGGATGCTCTTGGAGAAATATTCTTGCAAAAAAACTAAGAGAAGCCTAATGATCCAGGCCAAAGCTGATATCTCTAAATCCTCCACTGCAGCTGTGTATTGCCATTTGGATAACATACCAGTGTTACGTCCCTGAGTACAAACATGTCTGTCCTCCAAAGCACTTATCTCTTGTATTGAACAAATCATACCTGGTCCTTTTATCTCTTGTATTGAACTACTTGTACCCGGTACTTCTGATCAAGATAATGGCACTTTTGAACACTATGAACTGAAACTTTGTGGTTATACTAGTCTATAACCATGCTAGGTGTTTTGTACTTTGGTTTAAATTGCCAAGTTTCCCATGACTCAGTCCATTCAAGCTTTGGAACGAGCATGGATGCACATACATATATTTTCTTTGAGATATTATTAACAAGAATGTAGACAATTTATTGCAGCTTTCCTGCTCGTTTGGTAAACAAGTTTGTTCTGGCTATACATTTAGATTCCATCCAACTTTTTTGTTTACAGAAATGATCTCTCAGTTTCTACTCAGGCAGTCATTTAACATCACTCTCCTTCACCTATTGTTATTTGTCATTGTATAAAAATCATTATTTTTACTTCCTGAAATACAATACACTGCTTTACACCCGTTCTATGGAACCAAGTGAGATTCGTAAAACCTTGGAGCAGGTGCTGAAATTGCTGGTCAGTTCTTTGGAGTTGAACATGTATACACCCACAGACACACCCCATCAGCCCTTCTTGTGACAGGCCTGGCCCAGGAAGTGTTTGTTTAGAATTCCTTGCAAAACCTTACCATCCCCTTCCTAAAGTTCCTCTGGTAGCATTAAGCCACAGTCAGCATGAAGAAAACCTGGTACCTGTCCACTGGCAGAGTACAAGAGCCAGCTGAACTTGCATGTGCTGAGATACTGCAGAAAAACTGTGGTGTGACATCCATTTCACTGGCATGGCCAGGCTATATCCCAGGCTATATCCTATCCCCTGTCTAGGCTTACAGATTTTCTCTCTGGAGAGCTACGGCACAAGGATAGAGATTGAAAAATGTCTGGGTTTCATCACAGACATAAGCCATGACTCTGGAGTGCACATCTTTGTTTGGAAAATGCAGAAGTGGTCCTGGGTTCCATCATTGCTACAGCTGTGTTGCCTGCTACAACATCTACCAAAAACTTGCCTGGATTTTAAAACTAATTGTCCAGGAAAAGGCACTCTTATAATATGACCTTGCCTCAGATTAAAAAATGTGACATTCAGCAATATGGATAGAGAAGTGTCACGAGACAACAATGCCTCAGGGCTTGTCTCTGTAGTTTGTCTTGGGGAGTTCTCTGACAATTAGGCAGTGGTTGAGGAACTTAAACTTTAGCCTGAAATACTGAGGGAGGTAATAGGGTACCTATTCAGTCTTAGTTAATCCCGAAGGGCAGCCTCCCTCCTGGTCCCCTGGGATAACTATGAGTACAGCAGAGATGTGATCAGGGCATTAGAGACATCACCTCAGGGCAGTTTAGCTTGATTGTAACAAAAGCAATGTGATTATCTTAGAGCTGGGCTGCTACACACGGAAGAGCTAGATATATTTTAAAATTAAATAGTACAATGTTAAAGAAAAGCATATGACATTTTAAAATTTAGTTTAAAATAAATCTCTCAAATTTTCCATCCTCCAAAGTTTATTAAAGAAAATTGAATTGTACTGGAGTCTGTATCCTGGTCATCCTGCAGTAAATCCAGTGTTAGCAGCACAGACTGAAGCTGATCATCAGGTTGATTTTTTCTCATTGTTCTTCTACACCAGGCATTCATGTTCTATATGACATTTAACACACTGATCAGGCATCACTTGAAAACTGCCCACATGGCTGTTTCCCTTTTTGTTCTGGAAAGCAGCATACATCACCACCTAATTTCCAGCTTCCAGTGCTGAGGAGTTTAGTTGCCTTTGTTCTTGAACCAAATGTAGTCTCTTCACTTAGAGGAGCCACCTATCCCCTTCATGATCTGCAGCCCTCCACAGAGACACACTGTTCCTCCTGCTGCCCTTCTCTGCACCTATTCAGGTTGGTTTCATCTACAAAAAAAGTATAGAAGGCCCAAACTGTGCAGAGTTCCCTTGGGTTTGTGTGACCAGGTTTTGGTAGCAAGGGCCTCCAGGAGGGCCTTGTGTGAGAAGCTGCCAGAAGCTTCCCCTGTGTCTGACAGAGCCAATGCCAGCTGGCTGCAGGTTGGACCCACTGCTGGCCACAGCTGAGCCCATTAGGGATGGTGGTAGAGCCTCTGGGATAACAAACTGGAATAGGGTGGGGAGGGGAGGAGGGAGAATGGCTATGGAAACAGCAGCCAAAGAGAAGAATGAGAACATGTGAGAGAAACAGCACTGCAGACACCAAGGTCAGTGAAGATGGACGGGGAGGAGGTGCTCCAAGTGCCAGAGCAGATTCCACTGCAACACATGGAGGTCCATGATGGAGCTGGTATCTGCTTTCTGCCCCTGGAGAATCCCATGCCAGAGACATGGTGCCTGAAGGAGACAGTGACCCTGTGGGAAGCCTGTGCTGGAGCAGGCTCCTGGTGGGGCTTGTCGACCTGTGGAGAGAGGAGCCCACGCTGGAGCAGGTTTTCTGGCAGAACTTGTGACCCCATGGGGGACCCACTGGAGCAGCCTGTTCCTGAAGGGATGCACTCCATGTAAAGGGATCCCACACAGGAGCAGTGTTTGAAGAACTCCTGGGTGGGAGGCACTCCAATTGGAGCAGTTCATGGAGGACTGTCTCCCATGGGAGGGACCCCATGCTGCAGCAAGGAAAGTGTGTGAGGAGTTCTCCTGCTGAGGAGGAGGGAAGAACAGAGACAATGTGTGATGAACTGACCACAGACCCCATTTCCTGTCCCCCTGCATCTTTGGGAGGGAAGCAGGTAGAGAATTCAGGAGCCAAATTTAAATCTGAAAAGAAAGGAGGGTTGGGGAAAAGGTGGTTTTAAAATGTTGTTTTATTTCTCATTATTCACTCTGATTTGATTGGTAATAAATTTTTTTTCCCCCAGGTCAAGACTGTTTTCCTGTCACTGTAACTGCTGAGAGATGTCCCTCTCTCCTTATTACACCCATGAGCCTTGAGCCCTGTCCAGCTGCAGAGGGGAGTGATAGAGGGGCTTTCATGGGCACCTGGTGTCCAGCCAGGGTCAGCCCACCACCAGAGTATCACTGTACTTATATTCAGGCATTGGTAGCTGGTGACAGAGACTAGGAAATAGCAATTTGCTATCTGATATAACTTTTATTTGGACTATTTATAGAAATCACATTTACTTCTTACTATTTTTCTGAAGTGAAAATGCTCAGTGTCAGGTTTGACTGTAGTGTATTTACTGCAGAAGAAATAAATAATTCAGTTGGTATTTCTAAAAATATAATTAGTTGATGAGTCAGAGAAGAATTTAATTTTCATAAATGTTAAGGCTGGAAGACTGGGATTATCATGATCTGTGTGTCTGACCTGTGACTCTCTCATGTCTTAGGAGGCTGCCTGGTAATTCCTGCATCAATTTGTAATTAAGATGTATGATTCTTCAGAGGAGACCAAATAAAGGGCCCAAACCACATTCGTGAGATGTGCTGAATGTTATTTCACACAAACAAAAAAGGGTACACCCCACAGAAAAGCCCGAATATTGTGATTCATAATTTTAATTAAAAAATGTAAGACCATTAACATTTACTAATTTCTGATAGTTCAGTGCAAATTTTTAGAGCATTATACATAACTGTGAACCACTATGTCTGTGTGTTTGTATATATATATATATTTATACATATAAGGCAATGAAACATATTTCTATTTATGGGAATCTAAGCCTTACCAAGAACCTGTGTCAGCCATGGGAGATGTGTAAATAGAAAAGGAAGCAGCTGGGATGAAATGAAAAACATAAACTAATCAAACTCTAGACTGCAATAAACGCTGCCATGAAAGAAGAAAATGAAACCCAAAAATTAACACCACATAGAGCAAAAAATCAATATTTTATCGACTGACAACAGACTGCTGTGTACTCATTGGTCAGTCATTATCCCTACTGATTTTTATGCCACTGCACTTCAGCCCTGGCTTAGCCACGCACACATATTCTTCCTATTTTTCCATTTTTCTACGTAAAGTATGGCTGTCTTCAATATGAATAAAGGCCATTCAAGTCAGCCAAATAACTCTATGCACTCAGAGTCTGAAGAAGAATGACTTAAAGACATCTGAGATGAGGACTCAAACTCTGCTGGACAGTGCAGAACCTGCCATTCTTAACATCACTGCTCCATCCACAGTGGCCCAGTACAGGAACCAGGCCACTGCAACACACACTGTGGAAAAAGGAAGAAGATGGATGTTTGTAACTCAGCTTTAGATGACCTTTAATAGTAGACATTTGAGTGCTGGAGCTCAGCAAGCAGATGTAAATGCTGGCTACTTAGAAACTAAGACCTGATTTGCAATGACAATTACTAATTCTTGACATACTGTTAAAAAACACATGTGGCTGATGGTGAAATGAATCAGGAATTAGTTCTGGAGAGTTGATAGCCTGCTGTCCAGAAACAGGAATTTGCAAGCAGAGGAATGAACTGTGAATCAAAGACCAAGGTAAGGTCCTTAACAGGGCTTCAATTGCTGGTAAAGCAGTTTTGAATGAAGGAAAGTACAAGGTTAAAGGGACCGGTATGAGTTGGCTCTTGCATCAACTAATAAACAAAATATATTTTAGGCCTGTATTTGAAGGTATAGCAAAGACAGTGGAAAAAGAGTCTTAAGGCATATTAGTTATGGGGAAATGTAAGTCAGCACTATTCAGTCTTGGGCATTCCTTACCTCTTGCAGTAGCTGAAAATATGGGTTTATTTATGTTCTAGAGCAGCCATGCCTAAAAATTTAAGTATGGCTACCCACTTTTGGGAAAGGACCTGTGCTATAGTGTTTTGGGTGACTTCTTTGGGGAGCAATCCCAGTAAGGGAAGGAAGGTGCCCTATTTTCCATTGAATTGGCCCTTGGAATGGGCCTTTCTGACTCTGTGCTCCTCAATGTGAAAGCATCTCCTACTCACAATTTCTGCCTGCTTTGTCAGCATCTTTTTTGCTCAAAGTATCGAAGAATATAATATTTACTTCAATTACTTCAGTGTTATGATCCAAGAGAAAAATGCTTGTGCACAGCTTTCTATGCCAAGATCTGCATCTGTGAATCAGTGCTAATGCCTCATCATTATTTACATGCCAAACAGACATTTCACAATCCTCCTTTGTTCAGAGGTGATAAAAGATAATTTTTAAAGCTTCTAACAGCAGAGAGCAGTGTGTTACAAGGAAAACCTACTGGAGTTAGGTTTAAAATACATACAAATCTTTTCTGCTGGTTAAATTGTCTTATTAACCAGTATGGGGCAATTGTTTAATTTTTGTCTATAAAGAGTTGAGAACTATGATGGCGTTAAACTGCTGTCAGAAAGTTACTTGAATGCCTAAATAACTGTAGTACCTTTTATCTGGTTTTCTTACAGCAGACCAATGAACTACATTGCTACAGAGTGAGAATAATGCAGCTGTACATCTTTCCACAGAACTATGAAGCAGAGCCACATTTGTGGCAAAGGATGTCATCCTGCCGAGTGAGGAATTCCTGGCCCACCAGGGAGACAGAGCATTTTGTGCAGCTAAAGCATTCCCCGTGCCACTGACGCTCCTCAAATGAGATGTATTTGGCACCTCCAAGAGCTGAAAGAGAGTATAAAAAAAAAAAAAAAAAAGAGAAGATCTGAATCCAGTATTTCTGGACATGATTCAGTAATGCAACAGATGACTTTCGGATGTGTCATCAGGTTGTCATTCATATAGCGAACGGAAAAATGAACAAAAATCCATAGTGTGAAATACTCTTTATTGGCTGAATTGAAAAATATCTTTAAAATTTAAACACTGGGAAATATTTCAAGCAAAGACACAAGTCACTTGCTTGCGTATCCCCATTATGAGATCTGAACACAATGGGTTTATCAGAATGTCCATTCAGGTTTGCTGATCTTCACAAAAAAATCTCATGGAAGTTATTTGCAATATTTGTAGAGTTTATATACAACTATGAATGAAATTTAATAATTAAGTTTCTTCAAGATGGATTCTTTTGGAAATTACCAGATAATGGGATTCCTAGCAGAATTATCTGAAATAAAATCTTAAAGACTGGTGGAATTCGAATAGTTTTTTTTTGTTTGTTTGGTTTTTTTTGGTTTGTTTTTTTTTTTTTTTTTTTTTTTTTTTTTTTTTTTTTGTTGTTGTTGTTGTTTTGTAGTTTGGGTTTTTTGAAAATCATGCACATGTAATTGGGTATTCATTGATTTCTTGTCCAATGACATATGCAGCATGCACCTGTAAGAATCAGGAAACAGTTGACTCCACACATAATAGGATTAAAGTGCAGAACACCAGCAAATGAACTCAGAAAACTTCAGCTATGATAGACCAGTGACAAACATATCTAAATATAAATCATGTATAAGTGTACAAGGATTCGTGAAATAGAGCTCTGATGCATTTGGCAAGCTTTCTAATTTGACAGGTGTGCCTTACCAGCAGGCAGTTAATCTGTGTTCAGTTTGATCACATTTGCATTTAAAAACAAAACTGAAGAAACCACAGAGGGGCTTGTGTGTACTGTCCTGGGAAGAACAGTAGTTCTTCCCAGCACCTTTTTAAATATTCTTAAGGAGGAATTTTACTACAGAAAACACTACATCAAAAAATGGAGGAACTCCTTTGGGCACATAACTCCCCATCTGTTAGGGAACATGTGTGATCAGTATGTCCTGGAAAGATGCAGGACATGTGACACAGAGAGAGTCTCTCTGATAGTTAACTCTTTCAGTCTTTCATTATGATGGAAGTAATTTTAATGTTTTTTTTTTTAAAGTGAAAGTCTTTTTTGAGAGGAGACTGATGATTCATTTCTGTCTGGTCCCCTCTAGAAGATGAGACTCACCTGTAATAGGTTTCTTGCAAGCAGCACACTTCTTGGCATGAAATTTGCTGAAACAGTCTACACAGTATGGGTACTCATCTTTGGAAATGAATCTTTGTCTGGACAGCTGAGTTTTACACACAGCACACACAAAGCATTCTTTATGCCAAGGCTGGTCATGGTAGGCCACTCCTCCAGAAGTTATAACCTAATGTATTGACAAAGAAGGGCAGAGCAAAGAAACAAAGGTGTGAATCATGAAGGATTGTCCAATCCTTCATAAGCACTTCCACTTGTTTTCTCTCTTCCAACATGCACAAGAGAAGAGAGGGTGGTCACATCAACTATTTTTTTCATTTGGATTATCCATTTAACTAATCTGCAGCTGAATTCCATATGCTACTGGTTTGTTATTTTCAATTTTCTACCACAGTATAACCTCATAATTTGTAATAAATATTTTATCTTTAAATGAAATTTTTCTATTATACTGTAGATAAGTGTTTAGAATCAGGCATGCTCTCAGAAGAGAAATTCTCAGTGATAGGCAGTGGGTGAGAGAACTGATGCTGAGATAATAGTTAATCTCCAGCCAGTATTTTGCTGTCTCTCAAGTGCAACAGTATTTTAAATAGGAAGAAAGACAGTAAAGAAACAGAAATAAAACAGAATGGAGATCTACATAGTCAGAAGAAGAAAAAAAAAATAGTGTTTATCAGTGTCATCAACTTCTGTTTTCCAGCAACACACTTACAGCTCTGCACTGGTTCTTTCTGAAAAGGGAAATTTCCAGTTGTCCTGTGGCTCCCATATGAGTGGTAAAGAGCTGGTTTCACAGAATTTGTGAGAAACTGTACAGAGAAATTGCTATAAAGATGAGCTGTAAGATAGTGTTTCTGCTAGCAAGTCACATGCATGACAGGGAATTAATGAATGAGTGAATGAAGAATAAATGAATACTGTTGGAATAGGAGATGAAAAAGTTGAAGAAACTTAAGTAAAAACAGTAGTGTCATCAAATTTCTCTGGGGAATACAGTTTCAGGAAAATCAAGAATAATATGGGGTCACATCAAGCAGTAAAGAGATTTAAATAGTTTGCAATCCCTTTAACATTCCAGTTTTGGGCTATTTTGTGGTTAAGTTTGCTTTTCCATTAAAAACTAAAAATCGCTGACAAAAATTCAAGATTAGTTTTGGCAATTTAATCTATTTGGGCTCAATTCTCATGTATGGGAATAGATGCAAGTTTCAGAAATAAAATGGTTTTAGCTGTTTGTAGGGGGACTATTTGCATTCCTAGAAATTATAAGAAGCAAATCCTGATTATTTCATGTAGGAAGTGCTAACACCAATGCCTGTAACAAACATCGAGCATAATTACTATAATTGTCATGTGTTCATTTAATGCAAGTTAAAGCCTGGATGTAGAGACATGGGAATATATAAAAGTACTTTCTAAAGTTTAACTACTGAAGGAAAAAGTAGGCAGCATGTTTTCCTGAAATTAAAAGCTGTTGTTAGAGGTAAAGTTTTACAGGTAATCATTACATAACTACAGGAAATTATAAGTTATTTGATGAAAAAAAAAAAAAAAAAGCTTCCAGAGTAATGCAGGTACTAAAGAATAAGTAAAATTCTGCCCTAAAAACAGCTTAAAACATTTCCCTAGAGAAAAGTACCACACTAGAATAGTATGATGCTTTGAGTATTTTCATCAACAAGAGACAATCTTAAAACAGGAGAAGTCAAGGGAGGGAAGAATTTATTTATCTGTACTTGGGGGAAAAAAAAAATCAAATCAAACTTTCTGGCACCCACAAGGGTATCATCACATATTGCATCAGTGGGACTCCTGACTAGTGTTATCACAATTGAATGTTACTTGATCTGCTATTTGCCTGATACATTTCAAGAAAAAAACAGCCAAGATTGTGGATGATTTGCTCATTTCAGGTGGCTAATTATGCATGTGAATACATCTGAAAAAATATGGAAGGAGAGGCATGTTTACAAAGGCAAAATCAGATACTTTCAGGAAAGAAGAGTTTTATATAACTTTCCATTTAATCTTTGCTAAAAGTCTCAATCAATAACTAATAATCAATAGCCCAAAGCATTTGTTTTGGCAGATATAATCAGTCTTAGATTAATAAGAGTGGACAGCAGACACTGTCACAGTTGCCTTTCAGTGTCCAGTGTCAGTGGGAAGACTCTGATCTTACTCTTAGTTCACCACACATTTCACATGATCCAACCCTTTCTCCCATGAGCAATATTGCCTCACTAGGGCATTTTTTGTATTATGTGCTTAATTACCTTTTTGCAAGCATAGCAATGGTGAGCAAATTGCTTCTCAAAACAGGGCACACAGTAATTCTCGTTGTCTTTGGTGATTAATGGTTTTGTTCCCAATGGTTGCTGACAATACTGGCAAACAAAACAGGATTCATGCCAGGAACTTCCCTTAAATTCCATTTTACGTGAACCTGGAAGAAAACAAAGTGAACAATCCTCTCAGATACAGCTTTGTAATATAAGTTTTAAATGTTGGGAATGCTCTTGTTTTTGAACCTTCCACCTCAGCACTGGATTACCCAAGAAAACAGTAATCTTCAATTTAATAGAGCTTTGAAGAATGGACTTGAAATTTCAAGAACACATTCAGTTCCATATATTCATCTGGCAAAAGATGTGCTGAATTGCCTAAGCTGTGATTTTTAGAGTCTGTTCCTATATGAATCTTTTGGAGTTTCTTTGTGATTATGCTTGAATTGCTCAGTTTCTCTCAAACCAGCCAACTCAGTGATAATGTTCAGTACACAGCACTTTTATAAATTAGAGATTAATTTGTTGGATATTTGGTATATTTATTATTGTCCTGTCTTGTCTTTCTTAAACTAAGGCTCCTTTACTTATAAATGCATTATTTATCTTAATCAGCTTAAATTGGCAACTTTCTAAAAGTAAATATTTTTTCTGTGATACTGCACATTACACTGCCTTCTTCTATAGCTCACCATTTCTGTCCTAGAACAACAATTCTTGTTATCATGTTTAACTAGATGCTTTTGATACAGCACAAGGACAGAAAGTTGCTCAGTTAAATGTTTGTCAGAGGAGTGTCAGAGCTTTTATCTCTGTATGCAGGTGTCCTATCTTGATATAGAAACGTAAGTCTAAGTTATGCACATATATCTGGGAGCAATTTTTCCAGTGGATCTCCATCCTTAACTTCTTATCTGTGGGTAGCATCAGACTGCAGTGAGAGGTGCAAGGTGCTTTGCCATCCTTTCCACATGAAGAAGAGGATTGCTGCTGTAACTGATCAATTCCACTGTACCTGTTTCCTGAACTGTGGGGCCAGTGGAGAAACTACTGGTTGTATTTAGATACAAAAGGTTTGCACCTTCATCCCAGTGATCAGAAGGACAAGTTCACTGTCTTTCACAACTAGGTCTTTTCAACACAGAGCTAGCAAGCTGATGAGAAGGAAGTTAATGATATAGAGACTGGCTGGCATTCCTGTGCCACTGTTGCACTGTTCCTCACACTTTCAGGCACTTTCTGCAAAGATTTAGCGTGGATATACACCAGAAGATAATAATGCAAACCTGAGTGTGTTCTGGCACCTTTTTGATCACATCTAGTGAGGTGTGCCTATTTGACAACATTTTTGTAAACTATATACTATTCAACTAGTTTGTAATCCTTAAAATGAACACAACTATATTGTTAGAATATTTGTTTCCACTAATGCAGATTTTACTTGTAATGAAAAGAAAACTGTAAAAATACAAACTAGTGTTACAGGTTAAATACAACCTGAGTAATCTAGTACCAATAGTAAGACTATAATTTTGCACAGCCTGGATCTTACTGTTTGGCATTAAGACATACCGAAAAAAAAAATTCTAACGTCACTGCAAAATTTACTGACGTTCTCTGTTCCAAAAGTTAGGGACACACTTTCCTAAGCAAGCAGCTTCCTTTTGCAACAAATGGTGCTGTGGCTTCTCTCAGATGCTTGTGAAAAGGCAGCTTTTGGGTAATCACTCTGCTGTATGAGTTTTATTGATGTGGCAGCAATGAAAAGTCTAGAGCGTGTCCTGAACAGAGACAAAATCAAAAACTGAGAAGCAGTTTAGTGGAATGTGCAGAATTTTCAAGATTACTAATGGCAGGAAGGAAACCTATTGTAAACATGGACAATATTGTAAAATGGACTTGTATTCATTTTAGTAAAAATGATTTGAAAGCAAATTGTCATGTTTTGAAAATTTAAACAAAAAATATTTCTGAGTGAAAGCCTTAGTATAAAGAACACAAGCACAGGGTCTGGTCAATGTGGAAAACATGCAGATGACTTGTCTAATCTGGCACTTCTGCTCACAATGGCTCAGTTTGTCTGCCTATGCTCACAGTGGGATATGCTTCCTAAGAACTACAACGGAATCAAGGACATCACATGAACACATTTTACCCTGCATTGAACTCTTAATATTTTTCTAAGGATTCATAAGACCTGTCAGTGATAGATCAGAAGTATCTGCCTGCCTTCTCCCCACTGCTGGGAGAATTCCACACAAAGGAAGAGTAGTCAACTCCAAGCTGTTCTGAAAGTCAAGGATCTTGTAACTTGGTTATTCCAGGAGGTGGTTATCATTAAAAATGTGGTTCCATTTCTCAGCAAAGGGCTTCTGTTGTCTTACCGGGCATGATGGTCTTCTGGCAGTGAAAACACTTGGATGAGTACTCATCAGAGTAGCACTCGGTGCACAGCAAGACCTCGTCCTTGGCAGCAAACGGTTTCTCCACGAGTGAGCGACTGCACTTGGCACACCTGAAGCACCCCTCGTGCCAGTGGCGGCCTTTGTAGGCCAGATCCTTGGAGAAAGGAAGTTCATGTTAGTGAGAACATTTATTTACAATGGTTTTATCCTTCAGTTCCTTCCAGAACTAAAACGAAAAAGGAAGAGCATTGCAGTGGTGGATCCAAGCAGAAGTGTGCTCAGGGAAGGTGCAGGTACTCTATGTCACACTGTTGTGTAGATCTCTTGCAGAGGCCATAAGGAGCTGCTTTGGCAGACTGTCCTTCCTTATGTATCACAGAGGTATGTTTTTATTGGAAGAGCCACATTATATATTACAGTTGTCTTTCAAGGGGAAACAAGTGATCAACATTTTTAATGTGCACAGACCACTGGAGAGGAAGCCCATATTCTATAGAATTTGAAATGACCCTTATGTATTTCCAGTGTTACTACTTCTTCTACATGACATAATGCTAAGTTATGTCAGAAATCAAACAATTAAAATCTCATTGAGAACAAAATTATTATTAGTAAGATTAAAAAAAAATCATTGTTTTTGTTTACATCTGATATAAATCCCCCTGAAAACTTGGAAGAAAAATGTTTGTTTAAGAGTCAATGGGCTTAAGGGATGAAAGAGCTAACAGTATATGTATGAGATCCTGACTAAGAATTCAAAAAAAAAAAAACCAAAAAACCAAACAGCAGATTTAATTTCCCCACAGTTAGAAAAGCCAGGGAAAAATGCACCTCCAAAAAAACCTCCTAGCTTAAAAAATAAACCCTTCCAGGACTCTTTTATAAGTAAGAAACATAAAAGGACACAAATCCAATCTCATTGTTCTCCTTGATCATATCCCTGCCTTTTAAAGAGCTAAAAATCAAAAGAAATACCATGCTTCATTTCAGGAAGTGCTGAGCATTTACCAGTTTCATGTGCTTTAGTTAGCACTCTGAACCTTGCAGGAACTAGGCTGTCAGCCCAGAGCAGCCCGAGGCAAAGACTGGGTGAGGAGGAGAGGAAGAAAACCAAGCTCTAGCCCCTTGGCAGAGGTGAGACAATCAGCTGTAGATCTTTGTGTGCCACTTTTCTAGATATCTCTAGCCAGGTGCACTCCTTTCTTACCAGGTCTGCTTTTTCCTCTCATTTTTCCCTTCCACTCAGTCCAAAGGCATGGCAGTAATCCTGTCACTTATTCAGTTTTTGATTTTAAAGGTGAAATTAAGTGAACTCAAAGCATGTGTTCTGGTGAATCTGACTGCTGCTCCCAGTGTTGCTGTGGGTGAAATGCTGACGAGCGTTTGAGGAGTGTCTTCATCCAAATCAGCATTTTCCTTGGATGATTCCTGTATGTAGACTATGTACTTTGAAGTGCTTGGGCTAGGAAAGCCTTCCAAGAGGTTTATTTTAATATCTTTCTGTCCTTTTATTTCTAAGGAACATAGGCAAAGAAAGCATGGGGAGAAGGTGACCAGTACACACTGAACTTGGCAAAATAAATGCTTTTTGATAGGCTTCATTTGACCTTAAAATTCAATGTCAAGTGAACTGAAGTATGGGGTACTAGAAACCCTGTCAAAGACCACAGAAGAACTTGAATTATTAATTAATATTGTAAAAAATTGAGAGGTGAAAGGAAAGACAAGTAGCAGAAACACTGCCACTAATATACCATCTGTGAGATGAGCAAGGTAAGCATGGAATTAAGCAGAAATTAAAAAATACTTTATTTCCAAAAGAGAGAGAGAGAGAATGTGCAAATTGTAAACCTGTTGTCTTCTAAGCTTGGCATCTGCTTGCCAACACCTACAGTAAAAGTAATTCATTCAATGCTCAAAATATTTTTTCAATGAACACATCTCCGAAATTCCAAGGTGTCAATCAACCTGATACACTGAATTACACCACCCACCCTATCACCCCTCCAGCACTGTGCAGCCTCTGCAGCCAGTGGGTGACTGGAGGTGAAGGATGGAGCCTAGCTGAGGTCCACACACACACCACAGCCTTGCTGTAAGCTTGAGGATATGCACGAGCAGATTTCCTCATCTTCGATCCCAGAGCTTTCCTATTTCAGGGAAAATAGCACTGTTTGCTCTGTGTGGATGTACAACAGCTACGGCTAGGTCTCTTCAGCAACACAGGGATATGAAAAGGGGTGGATATCAAATCTAGCATTAAAGAAATTGGATTTGTGTATAATTTAACAAGGAACAAAAAGTGCAAGCTGAATGTTTACCTTGGAGTTGCACTCAATGGGTTGCTTGCACTCTTCGCAGGGGTTGGCATACAGGCTGTCATAGCATGGAACACAGTAAGCATTTTCTTCTCTTAGTGCGTATTTCCTGCCACGGAGAGACTGCAGGCAGAAATGGCAGTCTGTGTGGCTGCTGGTCATCCTGCTGGGCCCTCCACGTGATCTGCAAGAGATGGAAAAATCGTGTAATTCAGTGCATGATGCTTGCTCAAATGGTTCGTAATGCTGCATTACCTGTGAAAGTTAGACAGGCATTTCCTGGTCATTTGCAGTGCCCTGGATTTCTTAATGCTGGCTTGTTCAGCGATCAAATGGTAGCCTTTAACAAGATATACTGTGAATTGTATCACCTACATGATGGGGAGCAAAAGGGCTGCTTCAGCTTATTCTAACACTGTTTCAGGTCAGACACCTGAAAATGAAGCCAGCTTCACATTCTCTACATAAAACTACTGGCATTATGAGCATTATGTACTGGATTCTGAGATATGGTTCATCCAGAAATTGGGTAATGGAGATAGAAGCAATAATTCAGAAATTAAACCAACTGCAGAGTTAAAAGGCCAAAGAGAGGAGGCAGGCACTTTGTAGTGTGTTCCTGACTTGCTCTTGATACTCCTGTCCTTCTACTCGTTCCTTTCTTTTCAAAATAACCCCACATCTACCTGATCCAATGGAAGGAAGACAAGGGACTCCAGGATATATGACTGTTTTTTTGCATTCTCCCAGCTGTGCTGCTAATATTTGGTGGCATTTTAAGGTCGTACAAATATCCCTGGAGAGCAAAAGGGTATAATATAAAGAAAAATAAACTAAATAATAAGTCAAACAAAATCAGAACTCAAAGAAAGCTTTCCTCGTTTTTATTGGAAAAGATTGCTTTTTCTTACATATTTCTTTATTTCTATATTGGATTCCACGTTGGCAGTACCAAAATAATGTGAAATAATTTATATTTCTGTGCCAGACAAGTGCAGGAAATACCACAAATCTATTGAGAATCAGTTGTATGAATTTCCCATCCTTTAGTTTTTCAGGCTAAAGAGGCTTGGACAAACATCCAAAATTCAGCTGCTTATAGATCTGCAATAGTGAATGTTTTAAGGATTTGAAGCCCTATTTCAGTCTTATTGTTGGTTGGGTCATCTTCACTTAGCTAAAATTGGGTCTTGATTCTTGGAAATGAAGGAAGAAGAAACCAGAAAGTTCACAGTGAAGCAACCCCAAAAACATCTGCTGGGCTCGTTGGGTTGAACTCTTCATTAAACTCAATGAGTGTAGCTGCAGCCAGCACCAGCAATCATGAATTTTAGAGGAGCTGAAAACAACTGGGGCAGGTCTAAAATATTTACGTGTTAGTGACTTTGGGCAGCTGAAATTTTTGCACTTTGAATAACAGGACAAATTAGTTTCTCTTAACCAGATGCAGGGCCTGAGAATAAGGAAGAACATACAGAAGACAGTATAAGAACATACACAAGATTTGAGGGAGTTCTTATCCATGACAAAGACTACATCTAGTCCACCCTCACACTTTGTTTTTATGCACTCACTGATGGTCTGAACCATACCCATGGTTCAGCTTTAAAAAGGCACAAAATCTTTTCCTGAGTTTCTGCTTTGGTAAGCTCTAAATCAAAATGGTTGTTTGAGCTGTGAGAAAAAAACAATTACTGCAGGTTTCCACTAGCACCAGTGCATAAGTTCGGACATTTATGGATCTGTTTTGGGAGGTGTAGTAGTAAAACAGTGGAAAGGGGGCAGGGAGCGAGGCTGTCATACTAATTTCAGACCAAAAGTAATGACTTGATTGGAAAGCTTGTTGTTCCTGTAAATTGAAAATCTTGATAGTTGAATTGATATATGGTATTTGTTACTGCCCTTAATATTTGTGTCAGCCAAGACAGGGTGTAGTAAGGAAATAAAATAATCTGGAACCCAGATCAGTGGGAAACATGCTTTCTTAAAAATATTTCTGATGTGTTTTATGTGGTATCCTTGGAAAAATAATATAACAGGACTTGAATCAGGATTTCCATTTCCTTAAGATCAAACAGAGATTTGAATGTGTAACAAATAAACCCATTTATATGAGAAAATTACATCCATCATTTTGCACATTTACAGAACATGATATATAAAACCAGGCAGAGCTCAGTGCACAGTCACAGTCATGACCAAAGTCAAGTTTTGCCCATTTTGCTCTTTATCGGGGAAGAAGTATAAACTGGTGTCTAAGGACACAATCAAGGAGTGTTTGTGGTTAACTGTGCTCCATAGTTAAGGTCACAGAACAGGCTTGAAACTGGGTTTCAGAGGATTTTCATTTTTTTTTTAGTGGGAATTAAAGTTATGAACTGCCTTGGAGGATACACCCAAGTGAACCACCTTTCTGATTCCTTCCTTGCTGGATCAGTACTCCTGCTTCCTGACAAGAGTTTCATCTCAGCCTAAAAGTGGCAACAGCAAAATCCAAACAGGGCATTCATTAAAAGTTTTGTTACTTATAGCACGTTTTTGTTGCACAAAGCTCACCAACAAATAGCTTCCCATATCTGTAGAAACATCTCTGTTTTTTTATTCTAATGAATGTCAATCAGGTTAAGTTATCAAAACCTCTGCATTCCAAATAATTTTCTTTAAAAAGTGGTTCTCTTGATTAATGCTTTTTCTCCCCGAGGAAGTCAGTCTGTTCCAGGAAGTCCAGGCTGTGTGCACAAACAAGACCCACTACTGTAATACTTCAGAACTACTGAATTTGCAATGTAATGATCCTCCTAAACCCCTGTATGGATATAAGAGCAAAGTGCTATTAATCCTGTTGTACAGATGAGAGCTCTTGCTTGAGAACTTTAATAAAGTACCCCCACCCAAGAACAGAGTCAAAGCCTGAGGGTGTCCTTGGGCTGCTTCTCTAGTAAAATGCTCAAGTTGTCCAAGACTTTTCTTCAGAAAGTCGTCAGAGTTTGACCATGAATCATCATAAAAGACCATGTTTGGGAATGAAGCAGCAATGGTATGCAAAAGAATGAAGATTTTTTGCAAACCTTTTGGCAAAAGTATGGGCAACCTTTGAGAACTACTTTTACCATTAGAAAATGCAACAAAAAAGGTGAATCTTGTCTCTCCCAGCACCACTTATCCTTGCTCCAATAAATAAATAATGGTACGAGTGCCATGCAGTGAAGTAGAATGTTTTTCTTGTGCTTTGATCCTAATCTCTAGAGAAATATGTTTACTTTAAGTTTGCTGGAAGCTAGACTTTGTGTTTTGAAGGTCAGCTAAGAAATCTCTGGAGATCTGATGCTATTCACTCCCATGGAATGAAACGCTGAGTCCAGCATTCCAGCTGCTAACTTGAATCCTAGGCACAGGGAAAGACTGCCATGCTGCCATTCCTTGGGAAAAGATGATTTTATTATTTAAATTGGAACATTTTAAATTGGAAGCTAAAGACTGTTGATTTTTATGTACCTGGTTGGCAGGGATACGAGGTATCATTTTTAATGTTAAGAATATTCCAAGAAGGTGCAGAGAGATGTTGCCAAGGATGTGAGGATATTGTAACTAGAGTCCCTGGAGAATGCAGCAGTTTCATGGACTGAATGATAAAAGAGATGAAAATACAAAAAAGAGAGCTGGCTTGTCAGCTTGCTGTTAAAGCAGATTAAGATAGAATTTAGCTACAACAAATTAGGACAGGGACTTTCTGGAGAGTCAAATTATTTCCCATAAAATGCAGAGCATTAGAAGATTTCCAGTGAAGAAAGCTGTAAAAACATGGTTGTGAAGCTGTGAATCCTGATAAATATGGAACCATCAGGAAAATAATGTTTTTGTTTTTTTTTTTTTTTTCTCACTGGAGCTAAAAAAAACCAGAGCTAGAAGGTTAATATACCTTTCAATAATTAATCTTGATGTTTTCCATAAATATATGTTAATCTCCCCGACATCATACAAAAATAAAAAGCCCAGAAACATTCATACTACTCAGAAAGGAATTAGTATAAGCATATGGATGTAGATATGCACATACAGGTAAAAGTGTTCTATCTTTCACTTTGTGGAAATTCTAATGGACTATTTCTTAATCTAAATATACCTGCCACTGAACTTCATCATCTTTTTCTTTAAGAACAAACTAAGGCTCTTTCTTAGAGATGCATAAAGGAAAAAAAAAAAAAAAAAGATGGGGAAAAAAATCTTTTGAACAGCACTGAAGGATAAGAAAAACAATTTGATATCTTATGACAAGGACACCCCTGCAAGCTGCCCTAGTTCATTTTCAGGTAAGTGCATTTTTTTATCTTCTAATACTATTTGCCTTATTTGCATGAATTTGCTGACTTAATTTTCCCTATTTCTATTTTTGTCTCATGCATTTACATACATTAAGGGTTCTGTAATATTTGCTTTTCTAAAAATGGCCAGAGAAGCAATAGGAATTAGGGGCATATATTACAGATCAAGCCAAAGCAAGAACCTACAGGAAAGGAGACACAGATACTAACTCTGAACTATCTTATCTCTGTGGCACAGGCCAGTAATACAGTGTCAGGTCCTGGAAGCATCTGAGTGCAGAGCTGTCACTGTTGAAATTCTCCTTTAAGCAGCCAGGACATATGCCAAACAGGACACAGCTGTAAGAATCCAACTATCCTGCTTCATGGTCCACAAGTGACACTGTTTTGGTGGGGTGTCAAGGCAAAGCAAATATTTTAGAGGTTGGTCTGGTAATTTGTACTGAATTGTACTGTGTTTACACACCCTATGACTACAAGCAAAAAGGGCAAGAGCTATGGCTTAACTAGGGGATCAAGCATCTCAGGAATTTTGTAATTTTTTCCTTAATTGGTATTGCTGTCTGCTTTGTTTACACCATACAAGCTCAAATGGTGTAGTCATCAAAATTCTTCTTTTTTTTTTTTTTTCTGAAATAATTCTTATCCTTATTTTTTACAGGTTTTCACATAGTCTGGTAGAGCCAGAGTTTTCTCCTGTGTCATTATGGAGCTAATTTCTTTCTGACTACTGTCAAATGTATGAAATAAAATGAAGTGATGAAATAATTTCGCTGTGCACTGTTGTAACTTTCAATGTAAAATCCTGTCAGTATTCTTAGTTGTACTTCCCTTATTGAACCAGAAAACAGGTTTGAGGATTGCATCTGTTACAAAGGGCTCATCTGATAAAGAATACTCAAATTAACTGGTGAGTTAGATGGGACAGAGTGGCACCCACTGCAAACTGGCAGATGACACCAAAGTGGGGGGAGAGGCTGATACACCACATGGATGTGCTCTTATCCAGAGGGACCTCCCCATAATTGGAGAAGTGGAGTGACAGGAGGCTCATGAGGTTCAGCAGGGGGAGTTGCAAGGTGATTCTGTGATGGACCACAGAAAATTTATCACTGCTGAAGGGCAAAAGAGGGAGGTCAAAAGTCTCCACAAACCCTCAGTATTCTCTTATGGGCGTTAGAACAGGAGTGGGGCATCCTCATTACGACAAAACAGGTCTCTTGTAGATGACTGTTTTTTTCAAGTACCCTTTCTTGTCTTGACACTCACTTACAATCCATGATTAGGGAATCATGATTGATACTTCAAGAGGTGTTTAAATAAACAGAAAGTGGAAGTCACAAATGAAGACATGCACTGAAGTCCTGATCTGAGACTTCCACCAGTGAGTTCATCCCTATTGTGCAAATCATAGACTCATAGAATTTTAAGGGTTGGAAGGAACCTTAAGGATCATCTGGTTCCAACTCAAATGCCACGGGCAGAGGCACCTCCCACTAGACCAGGCTGCTCAATGTTCCATCCAATCTGGCTGTGAAAACTTCCAGGGGTGGGGCATCCATAATTTCTCTGTGCAACCTGTTCCAGTCCCTCACCACCCTCACAGTGAGAATTTCTTCCTAATGTCTATAATAAGTTTCCCATCTTTCAGTTTGTACCCATTATTCCTTGTCCTATCACTACAGTTCCTGATGAAGTGTCCCTCTCCAGCTTCCCACTAGGCCCCCTTTGGATCCTGGTAGGGAGCAGCATCAGAGAAGCACTTTGGAACCATCTCTGCTAGAACAGGATCTGCACAAAATGCCTGCACAGCTGGGCAGAAGTGCCCCAAGGAAACAGCAGCATCTCAGCCATACACTGACACTACCTGGCAGGGACACACCTCCCTGGAAGTGACACGAGCCTGCCTTTGGGACTGAAACCTTTCACAGGCAAAACAGTCATTATAAGAATGATACCTGTGGTTATATAAGGGTAAGGGAAGTACCTGCAGGTCACCGATCAAAGCAGTCTTGCCTCTAACAAGAAGTAACAGAACTTCAATAGGGAATGCTGATTCTGATAGTAATCTTTAAGATCTTAATGAAAAAAAAAAGTAATTTCTCATCTTTGCAGATGTCCTAGTTGTAGAGACCAGATTTCCCTACCCTTATGTTTTATTTCAGGAATAGCAAGGTGGATGAATATTACTCTGTTGCAATTATTTAAAAAAAAAAAAAAAAAAAACAAAAAAAAACTACAACTGACTACACAGCACAACTTTTTCTAGAAGAGTTATTTAAAGGCCTGTGACCTACTTACTGCTTTAAGAAATAAAATGAGCAAAAATATAAAGATCATCATCAGCAGCAGCATTGTTAGCAACAAGCTAAAATTGGAAAGGATTTTCATTACCCTATTTAAAAAAAGAAAGACTTGCTTCCCCCAAACCCAAACATAAATCCCCCAAATGGCAATCAAGCATCTGCTGCAGTGGCTTTTCCTCTTATCTCCAGCTATGCTATGCCAACCTGATCTAATTTCCTGAGGAAAAATACAGACCGAGAAACAGCACTCTTTTAATAAAAGGATGACACCTTATCAAAATGAAGCAAATCTAAAATTTTCTAGTCTCAGCCTTGTTAAGAGATTGTGATGAGTTAG
This sequence comes from Vidua macroura, assembly GCF_024509145.1. Taxonomy (NCBI): domain Eukaryota; kingdom Metazoa; phylum Chordata; class Aves; order Passeriformes; family Viduidae; genus Vidua; species Vidua macroura. The sequence continues at coordinate 75,940,536 of NC_071573.1, forward strand.
TTGGCATTACAGCTTAGGAAAAGCAAAGGCTACTGTCAGTAGTACTGGTATGTAAGATCCCTACTTCAATTATCCTTGTTTCCAGGTATTTTGATTTGTAGGCCAAATATTCCATAGGCCAGTTTTGCTGCTTGCAGTGCTCCCTCAGGCTTGGCTGCCACCTTCCTATCAAGCTCATCTCTGAAAATAGGGATGATATGGCTCTGCAGACAAGCCCAAAGCTGCTGTTACACCAACAGAAATCATTGTTTGTAAAGCCACTGCTGTACAGTCTGAGAAGTAATGTCCTCCTGTTATATGTGAGATGTTTGGGGTGACCACTGCTGTGCCACTCACTCTCCAATGCTTCCCAAGAGAAAACAGCCTTCCAGATGGGCAATTCCAAGAGGCAGGATCAAGTGATAATGGAATGGTTTGGGTTGGACCCAAACATTTAAGGGACCATAAAGATCATATATTCCCAACCCCCCTGCCATGGACAGGGACTCTTCCCAGCAGACCAGGTTGCTCAGAGCCCTATCCAACCTGGCCTTAAATACTGTCAGGGATGGAACAACTACAGCTTCTCTAGGCAACAAGGAGAGCAGGGGTAAGCAGAAACATTGAAGAGAGCTAGAAACAGCCTGATCTCTACCTATGGACTCTGGATTTTTGATGACAATTAACAGAGTAGGTATGTTTATGACATTTAGCATTAATGATCTCTGCAGTTGCACTGTTTTGGGAATACAGAGATATAATAATAACAGCAGAAGCATATTAAAATACATATTCATATATTGCATCTTCTAGGTAGACAGACCATGAAGCATCTAATCTGGTAAAGAAAATCTGAAAGAAGTGTCACTCTTTGTATTCTACCATTTTTACAGTAATGAACTGGTTTTATGATATAACTGGGACAGATAGTGAGAAAGGTTTCTAGGAGAGCTCACAACAAACAACCAACACGAAAATATGCTGTGGGTACTCTTCAACAGACTTACATGCCTTCCTTCTGCTTCCCTCTAAGTGTTACATGACCTCCTGCTGTGTCCTCTCTTAAAACAGATCACTGTTCTCTTAAAACAGAACACTGACATCCGTGTTCAAATTAATGTAGCTGAATAATTTATCTCAATTCATGGATGTCAATTTAGGTGATTTAATATTTTCTGGATTAGGGTATAATTCTACAGTTTAGGGTGGTTGTGCTTTTATCTATTGGGCAGTGCTATGCACAATTCTGTTATGAAGTCTCAGCATCTGCACCATGGTTGCAGTTACAAATTAGTGCAATTCAGCTGTGTGTGCGTACCACCAGTGATGTGGAATTATAGCAGGGTGGCTTTTTGCTTTTATTTCCTGCCCTCTGTGCTTTAAACACACTGTGGACAGGAAAACCTTATTAGTTTATCTACACAGATGCATCAAGGACAGGCTGCTGGCTCTTGGACTGGGAAAAAAAAAAAAGATTAAATATTCAGATATACACATTCTTTTACATCATGTCCTATATTCACTGTTGATAGTTATCCAGCACATTTCATTCTAGCCCAGTCAAAGGATATATATATGGACTCACAATGGAAAAACACTTTTAGAAGTGGTCTCAGAAAAATAATTTTGAAGACAGTGAATGTTTTTAGGAGAACCCTTTTAGGAGTGGGACTGGTAGAAAAAAAGAGCAGGGAGTGGAGATCTCTGGCTTTCTGTTTGTCCTCTACCAGGGAGGAAAAATAACAGTGTCACTAGGACAAATATAGAAAAAAAAAATGTCGGTGGTTTTCCTTTTTTTTGCTCTTTAAATATGTGGCTTTGTGCATCATCCATTAAGCAGGAAAATTTGTTACTTAAAGACCTCTGGAGTCTTGAGCAGTTGAGTAGATAATGTGCTGTCAAACAAGGCAGGGGATAACATGGCATTGACTGAGTTTTAACTTGAGTCCTCACATCCTGTGACAGCAACAACAACCAGTCCTTACAGACATTCAGCCGTGGGTTGCCACCAGTGACATTTGCCCCCTACTTGAAGCCTTTGTGACTCTTACATTACCTGTTCTACCTTCTTGGGAGATAAAATCTGCAGAACAATTACTTGACTGGGTATCCTAACATTTCCCTCAAGCCTTAAAGTCTCTGCACCACACATTAAACATTTGCTACTTAAAATAGTCTGGAAGTGGCTATGATTTAAAATTAGTAGACCATGATATTCTGTCTTTCTTTATTATGATGTGAGGTTACTGACCCTTCAGTAACTGCCCTGCTGGGATTTTTGTAATGTCCTGTAATGCGAAAAAGTCTTTGTTGTTGTTGTTGTTTTGTTTTTGGCACCATGACTTCAGAGTGAATTTCTTTCTATGATGATAAATACACACTATCTAAAAATCAGTTCCAGTGTAGGATTGACCTTATCTGATTGAAGAAAAATTAAGGCTAAAGTTTATTTGAACACCCAAGACAGTCAACATTTGCTTCAGACAAATAAAACCCACCACTAAATCTTAGAATGCTGGAGGAAATTTGATAAGAATGAAGAAATTCCTTTCTAACATCAAGGAACATTTTAAGAACATGTAATTTAACTCAAGGATATTGTGGAACAGTGAGCCCACTGATACCAGTAGAGTCTGACCAGCTGTGGTGAAAAAGGTTCGTCTGAGGAGGGGGGAGTGGAACACAGTGGCAGAAACTGCATCAAGGAAGAAACACAATCCAAAGATTTTCTGCTAATTTATATAAAATTTATTTAAAGTTTTCAGTAAAAAGTCTAAGCAAGTGATCAAACAAATCAAGAATTCTGCTACTGTATTTTTTAAAAATCCAACAAACCCAAACTGTTTGAGCTTTTAACTTGAAATATTTCTCAATGCTCTTCAACTGTCAAGCATTAAGCTAAACAATGATTACCAATGAGAAGACCAGCATGAAATAGTTTTTACTCTAAACATTTTTTCCCATGCAAGTTAGATTTTTGAACTCTAATTATGCCACAGTTTTGCATGCTTTAGCACATAAATGAATCATGATATGGCTGAATTTGAAATTTGAAGAGCTCACTTGAGAAAGACTGAACTTGATAAGCATGTTTAAGCCTAATACTGTTATGGGCTTCTGATAAATAGAATTAAACCTAAACCTCTGAGGTATTTTACAGCCTTTCAAAGGTTTCAGAATGCTTTTCTAACAACAATAATAAAGTAATCCTAAAACACATTTGTGAGTTACTTGTCTACAGAAAAGGTTAATACTTGTCAAAGCAAAGTAATTGACTTTCTCAAGGTCAGAGAGCAAACCTGGGACAGTGGGAACAAAAGAAGCCATTCACTGCACCTTTGCCATGAGCTGGGTCTGCTCATCAGGCTGCATCCATGGCACTGGCCTGGGATAGTTAAAAGCAGTGTACAAAGGTTGCCAGCTGGTGAACTCCCAGTGCTAGAGGTAGAAAACACTTCCAAATTTAGCCAAAGCAATAAAATGTTCCAGTTGCGCACTTTGCAGTTGTTCTTTATAACCCTGAGGTTATGATGAATATTCTTATGCAAAATGTTCTGTCAACAACTACACCATCCTCTGGCACTTGGCCATTCTTGCTGTTAATTGTGCTATCTATGCACAAAGACACATTACAGGAAGATTAATATTTTTCTGACTGATAAAGCCTCTTAAGTGTGAGGCCAGTGACCAGCTTGGACAGCCTGCTCAGATAAATTACCCACACTATGCTGAGATGTGCAAGAATTAACCAGTCCTTTTACATGGACCTTGAACAAATTCAAAGGCTGGAAGAAGCCTTTGAATTCATAGCTGGGAAGAAAAGTAGCATACTAGCATGAATGAAGTAGAATAAAAAAAAAACTCTTAAGTTTAAGAAAGGAGAACAAGTAGGGACGATAGCTGACATGTACTACATGGCAACAGAGAATGGGGATATTCACAAAAACTAGCTTAAACCTGGTGAAGCTAATGAGTAAAGCACTTTTTTTTTTTAGCTAAAGGACAGATCCAAATTCCTCTTTAGGGTGACTTCTAGCAGAAATTAAACTTAGCCATCATTATGAAGGAACTAAGGCAGTGTAGCTTCCCTTTGTGAGTCTTGTCCTTCCCTTTATCTCTGCTACAGAATTTCTATCATGGGGCTTTATTAACTTGTTTTCTTGGAGTCATGTTTGCATATTTCCACAAAAATGTCCTTACTTGATCCCTCTGACATTTTACAGGAAAACACAAATGTATGAAACAAGGAGCTCACAGCCTCCTTTCTCATAAGAGCTGCATGCCCTGTTCCCAAAAGAATGAATTCAGCTGCAGCCGCCCAATTGGAGCATCAGCAGCATTTCACCACACCAGCTTCCAATCTTAGGGCTCTAGAGATTTTGATAGAACAATCGAACTAGAAATTATTAATTTATGAGCATCATTTACCCTAAATTGGCAGGGAAGTGTGAAGTAAAACTCCTCTCGGATTTACTCTCCAGGTGATCTAGAAGCCTTAACAGAACCTAGAGCTTGAGTCGGCAGGAGGGCTGCTCCTTCCAACAGGTTTGGAATTTCATCCTCTGATTTTGGGCTTGATGTTTGGAAGCATGCTGGTTAAAATATTTCTTTCTGTCTGTCCATGGTTAGGTAATACTGAAAGTTTTTAACAGTTCTTTCAAGAAATAAAACTCTGGTAGGGAAAAGAAAGGAAAAAAGCTGGGATTAAGAGCCGATGGAACACACGTCTTACCATGCTAACCAAAAAAATACATGCTTTACAAATTATGACTGCCTGCAAATAATTTGGAGACACGATACATCAGAATCTCCTTCAAGCAGCTTTTGAATTCGTTTTTCTCTAACCCTGCAAGTTAGTATCATCCCAATATTCTACCAATTAAACACCCTTGAGTCAAAGTGATTTTCCTGATCCTGCAGTAAAATTACATGGGATGACCATCAGCAATCTGTAATAATGTTAATATATTAAATTCACTACATTTTGTTCTGTACAAATAACAACTTGTTGCACAGAGAGAAGAAAAATATTAAAACAAACAAAAAAAATGGCATCTGAAACTTAAATTCTAAATGTAAATTCCAAAAAAAATTATGATCCTAAAAATGAAGAAAGATAAAGTGAAGAAGACACAAAGTGTCTTATGGAGGGAGAATTTGGAGATGATACTTGTTGTTTACAGCAATATTTTGACTACTTATAAAAGCCAGTTTGGAAACTGTTTTTCTTCCAAAATCAAGAACAATCCACATTAGGTGTTAAAAATACTCATGCTAGAAACAAGTGACCTAACAGAAAAGACACTATCCAGAATTTTTTTTGTTGCAAAAGCAAATGAAATCTTGAAAAGTGATAAAAATGTATTGGGAAAAAGCATACTCATTTTTTGTTGGGTGATTCTTTGGAGTAAACAAAACTCATCCTAATCTCTTTACAAAGGAAACCCCAGACAATCTTTCCGCAAATTAGTGGGTGAGCCAATTACTACAATGAAAAGAATAAAAAATTAATTTTAATTTTTTAACAAACTCTATCTCTTTAGGTACACAAAATTAAAAACATACTATATATGTGGAAGTCTGCATCTAATTTATTCAGCAGTTTTGTTAGAAAAAACTTCCTGCATACTTGCTCAAAATTTTAAGTACCTCCTATACTAACAAGTTTAAAGCTTATTAGATAAAGGAATAATGGAAAAAAGCCTCAATACTCACATTCAGTTTTAAGCTGCTTCTCTCGGTAACTTGCGCAGCAAAATAAAGGAAGAAATAATTACATGTCTTCACAGAAACAAGCATCCATCAAGTCCAAAAGAAACAGAACACTTTGCCAGAGCTATTTGAGGGTCTCATCAGAATTTGCCTGGATGGGGGAAGGCTGAGGGTCAGTTTGTTTCCCTTAGACCTCATGACATGCAAATATCTGGCTGCCTCACCACTGAATCAAATCATTCTTTGACATACTGTGTTTACAAATGGCAAATACATACCATGTAGGAGGTTCTTAAAGGAACATATTTCTGAGAGTTCTCAAAAGGAAAAAGGCATTTCTGTTAAAAAAACAAAACTGTTCAGTTCAAGGGCAAAAAGAAAGTAAGATGGAACATTATTTGTCCCCAGATACACACTGGTTCATGCATAATGATTCCAAAAGGCCTCATGTGGGCTTGTAAATCAGAAAAGGAAAAGAAAAGTTGCAATTACTAAAGTCTGATTGTTGTGTACAGGAAAGAATCCCAGGGGGGAGGGGGGCAGGAAAAAAACCTCCTCCAGTTTCAGGAAAGACATTCAGGGACACAGCAGAACTCAAAATTCTGACATGCCTTAAGCATTTTCTGCGCTGTTATGATTTGCTGCTTTCCACCAGGTGGGAAGTTGTTCACAAGGATTACCATCAGTGTGGCAGCAATGGACTCCTCTAGGCTTTCTCTCAGTATTTCCCAGTATTTCTGGCTTTTGAGTCACAGCCACCTCCTTTACTTTCTACTTGGGCCCAACAGGGGCCAGCTTTCATAGAGAGGCTCCTGCATGCACAGAGCATTCAGAGGTCCTTGTACTTTGCATACAACTCTAAGCAGATCTTTAACCAAATGCAGCTGAAAGTAAGGATATTGTGTCCATTTAAAAAAGCAGGCTGAAGTTAGGCAGAGTGAAGAAAGGATGGCTGCCTGTGGTATGAACCACAACTGACCTCAAGGCAGATTTTTCCACAACCAAGAGCCAATAGATCTGAATCACTTGGTCTATAATGTCAAGTGGGTGGGAGCTGTTCAGTATCACAGATAGAAGAAAGAAGGAAATGTTTGAATGGTTTAAATATGTATTACGTTATCTGAGTACTTTGGTAAAATTGCCAAATCTGGACATCTTCTGGAGGCTGTGTCTAGACAGTGTCTCACAGTTAAGACTGATCCCCTGACTACTATTGCCAAGACCTGATGATCTACAAGCTTGTAGTCTTGTTAAACCTCTTCAGACACACAGTCATTACTTAAACAAGACTGATCTCTTTCTTCCTATTTTAATTTGTGCTGCAAGCCTTATTTTTATCAAGCACCTTTCATTTCAAGCCTGTGATTTTAGCAGATTGAGGAGAGAGAGGACCAGTTAGGTGTGAATTTGAGTCTAGAATGAGAATCGTAAATAGTTTTCACTTGTCTTCCTTCCAGAAAGAAAAAAACCCGATAGTATAGTACCAAGCACCTTTTCAAGTTCATAAGTCAGAACCAGAGAGAAGTATTTCTCAAGCAGATCTGTTGAGAGAGCTAATGACACTTAGAAATACTAACACAATATGTTCTTGCCATCAAGGACAAGAAGTTCAGAAACGTCCTATAGCACATCACTTTTCTTATGCTTCAAAGAATACCATCAAATTTGTCTAAGCTGTAGATAGAGATAACAACTGTATTCATAGAAGACAAGCCCAGAGAAACATCTAAAACAGAATCAGGGTTTTTCCCAACAGGTATAAATTAAGTACAAATGAGGAGGTCAGCAAAATCCTGTTGTTTCTTCAGACTATCAATTCGAAGATGTCTCTTACAGCTCCTGCAGCACTTCTTGAACTTCCTGAAATACAAAGTAGCTTATTTTATCTGTCTCCCAACATGACCTGTCTTGATGTACCTTCTTCTTCATGTTGAAGGTTTGGGAAATTCATCAAGCAAATGGTGGTTCTCCTTAAACTACTCAGGTTACTCGGGTTCCAATTTAGAATATTCATAATTTAAAGAACAAAACTGCATTCCTTAACGATTCCTAAAGAAAAACCTCTTTTTTCCTGACGAAATATCTTTGGTATTTACTGAATATGTTCTGTTATTTGGGTTAGCAGAGAGTATCTATAATAATAAAGTCCAATTGTTGTTCAAAATGTTTGGCCAACATGGATTTGGAGGCTCAGAAAGCACTCAAACGAGAAATACTACATGTCTTGTTCTTATATTCCTCTCTAAGCACCCACTTTGGCCTCTGCTGGAGACACAATTCTGGGCTACACTGACCTTCAGTCTGACCCACCACAGTCACTCTTCCATCATCTGCAAGAGTACTAAACTTCCTATTAAACAAGAAACCCCAATCTACCCATATTTGTAGAAAGTCCCATTTTCTTGGCCTACTGTTACTAGGAAAAACATTCAAGGAGAAACCACCGCTTGAGTAGCCTTACTCATGAGCCTACAGAGAACAGAACTACTGTAGTTTTATCTGAACAAGCTCTCGGATTCATGCTGACAACAAAACCCACTGATATTATTTAGAAACCTGTACCAAATTTTTTAAGAAGCTGCAAGAGTTTCAACGAAGAGTTGAAAGTTCTAACAGAGCAACAATTTTCTCAGTTCCAGCACATCTGCAAGCAGCCAACAAGAGTCATCTTTTGCCATTTAAAAAGAAGGAAAGGCAAAGCTGTTGCTGAGACAGGTATTACTCTACCTATGGCTAATGCATCCTCTCCAGTCTGAGTAGCAGCAAACAAGGTCATGAGAACATTTGTAAGTGGTTATGTATAGACACATACATGCGTCTATACATGTCAGTTTATGAGATTAAAAATATAATGGTGGTGTTTAGACAGCATAAGTGAAGGTGAGTGGCTGACACTAACACTTGAAACCAGAGTAAAAGTATTAATTGGCATACTTTGTAGTGCCTTTCATTTTCCTAGATATTCCAAAGGGCAGTTTTGTTTTTTGAACTGCACCTCTGATTTGTAAGACATTACTCTTCCTCCCACATACATTCCTCCTAGGGAGAGGAAAAAAAACCTGTGAATTAGCAAAATTCCTTCTTTTTCCTTCAGAAGATATACTTCTATATCATAAAGAGTGAATTTCCAAATCACGAAAAAATTGGAAAAACTGGGACAGTTTTCCAACCATGTCTCCTTGAATTCTGTTAGTAACCAGAAGATATCACTGAACTGTAGTGTTTCCATTGTATCTACTTCAAAGAATCTATTTTTTTAATCCTTTTATAACACAGGCTGGAATATAGCAAGTTGAACACATGATAAAGTGAATTCTGCAGTAAGTTCATTATTATACCAACATAAAACTGTATCAAACAGAAATACAGGGACACTCAGAACTGTGTGTTAAGTCTAATATTACCTATTGCAAGATGATCAAACACTGCTGAAGTCAACAGAATGCTCTTCAAATACTTCACAATTTAATGTTATTAAAATAATTTCTTATTTGCATACAGAATTTCATATAGTATATTATTTACAAAAGAGCTCAATGTCATATAAAATTGTTTACATTCATTATAGGAACTTATTAATTATACTGGATAAATAACACGAAATCAAACCTATTCCTGGTATACAAACTATTTCTTAAACAAGTTCAACAACCTGAATATTTATTGTCTTTTATTCCCCACTGTCTTTTACTGTCAGCTGTTATAACCTCCCACCAAGGAAAGAGAAACAACTACCTTTGCTTCTGCCTTACAATTCCAAACTGTTCTTGCCTCATAGCTGATAAAAGATCAGCATTGGCATGAACATTGTTAAACATTACTGCCTTTTAAATATGTGTAATATTCTATTGTTTACATCACCAAAATTACCTTAACATTTGTTACTCTGTTACTGGGGTTCCATACCTGGCCTCTTTTAACTTTCAATTGTTGCAATTTCAGGCTTGGAAATGTTTAGGATTAAGCCGACAAGAACGTCAATTGTTGGAAAACAGAAAAATTTGAATGGAGCAGAATTTGCACAGAATTTGCCCTCTTTGAGCACTAATTTTGGCAAGGATGGGTGAATGACATTTTTAGTGAAAAGAAAGTTTTTCATCTCTTATTACTCAACCTTGTTGTTATGCAAACCCCATGAAACTACATACATGAAATCCATGGGTATTACTGAAGTAATAGAACTTAGATATTTCAAGTTTGAAAATTATCTTCTCTTAAAAATAAATTTAGAAGTATATTTGCCATACAAGAATTATGGCATTAATAGTGATAGAACTCAATTTTTCACTTTTTTTTTGTACTTTCCTGAAGACATAAAGTACTGTTAATGTAAAAATAAGGCTCACAAAAAACTTGAGGGAAGCAATATTTCTGTTGATGAAGTTTATGTAGAAAGATCATGAACTAAATCATTTTTAAGAAACTCAGGATAAAGAGAAGACCACAAGTTCTCTCAAGAGCTGACAGAATGCAAATAAATATTTCTATCTGCTATTGGAACTGGTCTAAGCACTCAACAAGTCTGCTGAATAAACACATGGCATGTACAATATGGCAAATGTAACAGGATTTATCTGCTTCCAAAATGCCAATGCAAAAGAGAGTCACCTTTTCTGAATTACAAGTTTTAAATGAACAGCTATTTCAGACATTAGCAAATAGATCAGTAGTATCAGTGTGCTGATGTTCATGAACTTGAATGTTCATGAAACTCACATTAGTAGTGGGTCATTTCCCTTAAGTTTATTAATATCCACTCATACTCAAATTGTTTTTACTGTTGCAGTCCAGTGAACAGAAACTGAAAACATCCACTAATGATACCAGAGTAAAGACGGCCCTTGCTGGTGTGCTGCTGGGTATCAGAATATGTTTTAAAACCAGTATTTGATATTAAGATAGACAGGCTTATATGCAACCCTTATCTCAGAGAACTAAAACTATCAGCCTGTGTGTGTATGGAACAAAATACACTGTTATTTGAAGAGTAATTTCTTGAGGTCTCACATGAGGATGCCAATAAACACCCACTGGTTTTGTACCCAAAGCATCCATAACTGTGCTCTGCCACACCTACATTAATGTGTTTTCAAAGTACACTATAGAAGTAACAAAATTCCACTTGCCACCATCACCCAGGAACTGTATTCCCTGGCTGTGATTTGAAAACTACTAGAGGCCAAATTTAAAGTCTGTCAAGCATTTCCTGTTGTCCCTTTTTTTCAGCATAAAAGAAAGTCTGACTCTATCTTGGAGGCGGATGTGCTGAATAACAGTTTTATTCCTCTGTTACAGAAAATTTCCTAGGTCTGAGAACAAGATCTTTGATAGAGGTAGTGATTTTCTGGAGTTCTTTTCGAATGCTTTCTGCTCCTTCCTCCTCTTCCATGTTATCTTTGTTATCACTGTCTCCGTGTTCAGCTTTCTTAGTCTGGCTGGTCAATTGTTTCACCACTAATCCATGGTATTTGACTATCAGCGAATACTGGTCCTGACAGCAAAAGATGAGAACAAACCCAGGGGGTGTCAATGTTACAGAAAAGGTAGACAGACCTATAATTAAAGATGTAATTTTTTAAAAAACATTTTCCCATATGGGGCAAAGAGATTTAGTGATACAGAAATATATTTCTAATGAAGTATTTGACAACATAAATTCCAAGAGACATTCAAAGAGGCAGAAAACTGAAAGTGCATCCAAGTGCCGCAAAAACAGGACAATAAACCACTGAAGCATGAAAGCAATGCAGTTAGTAAACATCATCAGTTTCAGCAGTATAAAATACAGAATTTCAATGTATTTGCTCTTGAAGAGGTACATCTTTCTTTAAAACTGGATTAGGAAAGTTTAAAAAGCAACCATGCTCTAGCTCAGAGGAAAGATGTAAAAATGTTCAGTTGTAAGAATTATAACAACCCCCAAGAAAGAGCTGTCTCACAGTTCAGTCAAAGGATTAATAACAGATTGATTTTTAATTTATAAAAAAAAAAAAATGATGACAGATCTCTGAAGAGGTTGATTTGCAATGCAGTACAGATCAGAGGAATTGTATATCCTGCACATAAAGTAATGTTTAGGCATGAAATCCAACAGTGTCAGGTTTATGCAACAAAAATAATGTAAGGCACAATTTTCATGCTCTGTCATAGAAAAAAGGTAATTTCCCCTTAAAAAGCTAGAAAATAATACCTCTGGGATCCTGCCACTTAGGAAATTAATGATCTGTGGTACTGATCTTCCTGGTGCATGAAGCATGCAGTGAGTTGAAAACTGAAATAACAATACTGATGTCAGGTGCAGAACAAGAGCTGGATCTTCTGTGACTTTGAGCTGCTCAATCAGAGCTTGTCTATGCTGAAATAGGACTTGCCTAAGGAATAAGAATATATTAAACAAAAATATGATTCTATGATTTTATCACATAGTAGTTGATCACAGATGCTAAAACTTATTTAACATTAATTAATTTTAATTTTCTCCTCTGACCATTTATTTATGTGGAATTCCAAAACGTTAATTGAAAAAAAAAAAACCCAAAAAACTATGACTGGCATAGCTCAGATTTTGAAAGACCCCTAGGGAACTTATATTGCAGAAAAGTAGTGAGCCAACAAAATTAGCTAAATGTGAATTCTCCTCTTCTCCTTCTCCCATGGATTTAGAACTTCTTGACTTTCTGTTTTCCAGATAAGCAGTCTGGAAAGACGGACTGCCTCTTACCCACTGAGTATGGCTGCTCCCATACTAACCACCCCACATTTGTGCAGCAATATAGGCACATTTCATAGAATAAATAAAATTAAGGTACCTTTCCTTCTTTTTGTCTCCTTTTTTCACCATAACACCACAAATATCCACTGCAGAGTCAAGGCACGAAAGAAAATCTTCTATACTCTATTAAAAATAATAGAAATATTTAATCTGTGTTTGCAGATTATAAACAAGTTTAACTATTGTTCACAATTAATCACACAAATGATATTTCAATACACTTGAAATAAACTATAGAAGAAAAAGCAACATGTATTTAGTAGAAATTATCTTTGTTCATTTTACAACAGTTCATATACTTAAATATTAACCCACACTGTAATTAATTAGTCTTGTAAATAATATTAAAAATGAATATATGTTCTACAATTATTTACAGATGTGTTTTTTATTAAGAAACACCTCAATACGGCCTTTTACATAAAAGAATTAATAAATAACTCTCCTTGTGCCTACACTGCCATAATCTAAACATTTGAGGTTTTTTTTAAATATAGATAATTTTACTAGTTAAGAAATACATGGAAGAACAAGCAAGAACTCTGGAAACAAAATACAAGAAACCACTGGAGATTCTCGCTCCGTTTTCACTCCTCTCACCTGCCCATGAAAGGCACACTGGATTCCATATGGCAGCAAGGAGCCAAAGGTGACTATCAGTATCAAAATGTAATATCACCTTTCCATCTGAAAATTCACAGATACAAAAACACACTTTCTCTCACTGCCTGACACAAATACAAAAGATTATTTTGCCTTCAACCTTCATAGCAGCAGTGGTTACATACTACTATGTGTGGGTCAGCTATTTATTAGCATTATATCAGCAAACCAGAAAATCTGAACTTGATTTTTACCTTGCCATTCAGAGAAGTATGCAGTTTAGTTAAAGGACCTTTAGTATCTTCTGGCAGTTTACCTAAAATCTTGATTCTGCCCTGTATGGAACAAGAATGGAAATACTCTGTAATATTAATAATCTTTTTAGATGTAGGCATATTTCAACTGAAGCAATTACTTATTGAACAAACATCACTGATCTACTTGAGACTGCTAGAAAGCAACTTTTATTTCTGTACCTCACTTGTGATTGTAGAGTAATTTTCTGTTGTCATCATTGACTCAGATGCCAAGAAGTTGAAAACCAGATTTGTAATGTCTGTACACAGAGTCTTCAACAGGTGTTTGGCAAGGTTAGTCTGAGTATCATCTGTTAAAACAAATAAGTGATTAAAGTAATTTATTATAGTTAGCTGATTCCTATGATGTCATCACAGCACCTTCCTACCTGTGGACTCTATCAACCACGAGTTCTATGAGAAAGTTATCTGGACACATGAAGATAATATCCCTCATGTGCTGTGACATTCTTATGGAATGCTGTTCAGTGAAAAATGTGAGCTTTCAGGTCTGTAAGAACATTTTAATGCATTGCTAGTATTTCAAATATGTATCTGTATAAGCAGTAAACAACCCTGTACAATCCTCCTGAACCATTGCTACTGATCAAGTCAAGAGTACACAAAAGAAAATTCTGCAGGACAAGCAGTTAAATAGAAGAACAGCCATGTGGCTTTTAAGACTGAAATACAAGAATTTGGAAAAAAAAGAGGCTACAGAATACATGTCCAAGAACCAAGGCTAATGGGAAATAATTCTATAAATTCCAAAATACAGGAATATCAGGTTGCTTTGCTAGTGTTTCCTTCTGCTAGAAGATTTCCACAGGGAAAACTCCAGGAGAAAGCTGAATACAGCAGAGCATCTTGGAAATGTCTACAGTATTTTCCTAATGCTAACTTTTCTGTCATGCCTTACAGAATAACCCTCTGCAAAACAAATCTGACAGACTATCCTCAAGCAGCAGCTCCTTTCAGTATCAAACCTATGAGGTTTAAACAGCAGCTTCTTAGAATCAGGTGGTATTCAATTTTTTCATTAGTGGCACAGGTAACAGAATAAAATGAGCTTACTAATATTTTCCTTTTTTTTTTTATCTGGACAGTGAAAAACTGGAAGCAATGCAAACACTTGGGAAGGAAAGACAAGAACACAGTTACCTTAACATAAGATATAACAGAATATGGATATGAAATAAAAATAATCTATTTTAATTACTGTGCAAAGCTATGCACTTCAGCATAAAGGCAGTATTAGGCATACTAAACACATCTCTAGTTTTTTCTTTCTAGATTTTCCTTTTTAAACTCTTGGCCTGTCTGACCTTTAATGCAGATTCTGGAATAAATTTAACATCCTTGAAGGAGCATAATAATTTTTCAAAGTATGTATTTTGTACCTGTGAAATGCTTTGCTCCCTTTTCAAACAACCTAATGTTGTTGTACAGGTTTGAGAATTCCTCCTGCAAGTCCTTCATAGCCTGTCTTCTGTTGGCTCCAGAGGAAGATGTTGAAGATGTAAAAACAGAGCGCACAACTTCCTGGTAAGTTTTTGTCAAAGGTCTTAAAACAGGAAAGAAAAAAGGAGCAAACACTCAGCAATGTGTGAAACTGTACAAGGTTTTCCCAAATATATCAGACACAGAGAAAACAACCAATTATGTGTAAATGATGGGGACATGAATGCTACAGAATGGTGAGGTAAACAAAAAGCAAATTATGATAATCAGAAAAAAATCCACGAGGAAATTAAAATATACTTAATGGCAGATAGTCTAATGTTATAGTATGTATGGTATGCAGATGTATGCCACGGTTTTAACTCTTCACAACTCCTCAATGGAAATAAGGTGAAAGATTAAAGGATTTCCAGAAGCAATGCTATTCACCAACTTTCAAGAGCCTCTGGACAAATTTCTAAAGATGCAGTAACTACAGCACTCCAGGTTTATTCAAGCTTGGCTATTACAGTCTTATGTTCCTTTTGCTCTGAACACACATATTCACATTCTCTTTGGTATAGAACATCTTTTAAAAGTTATTAATCTTTGCATAGCTCAGTTTGTTGACATAACTTACTACACAGCTCTCATGAAACATGAACCAAAGGCTGTCCAGAAAATGGGACTCATGAAACCCTAGCATGGATCATTGTAAGGGAGGAAAATGAAGCTGAAAATGAGCTTGCAGGACCATGTACTTCTAAGCAGAAGCACATTCCTGTGTCAGCACAGCTTTTTAACACATAACACAGAGCTGTACAGAAAAAGAATATTGTGGTTCATGTCTATCAAAAAGGCACTCTTTTCTAAGTAAGAAAACAGACTGAAGTGTAGATTCATCTGAAGCGAATCACAAATTTCCTAACTCCAGCTGAATTATTGAAATTACCTTCTTAGATGTTCAGCAATTTCTGTAATAAGCTCTTCAGGGCAATCCTGCATGTGGGTCTTTAAAACATCCTCAATTTCCTCTTGTGACATGAAAGAGAACTCCAGTTTCTTATTCCTACCTGTAGTGGCCATAAACAACACTCACTGAGAAAACATTCCATTTAGTATTGCTGCAATTACTTGGTGGCATGAGACACTGGAAAGCCTCAAAATCCAAACATCACAGAAAAAATGCTTATCAACACTGGAAAAACCGGGATGATTACATATGACAGTTGAATTTTACACATACAAAAAACTGACAAAATTTCTCTTTTGATCACTTAGAAGTTTCTGCAATAAGACAACTGAAGTAGTGTATGAGGATATGCATTTTTGGTGATATTCTTTTCAGTCTGCTTGGCCCATGAGTCTAGAAACCATAATGCCACCAAGACCAAGTAGAACTTAAAGTGACAAAACTTCCTACTTGAAGTATTTCACAACACTATTGTTTTTATTTTTTTAAACTCCATTTAGTAAGGTACGCAATCACAAAACACAGTTATTGAGGTTACAGCATAAAATCTGAAACATGATAAATTAAACCAGACAAGGTGTTCCAGTAATAAAAGCAACTTACATGCATACAGTTTATTGCATCTGTATTTAGGTTTTGCACAAAACGTGAACTTTTCCTGGGTGCTGTAGAATTTTTACATATAAGAATGCGGTCAGAATGATGACAGAGAACCAGAAAAGGACATGTTCCAACCTTAAAACAGGCTTATTGTGTGTATAAGTATGGAGATCAATGATGTTTCTTGCTGTGCCATGGCAGTAATGAACATACAAGGCTTATAAACAAGTGAAATGGGAGGTTAAATCAGGTTTTAAAAAGGATCTTATTTACATTTGAATGGTTTCATCTGAGTTTACCTTGAGATTGTGGTTCAAGCTATTTATCATAGTACACCAATACAAGCAGCAACAAGGGCAAAACAGAAATCCTACAACAAAACCCAAAAGTGACTGAACATTGTTTTACTCAGTAACTGAATAGTCCTGAAAAATAATTCAATTTATATGTGAACTACAGTACTCTCTGAGAGCAGTATCAAACAAAATTACTACACTGTATTTCACACGTCAAATATCATGCCTCAAAGTATTTTTGAGTCAGTATTGAAAATCTGGACCCTACATATAAAATGGAAGCACACATTTCTGGTTCTCCATTGAACAAATGAAAGAACACGATTGCTTCATTTGCAATCACTGCTTGCTCTAAATCTAACAATGCTTTTACTTAGCAAGCACGGTCCTTTTAATAGTGAAGGTAGAGAAATAGGCACCAATAAGGAGTGATATTAAAACTATCAAACATTAGTTTTGACTGTGTATTTTATTCCTATGAAGAAAAAAACTGTTTGATTGCTATGATTTGTCAATTTAGGCCATTCATTTATCATACACTAAGCAGCACGTGTTACAAAATCAAGTGCAATGTTCACCCCAAAATCTACAGCATTTCCTACATAAAAGAATAAATATAAAATGGTATTATTTCCTTGACTTAAATTTCTTTTTTAAAGACTAAGTTATACTGTTCAGTGAACATTTAATGTCCATTTAATTTAAATAGCAACATCAGACCCACAGATACAATTTTAACTAAATAGTGTTCTCATCATCTTGGCATTTTAGCTGACCTTATCTAAACAGTGGGGGAAGAACACACATGTAGAAAAAAAAGCAAGTAGTAAAACCATGTTGAATAGATATGAATAGATAGTGCCTAAAATAAAATGACAAACCTGTGGCAGTCCCTTGTGACTCTTCATCGCTGTCAGCATCCTTTCTTCCTTTCTTCTTGGCTTTCTTAATCTTTATCTCTCTGGCATTCCCACCACCTCCGCCTCTCACGCTTCCACTGCCCTCTGGTGGGGAATTACTTGCTTAGTACACAGGAAAGTTGTAGCACTTAAAAAGTTTACAATACCATGGTAAATTATCTATGTTACTTGTTAATGCTGGGTTGAAAACCACAACTTGATTCTAAACATAACTTAGAACACATATTTCAGAATCTTAGGGCCATAAGTTTCATTCTTAAGAAAAAAAAAAGCAACTGAGGCAAAGCTTTGTTAAAGCTAATGTCATTAATAAAAACAAACACTAATACCAAATGAAAATATAATTAAAAAAAAGAAAGAATAAAAAGAGCACTATCTTGCTTCAGCTAAAAACAGATGAGATACCAGAGTCCACAATGTAGTGGAGGATTTTCTGTCAGCTGAAAATAGCATCTTAGTAAGCATTTAACACTTTTATTCAATGATGCTAAATAACTGAGTTTATAAAAACTATTTTAGATAATGTAACTTTGTGAATTTTCAGAGAAAGAATCCTACACTATATACACAAATATACCTATTTACTCAAAATATAATTGGAAGCACACATTCAATTAACTAGAGCACTCAATCTTTTTTGACTTTTCCTAGATGACTATAGAGCAATGGGATGTTCCAGTTCTGACACATATAACAAATTACTTTGTTCAGAAGTCCTGCAATCAAGGTATGCTCTTTGTTCCCTTTTTCACAGCATCTTCTGTTATTTTTTCACTTGGAAGAAATTTAAACTCCATGGTGCCATACATATATACACTATGCCTTGAGAAATTGGGTGTTTTTTCCATTTAAATATGGTCCAAGGTTTGAAGTAACTACATTATGTAACTACTGTTGTTTAAAGAAAGGAAACACAAAGAAATGGTGCTCTTACATAAAAAGCTAACTGCATCTGTTACATGCCATTGATGGATTTTTAATCATTACTTTTCAGGAACAGCCAAAAAAAAATAGTGCTTTTCACAGACTTACTTGAAATGTGATTGCATTACAGTAATTACATTACATAAAACTGTTATGCTGGGGTGTTTTTAGGTAATGCACATAACAGTTCACAATAAAACATTTCAGGGTAGTGCTTGCTGATGGTGCAGCATGTTACCTGTGGGTATGAATTTGTCTAGACTCGTAGTACAGGCTCAGAAGAGCCTCACTCCTCAGAGGGCTGGAAAGCGAAGTCTTTCTATTATGACAGTTCAATTAAAGAGCCATGCTTCTCTACCTTAGCTATGGCCTAGAAAAATCTGCCATCTCTTGTGCCAAGAATAAGTTTAATTTCCATGTCAACTCAGGCCTAGTCATGCTTTTTTTTTTTAAGAGTAGAATGTTCTACTTTGCAGACGAGTATATTCAATCAAGCCAGATGAATCAGTGCTCTAATTCTCTTTCTTTCAGTAGCACACTCTGCAAGTGAGTTCAACACAGATTGCTCAGCTGTGTTGTAGCAGCATAAGAGCCACATAAAGGTTTTGGGATTCACAGTCTTCAGACTGAATGCTGTTTTAAAAATCATAAGTTTCAAGGGTTAAATCCACACATTTTTATTCTTCCTTCAACTGAAATCTATTCCAAACAGTCACCACACAAATGGTGTAAGGTTTGGGATTAATTTAATCCAGGATATACCTCAAAGTAAACTGTCTTAATCTCCAAGTAACTGTTACATGGGCAAAACCAGAAAATTCTAGGGCATGGTTTTCTCAGAAAAGATGACAAGTATTCTTCAAAAAAAAAAACCCCAAAAATTCATTCTCAGTTTAGACAAAGTTATTTTGGAATTAACAACTCAAGGCTAATAATAAGAAACATATTACTTTTCCTGGACCCCTGAGAAATGGAGACTAAAATTTTACCTATACTGTGTAATAAAACATGGCACAGAGGTCCCTGAGCTAATACTGGTTTTATTCAGTCTTATGTGATCACACTGTATAAAATAATAAATGAACCCAGGAAACAGTTACCTTGCATTGAACTAACTCAAGAGACTTTTATAGTGCTTCCTCTGCATTTCTAAGTCTGAAATTAGCTCTCATGGGCATAGCTGAGATGTATGCACATGCACAGTATAATGGTAAGAGGTTGGTTTATTTCTTAAATATCTTAAGCAATGAACTGGAAGCATGTAATGGACTAAAAAAACCACTAATTTTATATTTGAGTATTTCAAAGATAAAACAAGGTGGGTTTATTTTCTTTTTTTTTGCTTTAGCTGAATATTGATGTTTACCTGTTGCTTTCTTTCTTCTTTCATCCTTTTTGTCTTTTTTATTAGCATATGAGTTCTCTAAACAAGAAGCCTGTTTTAAATCTTCTTCAGTGACTAAATTAACAGGGTTGTTTTTAATTTCCTAAAATGAAGAACATGCACATCATAGCAAAAAGATACACACAGCAATGGAAGAAAAACATTTAGGCCATATGACCATTTTCAAGTACACAAATCAAACATCATGTTTTCCAAGTACAACACATGAGACTGGACTTCCTCAGTGCACCAGAATATAAATTACACCCATTAAATATAGAAACCTGTTGTTAATTTTTTTTGCTTCTTCTCTAGTTGTAGTTCAGATGAGATGCACAGAAACCGTAACAGTGACTGCAAAGTCCCATGAGCTTTACTCTAACACTCAACGTGCAATGTAAAAAAAAAAAAGTAAAAAACCTACTGTACCTTTTCTGCTTTCTGCTGCATCAGATCAGAAAAGAGATCAGCACAGCTGCTTAGAAATTTCTCACTGACTGCAATGGTGTCATTGAAGACTAAACCCGAAGAGCTTTTGTTTAAAGATCTCATCACTTGCTGGAGCAAAATCCCAACGTCTTCTACTGACAATGAGCTGGGCAAAAGAGTCTAGGGTAAAGAAAATTAAAATACAACAGCCTTGTAAGTGGATAAACAGAATAGACACAGGCCTTTTGACATATGCTAACTATTTAGAAAGCATTGTGCTTTTCAAATTAAGCTAGTAATTTAAGAGTACACACTATTTTAAATCTAACATGGCAAATCCACATTGCTCTAGAAATATGTGTTACCTCTGGGCAAATGCATGGCAACTTCCTCAAAATTAAGTTCAACAGCTACAAAGCAACACCAAACACAACAGAACTTAAGAGCAACAAAGGTAGTGCTGTAAGGCCTAAAATCAGGACTTAGGACAAAGTGGCTAAGATCCCTCTGCTCACCAAAAGTGCTGTAAGCATTTAGTTTAGACATTTTCTCAAAAAAAAGGGTCCAACAGAAATATATTGCTCTCTAGTAGAGAAATGCACTAGTATTGAAATGAAATGAAAGTTAGTCTTACATATCTATAAACTGAATGCCAGTATGTCCTTCCCCTGTTTTTATTCAGATAAAATCAAAGGCAAATAATGCCCTTTTGTCATTTTAATTATACTGAATTTTCTTATTTGACAACACAGAATTTCATTATACATATGTGTAGTTTCAGTAAAGTATCATTTGACACAAAAATAAGAAAAAATGAATAAATCCAACAACAACTGAAAGGACTGCTTACTGCTACATCTATCCAGTTTCCAGAGCTGATGGCTTCCTCCACAGAGGCTTCAACTTGATCCACAATTTCTTGACCAACACAAGCTGCTCTCAGAAATAAGAGTTGTGCCGACTTGTATCTTTTTTTAATGTAGCCTGCTGGGTCAGGGATGCCAAGTCTAGACAATGCATCAAATTCTATAAAATAGTTAGATAACTGTTAAAATTTAGTTCCTTTGTATACATACAAGATCTTATGGGATGACTTTATTTTGAAAGTAGGAAATGAAGTGTTACACATATTTTTAGACAAGTAAATGCAGCCTTAAGCTAATGCTGACCTAAAACTTAGTTCAGTACAAGCTACATCTAAATGTTGTTAATAGAAGTATGCAGATTAAATCATGGATGTGACTTTCATCTGAGCTTAGAAAATTGGGTTTTTTTGGATTCTTATACCATTAAGTTTATATTTGCAGTCATAGCTTTCCAAAGTATTCTAATATAGCATGAAAAATATTTACAATACATACAGTGTTTTCTTTTCAACTATTTAGCAGTTTATATTTAAGATGTGGGGAAAACTTTCAAAGACTGACAGACACTCCATCAGTCATGCAGTATTACAGAAACAATACTGTCATTTTAAGTTATGGTGAACCTTTCCAATCTGCAAGAATAACTGCTACTTAGGGCTTGGCCCTTTGGGACCATAAGGGGACATTCCTCTCTTTATTCAGATCCACATTTTCCCACAGCTTGTGGTGTTTCAAAACACCATAATCCAGCATCACTCAGCTTGAAGTTAGATAGAATTGTCTGGATTCAAATCAGGACACTAGTGCTACTCACTCCAGTTCTACAAATATTATTTTGGAAAAAAATTCTTCCTGAGCACTGCATGTTTGGACTATTAGCAGCCAAATTTTGGTTGTAATCTGGACATTTGGCCTGAAACTCCAGCCACAATGATCTGAAAAGTTGACAATGAACAGCCTAATCAATGTCTTCAGAGCAGTAACAAAAAGAGCATTTGTAATTGTGAGAAATAGTTACTGTTTAGCAGTATGGTCCTCTCTGCTGAAATACAGTTCATTGTGATAAAGTAGCACTCATCATTATGAGCAACATGGTCTTTTAGCAAAGGAGTATTAGCCACTGATTTGATTTCCACTTCTCCTTGTAAGCCCTCATCCTAAGCACTAGCTATATATTAAGGTGAGACCAATTACCTACACTAGTTTTAGAAAGCTATTTTATCTGTAAGAATATAGATTAATTACCTAAGTAACCATTCTGCTTGAAAAAGGAATCCACCCATTTGTTCTGTGTTCTGGAATAGATGTCTGGAACAAACACAGCCTTATCCTGTCTCCCACCAACCACGGTGCCCTTTAGACGACCAGCATTAACAAGCTGTTCTAGCAAAGCTACAAGAGGAAAATAAATGAAGATACGTTTCCTAAGTTAGTATATTCATTAAGCAAAAGATAGTAATTATTTTCCCTGGCTTGTATCTTCTTTCTTTCCACCAATCAGTTTGTGCTTGTTCTAGTAAAACATTGCCAAGCTCTATCAATTATTTTTAACACTTATGAGAATTTCTTCACGAAAGCTCTGGAAATCAGACAATGTTTCCAAACAGTGAGCCACAATGGCAGGATCAAAATGTTTTTTATTGAACATATACTTGGTCACTTTTAGCTTTTAATTTAAAAAAGGCAGACATAGAAGAATCTGTCTCTGGACAGAAAAATAAAATATACTAGCATTTTATTAATAATTTCTCCATGATTTCACTGCTTGCATGTTAACCAAAATGGAAAAAAAAAAGATCTGAACACAGAAAATGACATGAAAAGTCATTACCTAAACTGCATAACACAGTTGCCAATAATAACCTCTTGAGAATACACAAATACTGCTGACAAAGAACATATTGGCAACTGGTAGTACCAAAGTACTAAGCACTTCTCAATACTAAATAAAATTTTTAAAATCCATTTAACTTGCATAGGAATATCTGATTTGCCTCCTATGATCTGCTTCTGCCTTTTTGTAATACAAGAGATATATTTTTAAAAATCAGTGATATCAACTGCTAACTCTGCTGATTTCCAGAGCTTTGCCAGATGGCTTTTTTTAATACTCAGTTTATCTATTAATTTCTATTTCATTAAAAGACAAGTTTTGCTCTGGAACAAGACATTAAATGGTATCAACATGGCAAGGCTTCTTCCTCATTAAATAGAAGCAGCAATGAACACTTCAACATGCTTAGTACAATACACAGAGGTTTAACTCACTTATGCAGGAAAGTTTACCTGAAAGCCCTGTTCCAGAAGAAACAGTGCATAGCAAATCATGATATTTTTTGTCAGATATGCCCATAGTGTAGAGGAGCTTCTATAAGCTAGCAACTATTGAACACAACCGTGACTAGCAAAGCTGAACAACACTTACACTGAAAAAATGCAGCAGAAAGAGAAACTGATTTAAACAAGATATAGCTTTATGTAATTTAAGACAAGAGCCAGAAATTCATGTTCTGCCATGGTTCAGTTACATTGAATAGAATGGAACTTTTAAGACCAATTCTGGAAATAAAATGAGTTTTTTATACTTCCTAATATTTTAGTTGCCCTAGAAAATAGAGTCAAGGTGTCTATTCCACTTAAGCAGTTGTCAGATAATACAGAATGGTTCCCTGTTTGCAATTTCAACTTTTTTTTATTCAAAGTTTTTAGGAAAAAGAATTAGACTTTCCTAGAAGTCCACAAAATTGGTTTAAAAATCTATTCATGAAGGGAAAGAAAAAATCTATTCTTTACAGAAAGAAGATGTCAGAAGAAAAGAAGTGAAATGAAGACATCAATTAAATTCTGTATTTTATCAAGTGCCAGTTCTAAAAGTCCAGGCATAGGAGGTGCTCTCAGTGATTTCGCAGACCATTGCTACAATTATGTCTAGACGGTATTTTGTTTTAAAACAACAGGATCGCTGTAGAACTATCATGAATTCTCATTTATTTTTAAAGGTGGCCAAGTAGCTTGTAGTGTGCTATTAGGTCGCCATCGAAGTCTGACAAAGATGGTAAGTGTCCCTCAATGTCAGTCCTATACCAGTAACATAATGCCCAGAAATTAATAACATATGTGATTTCATTATGCTTTGTAATTATTGTTTTAACCTGAAGAGTTTCTCGTTTCTAAAACTACTTTTTATCGTAACTTTATGAGAGCTTAAGATGAATAGCAGCACACCTATGTGAAAGAAACACAGAAAAACATTTATCCTGTCTAAACCCAAGTATTGATTAAATAATTAGCTGTTTGTAAATAATACAAATATTACATTGAACTTACATTTTTGGCCACTTTTAAACACATTGCTAACAGCGACAGACATAAAAAGCTAAAAAGTAACATCATTAAAAGGTTTTTTCAAGTTTCCAATATTTGTGAAATTGAAATGGTATCTCAGCAAATGGACACAATACAATCTGTCAGTGAATAAAAAGATAAAAAGCTCTTTGAAACTTAGAAACTGCAGTGGTAATGAAAGAAAGTAAGAAAAACTAAAGAAAAGGATGAACAAACTCACTAAAAAAAAATCTCATGGAAGTACTAGAAGTACCAGCAGCACTTGGTCAGCCAGCACAGAAGACTAATGATGCTTGAAGCAGCATTTTTGAGAGATAGGAGAGGGCACACGAAGCTACAAACAAGTAGAGCCTAAAGATTTCAGCAGTTGAATAGGGATTCTTTATGCATTTCTACTTAGAAAAGGAAGTGTGGGAATAAAAGCAAACAGTTTAAGGATATGTTTTATCTCTCAGCATACAAAGTAATTTAACTAAGAGTGTAACAAAAGCTTAGCCTCCATTATCACAGAAAAAAGTCAGTAAATAAAATCCTGAGCAATTAATGCCATTTGTCTACATAAAATCTGTCCCCTTTTGTGTGCTTCACTGATAAAACTGCCAGTAGCTAAGGGCGAATAATGAAAGAGATGAATAAATAAGTGCTGTACTTCTTGCATCATTCTGCCCCCACAGGCATCTCATCAACAAATATTTTCATTGCTTTGGATACAGAGAACATCCCTTCAGTTATGGATAGCACAAAGGGTTTAATACTTTCTACACTAAAGAGAAACACATTGTTCTGTATTTCAGAATTAAGGCTATGTGCTAAAAAGCTTCTTTGAAAGCACACTTGTAATAAAGAAGAATGGATTTCCTAACAAACACACAAAATATTCTGAATGAAACTCACAGTAAAGTAAATGTTCTTGAAATCCATACCGAGTGATCAAGCTACTTACAGGTGTAGGCCTTGGGAAAAAAAAAAAAGAAAAACAAAACAATATAAATTAATTATATGAAACTGATGTGGAAAATCCAGAAATGAATCCAGAGGTTACTATAGGTAAACATAGCCTCAGGGTACTACACTGATGTTTAAAATAGCTTACAAGTGTTCAATTCTGAATTACTGTGAAGTGATAACACAAAACCTATGATAATTATTGTAAGGAAACTTCTGCTTTGTTAAGTTTTCCTCTTCCTATGAAGTGACACAAAAAGCTATTGATTTAATAAGAAAAACTTATCTATAATCACATGTAGTGACCACATCAATATGTAACTGACTAAGGAGCAGTGGAGGGACAAGAGAAAAGATATTCTACAAAGTTAACAAAAGAACTATAGAGTAACATTTTCTTCAGCCAAAACACTAACTTATGTTGTATAGGGTATAGTGTTATACTTCCCTTGTTTTTCAAAAGAGAGTCCCCATTTCTAACGAGTGAGTCTAACGTAACTGAGAATTGGTCCCAGGAACTGAACTACACTTAGGGAAATCTATCCATAGGTCTTTTTTTCACTCACAAGTGAATCTGGCCTATAAAGACCTGCAGCAAAAAATATTTTAGTATGTGGTTGCAGGCATTGCAATTTACCGAGTAATCGCAGTGAAGAGCCCACGAATACGTGCTCGATGGCGGGACACAAAGGCTTCTGTAAAAATCACCCCACGGTTTTCCTGGTCTAGTTGTCCATGAATAATTCTGCCCAAACGCCTGGATAAAGCCTGTGAATAGAAGAATTGAGCATGCCTTCTTCCATCAGATATATGGGTATCTAATGACAGAAAACTTTGCAGAAAACAGAAGTATAGTTTGCAGATGTACCACGAAAACTAGGATTTAACCTTGGTATTAATTTTGTACAAAACAGTGATTTAAAGCTAAGGATATTGCAAAGATAAAGAAAGAACAACCAATCCTGCATTTGCCAGGTTGGTGGCTTTCATCACCTGTATCAGGAAGTCTCCTGGAAGGTCATATGCCTTGCAGAGTTCTGATATTGTCACCTGGCCAGTTTCCTGTAGTTTATCATTTATTTCTTCTGCTAATTGATCCAGATAACTCCTTTAGTAAAAATGAGAAAAAGAAAAGACAACACGTTAAGTGCGACATTCAAAGTCAACCTCAAGATCACATACTGAGTAACTGACCTCTTTTAATATAACTCTTTCTGTTACATCTTTTCAAAAATAAACTAAAAGTTATTTTAAATGAATAGAGAAGAACAGTGTAAGTGAAAATGTGTGGTTTTTTTAAAAAGCCTGCTAAGCAGGTAGTTAGCATTAAGACGGGGCATTCATCTACTTGTATGAAAATTTCAAGCAAGAGAAAGAGGAAAACATTATGTCAATGAAAATTGGGAAACAGCTTAAGTAAGTGAGACAGGTCTTAACTACTTGAAGAGAGACAGGTACTTCATAATCTTTGACAAGAACAGATCCTGAAGCTCAAACAATAAAAAGGACAACCCCATAAGAGTACTACTTCAGTGGTTGTTAGTGTGCTGGAAGCCATGAAATAACTAGGTCAAACATCTTAGGCTTGTGAGGTAAAACAAGAGGTAGAAGGTTTGTCAATAGCTGAGGCAGACAGCAAAGCCAGAGAGCAAAGGAGATCTGGCTGCTGTACAGGAAGACACTGGGTAAGAAATGCAGCCTCTTAAATGCAGGACACAACACAAGACGTTCAACAGGGCCTTGACACTGTGGATTCATTGGATGCTTTACTGAGATGGGTCTCACCTGCCAAAAGCAGCACTGATCACCACCAAGCAGCTCTAATATCAGCCAAGAAAAATGTATTTCACTTCAGAAGCAACAAAGGTTGGATATTATTTTTAGTCTGCATTTTAAAAAATAAATAGGCTATGAATTATACATATTGCTCCTGAAGGTACTCACTCATTTATAAGCTGTCCCAGTACAAGCTGAATACCTTTTTCAGATTTAACAATGTCATTAGCTCTGTTTTCAATGTGCAGAAGGTCCACATTTATTACCTAAAAAAAAACCTCTTATCAGAACTTTAAATTGAAAATCATTCTCAAACGTTGAGATATTAGTTACACATTCCTATATCTTGAGCAAAGCTGCTCTTATTTTTTTATACTATTGCATACAAACACACTTGATCTGTGTTTTGGAATAAAGCAGCAATCCTTTAGGGAAAAAAACAAAACAAAACTCTCTTTGCAACTGTTACAAGGTTAAAAGAAACCTAAATAATAAAAAAAATACCAGAAAGCAGTAAGACAAAATAGGAAACTGGCTTTCAAAATGGTTTTCTGTTTCCAAGTAATTTTGTTCAAGCCTGAAGGAAAAATTAGCCACAGAGGAAGACTACTGCAGGACAAAGATTAGTGGAGACAAAGAATAATGAAGGAAGAAGGTAGATTCAAAGAGGCATGCAAAGTTGATTATGCATGCTCCTGCAGCTTTAAATTTAAATGGGTAACATATTTCTTTTCTGTCTGCCCTCCTTAGTTTACAAAGGAAGAGTTCATAAACAGAAACTGTATATATCAGTAGTGATTTCTGAAGTTCTAAATTATCACTAAGCAGAGAGGTTTCAATAAAGCAATAAATGGACAGATTAAGTAATCTGCAGTACCCTGACATGAGCTACCAGCTCTTCATAGAATTTGTTCTGTTTTAACAAATTAACTTAGCTGGAGTATGACTAATGAACTCCATATTCACACTATACATGGTGAAGAAAAGAAAGAAGTATAAAGTTTTTATTACTAAAGTTACCTGTTGTAAGTCAACAATGTTAACTCGACCTTCAAGAAAAGTTAAAACACACTTTTAGTACATGAAACATATTTGAACAGATTTAGAATAAAGTACAGATCATTGTGCACAAAGTATTTAATTACTTTTTCTGTAGACCAATTAAACTAGTCCATGAGTGCCCAGAGATTGCTAAAACTTTCTACCTTTGCATGATGCTACTAACAAAAAGCCCAGCAAATTTTAATTCAGACCAAGCTGCCCCACTGGTATGACACACCATGGCAAAACACAAACTGAGGCAAACCTGTGGTAACAGTGAGAAAATGGCTAATCTGTATGGACATAATAAGAAGTTAGTTTTTCTGAACATATGACACTGTGAAATTCACCCTTAAGAATAACTCAAAGTACAATACACTGCCTGTTCATTAAAGCCATCAACAAAAAAGCTATCTCAACTTCTTTACTTGCTTCCTTATATATCTAAGTCATATTTTCCAATACAAGTGGCTCTTCACATTGGTAAAATAAAAGAAGCTCTCAATGACAATTTACAAATATTATTATCACTAATGGCATGAGAGGAGAATGACTTTGAAATTCCAAGAGAAGGCCAAATATCTCAGCCAGGTACTAAATTTCCTTCAAAACGGATTTTTATACAACTTTTATGTCAGAAATTCCACATGGGTGAAAATAAACCAAATAGCCTATCTTGATATGCTTATCTAAAAGCTTGACACAGATCTGAAGCGAAAATAAGTGAAAATAAAAGAGCAGTAGGTGAGTTAATGTGTAGATGAAGCAAACTGACTTTTTCTGAAAGATTAAGGGTACTGAAAACTTTCAAATTCTTTCTGTAGTGTTCAAAATTAACTTCCAAATCCAAAGGAAGAACGAAAATGCCACACTTACCACCACAAACATGAAGCTCATCATGGATCTCCTTACTAATCTGTGCTGGAGTGACATACTCCTTGCCATCAAGCGTGTGCACTACTTCCAGCTGCTTTTCTGCGATCAGCTTTGTGACAATTTCTATACAGTTCCGCTCTGACAATCTTTCAGAAGCAGAAGGAGTCAGCAGTTAATTCTAAGGAAGTACTTGCTAAAATTACCTTTAAAGTTTCAAACACACTAAACACAGGAAGTACAATGAAGATTGCTTGCAGTTCTTCGCGAATATACTTTTTCAGACAAAGAAATTAATGTCTGTATCCTGCTTATCACCCATCAAAGCATCCATATGGCTTCACTTGAGCGCGTCATCTCTCCAAAAACTTTTACTCTCCCCCTGAACAGTCAGCCCTGTCAGCTGTGAGAGCGCACCTGCTGGTGAATTTAGGAACGCCTGTAATTAAAGAATTCGTGTCTATGACACTTCTGTGCGCTTTTGGTTTACTTCTGCGCGTTTCGGATTCATTTTTTCTTTAACAAAAACAAGTTCTGGGCAACGCTCTCTCAGCAAGTTCTCTCAACTAGTCAAGCAGACAGAAGGGTGAAACCGAGCACTAGGGCCGTGACGATTTTGAGCAACTCGAACTTAGCTGTGACTACACACTCAGTCGCTTCCCTGGGCCTTCCCACAGGGGACGCGGAGCTGCAGCAGTGACACGGGGAACGGCAGAGGGGCCGTGTCGGGCCGGGCCCCGCGGGGTGCCCGGACCGGGGGCCGCAGGGGAAGGGGGGCGGCAGGCGGGCTCGGCGGCGGTGCCGGCGCCGCCCGGCTCACCTGTGAGCTACCTCAGCGAACTGCGCCCGCTGGAAATCAGCCGCCAGCTGCCGGATCTCCTCCCAGGCCGCCGCCATCGCGCAGCGACACGTCAGCCGCGGCAGCGCGGCGGCGGCAGCGGCAGCGAGCGGGGCCGGCCTCCGCCCGCAGCGCCGCTCGGCGGCGCGGAGGCGCCCCTGCGCGGGCTTGGTGGTTAAAAACAAACGAACAAAAGCTACCCGCGGAAAAAGGAACAAACAGCGCTGTCCGCAGGCGGGGCTGGCTTCAGCAGCTGGGTCCCGGCGGGCGGGCACGGCAGCAGCTCTGCTGTGCTGCTCCGTTCGGGCCGGGCCTATCGCAACTGGGCCTGGCCTATGAGCTCCGCTCTCAGCGTGAACCGCTCTAGGAGCTGCCGCTACTGAAAGCTGAAGTGAATTTAGACCACGAGTTGGGTGTGAGGTCAATAGTGTCGCCGCTTAACCGGACCGCTGTTCCGCATTTATTTATTTAGCATTTATTTAGTTGTCAGAGCAGAGGTGAGCTCCACACTGCCAGCTGCCCAGCACCGGGAACGGGGTTGGTGCTGCTCAGGCTCTGTCCTTGTCCTTCCAGGTTTCTTGCTGCTTTCTGCGTGGCCGCTGTTTTCACTGGCCCTGACAGCCACTCTGTGACTCTGCCTTCCAAAAGTCACATGAAAATGTCTCTGGCAGGGCTGGGTGCGGTTTAAATAGCGTGAACAAGGACTTTGCGACTGGCATAGTAAGTCGTAACAGCATTTATAGTGGGATAGGTATGTGGCTTCAATTTACTGGTCGTTCCCTTTGAGATAAAAAATCAGGGGCAGGATTCATTTCGCGTGGGCATCTGAAGTTTGCTGTTGAGGTCAGATCTTGGAGCCTTTGCCGGCAGCGAGACAAGCTCCTCAAAGGGCAGCTCTTCCTAAAACATAGCTCTAAACCAAGCGCACTAATTACAGCAGGGAGGTGGCTGTGCTCCTCCCCAGGCAAAGAAGACAGCAAGGGAGATTGCCTAGCCAGGTCCTTGATTTAGGTATAATTCTGTGAATGACTAGTGTAGTGGAAGAACAGCGAAAAAATGTGATAGCAATTTTGGGGGCAGTGTTTATGAAGATTATATAGAAATAGGCTACCATAGGGAACAACAGGAAAAAGAACTAGGGAAGGGACTTAGAACTGTATTCCTCCTACCTAATCTTAAATGGATTTGAAGTCCTTTAATGATGTGTATACTCTACCAGGCAATAGAGAATCCCTTTCAGCTAAATCACTGGACTGGCTAATCTGAGTGTTGTAGTTAAAATTCCGAAGTGGACCATACACTTGTCTGTGTATGACTTGAGTTCAAGCCACAGTTCCCAGATTTTTGGAAATAGTAATCTGTAAATAGAGCTGGGTTTTTTTTTTTGTTTTGTTTTGTTTTTTGGTTGGTTTTTTAAAAAAAATTATTAAGCTTAGAGGTATGTTCCACCAGCATGCAAAGAAGAAGCAGATGAATCATAAATACCCAACAGTAATAAGCATTTGATATTTCCAAATTGCAGGTTCTGTTTTGAGTCCGCAATCAAAAAAATTTTATAAGGACCCTTTTCTTTTGAGATGTATGTACACATGCACAACAGATGCATTAATATTTTCTATACCTAATTGCTACTCAAGTAGCAATTCAGATTTATTTTTTTCTGTAGAAATCCATTTTCTTTAGACAGCTTATAAGTTAAGTTAAATCTTGTTTTAAAAATAGAGTAACTGATTCATTTTACTAGCACAAACATCTTGCAGTTAACTGAGCTCTGATGTTATCAGCATCTATTTTATTCATGGCTATGATGCTGAAAAATGAAGCTGATACCACTTATTTTTCTGCAGGTCTTCTGAGTTCACTGATTCCAGAGCTATCACAGTACCACAAATGTTTTTGTTTCATTGTTGCAGGTTTATAAAATAAGTGTGAAGGGTTTTGTAGCTATAATGAGGGCAAAAGTTTAAATAGACTTTTACGTAGTTATTATAATATGGATTGATGGCTATATTAAATTGCCACAAATTAAATAATTTCTTATGAAAGCCATACACAGTATTGCATTGATTCACTCGAGGAATATCAATTACCCTGTCTTAATTGGGGACAATAAAAGCAAAATGATAAGGTTCTTGCTCCTGTCAAAATGAATCAATGCTGTCTGTATGACATAAAGCATGTTATAAAGATTGGTATTCTAGTATTCATGTAATAATATAATAGTAGTATAGCAGGTATTTTTAGGAGTATATAGAAAATACATAGAAAAAATGAGTAGTGCAAAATACAGAAGAACGAAGTTTCTAAGAGGTGTGGTTTATCACAAAACTTTTCGCTTGGCATAAAAAATAAGTTGGAGGAATTCTGATATGCACAGTATATTTTCCTTTCTTTCAGAAAGAGCAGTGTCACACCTCATAATGGAACCTTACCTGATATTTTCAGGGGAATTGGATTGTGTGCAGTCTCTGATTTTGATACAGAGAATTTATTAAGACAAAGACAGCAAATAACAGTGTAACCACTCTTTTGATGGAAAATTAATAATTATGCAGGTGGAAATGAATAAATAATGGTGTAATAGGATGTCTGAAAATGGTTTGTAAATTGAATGAAATGGAATATAAATTAGAATTTTTAAAAATGGTTCTTTCCTTCTGCATATGTCATGATATTATCTTCATAACTTGCTGGACATCTTTTCCTACCAAACAGGTGAGTTTGTGAATTTTGATGGTTTAGCTGTCATGTTTTGCTCATTAATGTGTTTACTTTGATTTTAGCAAGCAAAAATACTTCTAATCTCATTTGTTTTTATTGTATACAAAATATTAGTAACAATTTTGATGTAGTGACTCATAAGGATGATTCTGATGGAGGAACAGGTGTCTAATGACCCCTTCCTTTATCAGAGAGAGCTGGCAGGATAAAGCACAAGCTTTTTTTGAAATGGTGACTGGCTATTGGACTTTCATTAGAAGAAGGGTTTTCACCCTGGCTGTTTGTGCTGTATGTAGATTTGGCTTTTTTCATTTTCACAGTTCCTTTTTGATGCACAGTTATAAATAGCATAATGTTTTGCTTTTTGGTGCACTCTTTTCTCTTTTCCTGTCATTTGCACTGTAGCTGTGCTAATGGGAGGGTGCTTAACTGAACCTCAGGCAGCCTTTTCTGCATAATTGGTTCAGTTAGGAAACAACACACTTTCAATTAATTAGTGTGATTACCTACCTAACAGTAGGTAGAGGAAATTTGGTACTTATTTGATTCTTTCTTTGCAGTGAATATTCAATAATAAAATCTTCCCTGAGTAAAATATTTCTAGACATTCAGGGTATTGAACAGCACATGTATGTAGAAAATCTCAAATGTGAGAGTATTAAATGCATCAGCAGCAGCCTCATTTATACACTTTATTAATGTGGTTCAGACATGTGCTCATAAAATAATATTCATATGAGTACCATGTTTTTTTTTTTTTTACTATTTTAAGTAGATCTTTCTGTTTATATATGTATAGAGCTAATGAGTTTTTCTAAGCTTTGAAGTACTGAGTTCAGTTTATATCCTTGTTTGGAAAGGTAGTTCTCTCTGTTTGGATTAGAAGACTAAATGTACTGAACTGTTCAAATGAGCAAATTCCCACATTGTGTTTGACAAAACTGCCTTTGATCTTTTCTGAGGAATGGTTAAACACAATATGCAGAATTTAGAGTAACCATTTGTTTGACCTGATCTGTGAACATAATTCAAGGGAAGAGACATGTATTCCTGCAGTTTTCAGCCATATGCCCAGTTAAAAATTAAATGTTTGTAGAAAAAATTGGAAAAAACAAAAGCCACTGTAAATACCCACATTTTGTCATTCAGCTGAATATTTTGAATAATGCTAAACAGAGGATCAATTTGTCAGTAATGGCATAGCATGTCATAGTGAGAAACTGCAAATATTAGATATATCTTCCTCTGATATATTGAGCTATCATGGAACAAAGCACTGAAGTAGTATATAAAATTTTTATTCATAGTGTGCTAGAAGCCCTTGTGAAGTATTGCAACAATACAAAATATATGTTGCTGCATAAATAAACAAGCATTTATGCTATCAAAGGGAACAGAGAAAATTTTAAGGAGTTTGTCAACAGAAAGTCTCAAAATCCAATGGCAAGCAAATACTTAAGTAGCACATAAAACCAGAGAATTAAAATAAAAGTGCTTAAAGACAGAGGGGAAGTACAGATTTATTGTTAATATAATTTTAAAATGCAATGTGGACAAATACACAAATAAAAAGAAAACCAAACTTTATTTTATCCCTGGATGGCTTTTTTCCCCTGTGAAATATTTTCAAATGCCTTTTATGTGATTCTTTGTTTGTATGAGGTTTATGTTGTAGTTGAGCTGTCACTAATCTCGTCCTAAAGCAAGGAACTGAGATTTTGCATATTCTTGACAGGTATGAAAAGATCAGCAGAGGTGCCAGCTCAGAGCACAACGTGGGTTCAGGTACTAAAGGTGCTGGAAATCCATTGCCATAAAATGGGAGAGAACTTCATAAAAACATAGAATTCTGTATTTCACGCAGGAGGGGGAATTTTAATGGAAAGGAAGGAACCAGGTTTCAAGCCTACCTGTCTCTCTGTCATGCCTTGACCTCTGAAATTATCCCTTTGAACCATGTGGTTTCCATCACTTTACAGGAGAGAAGGCTTTTGACTGCAGTTTCTCTCACTCTCCCATCCTCCTTGGGATGTTTTCAGCCCTGAATGAGAATAGAAACTTCAGATCACTGCTTTGCCTTTGGTCATATCACTTCACAGGAGACCACATGTTCCTCATTTCACAGTACAAGTAGTAACTGTCTTTTTCCCTCATGGTCTCTCCCATATGGAAAGCTGTTTTGGAATCAGTCTCTCTAGATGATTTAATCTAATTTCCAAGTTGGCTTAATGAGCATTAATGTTTGTGTCACCATAGCACTTCAGTTGAATTAGTCCACAGAATCAGCGTGGCCTAAAAATGTATAATATTATGAGAAGGATTACAATGATGCAAGGATGCTTGGGGCCAGATATTTCTGGTAAAGGTGGGAGTGTTAATGCCCTGGTGAAAGACAACGCTTATCAGAATCACGTACAATTCTAACTGTCCAAGTTAAAAAGAAAAAAAACCTGTAAGATGTCTAAGTACAGTTTATGACAAGGGAATGAAGGGTCTGTTTTACAAAAAGGATCTGTCTTTGCTTTTAAAAGCCTGAAATATGATTGAGCCTTTAATCAGAAGGTAAGAAACTGATCTATAGTGAAAAGCTATAATTAAGATAGACACAAATTTGGTTCAACAGAACCATGAGGTTCTGTAACTACTTCAAGATATGAGTTACGAGGAAACAACTGAACTGGTTTTAGCTGAAATTTTCTAAGGGAGATGAGACTCAGTTGCCTAAAATGTCCAGGGTGTGTATCACTGTAGGAGATCTGTCCTGTGTGGTAACCTGCCAGGTTGCAGTAGCCCAAATGCTTCTGATTGTGTTCTTGCATACTGTTTGCTAATCTGTTTCCTCACTGCTCTTACCAAAATTTGTTTACATTTGTAACTGAAATAAACAATCCTACGTTTTGACTTTTCTTTTGTGAACTGAACAATAAAACCACTTGAAAAAGTTAATTTTAATATCTTTCTAGAAAACTAATTAAACAGACTCAAAGAAGTATTTTTCAAATAATACCTTAAAATCCTGACTTTTAATGTTTTTAATTTTTGTTTCAACTTAATGCAGCACTAAACCTCTGAAATTATAGGCATGCTCAAGCAGAACAACTCCATTTTAGCTCAACATATTAATTCATTCAGTTCTATGTTGTTTGAGGGTGCATTTATGTTGTGCACACTGCAAATAGATCTTTTAGATGGATCTTTATGAAATACCAATGCACACCGAGAAGCAAATTCCTCCTTCTACTAGAAACAGCACAGTTTTTTAAAAAAAGAAAATTAAATTCATGTACTTCTGCGAAATGTACATCTGCAGATATTAGGTTTGAGGAAAAAAATCTTCTGTGCACCTGCAAAAATTGTGTAGAATAATCTTCCTAAATGCTCCAAGGATAACCACTGAACCTAAGGAGTCAGATATATAGGGCAAAAATGATGCCTTATATTTTGGCATTCTGCACTATGTATTTATTATTGAATTGTTTTTTTCAGGACTGATGTAAATGTTAAATCTCAGAAAATTAGTTTGTAGAGATTTTCCTCTTCTGTTTTCTCCACATGGCACATTGTCTCAATATTTTAGATAAAAAATTTACTCTTTCCCTATAGAAGTCACCATCTTTTAATGTCAGTCTAATTGAAGGGCACAGAAAAACTGCTGCTGGTGAGTAATAGGAGAATTAAAAGCCAAAAAGGAACAGTGGGAAAAAAATCATAGAGTCATGAATTCATCTTACTTACCCCTTCACTGTGGATTGGCAGGTGATGTCAAGATTAGTAGATTGTACAATTGGGATACAATCTAAAATTTTAAAAAACAACCTATTTAACTCTGTTTCTAAGAAGGGATTTTTAAACTTACTTTCAAATAGTGAAAAAGCTTTTATATCAGTTTGCCACCTATGGACTTTTCATGGAAATTTTGTTTTCTTACAGAAAAAGATGTGTCATGGTTTCACTGGTCTTCATCTGCTGTGTCTTGTCTTGTTATTAGACTGCAGGTTCCTAGGGCAGAAATTTGCCCTTTTGTTGGCTATGTGTATATATATATATATATATATATATGTATGTATGTATGTATCTCACTTAATAAAATGGACACTCGGTTTGGGAAGAGTACCTAAACAGCTGCAACAGTACAAAGTAGCAAAACAGTGTTCCTCAGTTTTTAGGATGGGTTTTAGAGATTTTAGTTGTTAGATTGTTGTCTAAGGAAGAGCCAGAAATTACACTGATATCCATTTGAAACACTGTGCATGACATTGGCTCCATAACACAAGTACAAAATTTAGTCTTGCTAGTAACAGATTAGTCTTCTTGATTAATGCCTTCAACTGAAAGTCCCTGAGCATTTTATGCTTTTTTTGTTTTTTTTGATCTCTTCTAGCAACCTCCTAGTTAGTTCACTTTAAATATTAGATAAGAAATCTTGCTTGGTATCCAATCTGAGATTAACATTTGTCACCTGTATGGATCTGATAAGTATAACAAAAGGCTTTCAAACATCTCATGGAAGACTTTTAAACATCTCAAATGGTATTAGGTTCTTATGCTTAGTCAAGTAAATAGTCAGTGGAGCCCAGAGGAAGCTTCAGGTGACCAGCTATGAGAGGTCACAAATATTGAGTGCTGTTTGAGTTATTAAAGAGCTACCCTGCTGGCCTCTAGCCACCACTCCAGAAGGACACTGGTCTTCCCCAAGACCTGTGTCATGTTCGGGAGTCATGAGTTTTGAATAGCTTATGACATCAGAAATAATGCTCTGTATCTACTGATGGGCAATGAAATCAAGCTGTCAATATCTACTCTGTAAGATGAAGCTTTCTAGGCTCTGTGGATTGTGCTGGTTAGATCTTTATTAGTTGTAGTGAGACCCTAAAGTAAGCAGCATGATTGTAGGCACCTACCTTTGGGAAGGATTCAGCTGCATGTATGTCAATCTCTAGTGTCATTTAGGTTTTGTGGGATATTTCTTCTGCTCTCTCACAGCCCCTGTGGAAATATGTGTATTCCTCAAGTATTGTGTCATGTTTACCCACCCTATGCAGGTGTTCTGAATAGCTGGAAGCATTTTATATGCATTGGATGTCTGTACTTACTCTCCAGCTTACTTCACCTTGTGTGGAATTGCAACCATTATCCTCCGCTTACACACAGAAGAAAAATGTTTCCTAGGATAGCCCCAAAATGCTGTGATAAGAAGTGGAATTTCAAATTCCTGCAGAGCCAGAAAGATTGGTGGTGAGGGGCAGGAGGTGGTGATCAACCTTTTAGCAGAAAGGCTAACACCAGTTAACTTGACCATGAGAAATTAGTAACTTCAGTCTGAGGTATTCATGAGCCAGCTGCCTCACTATTTCTGTAGCACCTCTGTGCTCTTCTGCTTTGTGATGTGCTTATTCCCTTTCTCATGTCACATACTTACAGTATCAGTACATTTGGCATTTGCTGAATAAGAGAACTGCACAATTACCATGTCTCATATTGTGTTTGCAGAATTCCAGGCATGATGATACTAAAATGAATAATATGTTTTAAATAGTAAAACCACAAATTATTTGGGCCCTTTAAATGTCGAGTTTCTGCCTTTTTTAGTTCTTCTAACTACTGTAGCCTTGTCAACAAGTCCTCTTCTTGGAAATTTCAGTTCATTTCAGACAGGATATTTGAAAAGTCTATTAGCAGAATTCTGTAAAATCATGGATCTTTTTACTGAAGGCTCATATATGTAGTGTAGTGCTCTGTCATGTCTATAGATATTAGTAACTGCATGCTATATAATGACTGTATTATTAAGTTCTGAAATATGTGCACTCAGAATCTGCCTGTCATTATGAAACCTGTTTTTCTAGGTGTTTCTGGACATATATTCCCAATGAAAATGCCTATGTAGATATCTGATAACAGAGTTCAGACAATAGACGTTTTATGCAACTTTTATCCTATCTGACTTATAATCTTGGAAGTTGTACAAGTTTAAACACTGAGTTTTGAGTCAGTGAAATGAATTGAGTGTCTGCATGGAGTGATTCATCTTGTCTAAAACACCAGATTTAGGGTGAATGAATTAGGAGATGAATTACCCACTGGAGGTGCCTCATTCACTCTCTTCGTACATACAGGGCTTAAGGTTACTCTTTTTGAAGTAGTCAACTTTGAGTTGACTGAAGTTGATTATATTAATCTTCCCTTTTCTAATTAGAATGTGGAATGCTCTGAATATGCTAACAAGCTCTTGAGCTTTGTTATCATCAAATCTGCACTGATATTGAACACTTAGATTTAGCTTACAGATGGTACCTGTGTCTACTGGTCTTTTGGTGTTGCCTCCAAAACAGTATCACAGGAAATTGTTCAAGTTTGTCCATTATCAGCCATGAGAATCCATAACAAAGCTGCTTAGAATAGCTTAAATGTAATTTTCCACAATGAAAATATGTAATGCATTTAATTATTCAGCACTGAGACTGTCACCCCAGGTAAAATTTAGAAATATCTATTTAATTGGTTACCAAGATCTATTTAATGGTTTTACTTGAGTTTGCTGTGAGGTCGGCATGGGCAGAATGAACATTTGGCAGTAATGGTGTTACACACAGCTATGTGAGCTCTACCCACGAGGTTCATGGGGGGCTTGTTTAGTTTTACAAGAAGGACCCTGCTGGAGGAATCCCCTCCACAAGAGTGGGAGATGCCTACACCTGGCTCCTGTTTGCTTTTTAACTGGCATTTCAGGAGAGCGGTGACGTGGAGTGCTACAGGCAGGAGCTATAAACAGAGACTTGGCAATCAACTTCCTTGACAACTGGGTGAGCAATAGTTGTCCCTAATGTTCAGCAGAACCTGAACTTAACTCCAAAATGATGAGTTTTACTTTTCTGTCTATATTTTTAAATTTATTTTTTATTAAAGGAATAATTTTTTGAGCTCTTTATTTGCCTTCTTATTTTACAGCTTTTTTGGTTCACTTTTTATGTGTTCTCAGAAGCTATGAAGGTTGAAGCTATGGAGGTTGATATTTCGAGAATAGAAATTTAAAGTCATGGAATTAAAGTCTGAGTAATATGCCAGTTTTCATGGAAGTTCACTAAGGAATGTCTCCCATGGGATGGACCCCACACTGGAACAGGGAAGGAACGTGAGGAATTCCCCGTGGAGGAGGAAGGAGCAGAGACAACCTGTGGTGAACTGACCACAGCCCCATCTCCTGTCCCACCTAGCTGCTGTGGGGGAGGAGAAAGAGAATTTGGGATTAAAGTTAAGCCCAGAAAAAAGGGTGCATAGGTGGAAGGTGTTTCAAGTTTTGTCTTTATTTCTCATTATCCTATTCTGATATGTTTGGTAATAAATTAAATAATTTCCCTAAGTCAAGTCACTCTTGCCCATGCTGTTAATTTCCGAGTGATCTCTCCCTATCCTTCTCTTGACCTATGAGCCTTTTGTTAAATTTCCCTGTCTAGCTGCAGAATGGGATGACAGAGTGGCTCAGTGGGCACCCAGCATCCAGCCAGGGTCAATCCACCATAATATGAAGGAAAAATCATCTCATGGGAATGGAGTTTTAAAAAAAGGAGAAAAAAGTGAAGTGGATTTCACGGAATCATAATTGTGTAGTCAGAATCTGATATTTTAATCCAAGTGCTGTATAATGAACTCAAATCTATTTCCAGTTTCAGAAATCGGCAACCTTTCATCCTCTCCTTGCAAAAAAATTCATCTAATGAAATCAGGAAACTAGACCTTAAGGCAGTCATTCTAGTTCCATATAGTTAAAAAACCTCATGGCATGAACTGTAAAATACCTAATGAAAGAAAATATGTGTGCCAATGAATTGAATGTGCTTTTACAAACCTCTGATTATTCTGCAATGGGCTATGAGGTGTGTAGGTTTCATAAGAAAAATGCAGCTTGCAGGTAGCTGAGGCAATAACTTTCAAAAGACTGGAAAGCAGAGTGCACAGAAATCAAAATAATGTTTATAACCATTGAGCTGATAACACCTAGGATGATTTACCAATAAGTTCCACTATTTTAGTCTCAGATTTTTCACAGAAGAAATCTGTAAAATAAATGCCAATGAATTTGAGTAGCTGAGCTTAACACTGATAATACAGGTTCTCATTCCCAAACATTTCAGAAACTCGGAGATCTGTCTTTTAGAAAATAAACTCACAGTAGTGAAGACTGATTGAAAGTAGAGGAAAATTGACAAATAACTTATACATTTATAAGTTAATTCTGACATCAAAAGAATTACTCACTTAAACATGTTTCTTTTCTGCATGAAGTAACATCTGCAAATTGGAGTCAAAGCTTGGATTCTCACATTCCATTAATCTAAATTGCATTGCTTATTTATATAAAATGAAATACCCCTGAGGTAGTCAACCTATTCCTTTCTGGGATTTTGTTTGCTGTTTTTAATTTTATTATGTTCTCCATGGCTAACCAGGTGCCTTAGGATGACTCCAGAGGTGAGTAGAATAAATGCCAAATCAAATTGACTGACATTGTAAAAGAGGAATAGAAAGGGAAATCTGAGACCACAGATGCTGAGCAAAATGATACGTGAATACAATGGAAAGATTCACATCCCCAGAGAACAGATCTTTTAAAATGCAAGACCTGGCATAGAGGTTCCTTTGAATCAAAAGTCAGAAATTGTAATTCTTACAACAGTGTCTTTTGTCCGTGCTTCCCAGTGGGACTGAATTGTTATGGATCGTGCAGTCTTCTGTTAGCCAAGGGATGCTCCACATGCAAGTGCTGTTTGTTGCCTGTCTGTACTGCATTGTCAGCAATAGTAAAGCTGTGAGTGTTGAAGAGGCACAGCTGGCCTAGAGCAGAAAGTTGGTCATCCTTTTTTTATATACTTCAATTCTAGACAGAGTGCTTACTGGGAATTTTTACTGATCATCTCAGTTCTCCTTATGGCAAGCCCAGAAGGCATTAACATTGTTCTCCTGTTCTTCAGCTCTCAGTTGAATAAAAAAAATCAAAACAGATATGAATATAAGGAAAGGATAAATGTGCTCAAATATTGGAATCTTTGCAAGTACCTGATATGTCAGGTAAAGAACAATTAAAATGCTTTAATAAGGACACACTAAGAAAACAGTCCTTTATGGAGTTAGGTTGTGTGTGAACATATGTCCACTTTAAGCACAGTCTTACAGGTGTCAATTTATTGAGGAATAATGGCTCAGCAAACCCAGAGTAGTATTTGCCTCTGCTTTTCCAGCCATTTGGGCAGTGAAGTCCTTCATTTGAGGGTAGGGTGGGAGGAGTGTATGCCCATGAAATGTCCTCACTACATAACAAATCGTCTTTCCAAAGAAAACACAGTAATGTTTTCATTTGTGTGCCTGCAATCCTGCTGGGATTGCCTTCCCTTTCCTTGAAAAATGCTCTCTGCATCACCCTGTTAGCTGAAAGTCAGATGTCTTTCAGCTTCATTGAATCAAGGGTAGGTTGCAAAGGCTGACTGCTGAAAAACCCCAGCCGTGCATCCAGCAAACACCCCACAGTGCCTATTGGTTTAGTAGATTTCAGCTGCTGGTGGAAAATATGAGAACATCAGTGGCTTTTAACCACCCAGGGAATTACAGATCAAAACTGTTATCTAGAACAATACTAAAAAATGATGTGCTGAAATAAATATGAGCCATCTGAGGTTCCAATGAACTTCATTATACTGCCACATGGAATACAGCAGCTCTGGTATTGCTCAGTGGAAGTAGACAAATGTTACTGAGAACATAGACCTGATACTCTTTTCTCTGATCCTGTAAGATATAGGGAAATTAATATTTCTTCCAATGTGCAGTCTTGGAAATACTTTCTATTTTCTCTAAACAAGCAAGCAAAAATCCCAAACCCCTAAAGACCTCCTAAAACCGTCCCCTAAAGCTTGAATGTATTCCAATTTAAAGCATTAAAACTTGTCTGTGTTGTGAAAATAATTTATCAATGCTCATTAGTGCTGGCATTTAATTCTCCCAGGCAGCTACCTTTTGATGTATACATGTTGATCCTATACTTGTCTGAATCCGACCATATTTGTACTTCCCTGTTTATTAGTTTTAACTCTGGAGAAAAGCACTGTTATAAATAGTATTACAATATAAATTAAAATCTTAGGAAATACGGGTTTGTGGGGCTGATGAGAAAATGAAGAGTGAATATGGGTTCCATTGACTCTCATTTTTTCCTGAACAGAAGAATCACACAGGCTATTTAAGACATTCTTTTTCAATCTGCTGGTTGCTTGATTTGCCCTGAAATCATTGGCCACCCTACACATCAGATACTCAGTCTTGCTCCTCACCTGTAAATTTCTGACATCCTCCTCCTGGAGGGTTTTCCTGGAGGTGACCAGCGGGAAGCAGAGAGGTCTAGAGAGGGTTTAGAAAGTTGGGCAGAATGGAAGATCTGCAGGTCAGGTTTTAATTTCAGACATAAGGGAAATTCCTTCTGAAGGAAACATTTTCAGTGATATTGTCTGGTCTAATAACCCTATATTTAGCTAAGACTTGTTTTGCTTATGACCTAATGTACCTCTAACATCAAATGCTTTGTGATCCTGGAAAATGCTATAAAGGTGGGTGCTTTTCAGAAACATACCTATAACTTTAAAATTTATTTCCCCTATGGACTGATTTTCAGGATAACTTAATCTCAGGTCACTGCAACTTGTCAGCAATCTTTCCTCCCACTCTCTCATTTGCTGAATGATATGATCAGATATGTCTGTAGGATATTGTCAGCTCCTTTCTGACAGTTAATGATAATTCATCATGTGAGTCTGCTGTGAGCCTTTGGAATTGTTACCTGAATTTCTCACTTTCTTTTGTTCTTCCTTCCTCAGTTGGTTTTCCATTTATCTCTCTATACTCTAAACTCCGGCATGTTTTTTACATTTTTTTTTTTTTTGCTGTACATTTGAAAGAATTAAATTCCACCAAATAAAGGATTAACAAGAAACTAGGTGATCAGTCCAGGCTAAGTAACTGCATATTTTTGTGCTGTTCTTGTAGAAAGGAGTTTTTTTCTTAGTAGTGCACTCAATTCCATGAGTTGGTATTAGCTATCCAAAATACTGGAACTAAGAGGCACCAGATCTTCACTATGCTAAAGGATATAAATAAAATAATAACTAGTGAATAGAAATGTGTTAGTGGAATGAATGGGCAGAATTTGTCATATTTCCTTTTAAATTCATTTGGTATGGAAGACAGTTTTCTTTCCCTTGCAGAAGAGAAAGTTGGCCTGAATATCATGGCAGATGCAACAAAATTGCCTATACACTGCCCCAT
Source organism: Vidua macroura (assembly GCF_024509145.1). Taxonomy (NCBI): domain Eukaryota; kingdom Metazoa; phylum Chordata; class Aves; order Passeriformes; family Viduidae; genus Vidua; species Vidua macroura. Next base: position 75,984,579 of record NC_071573.1, read on the forward strand.
TTGGCAAAATTATAAGTAGTGCATTGCCTGTGAGTCATTTCCATACTATTTGTGCCAGTGCACAGCAGTGTATGCAAACAAGGGTTTCCAGTACAGTGCAAACTGATGCAGACTGGTTCTGTAGGTTGGAATAAAGTCTGAGCATGTGCAATCACTGACAGATCATAACAGTAGCAGGCCAGATGTCTGTTGATAATAGACATCACAAAATGCCACAGTGATAGATAAGGAGAAAAGCTAACTCTAATCAGTAAGGAAGGATGGGGCAAGATTTACAAGAGCGTGTAGTGACAGGACAAGGGAGAATGGCTTCAAACCAAAAGAGGGTAGGTTTAGATTTTGGGAAAAAAATCTCTACTGAGAAGGTGATGAGGCACCGGAACCTGTTGCCTAAGGAAGTTGGGAATGCCCCATCCCTGGAGGTGTTCAAGGCCAGGTTGGATGGGGTTCTGAGCAACCTAGCCTAGTTGAACATATCCCAGCCCATGGCAAGGGGGTTGTAACTAGATGATCATCGAGGTCCCCTTCCAACCCAAACCGTTCTATGATTCTGTGATTCTATGATATTGTATGGGACTGAATAGATCTCCTGACATCATGCTTGTAAAACACATTAGAAGCTTGCTCTCTTGCCTATCCTAAATGATTATTTTTTGTTTCAGTTACAATACCCGGAGGAATAAGTTGCTTTGTCTTGTTTTCACCTTTGCCATTCAGCATTCTTATTTTTTTCACAGGAGGATATGAGCACTTAAATCATAGTTAAAAACCAGTATTTTGTTAAACTGGCATTCTATTCAGAATCAGTTGCACACCTATTTTCACCGCTGTCTTGAGATCCTGCTTTCTGATGACACAAGACTATTCAAGTCCAGGGCACAGATACAAGTGAAGTCCAGCACTGTTAACTCTCTTTCTAGCATGATTTTAGCCCATGCCAAGTAATAGCTTTTCAGATCCAGGACATAGTCTGGAGAGCAGTACAGGCTATTTCCATTTTGAATGAGGTCATCCTGTTTGGTGGAAAGAAAATGCAGATGCATGGTTGTAAGCTGCACTTTGTTACATGTCTCTGTGACAGTAGTCTTTACTGCAGGCAGCAGAGATGTGAATCCTCATTAGAAGAGAACTGACCACAAACCATGCTGTAAACCTTTAATTTTGCACAAAGGGGCCAAACCAGCCTTAGCTCTAGTGCTTCCTGGAGAAGAGAGAATCCTTGTGTGCATGACTCTGCAGTAGGACTCTGGGATGCAGCCTGACAAAGCAGATGTAAGTGAGGCTTACTCACCTATTGAGCAGTAGGTGTTGGGTTTTGGCTCTTTCAGCTGTCACCAGCTGGGAGGATTGTGGGGCTCACTGAACAGACACTGTCTTCTCAGTCCTGTTCTCCACCATGCAGCACAGACACAAGGTAAGGAAGTGTTGGTTTAGTTCAGTCAAGCTGAACCCCTACCAACATGGAGACAATTGGCTTAACCTTTCTGCAATCAAATACAGTAAAGATCAATTCACTGTCATTCACTAGCAGGAAGAAGAATTGCAGATCAGCCCGTTACTGGGGCCATGTTCAGAGCTCAGCAGAACTAGAGGCCATCAATTTGACAACAGGCCAGCAAAGAGAAAGAAACTTAACATGAACTTGAGAAAAAAAGAGGACTAGAGTGTGAAGAAGCAGTAACAATGTCTTGGAGGGAAAGGAGAGATTTTTCCATCATAGCCCTGTTTCTTGCCCCAGTTCTGCTTGCTAATGTATGCATGACAAAGTATTGCTTTATAATGACTCCTAATTGAAATCTATAATGCCATTACAAATGCATCCAGACACATTTAATCAAACCATATCCTGTTGAGCAAATTGAGATCCAGGTTTGTAGCTCATTTCTAAACAAATAGCACACAGTGTGAGAGCCCAGCCATGGTATTAGACATCTTGTAGCAAATGCTGCCAGGTCCTTCAGGTTAGCTGAGAAACTGGGTTGCTGCTATTTGCAATTTCTAAAGCATAGCAGGATAGCTCATTTTCCAGGCTGCCTTGGATTTCCAGTTAGGCTGCCTCATGGGGATATTTTGTCTTTTGCAATATTCTACTGATGGGGAGAGAGAGAAGCTTAAATATGCTTTCTCTGTGACTTTTTGAGAACTGGCAGGCTCTTTCATCAAAATTGAAGGCGAGGTTGCACAACTAGAACATCTCTTATTCTGCTGACCATTATTTTTCAGACCTGGAAATTGAACTGGAAATAAATCTATGTTTTAAGTATTCTGATAAATGGACAGAATAGCTGGTCCAATTTGCTTTCCCATGCTAAGTTCTCTTGTTCCACTTTTCAATGTAAGATCTGACTTTGACAATTACTGAAGGAAGACACAAATTTCAAGGTCTAAAATTGCCTTCTACTTGCTTGGCTACTCTTTCACCTTTTCCTGCTACCTACTCCCCCGGAAACTAACACCTCCACCTCCACAAAAATGGAATATTCCTGCCTGAAAGTTACTCTGTAATCCTTGTGTTCGCCGTGTCATAATGCCAGACTCTAGGTGGCAGCATCGGTGAGTGAATTTTAGATGTTTTTTCTAAACTGCTTATTTCAAACATGTCTTAGTGATAACCACTGTAGAATAGTCTTTCGTAAAGCACTTATTTTTTTTTTGTTCCTGCTGTTTATTTTCATCCTATAAAACTTAGTAATGTGCTTAATGTACAGGTGTTGAAAGAATTCGTATCAGCCTGTTAACAGAGCTTCCATGATAGTTCAGTGCTTTACTGTAGCTTAAGGCACAGATGGAGAGCAGCACGGGGTGCTGAGCCATTACAGTCTGAAACAGAAAAGACAATGTTTGGGTAGAAAATATGCATTTTTCCTGCTGCCATAGAAGGTAAGGTGTGCCTCTGTGTCTTGGCTCTTCATCAGCTGCTTGTGCTGTAGCAGATGATGCCTTATCAGAGTTATAAAAGCATAGCTCTTGAAGTATTTTTCACCACAAAAAATAACATTCAAGCTGGGTACAACAATGTGCAGAGGGGCAGCATTCATTCTAACAGAAGCACAGGTGTGGTGGATGTTACTGCAGTCTAATGATGATCTGAGACAAAGCAACAAGCAGCCAAGCTAGGGTCAGAGCTGAGCACAAACATACCTACAGCATAATTCAGGCAAGGAGCTTAACTGCATCTCCTGGACCAATGGGCATGGATGGATGTCAAAGCAATTAAAACTTATTGATGGGCCGAGGACATTGACAATTAATTATCTAACTTAGACTGTTAGACTAGTAAAACTTTAAATGGAATAAAAATACGTTCTTAGCCCCATTCATATATGTTCCTTTTTGCCCATAATAGGAGTTTGAGTATAGCAGCATCTCTTTTAACCCAGCAGCTACAGCTCTAATTATAGCCCCATTGCCATAGGGCAAGTACATGGACAAGCCTGTGCCCTGATATAGAATGAGCTTGACCATTTTCACTACCTGTTTCCAGTGATACTTCTCTACTTTCCAGTAGAGATTAAATAATTTCTTTACATCATTTGTACAGATACTGCCTGAGGCCTGAACAGTTGGATCCCTGAGTGCAATGAGCACAGTCCCAAAATAGTTTTATTTTGTAACAATCTGGTGTTACAATACGACACAGCACTATTGTTGCTCAGGGAAAATAAAAAAAACAAAGATGAGTAGCTAGGTCACCAGTCCAAGCCCTTACTTATGTGTGTAAGCACACATACAGACACATAATTAAAACTGAGGATAAAATTTTACTTGCTATGTGTTCAGAATGGGCACTGAGAAGGGGGTGAGCTTGATATGTAAGCAAAATCTATTAACCCTTGTTTGCCCTCAGCAAACATTCCTGCTCACCTGTCTCCATATCTCTGTAAATAGAAAGTTACTCTCTATAACCTACAAAAGATAAAAAATAACAGTTGCTGAAATTCATATTTATCCTTAAAAATGTAATATGTCTCAGAGGTATCTATACTTCTTCTTGATACCAAACAGACAAGGACTTTCAAAAAATGGTGCAGATACTTTTTTCCAGCTGTTAACATGTGTTTAGAATTTCCATTGTGATATTCTTGCTTCTATGATTAGCACATGGCTGCATATGCACACATTTACAGAGTAGAATCCTCAGAATTCCTGTGCAGTCAGAACAACGGAATACACCACTGATGCCAGAATTATTTCTGGTTTTGTATTTCCTATATATTCATAGCTTTGTAGACTATTGCTGCATAGTTACATAGTTCCTAGCTAACTCCAGTACTTTTCCTCCCCTGACAGACAGAAAGACAAAACACATCCTCCAGAGGCTCCAAGCTGTGGGGGTCCAAGACTAAATTCTCTGGGAAGCAAGGATGAGCTACTCTCCCCAGACACTTTCTCATAAGCAAAGTACAGCTCAAGAGGGGGCAGAGAGGGTGTCCACAAAAAGGTTTAACCAGAAGGGGGAATTCCCTTATCACCTATACTTCTAATTGTGAATACTTGTCAATTGTGGTAATTTGCTAAACGTATAAAACTGTTTTCAGCCTGTGTGGGCTGGGCTTTTTTCCATATCTACCCCTGGAGGTCTCCATTAAAGACCAGCCTTTATATTATCTCCTATACTAATATTGTCTTGAAAGTCTGTTATTTCTAGGTCTTTAAGGCATCACCACATATCTACATTTCCCTCAGTCTTATACTGTAGACAACAAGAAAACAGTCTGAAGAACTTTTCAATATCATCTAGCTGAATGCTGCTCTGTCATGTTTTCTTTTTCTGTAATAATTTCATTGTAATAATTAGTGATATGACCAGTGAGACTGTGCAGTTCTATAGGATTCATTTTATACTTGGAGTGCAGTGCATGTATATTATGCTTTCCTTTGAATATATTCAGTACTGAATAGAAGGATGTTAAGAACTTTGTATATGCATATATTTAAATAATAATGAAAATAGGTTAAATGGGGAGACTCAAGAAAATAGTGTCATAAAAAACAGCAGTCATTTCATATACAAGTCAATTTCATGTATTTTACTCAAAATATGGCTCTGAAGTTTTAAAGATTGTAATGCAGAATGTGAAAGAGGATTTTGAGTAATGCATGATGCAGAAGGCAAAACAGTGGTCTGAATTCTGACTTGATTAATAGATGCTCTGCTCATAAAGCAGAAGCAACATACATATAAACTGGGTCAGCTTTGTGCAAAGTAGTCTCAAGAAGCTAACCAAATATGAGCTGTCTCTGCAATACTCTTAGGATTATTCCCATAACCATTGCTGCCATAACTGTTCTTATTTATGTCAGAGACTTTCAGAGAGATTCCTTGTTTCACTTATACTGATTTGCTCATACCTAGACAGGAAGGTGTGATGGGTCTCAATCAGGTCCTGGTATGGATGCACTAATCTTTATGGTCATATTTAGATGCTGGTCTCTCTTACTTTTAGTGAACTAAACTGAAAAACAGAATCTGAGCTCCCTCAAGTAAAGAAAATTAAATTCTGGTTCTTACTGCAGAAAGCCTAAGGCATAAGCATCTCCCTGAGAAAGAAGGGGTTTATTACAAAAATCTCCTAAACAGGCATGTTCAGGCTAGCATTGTTCAGTCATCCGCAATTTGTTTATGGAAGATTATCCATGCAGCCAGAAGCAACAGAAAAGTTATAGTTATGTTCTCTCAAATACAAGCGATGTTGTATGTGCTAGGTTTACAATCATAAAGCTGTTGGTTTGATGCTTTGCTTTAGCATATAACAAACATATACACATAGATGCTGTGATGCTGCGTGTAAGTCAAATTATACAATTAAATAATTGTGTAGAATAATTATTCAAATTTGTTTATTTTCTCAAAATTCACTGAATACAAATTCAGTTCATTCTAACCACTACTCATGGTTCTAAGGCTTTTCAGTTTTTACAGATCTTGAGAGAAAACTGGAGCAGACCTGTGTGTGTGTCAATATGCATGTAATGCAACAGATACTCAAGAAAAAGGTGTCATACAAAACAAGAACATGTAGGATTTTTATTGTCGAAATAATGCTAACAAGATAAGAGTATTTGTTGCTGTATGTTGGAGAATGGGGGGAAGGAAAGGCCATTCCTTTACACGGGACCTTGTAACTTTGCCCTCCACAATTTTTGCACTTAGCCTAAGTGAATATATGCCTGCTCTGCAAGTCAGTGGTTAGCACAAGAAATCCTTACTCTTGGTACTATGCAAAGCACATGGATGCATCATTACTCTGTTGGTTAAGGCAAGTAAAAATGGAAACATCTTACATGTTCAAACTAATTACTACATTTCCTTCAACAAAAACCCAATGCAAGGGGAACCTCAGAAAAAAAGCATGGCAGCCCATCATGACAAAAATTTCCTCATGGGAGAATTTCAGGGTTCTTTTGCTATTCATTACCAGCCTCCCTTGATCAAACTGTAGTTTGATCTAGGACAGGGCTAATATTCCAACCAAAAGAATCAATATTCCTAAAAAATATATATTTTACATGTAAGTCTGCACTGTAAAAGATATCTCCAAAGTGTTGTTTGTTTATTTCTCTTTCTCAAAACAGTAACCAAAGCCCTAACACCAAATCCTACATGTCACATGAATGTCACAAAAGACCAGATGGACTTTATCTATACTGAAAACTGGCCAAAAGAATACTTTTTTTTTGAACTCACAATTCCCTCTGACAACCCCTTTCCAGGCTTTGTCTCCTTGAAGTTCTGAGCTAATTCTTCTCTTCAACACACCTAACATTGACAGAGTGCCCTAAGCCTAGCCTGGGCATAGGAGAGGAATCCCTTTCCATTCAGACAAACAATTAGATAAATATGATGCAATTCTCCAGTTGTAGTATCAGTTCTTACTTAACAATGGAGGATACATTGCAGCCTCACTATAACTTCATTTCAGATTTCTCTTTGTCTCTAAACCTCCTCTGGCACTGATATAAATGCTTGGCTGATGCATGAACCAAAAACAGTGTTCCATGCAAAGATGCAGTGTTCTTCCAAGGAGAATATTAGTCTGCCCATGGGTTTCTTTGTCAGCTGCCATCCAGATGGGATCAAACTTAGCTGTGGATTTTCAGTCAAAAATAACCTTAACCCAAACCCTGAAATGAACCTCAGAAAATAAAAGGCCAGTGAAGATGAAAAATTCCTAAGGAAACAATTATTTTTGCGCCAGTCACTTCCTTTTACAACTCTAATGATTGAGAGAAAAAGCCTAGAGGTACAGCTTGAGTGGTGCAGAAGAAGGGCCATCTGAAAATAAAAACCCCTGTAAGCTTTATCTACCCCTGGAGTAAATCCTTTTCTGGATAAAATGTAGAAGGAAAGTGCCTAGACTTATTTTATGTTTGGGATTATATTTAGGAATAAAATTGCAGTAAACTGTAGGATATCTGTGTTTAGGACACTGAAAAATCTTCTAAGAAAAGGAACAGCTGAGACTTGAATTTTCCTCCCAGGAATCTGGAGCCTCTGATAGAAGCAGGAACTGGGGCTGGAGCAGTCCCCTTATCTCTTGGGATTCTTAGGAGTCAAGAAAAAATAACTACAGAAATCCACTTGAAGGAGAGCTTCAAAGAGGCTGCCACGAGAAAGATATAGGCTGAAGAGAGAAACCTACACCTCTCTGGATGGCCCCTTTGCAATGCCACCCCAACTTCCAGTTGTAGGTCTCTTCCTGACCCCAGCTCTCTTCCTGAGCTGAGCTTTCTCCTTGGCTGAACCCTAGTTCAGTGCCCAGGACCACAGCAGAGGTGAGAACATTTGGAGGGAACAACTCTTTTGACAGCCTTGTTTTTCAGCCTCTTTGCAGCCTCTGTCTAAGCACTGCTGTAGATTTTGTCCCTTTCCCAGCCGATACCCTAACCCCTTATACTGGTCCTGGCCTCAGCTGAGCCTTTGTTTGAGACCCAGTGTCCTGGCCCAGATGAACATGTTCTCAGGGGACAATTATTTTTACAGCTTTGCCCTCACTTTTCAGTCTGTTTGCAGCTGAAGTCCACTGGGAGGTCTAGGTTTTCTCTTTCACCTAATTCTAAGAGAATCATAATGCAAATCCTAGGCACATCCATGTTCCCAGACAAGACCAAGCTGAGAAAATTTTCAGGGAATTTACTAATTCTTCTACCACCCCATCCCTACCCTCCACCACCTTTGTTTTATCTTTGTAGTCCTATTGCAACCAGATGATTTCTCTCTTTCTTAGACCTAACCCCTACCCATTGCAGGTGGTGCTCTTTGCTTTCTCACAAGTTAAAACCTTCCCACTTTCTGACCTTTGTGCCACTGTTTCCACTGCTAGACTCGACTATTTCCATATGAGAATTACTACATCAGACCATCTTTCTTGCTTTGCTGGAGATTTTCCAGAGCCCTCAAGGCTGTGCCTCTGGGGTTTCCCTTCTTCTCCTTGTTTTATGTACAGAGACACTGTCTCACCTCACCTCATATTTGGGGACCATTCTGTCCATCCAGTCTCAGCTTTTTCAAATGTAGGATCCTTTTCTTATCAATGAACCTTCAAGTTTTCTTTTTTGTCTTAACTCTGACCATAACCCTAAGAACAGAGGAAGTTTAGAGGCAAGGAAATTCAACCCTTGTCCAGAAAAAAATTCTCAGTAGAGAGGTCTTTTTGTAGATCACTCTTTTCTTTCTCAACCCCTTGAACTTGGAACTTGGTATGTTGCATTTTTTTAAATGTGAACTAACTTATTAATCTACCTTACCAGTTAGCTGGTGTGTGTACTCTCTCCCAGTGTGCAGTGTCTCCAGGTATTGATTTTACAGGTATTCATAATTTCTTTCTCCAGCCTTGTCACAGACCATCTTATTATATTGTTTTTTGGAGGTCTTTTTAGTTCTTTGAAGCTGTTACTTCCATTTTAAATGTTACTTCTGTTGCACTATGACAATATTGTATGTTGCTAATAAAACTGACTGATAAAGGAACATTTGAGGGAGAAACATAGGTTTCTGTTTAGGTTTGGCTTGTTTGATCTTCAGACAAAACTGTCTTTGAATTTCACAATGGGCTGCATTCTATAGGAGAAGCAACAATTCACATGGGAATTTTGGGAGCCCTCAACAGCTCCAGCCAGGTCCTTAAATCAGTCAGTTTTGAGGCCATCATGTTGCAGCACTTGGTTATAAGGACCATCTTTGTGTTGAGTCAAGTGATACTGCTTTTTGAATAATTTTAACACTACTTGCTGCATTGATATATGGATAGAGAATATGCAAAATATTTTTTCTTAGAATAAAAAGACAGTTCTTAGTAGATTCATCATCTGTTTATGAGTAGTTTTCTATTGCTGTTAATAGCACTTTTCATTTAACTCTCAGTGACTTACATGCACATCCATAGGAAAGTCCAGTCTTGTAGGGCTGTCACTACAGAACCAAAGTAAGTATCCATGAATTTGAATCCAGGATATTTTCAATTTGACTTGTGGGGAGGAGCTTTTGATAGAGTAAATAACCACACAAATATTTTTTTCTCTTCTGAATTGCATAGAAATAATGGCATATAACTCTATCTTCTCTGGTTAGGCCCTTATTGATAGTATTTGAATTTTCTTTTGCTATATAATGAACTAGAATATAATATTTTATTTAAATGGCTTGAATACTTTCAAGCTTGTAAGAGAATTGTGGACTGTGACTGTTGGCAGTGATAGATGGCATATTTGAAGAAATTTTCCTTCTAACCATTAGTTAAAGTCATTGGCAGGAATAAAATTCTGTAAAGACTACTGAAGGGAGGGTATTATTTCATTTATGTTTTATCTTCTTTTCTTCAAAACTCTTAAGAGAATATTGGTAATTAAAATAAAGAATATTTCACCTTTTCCTGCCACTCTTCCTTACCTCTTTCCTATCTCTTCAGATTCCTTCAAAATACAATCCTCCTGTCTGAAAGTGCAGTATTCTGCTTCCATAGTCATAAGGAAGCCAGCATTTCCACAATTGTGAGGTGCCTTATTAATCAGTTGTCATTTCACTCATGCCTATGCTTGCATAACCTGTTCAGATGCCTGCATATTTTCATGCATGTTATTCCCCCCAGGTGGTATAAGCTTTCTGGCAGAGGTGATTATTTTAAGCAAGAAGTTTTTTTTTCCCCGAATTATGTAGATTCTTGCAAGTACTATACACTGTTCAGTTTCTCAGCTATGATGACACAGTGTTCATTTTTCTTTGTGGACAGGTGCAGGAAAATATGGAAAAATATTTTAGTGATTAGCTGAAGAAAGGTAGCTTAAGGAATACAAGAGAAGCCTGGAGTTTTGTTACTGGAAATTGGGAATGCTGTGTATTTTTCCTTCATGTTACATCTTGAAATCATCTTGGCTAACAATTCCCCACTGAAAATAAAATCTAACAGCAGAAGACACATATGTCTGTGCCCTTTATTGTCTCAAAGATTATTTATAAAATGGATTGAGCAGTTGAGAAAGAGACAATCTGAAGCTTTCATCAAGAGAATATTTGCTGTGGTACTTTCAGTATTAGTTGTGATTTCATCAGAAAATACATATAACTCACAGCGAACTTGTTGTGTATTGAGTCATTGTTCAGGGAAGCAAATGACAACTGTATATAGTTTTCCGTTGTAAAATGTTTCAACATTGTAATGAAAGTTCCATATCATCATGGTATACTCATTCACTTGATATCAAGGATTTACAATATGAATTTCATGCAGTGTCTGGAGATGAAAGCTTAGGCTGCTTTTGATTAGCAGTTGTTTCACTCAGGAAAGATTGCTTCTTTATTTAAACTTATTGGAGAATATTAATGAAATGCTTTTTACACACATTGCTATTATAATTTTAAGTAAACTGGGAAAAGAGGATTTAGCGTTCTCTACATTGATTTTGATCCTCAACTTTTCCCAAAGATCAGTACAACTTCATACATTTGAATTTTCTATAGTCTGTCTCTTCTGCCAATATAAAGTTATTGGTTATGAAAATGGATATAAATCCTTGATTTCTATAAGAATATGGAAAACTATAATTACACTAATTATGTTCATATAGCGATGTATACTGTGCTATTCATTTCTCATGTTCTGAAATATTAATTAGATCATATTTGTAGAAGATCATATATATGATGACTCCAATTTCTTAAAAATTTTCAGAAAATAGAGCACAGAATCACAGAATATTCTGAGCTGAAAAGGACCCATTAGAATCATCAAAGTCCAACTCCTCACTGTGCGCAAACCATCCCCAAAAGTCACACCATGTGTCCGAGAGCATTGTCCAAACACTTCTTGAACTCTGTCAGGTGTGGTGCTGTGACCACTTCCCTGGGGAGCCTGTTCCAGTGCCCAACCACCTTCTGGGGGAAGAACCTTTTCCTAATGTCCAACCTAAACCTTCCCTGACACAGCTTCAGGCTGTTCCCTCGGGTTCTGTCACTGTCACCACAGAAAAGAGATCAGTGTCTGGCCCTCCTTTTCCCCTCATGAGGAATTTGTAACTGCAATGAGGTCTCCCTTCAGTCTTCACTTCTCCAGGCTGGACAGACCAAGTGACCTCAGCTGCTCCTCGTACAGCTTCCCCTCAAGGCCCTTCACAAGCTCTGTAGACCCAGCACAATTGGTTTTGCAGCCATATCACATTGCCAAACTCTGTCTCATTCACTTTTACATTTTGCCCCTGGGACTTCTATATCATTAATCTTACCTACACTTCTCCAACAGACTGAGTATTTCTGTTTTTAATTGGATTTTCCCAGTTTTATTAGGTTGACTTTTTTTTTTTTTTTGGAAGAAGAAACTCATTTTGCTCTGTTTGGTTTTGGCACAGATTTCTAATATTTCCAGATTTCTTTGTGTCATATAATCTAACTCATTGATTTTTACATCTCCATTCAACAGGACTGCTTCCAAATTACTGTCTTGTTCTCTCTAGCTACTCAGTCATCCCTGAAGAGCTGAGCAGAACCAGCACTAACTGATGTCCAAAGCCAATCAGTAGGCCACTACCTTGCACTCCTGCTTAGCACTTAATTAGTTAACCCACATAATAACCAGTTTGAATGATTCCTCAAAACAATCTTTTTTCCCATATTCTATCTTCATTTTTAGTCTATGACCACAAGTGATGATGAAATTGCTGGTACTAAAATGTATTTTGTGTCCAGAATATCCATAATATGTCTCAAGCTATTAATGGATGATTAAAATAAAATATAAGTGGGGAGGAAATATTCTGATTTGCATAATAGCATGCACGACTGCTTGTTGATTTTTGCATATCTGTAAATGGTAATAATTTGCATTTATTTATTATTAAAATAATATTTTTTTCCCTGACATTTAAATGAGACAAATTTTGAATTCCAAATGATTCTTATGCTCTTGAGCTGAAATATGTACAATATGAAGAAATTATTAGAGAGAAGAAAAATGTGGAAGTTGTGTTTGATTGAATAATTAGTTTTTTAATCTGTTTTATATTAATTGCTTATGTAATTTTAAATGGCTACATAGAAAGAGGTGAAATTTGAAGTAATAAAAGGTGTCTGTCCTGTAAAGTCAAATTTTATTTAATCTGTTTGTGTACCAACAGTTTAATAATTGTATCCTGCACCTGTGGAGTTATTAATTTTATCCTAAAACTATATAAGCTGGTTTTCCTCTATAAGTGCTTTAAATCTGAAACATGTCACTTGGACCTAGCATTCTCCAGTTTAGTTCTTGCACTGGAAAGAAAAGCCACAAAATGTCCCATTGTGCTATATAATAATGTGAAAATATCAGCTGCTATTAATTTGTTTTGTTTTGTTTCCTTCTCATCTTCAAAGGCATGGTTTAGGTTCTGACCTCCTGCATCACACAAGGCTGTGTGATGCCTTGTTGTCATGCAGACAGTGATTGTAGTGATGGGTTGCAATTACATTGAACTAGACTGCCCATATTCACTTTTTGCTATTATCTGCCTGTGGAGTGTTTTCATTAACTGTGCACTGGAAACATCCTGAATGACACAGGCATCTTCTGCTGTTTGATTTGTATGTGTGTATGTGTAGAATGCTGGAATAGCAGGTAGTCAGATGTGAAATTCACCTCAGAGAAACAATGTACTGTCAGAAACATCAATTTCTACAAAACCTTATAATTGCAAAGAAACCACCAAAACATCCATAGCAACCAACGTCAGGGTGGCTGACCAAGTGAAAAAGTCTGCTGTGAGCTCAGTTACTATGGATATATATGAAATGCATGCAGGAGTTTCTAGTTAAGTTTAATTTATTTTAAATTCCAGACCTTTGCTATGTGCTTATAGCCAAAGCAAAGAGACACATCTTGCTTGCTGCATCTGTCTCCTTCATCAGTTGCACAAAGACAGCAAAATAACACTGAAAAGGGAGGTAGGAATTCTCAATTAGGACATGTTGTGGAAATATGGAAGGGAATATGAAAATGATCAAGGGCGTGCAACAGGCAGAAACAGCATGAGACCTCAGATGAAGTGAAAAGTGGACATCTGTATGTCATTGCTGGGGGATTGGGATGTATCCCCCTCAAGTGCAGTACAAGTGTACCCTTCTCACCTATGTGGTACCACTCCTTAGAACACTTCTTTAGTTCATACTGTGTGTAGAGGAGCAAACTGGTCTGCTTTTGATGGCAGGTGGCTTATGAACACTGGAGAATCTGTCCTTTGAGAACTGAATTTATGAACAATTCCTCCTACCACCTGCTGTCTGCTGCAAATAACCTTACACGTGCCCCACGATTTTTGTAAGGCACACAGGCTTTTTTTTTTTTTTTGTTACAAGGTGACTGGAAAATAGTGGATGTATTACTGATTTATATTTTCTCATCTCTGAGTTCAATGTGTGAAACACTAATGCATTAGCAATATTTATGGATGCTATAAAGAAGATTAATTCACTTGTAATGACCACTGATGAGCTGTTTTTTCTTAATGCCTCATTTTTTTTCATAAGAAGATTTAAGTACCTAGCACTTTGTATTCCATGGAGAAAATACAAGGATTTTATTCCCTTCTTCCATTTTCCAGTATTGGCGTGGAAGAAGGCTGATGGCATCCTCCTGACGGCAGGAGGCTGAAGATTGCCAGCAGGTCAAGGGAGGTGGTCCTTCCCTTCACTGAGCACTGGTGAGGCTACATCTATAGTACCATGTCCAGTTCTGGCCTTGCCCCTAGAAGAGAGACATGGGCAGGCTGGAGAGTCCAGTGATGGGCTACAAAGATGATTGGGTGTGACAAGAAATAAGGAATTTCCACTATGTGTGACAAGTCTTGCAGATCCTATTAATTTAGCTAATGTTATCACAACTATTCATTTGTCCTGTGTCCTCTCATTAATTTAAACTTTTTTGGTTACTTTCTTCTGATTCAGCAACCAAGGAGTGAAAAGAAAAAAATACTGACAACAGGTCACTGGCTTTCTATCAAGAGTAGGATTGGTCATCCACTGTGTACAGCTGATAGAAGTAGCAATCCTCTATGAAGATTTGCCCATTGTTTCTCTTCCTTAGCAAATCCTGCCCAGAACATTACACCAGTCAGTAACCAGAATAGCTTTATTGTCATTTATGTGCTGAAAGCTTTAGAACACTAAAAGGATGCCCAAGTGTAGAGGTAGCTCACAATAAGGACACAAGTAGTGGCCAAAACAAAGGACCAGCTGGAGTCCAGTAGTGTATGACAATACAGGAGAGAGCCAACTGTCTATGGCTCATTGCTGATTTCCCTTAGAAGCTTGAAAAGGCATATAATTTGGTGAAGGTTACCTGCATATGTAAAGCTAATTTTGAAGGGTGCTGCCTATTGTGTTTAAGTAAAAAGTCCTTGCAATTCAGAGAGAAAGAAGATACTCCTCGAGATTTCAGGTTTGCAGGTGTAGAGATGTGGGTTCTCACAACCTGAATTCCACTTCAGGCTCGTTGTACAGTGGCTAATAGCCACTCATCTCTGAGGGTCTGCCAGCGAGAAACAGAAAATACTGGGCAGGAGAGTTTCAATGGAATTTACACCACCAGAATCTGAGGTAATGAAAAAGTTCTAATGCTTACCATCAGTTTTCAGGAATCCTAAAAAGACATAAAACCCACAATCAACAAAGCAGAAAATCAGTCATGGGCAAAGTGCGTGATAGAATCATATTAACTCAGAATAAATACATGCCATACTTGCTAGAAGATCATTTCTCTTGGGGAGAGAATATCAGACAAAAAGTTTACTTCTGAGGAAAAAAAAAGAAAGATAGTAACATCCTCAGCAATCTGTGTTTGTGATTTGTGGGTTGCTGGAGGCAAAACACAACATTTTCAAGGAAAGACACATTATTGTGACAATTTTGTGATAAAAAATGGAGTAAAGAGAAACAGAACAAATAATAAATCTTGATTTTATTCCAAAACCTAAATCTCAGGCTCTATTTCTGTCACCAGTGCTAATAATTTGGTGGTCCTTGTTGAAGAAAGGTCACTGTTGTGGTTTCACTTAGAGAACAAAAAGTATCACTGAGCAAACCTAAGTATCATTGAGCAAACCTAAGGAGAACAGAGATAGAAAGAAAAAGGATAGAAGCTATTGCAGCTTGATGAACTGCCTTTTCCTCATTGTCTTGATCTTCAGTCAGGGAAGTGTGTAACACTCAGGTGTGGAAAAGAAACCTAGTATTTTTTAACTTTTGGATATGAAAGAGTTTCAGGGCTTCCAGCCACTAGTTTGAAAACAGAAGCACAGAGAAGGACCCTCAGTGGTTTATGCCACCTGAGGAGCTGATGTTCTGGATTATTGTTTTCAAAGCTGAGTGAACAGCTTAGAGAATGTATTGCTGTCTCACAGCTGTACAGCCAAATGAACAGCATCAGTCTGAGAAAGGGTACTGGTGTGATGAAGCTGCGATTTGCACGTGATTGCTTGTTGCATTCAATGAGACATCACTAACCAACTGGGAATTCCATGTTCTTCCTAACTGTGAGTGCCATTTGATGAACTCAAATTAAATCCTATCAGTGAAAAAACCAACACTGTTTCTGGTCAATTCTTCTTATTTTACCTTCTTTCACTTCCCACAGGTACTACTGTGGTTTTATACTATTAATCATTTGTGATTACCATTTATTTTCTTCAGGTATCTGAGATTCACTTTGTTTTGTCAGCTTGAGACAGGGACTGAGAAAGTGCTAAAGATGTTTTACACCTATTTGTCGTGCCCTGCAGTACTTTTCACTTGTTAGTTAATGCTATGAATAGTAAAGGTTCAAAATGTTGATGGTTTCAAACAGTCACATGAGTTTCAAACACCCATAGAATAGTTAATTACCTTACATATAAAACCTCTCTAGTGTATGGTGTAATTATAAATCATTGTATTCTTATATTTCTACTATTTTTGAAATTTAGAGTTATTTTATTAATCCGTCCATGTTATCTGTGTCCCAAGTACAGAAATAGCAAGTGAAATTTTATATCCACTAAATGATACTGAGACTGATTCGACCTTTATATCATAAATTTAACTTTTTTGGAGATTCACACTTCCAAATGAGTTTTTAACATTTCCAGAAAGTTTCAATGACTTTTCCTTCCCTATCAGCTACTATTCAGCTGCTGCTACAGAAAAGAAGTCGTGTACTGAGAATGTTAAGGGAATTACTAAATTATTGGTCCATATAAAGAGCTAAAGTTACTGAACACTGGCAGTGCTGCTGCTTGCTTGTTTACCCTCTAATAAACTTTGCAATAATTACAAATTCTGGAAGGTATTGCAAAAGGAAAGGGGACTGAGAAGACAACATGTACCTAGAATGCTGGCTACTGTTCTAGAATATATCTAAGTCTTAATAAAGAGGCAATGGGGCGTAAGAAAAAAGAATCTTCTTATATATTACTTAGCAGGTGATGCAAGAAAAACAGTAGCAATATTCAGTTGTCTGATGTTCATGCTTAGGAAGACACTGATAAATTGCTGAACACTACAGTCCCAAAGAAAAAATATCACACAGCTTCAGGCTGAACCACAGATACAAATATCTTTGTGTAAAAGCAATGGATGAAAGAGATGTGTGTATACAGACCTCCCTGTGATAGATTTAAAAAAAATGTGATAATGCCTTTTAAATATTTTAATGAGACAAAACAGTAAACAAAGAAGTGGGACACCATTGTTAGAAATGCTGTATGAACACAGGAGAGAGCAATTTTATGAGTTCTGAGACAAAAACTGAAGATCAAAAAATGTTCAAAAATGTGCACGGTTAAGTATTTGTATATTCCTATATGATATCAGAGAAAGAAATCCCTAATCAAAGGCTGAATCTCTCATGGACTATGTGAATCCAGTTTGCTAGGGAGATTTATGAGAGGAACAGCTTTATCTCTATAAAGATATCTCCTACTGAATTTCAGTGAGAGCACTGAAGTAAAACAGGCATCCGTTTGGAACAAGTGTATCAAGCTAAAGGAAGACAAGAAATAGGACAAAGATTGAATAATGGAGAAAATAACCCTCATAGGCTAGCATGCTGGAAAGAAAGAGCATCAAAAATTCAGGAAGAAAAAGCACTGTGCTTTGGGCTATTGCACAGACAAAAGAGGGAAACAAATCCAAGTCAAATCATAAACTGCAGGTAGCACAAGGATAAGAAATTCTCTATGTACACTAAATGAAAATGTGGAGCTATATAATGAACAGAAGTGCATGTCTAGCAGATCTATATGTTCTCAGTGCACAGGCTTTGCTGTCAGCAATTCTTCTGACTTAAGACCAGTTCAATGATCAGTTAGATTCTTGCTGGACAGTTCATCAAGCTGCAACAGCCTCTCAGCAACAGTGGTAAGTGGTAGCATTAGCTTAAAAAATGTGATGAAGTAGTGTTGATATTTATTAAGCCCTGCTCTCTAGACAAATAAAGAAATCGATAATAATCTCATGTAAAAAAAAAAAAATACTAGATTTTGTGAAAATCTTCTCATACAATTTTCCTTAAAATAGAAATTTGTTCTAAAAATTTGGATGCCAGCTAACTTAAAATATGCTGAAGATTGTTTTTTAGAGATAAAAATAAAAGAGTAATTAATAATAAAACATTTTATGCTTGCTATGGAAAGAAATACTTGGGATCATATGATACATTCATGTTTCAGTGCTAATACAGACTTCAGGATTCTGCTCTTCTATTGTAATTTTTCATACAGCCGCTGCTGCTGATTACCATTTAACTGAGAACTCATAATGTGTTTATCCTTCCACTTCTAGCAAAGAAGTGTTTTAAAGCATCTGGCTAAATTCCCTGCACAGTTAAGGCAGAGAAGTGGGTGCTTTAGAGAGCTCTCTGAAGAGATATCTTGATGATTGTAGTTTAGGCACAGAATTAAGGTAGACAATGACTTCTGAAGGCCTTCAGAAACACCTACTGCTTTCCATTCAGTGGTTATTGCGCTAGGGCATGGTAACAGAATCACTAGTTATCTAAAACTGAGGTTCAAATGACAGGCTTCTATTTGTTTGCCTAAACTGCAGGCTAGTTCTCTAGTTTCATGAAAACAGCTGGAAACTGTAGGAAAGTACCTTGCCTGTGTAAAACCTGAAGCAAAGTCACCTCTAGGAGCACATACTTTGGAGCCACCAGCCAATCCAGATGGGAAGGGCCTTGAATTTCTAGCTGGAGTTAGCAGGTTTTTTTTCTTTTTCTTTTTTTTTTTTTTTACACACCAGAAGTCTATGATGTAGCTTAAAAGCTCATGGGAACCCAGGCTTTCTTAGTGCAGAGGTTACATTTCATTTCGTTGGAAGTGTTGCAGGCTAATAACTTGTTCCTGTGCAATCTCATAAAAGATGAGATTGTTACCAAAAATCAGTAAAAATAAAACTCCTTAACACCAACGTAACATTAAGAAGCAGGCAGTCTTTATTTATCTGGATGCACGAGGGGATACGTTCTCCAAAATATCATGCATACTGAGTACAAAATATGCAAAATCATGCATACTGAGTACAGAAAAAGCTTTTTTTTTTTTTTTTTTTATACTGCATTTTACATACGTATTCATTGATTTTCCTGGAATAAACATACATTTGATGATCATTTCCCCAAAATTTTCAACATTTATTCCCTCCCCTTTGTGCATGCATTCTTCTGTCCTGGGGGTCTCTTTCGTGGTCCCTGGTGGTTGGTGACCCCAAAGTCATACTTGGCTGCTTGGTGAACTGGTGAAAATTTGGCATAACTGAGCTGGTTACTTTCCATTCTTCTTCTTGGTTAATGTTTAACATGATCCCACAGAATAAGCATTGTGTGGCTCCATAGGCCAGTGGTTTTTGAAGAATAAGCATTGTGTTAATCCAGCAGGTGTCCAGACAGTTCTTCATCTGGCAACAAGAACACAGAAGCAAATGTTACTAAGAAAACACAGAAAATTGTTGGGCTGAAACATTATTTCTCTTGGAGCTATTAAATGCTCACTTGAAGTGAGGGAAGAGGAATTCACTTTTACCCCTCTGTTTATATAATTACAAATGTAAGACTTTTTTCCAATTTGAATAACTCAATTTTTCTGTTCAGTTTGAGAGATGTTTAGTAAATATCATTATTCAGAAACACACATACAACCTGAAAGAGTCATCTACATTCTGAGCAGGGCCTGCATCCATCCTCAGCTGAAGTAGTTAATTCAGTGGGAATCCTAAGCCCTGTTCACAGCTTCTGTAGCCACAGAATACTCCGTCTTTCTGTACTACATATATTGCACTTCATACATATTTTAGTGTAATGTATCCTGCCTGAATGGACTCAGTTTACTGAGCAGTTTACCAACAATCACCATTATTTAGCCTTCCACTCATCTTTGCATCAGTTGATACAATTTTATCAGCAGTAGGTTTATGTTATTTCCATATTACTGAAGAAGATGCTGATTAGTGTCAGCTGTATTGTCATGCCCTACCAAATTTCCATAGAAAACAGTCATAGGCCAGTGTTTTTCAAGATCTTTCTCACTGGATTATGCCAAGATGTTGGAATTAAAAGCTGATTTTGATAAGTATTACAGAGAGGTTTCTTAGATTCGGAAATGTGTAATGAAAAATGAAGATGATGGAATTACATTCCAGGGTATTGATAAATCCATGTCTTAGGAATTGGGAGAGTCTAAGTGCAGATTTCTCTCTTTTATTCAGGCTAAAAATTGGATTTCCACCCAAATTACCCATATCCCAAATGTAATCTCTTACCTTACTGTCGTCATTCTTAAAATGGTCTCAATACCTGTTTCTTGTTTTATGTATAGACTTAAATATTTGCTGATGGAGAAGGACAATATACTCTGTTACAAAATGTTCTAATTTTGTAGCATTTTTTACCATAAAATACTAATGCATTTTGCATTGCATTGTGTTTGTCATGGACAGGAAAGCCTTTCCTAGTCTGTTTTAGAAGAAGTGCTAAGCAATGTTCTCCACTGACTTTTGAAGGTTTATAAGTTGGATGATTAATTCATTGCTCATAAATACAGCTAATTTTTAAATTGGTATTTCAGGTGTCAATGCTTAGCTATTCAATTATACTTGTGTAGCTATCTTCATCAATCAAACCTGTAATTTCGACAAAAATGAAATCTTATTTGTTTGACAAGGCCTATTTTAATTCTAGCCACGCCAAGGGACATTAAATATACTCTTATCATTTAATTCTCTCTTACCTGCATCTCACTCCAACCTTTTCATAACAACAAAGGCAAGAGGCATGATTAAGAAATAATGAGCTACTTTATTAGATCAAATAGGAAACGTGATGCAATAAAGGCTGAAATTGCTTAGAACAGAATGCTGTGTAAGGAAAGAGACATGAGTCTTTCATGGTCTCATCCACATTTTCAAAAACAACAGGAAAAAATCCCCAAACAAACAAAACACCACAACAAGCAGGAAAAAGATCCTGTGAATTATATTCATTTTTGGGAGAGAAATGTGGTCAAAAAATCTGGTTCAAAGAGCAATTGCATAGGAAAAGTATCAAAGAGCATAAAAAGACCTCTCATCTTGAATTTTCATATTGGACTGATTAGAAGATTATCTTTCTTTGCCTTTGTTGTTAAGTGGTGATAAAGCATAAAGCAACACCTCAGTGACCCTTGGTTCTCAACATGCCCTCAATTTTATTATGCTTTGATATGTAATAGTCCTTTGCTGATGTGATTATGTGTAGCTTACATAATTAGGTTGCTCAGATGAATTAGCTGCTTTCAATCAATTTGTAATCTAGCCTGAAATAGATGACTCCAGTTACAGAGTTATCAAACATCAGAATGTTTCAGTGACATAGCCTGCTATCCTGCCGTCTGACTTTTTAAAATAGTCCAGCTCTTAATGCCTGTCTTGCCTTTCTGAGGCAGTGCCTTGTTTAAGGTCTCTACACAACCAAAGAATCAAAGGGAAAAAGTTCTGTCATTCTTTAGAACTATCTCACATTCTCCTGCATTAGTCTAAAATCATCAACTTGCACCATACCAGGAGGTAGACAAGAAAATTTTGGTTTATTTATTTCAGCTAGTTGAGGCTGACTGCTACACAAAATACATTTTCTGTTATTATGTTGATATTAAAAAAAAAATAATTCATTAGGAATGCCTAATCACTTATTTTTGTCAAATTTGGAATTAACCTGGGTCTCCTCCTGTCAGTGAAATTTCATAACATCTGTCCATTAGGTGGTTAGAGTCCTGCCTCCAGGCATTCTGTAATCTATGTTGCCCAGATGGATTATAACTCCCATGGTGCCTTATGGTAGCCTTTGATTGAAACATATGAAGAATCACGAGTGTCAGTGCGCTGTGCAAGATGAAGTCCTGACACTGAGCACTGCTTATGAAGTGGATTATGAACTGGAGATGGTACAGCTCCTGTGAGACCATGTGGGATGACAGATAATCCAATTTAATGTCAAACTGACTCATAACACAATATTTAGCTATTTGTGAATCAGGGATTTTATGAACTTTTTGATGAGAAAAAATCCTCAATATTTTGACATTAATTTGGAAGAAGAAATTGCTTTGCTAAAGGATTGGAAATTCAAACTTTTGCTTCTATTATTTTTGCAGTATAATGTGAGGCCACAAAACCCTACTGAAAAGGCAACCTGAGTCACAGACTACCTTAGATCATCTTATTCCTGCCTTCTCCATCATCCCACAATTTTTTTTTTAACATTGCCTTCCTCCTACTACTTAAAGGATGAATTTTGCAGACATTAGGAGTCATGATTTCCTTCCTTTCCTTCTTACTTTTACAAAAAAAAAGTCTTTGGTCAGTGAAAGTAACACAACCGTATTTGAAACATTATTAAGGGGAACTACCAGTCTAGGTGGAGAATATAGGTTTTTTACCCTATTTCAAAGAGAAGATGGTCCAAATTTCATCCAAAACTACTACATCCCTCTTACTTTCTAACTAATAACTCATTGGGAAACTAAGCTTCTGTGGGAATTCCCAATTCAAATGATAAACGAGCTACTGCTTACAGACAAAAAAAAAAAAAATACAACATAATCACAGAGAAAGGGTCCAAAAAAGTCTAAAGAGCTTTGCTACAAGATAATGACTGTCAAAAAGTGATAACTCATGCTGTCAACAAGTAACATTAACAGCTCCTGTTTAATGAATAGTGACTTCAGCTGGAGTGTGACATTCTAGAGATTAAAAAGCTTAACACTTGCACAGGCTACAGTTCTGCTTTTGTAGGTGGACTGCAATTTGCAGTTTTGACTTCTGGGTCAGCACTTAAGCTAAAAGGACAAAGATTTCTAACAATGATAGCTTTCAATGGTTTGGCATAATAAAGGAAAAAAAACCCTTCCTTTAAAATGAACCTG
Organism: Vidua macroura; assembly: GCF_024509145.1. Lineage (NCBI taxonomy): Eukaryota > Metazoa > Chordata > Aves > Passeriformes > Viduidae > Vidua > Vidua macroura. The sequence continues at coordinate 76,007,469 of NC_071573.1, forward strand.
CTGTTAAGGCTTCACTCAGAAATTTCAAGTATTAAATAAAATAAGTTGTTTTTTCATGGGGAAATCGGAGCATTTGTATTTTCCTCTAATTTTATTGCAAAAAGGTAGAAATCAGGTAATTCCATCATCTAGCATATATGAAGCTTCATGGTTCCTGAGAGTATTATATGTTTTTAGATATTTCTATCCAGATTCCACACAGAAAATGCTTAGTTGTCAGCTGCTCTTGGCTGCCCCCGCAAAAAACCACATAATCGCTGTGGCCAATTTTAACTAAATTTGACAGACGGATAAAGATGTGAAACATATACCCTATAGTTGTGAAATAGAAAGATACCAAGAAAGTGAACAGAGTAGTTCTCCACTAAAGGAAAGGGAAAAGCCACAGATGAATTTTATTAAAGACACCAAAGGATCTACATGGGACAAATATGTAGGAATGAACTGCAGGAAAATCCTTTACCAGAATTTACGTTTTCAGAACATGTTGGGTCATAGACTCATGGGAAACTACAAGTTCATACCTCCCCTTTCTGGCTTCAGGTTTGTCTTGACATGGAAAGACATGGAAATGTTTTATTCAGGCTTCTGGGACAGCACTTAGGAATTTTCTGTATGGTTTTCCTAGTTGTTTTTGCAGCTTTCCAAGGCCAAGGAGTGAGGCAGGAAGCACTGTGTGTCCTGGTCAGTGGCTGGGTATTACTGGGGAAAGGAACTAGGGAAGGAGCTGGGAGTCTGCATGGCAAAAGCACCACTCTGCAAGAGGTCCCTGTGGTTACAAACAAAATTTTCCATGCCTATCATTTTAAAAGGCTCATAAAACATGAAACTTTTTACAACAAGTGCCTGAGAAGATGACACTTGCTCAGCAGCTGCTGTTCAGGCACTGAGAGTTGAGCTTCCAAGGCTCATTGTAAAAACATCAAGGTATTTTTTCCCATCTAAATTGTCCTATCAATTATCTTTTCACACTACACATTTCTATGGCTGTGGGTATATCTCCCCTGAATGAAGAACCACAGATGGAAACAGAGTTGAAATTGAAGCTCCCCTGAAAATAAAAAAGCAGTTGGAGACCATATTCTTATTTAGAAAAAAACCAAAACAACAAACCAACCACCACATGAATCCCTGTGTATCATGTTCTGTCAGTCTCATGTCTGTGTCTTCCCATATGGAAAGCAAGTTGAGTTAGGCTTGCCTCTGTGGTATTTTACATAAAGCATTTGAGACTCCATCTAGTAAGAAGCTCGTTTCAGCTGGGGCTGAGATCATCTTAGCAAATCAGATCTCTGGTTCTGCTACCACCTTTTACTCCGGGAAAATGCAAGAGTAAAATTGTTTAATAATCTGTTATTTTAGGCTTGTTCAAGTGGAAATCTTGAAAATTGAAAAAGAATCTATTTTTTTATTAAATTTGCACCTATCCTCACATTTTAACCTGAGTAACTAAACTGGGATTTTGTCACACAGTACCACTTTTTTTTTGTTTTTCCCGCTTTGGGTTTACATTAAGAAAGCAATCAGCTCAGACTGGACAGGAAATATCTGAGCTATTTCTACTGATTTCTGTGTTTTCTGCAAGAGATGAGAAGAAGCCCTAACATAAGAGACGTATTTAACAGTAAGAAAATTACCTGCACATGGTCAGACAGCATCTGCCCTCTCAAGTACATAACATTCTGAGGTACATAAAGCAGCCTTATAAATGATTCTGTGTGCTAAATTCTTTTACATTCTAATCCTTTGATGGGATATGTAAAGTCCTGCACCTGGGGAGGAATAGCTCCATGCCCCAGTGTAGGCTGGCAGCTGACCAGATGGAGATCAGCTCTCCAGGAAAGAGATAAGGATCCTGCATAACAGCTCGAACATGAGACAGGAATGTGTCCTTGTACCAAGGAGGGCCAACAACCTCTGCACTGCCAGAAGGAGGAGGGGGGCAATCCTTCCCCTCTACTTAGCTCTGGAGTGCTGTGTCCATGTGTGCCTCCACAGTGCAAGAGACAGGCAGGAGAGAGTCCAGAAAGAGGCAACAAAGATGAGTGAGATTGCCAGATCTTTCCAGTGGGGGTTGGTCAGCCTCGAGGAAGGGATGTGTTGTAGATGTTGGCGAACCCAATGGGAAGAATGATGATGTCTAACTCCATTTCAGAAGGCTGAATGATTTCTTTATTATAATTATGTTATAAGACATTAATATGCTATATAAAAGAGGATACTAAATACTACATGCTACTTTCTCTAACTATCATATCTCCCAACTTACAACTCGTGACCCTGTTCTGCAGAGTCCAGACACAGGTGGATCTGATTGGCCATCAGGCCTAAACAATCCACCATGATCTAACTAAGAGCTCACTCTGGGTAAACAATTCTCCAAACACGTTCCACAAGACAAAAACAAAGAGCAGAAATAGAAATTGTTTTCTCTTTCATTTCTCTCTGTGCACCTCAATAAAAAATCCTGAGAGAGAGAGAAATGTGCTTGCCACAGGGATGTATCTGGGCAGTGTGTGTAAACACCTGATGGGACAGTGTTAGAAGTCAAAGCCAGACTCTTCTCAGTGGTGCTCAGAGGCACTGGGGCACAACATGAAACAAGGCGATTCTATGTAAATGTAAGGAAAACGTCTTTTACATCACGTTTGGGTGAAGCTGGCAATCAAAGCATACAACTCCTTCATCCAGACCTGGTAACTATGAAGACAGAGCACAAAGGAGCTATTAGTTATTGCAGGGGCTTCTTAGAGAAAGGTCTTGGTTGTACAGGAAAAGAATGAGACACCCCTGAAAAAAAAATAAGTGATGGAAAGCAATTATTCTATGACCATGATCAGTGGACATGAATAGTGCTTAGCATAATTGCTTGGGTATCTAATATTGCCCTTGGATGTTGGGCATCCTTCTCCTCTGTTGCATTTAGCTGTATTTGAACATGCTTGCAGGAAGTGTTTCCACCAGAATTTAAACTGGCCACAGTAGGGATGTCAGGGTCCCATCTTCTGACTGCAGTCATGTAGTTCCCATGTTTGCCTCTGGTGCTACTGGTGCTTGGGAAGTTGTAAGGGTTAGGGAGACAACAGGTTGGGGAATCAAGGGTGCTGCAACTTCCTGATTTAAATCAGCTAGAACTGCACTTGAATACAATGCCCTAACCCTTTAAAGTCGTGTTCAGTTGTATGTCAGTCTGAACAGTAAAATTTGACAGCAATAAAGACTGAACAGGCAGGAAAGCTGACACATGATGTAAAGCCAGTCACAGTCCTTCTTATAAACTGTCATTTCATGTGGGTATGAGGAATGAACCAAGTATTATTTTCCTTCAGCTGCCTCTGACCTCTCCCTGCCTTTCTGTTGAGGCTTTTCCCATCCCTAGTTCTCTCACAGCACCTGTATACTTCATAGTAAGCCATGCTTGCTTATATATAAAAATGAACTGTAATGCAATGCAATATACAATTTTTTTTCTAATCTCTAAGATAAATTACTCACAGATATTGAGGGTTTTTTTTTTTTTGCATTGTTTGATTAGTACAAAGAGGAAATGTTAAGTCTTAAAAGAAGTAAGCAGTGAACTTGCATGTATATCTTCCAGCTACTTTTTTATATTTTAACTTCTGTATCTTTGTAAAATAAAATCTCACTTTCTCTAGATCAAGATGAACTTGAATTTTACTGCAGGGTCCTTGGTTTTTGCAGAATTCATGCACTGAGATTCGCATTGCAGAAGCAGGCCAAGATAAACAAAGCTTTTATTACCACGAAAAGAAAGGCTATAATCTCTTGTCTCTTTTCTTATGCACTCAGAACTAAATCGTCACAATCCCTGCTTCACAGTAAGGGAAATTAATTATATTTTGCTGTTGACAGAAGTTTCCCTCGTAAGGATAGAGTCACAATTTCCTATGGATTTTTTTCTTTGTTTCAACAACTAAAATGGGATGAATTGCATTTCAGTGGAAATGGGAAATGTCTCCTCTACTTACCATGTCCTCATCCCAACCCTCAAGCATGTCAGAAGTGAATGTCTTTGAACTTTTGCCTCTTTGTTAAGTTTGGTAGAAAGTGGCCTCTGAGTTGCGATTTTTTCTAGGTTAGGTACACAGATGAACACAAAGAGATGAGATCACAGAAGCCTCTTCCTCCGAAAATGAAGCTGAGAGATGGATGAACCTTGATGCAAAGGAAAAGCCCACTCTTAGATACTGATCATTAAGACTGGAATAATCCTAAAGGCAATGTGATAATTATCATGAGAGCTGTGAGAGGAAGGAGTTCATAAAGAGGAGAACTCTGAGGATGGGCTACTCCTAGTTGCAAAGCATTCTGTGAGTAAAAGTCCAATGAGAAAGTGGCTGAAATTATTTCCTCCATTTTTTGGTAGAATTTCACAGGAAGACAAAATGTAGTGAGAGAGACTTCTGAGGCTGGATCTCTCCCACTCTTTGTTTCCTGTGAAGGAAAATGACACTTAATTTACAGTCTTGTCAAATCACTTCAGATTACCTATATATCTGAGTGTATTTGGCTTTTGGTGTAAGACATTCTTTCCCACTCAGTCAATATATGCACATGCACAGTCAGTCTTACATATAAGTGTGTGGTAGGTGTTTGTATGCCAGATATTGTCAGTGACAGATTGTCATTAAAGACTGACAAAGCAAAATGATGATGAAGAGCAACAAAGAATATGTTGGCTCATTCTCTTTTAAGCTAAAGTGTTTGATGTTTTGTGAATTTTCAGTTTGTCTTGTTTTTGAATTTTTCATTAGTAGTAACACTAAATTCAGTACAGTTTTCAGGTATATATTTAATGAGATATCCTAGTGATATTCTCACTACAGTGTCAGGCATGGTATGGAAGTACAGATCCTTATTTCTTATGATATGCCCAACCATGTGAAATTAGCATTGAAAAACCAAATTTGATTTGTCATTTATGATCACAGGAAACTGAATCCTTATCCATAAGATATTCACCTCAAGTTGCCTTCATCTAGATTCTCTTAAGTTTTCTTAAAAACAAGTCTCCAGATACTTAAACAGATGAGTATCTGTAACTCCAGGGAGATAAAAGTAAATTTTTAAAGCTTCATAATGTAATAGTTTAATATAAATTAAAAAGATATACTTAATATCTTAAATACAAGGTTAACAGACATTATTCTTCATATGGAATCAGTAACACTACTGAGACACTGTATCATGCCTTCTCTGAAGTTGTAATGAAACTATGGGATAGATCTCATGACACATAGCTATCATCTGGAAATTTGCCAGTTTTTTTCAGTTTACTTACCTGATGGACTTCAGCTTTCAGTTTCCTTCACTTTGGAGCACAATTCCTCTGCAATAATGGACTAATGGAAGCTGAGGATCTATTCCTGCTTCAAACAATTTTTGAAATGTTGTTTCCCACGAGGAAAAAAAAAAAGAATAATTTAAAATACATCGAAATGCTTTTGTGTGTATGTGTGTGTGTGCTTTTGTGGTCTGTTAAGTGTATTGAGTCCCTCTCAGATTGATGTCAGCTTGTGCTTTTAAACTTAGAAGTCTCTGTTTTGGACATAGAGTGAAACAAATCCTGTTCCTGTATTTCGTGTCTGCTTTGCATTGTGAACCAAAATATGGTAAATGGCTACAATCTGGTGATTTGTTTAAAAGAATGCATTCCTGATTTAAACAAAAATGCTAAAGTAGACCTGAAGGAGAAAGGATAAGTGAGCAGATTCTCTAGTTTCTTTCATCTCCAGATTACCTGTCTTCAAGCTTCAGAAATCCCATTGAAACGTACCCAGAAATGTGATGCTTGAGTAAGAATAATGCAATCTCTGAGATCTCTTCTGCTCAGACAATGCTAGGCTGAAAAGCAGTTCCCTTTGTTGTAAATATCTCCAACAGACGAACCAATTAGAAACACAGAGGGAAGCAGAAATGTTTAACAATGATGCAATCAGGGAAAGTCAGGGAGATGAATTGACAAGTGATGTCAATTCCTTGCTAAAGGTCAGAAATGCTGCCACCTTTGAACCCTTTAGCTCATACTGCAAACTTAAAAAGTGAAGAGTTGTTCACAAAGGCCCTCAGAGGGTTTTAAATTCTCTGAGTCTCCTGAAGCTCTTGTTGAACTCCAGAGGCAGAGGAAGGTAAGGTGTCATCCTGCTGGCTTGGCATGGCCAGACCTGCAATCCAACAGGGATCCATCTGGCTGGGTTGTTATGCAGACAGAGTGACTAACTTATCTTTTCCATACTATGCAATTTCTCTGAGTCAGAATGAACTTTAACAGTTTGGCCGTGAAACAAGGCAAAGATTTGGGCCAGCTGCTTCCACTGGGGGGGTGGCTCACCTTTACTCATCTGCAACCTATGAGTTTATTAATGGATCCAAATATAACCAGTGAACCTCTGTGACAGATGGTGAATCATGTCTTACTTCCAGTGCACAAATTAACATTTTAAAAGGCTTTTCAAAACACTGTTGACTTTAGCAAGTGAAACATAATAACAAGGATTGTCTGAAGTCTGATGCTGTAAGTTTGGATACATTGAAAATTCATTATTTGAGTAAAAATCTAGAATTATTGTGACGTTAACAAAGACGTTGCAAGCTGCCATTTGTTTTAAAACGTTGTATACTTTATGATGTTGAAAATGTTACCGCAGAGAAGTCACAATGATTTGCCTTGAAGATGATTTATGAATCATGACTCTAGAAAAAATAATTTCTCTCACATAGCTTACTGAAAGTCAGCTCTTTTGGCATTTGGTTTCATGATGCAGGGAATCTTCTGGTCCTCAAAATTTTAATCTGTAAGTTCCTAAACACTACCCCTTTGATTTAATAATAGATTAAATATTCCAATTGTTAGTTCTGCTGTCTTTCAGCACTTTTTGTTTTCCATATGATGTTTAAGCAACATTACCAACACATGGTAATGCACAATGCCCTAGATAAGATGACAGTCACTGAGGGGAGCTTAAGTTACATATCTAAGCATGAGTGTGAATTAAGGGATAGAGTAAATAAATGTAAATGCAAGCATAATATAAATGCCTTGCAACAGTTTCTCTCCCCCTGACAAAAAGTTGCATTTGCACAATAAGAACAATACACACAGACTGAGCCCATAGCAGATATTCAAACCACAAGGCACAAATTATATAGAGCTACTATAGTTTTATTTTGTCTTTTCTCCATTCATATCACATGTAGGATAATGCTCATCATTGTAATCTCCCATACTGGAACAGCAGCCTGCTAAATTTGAACGCCAGTGAGAACAGAGAACAACTGCACATTCTTACCCTTCCCTCACTTCTTTTCCAGCTGCAGGTGGGAGGATCTTTCTCTTGGACATGGAGAAGTTGCTTGATGAGATTTAGAGTATTTTTCTTCAACATAACTACTCCTTTGTCTGAGAGACTGAGATACTTTCATGAACTGGTGATATGTGAAGTTTGGAAGAAGCACAGAGAATGTTAAGTATTGTTGTATTTAAATAAAGCAACTCAGGAAAAAAATGTAGTTGATAGATGCAAAGCTATTCAGCCCCTCTCTTTGTCCTACATCAAAAATACGAAAATTAAAATTCTAGCAATGGTCTTGGAAATCTCATTACATTTCAGAGCAAGAAATCCTAGCAGAACCAGAGCACATTGCACATTGTATATACGATGTGGAGCACCCAAGAAATCCTCCTGAATTCCTGCATTCCTTTTCCTCTGCAGAACTACACCTGTGCCAAGGTGTCAGGGTACTGAGGAAAGGATGAGATCTGACCTAAGGCACTTGTGTGCTACTATTAGTAAACAAGAAGTAATGACAGAATATGTACAGACTTTCATGGATTACAGTGTAATTACACTAAGCAGATATAAAAGTAATTAACTGGTAAACTGCTGTGCTGTTTGGAAGACAGAAAAGCCATATATTTATCTCATAATCACACAGATACCACATGAAAATTAATTGCCATGTAATTATACGATCAGCATTTGCCATGTTCAAACAGTATTTGTGCCCCTTTAATTTGAAGTGCCACTTCATTTTAAAATATTAAATTACTAAACCTCCTGTGACTGTGATCTAAATCTAGAGAAGTAATCGCTGTGTGTGGTAAAGCATGTAAGAAAAAAAGTCACTGAATGCTGAATGACCCAGTTCACTTTCTACATGCAGAAGGAAAAAAAAAATAATTCTGGCTGATGGAATTTCACAGTGTTCCTCTTCTGGATTATTTTTTCATGTGCTCTTTAAAATATTTCTGTTTTGACAGACCTAGAGGTTTAATCTAGCCTAGCTCAAGACAGCAATTAAGTGTATGCTCAAACTCAGCTAATCTGCTTGAAGACAGGAGGTTTAAAACATACTTTAAGGTCAGGGCAGGATTCAGTGCTGCGTTGCACAGAAGTCATGGCTCTGAGCTTATGTTTTTTCAGTGGTGGTGCAGTGATTTTCAGCATTTTTGGCAAAATTTAATATGCTGCTCTAAAAAGACAATTCAGGGTTTGACTGACCCCGGGTTACTCCTGCCAGAGCAGCACGAGAAACAGAAGAAAGGGGACAGAGGTGGATGAGGAGTCAAGGAAGAAATACTGGGGAAACCAGCTTGCTGTTTCAATTGAGACAAGAGGGATGGCAATGATAGAGCACAGGGTTTGAAGATTTTATGGAGGTTGGAGCAGTGGCCTTCACCTCTCAGCCTCTCCTGGATGGCAGCAGCAAAGAAAGCTGATTTTTTTCAGGACTCTGGAGAAGTTATGGTGAGCAGTGAGCCATATCCAGCTCACTCTCAGCAGTGTCCTGCCTGGGACATCTGCCTGCTTTGGGTCTTGGGTCTGCTCTCCTTGCATGAAGTGAGAGATATTTTTGCTTCACATGAGAACATTACAGTTGCTTTGTATGTGAGGTCCTGGGCAGTGGCCTGTTACCCTGCCCTAGCATTGGAAAGCAGAGGCTGCTTTGGGGATTGAGAGGGAAAACTAGGCTCTGTTGTTTTCTGGTGTCTCTGTAATCTAGTTGCTGTGGGAATGTGTTTATTATAAGAATATCTGCCTTATGGTTATTTGTCAGACCATCAGCTATCATGCATGTTTTCAAGTTGATAATAAATGATCTTTTATCTACGCTTCAGGTGATAAGACAAAAGGACTTTGCCTGCTCTCAAAAAAAAACCTTGGAAGTTAGTACAGTAGCAGCCCAAAGCAAATAATTGACTTGGATCAAATAAAAAGTAATGAAATAAAGTGGAGAAGTCTGCAACTATATTATCTTTGAGACTTTATAAGGCTTCCTCCCACTCACTGTTTTCATACCTAGTTCAAGTGGCAGGTTCCATCAGTGCTTGTCATTTATGAGCATTTGTATATTGCTCTGTACAGGTGAAATTTTAATGAATTCACAAAATGCAAGGCAGCAGAGAATGAGGAGGGTGCCATTCCACAATCCTGAAGCAAAAATGCAAAGATTTATCTCTGATTGATTATTCCTTCAAGGCAAGGTCATTGCTGACCTCCCTTTAAAATTTACATCATCCAGAGCTACTGGATGTAGCTCTTGGAAATATAAGATGTACAGAAAATCCACACCAGGATCTGTATGATATGATTGGCTACTCCCAAACTCTATTGATCTTTGGGACCTGAAATTCCAGGTCTTGACCTGAAATCTGCTACTTTCAGTAACTTCAAAATCAAAGGCTAGTGTGGACTGTCTTTTTCCAGATCCAGCTAGAAGCAGTATTACCCCTGAAGCTCCATCAGGATATAGTTCACTTAACATTTTACTTTTTTAACTTATATTTTTCTTTATTGTCTCTTTTTCTTTTTTTTCTAGTTTGGTTGTACATTATAGAAATGTAAATGGTGTTATTCACCATTCTTTAAGGAGCTTATGAAGACATCTATTCAAAAGCATGGATGGGTCAAAATCTTTGTGCTGACAGCATGAAAGGAGGTACAGTGCTGGGCAAGAAAGCTAAACTTTGTATAGATATTCATGGGTTTATATTTAAAAAAAAAAAAAGAATGAAAGACATCCCACACAACACCAAGAAATTCTGAGCATATAAATACAGAGTGTCTTTTACCCTCTACATTTTTAACTCAGAGTCTTGCAATCTCTGCATTCAATACTCTCCTGTCAAATGAGATTAATTTTTCATGCTGGCAACTCATGAGCATGGAAGATCAAATCCTTAAATAAAATCAATAACTTTACTTGAGTTAGACCAAAATGAATGGATTTTGCTTACTACTTGTGGTCCCAAACTCTCCTAGCCTCTCCTAGCTCTCAGTGGGGGATTTGTCTAAATAAGGGTTGTTGTGTGTCCTCCTTTGCCTTTTCACCATGTAAATTATTCTCTGCTCTGAAATTCTAAGTTAAGAAGCCACTAATTTATTCTGCCTTTCTACATTGGACGAAAGAAAACTGTGTTTAAAAAACCAAAATGCCGCTCATTAATCATCAATAGACTGAGAAAACGGCTTCCAATTAGCTCTAACCATGAGCAATGAGTGGGATAGAAAGAATTCTTTAGAATGACATTGTGGCTTTTAAATATAAACACTTGTTTACTCAAGAAGTACTCTGGGATTTATCAGAATGACAGTTTCTTTAGGTGTTCTAACAGCTGGGAAATTATTTGTTTGCTTTGTTCTATTTCTCACAAGCTGATAAAGGGGTAGAAGCTGTCCACAAGTTTGTTTTTGTTTTGTTTGTTTTTTTTTTTTTTTGAGTGACATTTTAGAGGACCATATAAAATATTCAGTTAGGTGGCCATATTTGTCCTCTAGTTGTACTGATAGAAATCCAAAGAAATTGCCAATGAGGAGTTATGGTAGATTTACAGCAGTACAAAGACCAGAACTGAATGTATGGTGATGCATCTGTATTTCTACGTCTAGGGAAAGGCATTTATTAAATGGTGTACAGTATGTACCAGAATATTCGCATACTGATAAGGAACTAAAAGATGTGGAGCTACTTTTAAGTCTTTTTTGCTGTTTATTGCAGCTACGCTCAGTTGCATATCTTTGAATATATAAAAAAAATGAAGAATTTTGAATCACCTATCCCATTTTCAAAATACCAGTTCAAAATATGTCATGGTTTAATGCAGCCAACAACCAAGTCCCACACAGCTGCTCTCTCACTTCTCTGGTGGTAGGATGGAGGCAGAGTCAGAAGAGTAAAAGCAAGAGAACTTGTGGATGAGATAAAGACAGTTACACAGCTAAAGCAAAAGCTGCACATTCAAGCGAATCAAAACAGGGAATTCATTCACCACTTTGCATGGGCTGGCAGCTGTTCAGCCATCCCCAGGAAAGCAAGACTCCATCACTTATAACAGTTACTTGGGAAGACAAATGCCATCACTCTGGAGGTCACACCCTTCTTCCTTTTTCCTTTTTCAGCTTTCTATGCTGAGCATGACACCCTGTGGTAGCCTGTGCTACCTGCTATGAAGAAAATTGACTCCACTCCAGGCAAAATGAGCAGAAAATGAAATTTGATTAAGCATGTAGATTGAGATAAAATAAAAATGAAGGGAGGTATATATTTTGGTATTCTTGATTGATCAAATCCATACTTGTGAAGGTGAAACAATCTGATATGGTCTGCTATTAATATGTCAAAATGACCATACTATATGGAATTGATGTGGGATGCTGAAAACCCTTGCTGGAACTCAGCCTTATAAAAAATGAACAGCAGGAAGTGGTGTGTTTTTCCAGGATCTTATAGAGATTTTGTTTGCAAACAGCACTTGTTTCCTTGAGTTCTTCTGCCCAAGTCACTAATACTTGGTAGGACACCTACATAAATTGACAGGATTTCCACATGAAGCTGTATTTAACACATTACTGTGTATGTCTGAAATCAGAACATTTAGTTCCATAATTCTTAATGTTAAGGCTATTATTAAGATTGATAAACTTTGGTTACTGTCTTTTGAAATGCAAAAGGAGAATTATATTCCCAATTCTGCTCGGTTTCTATTTTCTTCTCTAGACTTTCTGAGCATAGGATAGGAACTGTGGGTCATAAAAATACCATCTGCTGAGACAAAGACACAGACTACATAATTTCTGAGAAGGTGGTACAGCTGCCAGTACTTCCACTGTGTAATATGTTGCAATTAAGGATATGTGGTTGAAAATGCTATATAGCCTTCTGGCGTTTTTTCCTCAGAAAGGATAAGAGACAACTTTCACTTACAATTACAGGAAGTTTTTCACTTAAAATTGTTTTGAAGACTTCTGTTTCTGGAGCTGAGAGACATCAGAATTCATATACATTCATGATATGTTCCTGACACTGATTTTATGAAACCCTCTTCTGATGCTTCTTAAAACTTTAAACAAAAACACAGCAACAAAATTACATCAGACAGGAAAGTAATAGTAATACTAGGGAAATATGTATATATACAGCGACATTCAGGATAATATTGTTACTGGAAATTGTGCTCTAATTTGTTACAGCAGCTTCAGATAGTTATTAACCTAATGCTCCTATTAAGGATTGTATCTGCAGAGCACTTTGACACTCAAACCTTTGTCCTTGTGGGGCATATGGCTCCACAGGAAGGAAATGCAAGACACTTTTTTGGTACAATGGAAGGAGTCCGTGTGAAACTGAACCTTTCATCTCCAAATCACTTCATAAACAAAACCAGACACTGTACATATCACTACCCCCATTTCAAGAGATGAGGAGAATATAATTTACTTTCACACTGTCATGAGTCATTCTGAGCAATTTCAGGACTGCTCAGTTTCAATTTCTTTGCTCTTGACAAAAATAACACAGTGATGAACAGACTGCTATTACAGCCTCTTGTCCGTAATTATTTCAAGCTACAGTCTATTTACAATTTACAGTCTATTGGACAATGTGTGTAGGTATAGAAAAAAAACCTGTGAAGGTAGGACAGCATGTGTCTTATGTGGTATTCATGCGCATGTAAAGCTGAGGGAGAATTAATTAGATATATAAATTATTTGTCCTTTGTTGGAAGCTTAAATTTTTGTACTCACATTGTTAGTTATTTAATCTGGATGGTTAGTGCTATGGTTGTACAAACTGGTAGTTTTAACTTCATGTATATTTATTTAGTTGTTACTAAAAATAATTAAGTATAGGAGGCATATAGGATTTTAAATCCAGTGGCAGTAGCATAACTGCCATAATAAAAATGCACAGATGATATCACTGCAGAAAAAAATGACCCATACAAAAGAGGTTAATAGTTTTCTTTATTATTTATTGACACATGTATGCAGATTCTTTAACCTCATTGCCTTCCCAGAACATAGTCAATGTATCTTGCACTTCAATAGAGTTCTTATATTATAAATTTGGAAAACAAAAATGAGGAATATATTTTTGCAATCGTTCTGTATTGTAATTACTTCAGGTTTTCTGATAATGATTTGTGCTTGCACAATTTGTTGAATAGTAACAGATTGTAGTAAACAAATTAGTAAATCTAATACCAGATGAACTCATTGAGCTAGCCAGACAGGTAAGAGCTAAATTTAAAAGGTTGATATAATACAACCTCTACTACTGTTCTCTTTTTAGCTTGGGGTTTAGTTTTTGTTTGTGGGTGTTTTTACTTGTTGTTCTGTTTAGTTTTTTTCATATCAGTAAAAAATTACAGTAACACAAAGCTGCTCTTGAAAAATCTGTGACTTTACTTGCTTTATTCCAGGCCACTTCTATGCCATTATTCATTGGGTAATTTTCAAAAGCTGAGTTGGGGTTATTCTCCTTTATCTGGATTTATTAAGATCAAACTCCTTTTTTTTTTTTAAGAATTTGGATCTATTTGAGAAGAATGTTTACTGAAATAACAAGATGACTTGTGTATTTAGAGTGGAAAGACAAATGGATGAAAAAGCCTGGCATACCTGTTGAACACAGGTATTTTTCTGGCTAAGTGGAGTGCCTCATAAGCAAGAGAGGCTGAGGGTGATTTCATTCAGCATAGTTGGAATTCATGACAGGTTCCCTTTAACACCCCAGATCTCTGTTGGCAGTTCTGGCTTCATTCTGGGTCTCAATTTCCTTTTTACAAAGGCACAATTCCCATCATGGCTCAATAAGGAAAGTTTTAACATGACTGCTTGACAATGCAACAAATGATGGGATTTTTATTCTTTGAAAGGGTTTTTCTTATATCTAGATCAGGAAAAAATTGTGTAAGGGAGCATGCATGGTAGCATGATGAGGTCTAAAAGTTTCAGCAACATTAGAGTTTGAATCCTACATAAGTAATCAGACTAAAAGTTAATCACTCAGGTCGCACTGGGTTAAAATACACCAGACAGAGAAACAAAAGCTTCAGAGATTTTTAGGAGTTCTAAGAAGATTTGTGGTTGCCACTTGTATAGCTATCTTCACATTCCAGCTGTACAAACTAATAATTCAAAAAGAAACTGCAAAAAGACAAAAATAAAAAAAATTAAAAAAAAAAAAAAAAAAAAGAAAATGTCCAAAAGCAATACGTATACTCTCAGACATATAATAATCTTGGATGTTTCATCAAGGAAGTTTTAACCACAGTAATCTTGCATGTGTATGTTAGAGAGACAGGAAATGTGATTCAGTGTACCAATGAAGAATTCACTGAATATTTAGATTTAAACATTATGGTAATATTTTTTTTTCCCTGCCAGTATAATACAGCTGCTTTAAGTAGAAGGCTTTAAAGGTAAAGTTATACGATAAAATTCCACTAAAATCTTGAACCATATCACAAGTATGCTATATATATGCTGCATATAAATTATTCCATTAGTGTTATATATATAATAAATATTATATATGAAATATTCCATGGATACTGCAGCAGAAGTCTTGCAAGAAAGGTTTTCATTTCTATAGAGAAATCTCTATAGAGATTTCACTAGAACCATAACTAATGTATAGCCAGTTGTAAGAGAGTCTGCAGTAGCCCTTTACTCTTTCAGTCTGGAGATGTCATAGCAAAAATAGGAATACCTGATAAAAATATAGGGTTTACCTGTTAACCTACAGTAGAACACAGAAGCTGACATAGCTGGCAAGATCATGTGACAATATCTCGACCCAATCCACTGGCCTTAGTCAATTGAACCCAAAGCCTCAAGGTCCATGCAGACACTAAACAAATCTGTGCCATATTTCAAAAATTATTCTGCCTCTTGAGATACCTCATGCAAAACCACTGCAAGAATGTTCCCCTAGGTTAGCAATATGGATAAATGCAGATGTGGACATCAGTCTGGTAATGTAGAGGCAGCCCTTGTACTCAGATAGAATAAATACAAAGCAGACAGTGATTTTGACTTTGTTTTTGTGGAAAAAACTTGTCTGCAGTACAAGTTCTGCATTTGCATGTGTGAGGCTCTGTATGACAGCTATAGCCCTAAGCTTGAGCTCCAGGTAGGATTTTAAAATATCAGTAAGAGCCTGAAGCCTGACATTCTGGCTAATAGTGTCAGACCATAAATATTTATAAACACATACTTGTGCAGAGATGTTTTTGTACTTTTACAGAAGCTTGTTTCACCTGTACTGTAAGTCAACAATGAACTCGCCAGCTTTAAACTGAAAGCACCATGCCTGGAGTAATACAGTAAGCCTTGCTCAGGGCAAAGAGCTGCCTAAGGAAACAATGGGAATTCTGGATGAGACCTTGCTTGCATTCTGCCAGCTCCAAGTGCAAGCAGAACAAGCTCAGGGCTGTCTGCAAAAGATCTAGTAGATCCTGAAAATAAGCAGATTACAAGCTCTTCACTGAAAAAGAATGGCTAACTTCCCAGTTTTGAGAGCAAGGGTGAGACCAAACTGTGTTTGAGCAACAGTAGCCTTAAGCTAGCATTTTTTCACTTAATTGTGGAGTGCTTGTATGTAGGCCCAGTGCTGCATCCTAGAGGGTGAAAGACAGCATAGGTTTACTTGAGGGTATTGTTATGGTTTGGTCTCAGCTGCCAACTCAGCCCCGTGCAGCTGCACCCTCACTCCCCCCTGGTGAAACGAGGGACAGAATTGGAAGGGTAAAAGTGAGAAAACTCATGAGCTGAGATAAAAACAGTTTAACAGGTAAAACAAAAGCCATGCACAAAAGCAAAGCAAAAGAAGGAATTAATTCAACATTTTCCATTGACAGACAGGTGTTCAGCCATCCCCAGGGAAGCAGGGCTCCATCAAGCATGACAGTGACTTGGAAAGACAAACACCATCATTCCAAATGTCCTCTACCCCTTCCTTTCCCCCCCAGATTTATAAGCTGAGCATGACACCATATGGTAATAGATATGCCTGTGGTCAGTTGGGGTCAGCTGTCTCAGCTGTGTCCATTCCCAACTCCTTGTGCCCCCCCAGCCTCCTCACTTATCAGTGCTGGGATCCCCAGCTCAGGAAGAATGATGCTCTGACTCCAATTATTTCAGAAGGCTAATTAATTACTTTATTATACTATAACTATATTACACTATATTACACTAAAAAGAACTATCACTAACTAACTAACTAGGAAACCCCTGACTCTCTCCTGAGAGTCCTGACACACAGGTGGATCCACCTGGTCAATGAATTCAAACAACCATCACCAGAATCCAATCAAGCAATCACCTTGGGTAAAAAATCTCCATACCACATTCCACATGGGCACAAACACAGGAGCAGCGATTGAGATAACAATTGCTTTGATTCTCTTTTCTCTGCTTCTCTCACAGCTTCTTTCAGGAGAAATCCTGAAAAAGCTGTCTCTCTCTCTTCAGAGGGCATGTGAATCCCACACTCACTGATGGGGTGGGGTGAAAAGCAGAAAATGCCTTGACTGTGCAAGCACTGCTCAGCAATAATGAAAGCATTCCTGTCTTATCAACACTGGTTCCAGTACAAATTCAAAATATAGGCCCATACTAGCTGCTAGTATGAAAATTAACTCTATTCCAGTCAAAACCAGCTCACCACAGTGGTGAAGAGTCTTTGATTTAACAAACATAATTTTTCAAATATTTTCAAGTTTTTATATATCCCAATTTTATTTTAGTGTGGAAGGTCTTTTGGGGCAGTAACAATATATATCTGTCTTTGTGTGCATATTCAGTGTATGTATTTGTTCTTATTCTTAAATGCTCCAGGAGAAAAATAGTGAATGAATTAGAATAACAGAGGGGAAGTCAAACATAGACACTGGAGGCAGAAGGCATAATATTTTTAAGAGTGTAAGGTGAAGGTAAAACTAACTTCCTGATCTAAATTCTGATAGTCCATTGTTTGTTTTTCAGTGTTCATACTTGCATCATCCATTCTCTTTCTGCAGGCAGAAATAATGTGGGAAGAAATCCTGAAATCCTTATTTTTTTTAGCCAAGAAAACCGTAAGAGAAATCAGTTATTCCTGAGTGGATTCAGACCAGCAAACCATGCTTGTTATCTCTTGTTTTCCCCACATTCTACAGGATATTAGCCTGCTGAATGCAGATTTCAGGCACAATTAGGTCCTGCTGTGCAGAGAAGTGCAGCAGAGGGGGTCTGACCCTCATCTCTTCACTCCTCCCTCCAACCCTGCATTAGTGCAGGGCAGTGCATGGCAGGGCAAGGCAGAGTCTGTGTGATTGTGGTGCAGATGAGGCATCTCCCAAGGATTGAATTCTCATTCCCCGAGTCTGAAGATTCAGACTGCTGTGCTCTTGGGGCAGTGCAACTGCACACTGCTCTCTATTCAGGGCTCACAATAAATAAATTGACAGTCTCACCCTCAAAAATGCTGGATTTTCTCAAAGTGAGAAAAGTACCACTGGAGAAAAGAAGGACACATTTCAAAGTCCTGTAAATAGCTTAGCTCTATTAAACTTGGTGGAACTTGACTGCTAACATGAATTCAGGATTTTGATATTTTGGCAGAAATGAGCCTTGAGGTTCAGCCATAGTGAGTTCATTGTTACTGTTATTTTCTCTCCAGGTTTCACAGCATGGAGAAAAGAAATGGCTGTGAAATCTTGTTAGCTATCGGAAAAACCATCTGTATTTTCTTAATGAATGCTTCACTCCTCTTGGAACCATAAAATATGCAATATTGTATGTTGACTCTAAACCAAATTGTGCGGAATTAAAACTTTGCATATACACTGAACTTTCCTTTATTTAACAGATTCTCCTGTGAAATCTACCAACGTGATATTAATCATTTAGCAGCTGCTACGAGAAGGAGCTCTTAGAAGCTTTGACATAATGTCTTGCCCTGGAGTAATTACTAGGCTACAGGCGCTTGATTCTATGTAGGGAAGAATTCTGAATTTTGGCTCATTTCTTTTTATGATGACTGTGTCCTTTAGTGTAAACTTGTAAGCAGCCTGTCTATACTATAGCTATAAAACACAAGGATGGGGGTGGAAGTATTATTATATGTGCAGCCTACCAGAAATCCTTTGAGGAAACCTTCAAATAGTACCAAATGTTAATACAGAATAGCAGTAAAATATTCAGCTGAGTTTCACAAAAGAAGATGGATATTTCATAAGTGTCCCAGAAGACCTATGAAATGTCAAAGCTTATAAGCCATTAAGTATTAGGCTGCTTTGATTCTGAATTCAGAATTGGTATGCTTTAATTTTTGCATTATCATTAACACAATTATGCAATACATTGAGGTTTCACAGAACCTTTTAAAAACCAAAATAGCATGAAATGTCGTTGGGGGATAAGAGACAGGCTGTGCCAGAGAATCGCCTCTTCTCTTGTTAGTGTTCAGGAACACACATAATCACAGAATATGATTATATGCAGGTGCTTTTATTGTAGAGCTCTGGGAATCAGGGCTACAGACCCAAATCTGACTCCGACATGGCTTTCGAGCTGAACATATTTTATATTCTATCGTTATATAACTTACATATCAATTATTAAACTTATATTGTTCTGTTGTATACATTGATCTTATTCAACCATGAGTTTCTCGTGATCTTTTTCAAGCCCCTGAATACAGTTTCTCGTGATTATTCTTATGATTAAACAGTAATTATATCTAATTACTAAACAATCATCACATCTAACAATTATACCATTTATCATGTACTAGCTACACAGGTGCAGTTCCAGCAAGTACAAGGCCTATACTTTCCCAGGGTATTTTCCCAGGGCCTACTAAGCTTAATTTTCCTTCTAACTCCCCAAATCCCCATGATTTGAAAACCCTTTTACTATCACTCTCACCAAAATAGTTCACATTTCATTATATGAATACTGTGGGATCTGGGACAGGTTCACAGCTCCTCAGAGCTGTGCACATCCAAGCCACAGCCTCAGTCCCTGTTGGCAAAGGAGACAGGCATGAACCACATTTATACATCTGCCTGACCCTGGTTTCCATTAAATGAAACTACTGAGGTGAAGAGCCATGGTGCATTTTCCCACATTCTCCAGTTTGGACAATGAGGGATCAGGGTTGAGAAAGGTGCCACAAACATACCTGCACTGTGAGTTAGATGGCCAGGAAAACAAAGAACTTATTATAAGTCCAATTAAATTCTTTGCTGTATGTACCTAACACTTGCTTGACCTCGTCCACTCATTACTTGAAGACATGGGATAGAATAATTTTACTTTATCATCTTTAAATTGCTGAGTTTACAAGAAACCACCAGCTATAAATCATGTATGGGAAAGAAAAACTTATCTAAAATAAGTATTGTAATAAAAACTGTCAGGGACCATTAACTTCAGGCATTGTTACTGCTCTGTGAACGCTGCAATTAGGCATCTGCTTAATTTTGAAACATTAAATAGTCCCAGATTAAATGAACTAACTGCATATTCAACACTGATTGTAAACTCTTTGCAAAACTACCACCACCAGACTGTAGACCGCTGCTTTTGACTGTTGCTTTTTCTTATGTAATTAAATGAAACTTTTCCTATTCATTTGTATTCCTGCACACGGGACCATGTCTTGGAGGAAATGCCACATTTGCATCTACATAAATGGAAGGTATGGAGATTAGGACATCCTACAATACCTCTGTGTAACAGGACTTTTAATTCTTGAAGAGACCTTACCTTTGAGCTTGGAGAAGCTGAGGTCCAGCTGAGGAAGCTCCACAGGGATGTTCCTGTATTAAAGGATCACAAAGAATGAAAAAGAAAATGAGCCACAGGTTCCCTGCTTATTGACACTGATGGTCAATAAAGCAGTAAAAAAAAAACAAAAAACTGTGGCAAGAACTCTTTTGCTGTCTAGCAGTTCCTCCTAATTTTCTTTCTCCCGACTGTTCAGTATTGAAATTCTCCTTCTGAGGAGAATCTTCTCTCACAGAGTAAAATGCATGAGAATCAGACAGAAATCCCTGCCACATAGGACAAAGCCCACAGCATTTCAGAAAAGAACACAATGGCATTTTTGAAGACAAATGAGTGAGCTTTTTGCCAGGGAATAAAAACATTACTTGATGGGATGAGATGAGTGGGCAAGAGGAACCTGTGAATGTTTTTTGGCTAGCAGAAGGATTATGTGAGAATATGCACTTTAGGGCTAGGATCCTGCCTCATCTCAGTGCCCATTATGTCTAGGCACAAGGACTGACAGCACACGTGGACCCCAAGCCTTGAACCTTGGCGGTTTAAACTCATGCTGGCTCTAATTCAGAGCAGGGCCTGTCCAGTGCCTCTCCTGCTGCTGGTCATACAGTCCACAGTAGCTGCAGAAGAGGAGGTGCCTCAGTGCAGCTTTGGGAGGTGTGTTCATCTCCATGGTGACTTCACCTGAAAAGAAAACTGCTGCATTAGACAGAAATGAATTTCTGCTGTTGAGTGCCCCCTGGATTTTCTGACACACAACTTTCCAATTAGCCGTGCTGGTGTTTGCAGAATTGGGAGCTATTTCACTCTGTGTCTCCCTGGAATTTCATACCAGTTCTTAAAAGGAAGACTTGCAAAGAAAACCTGAATGTTTTGTTGAATGTTTTGTGAAACTTAACTTTCATCACAGACTCCAACATACAAGGATTAATCTCTTAAGTGAAACTCTGTGTAGACAGGAGATCTATTTAGAATTACCCACCATGTTTATAACATTCTAGTGTATATATAAGCTGGGGAACTGCATCTTGGGATGTTGTTTAGACCATACTTTCACTTCTTGTAATGCACTGCTTATCCAATAATATCAGGTGCTTGACGGTGGATAGGATTACTTACAGGCTCTGTTTCTGAAAGCAGGAAGCAGTTGCTTAGGTTGCTTATGTGTGGATACTGAAAGTAAAATGAAAAGCAGCAACTGGTAGTGACAGTAGTTCAGACTGAACCAGAAAATAATATGAAATGAGGCCTTGTTGAGTTTGCTGTTTGAATTAGCCTTTCCTTTTTGCTGTTAGGACCTTGCCATGAGCAGTGAGGGTGTTGGTGCAAACCTAATGATCTCTCTAAGACCACACAAGGGGCCCCTTTGGAGTTGGATTTTGTATCTCATAGTGATTCCATATCTTTTCTGTAGAGTTCAGAAATCCTGAGCATTCAGTGAAGCTAATTGCAACCTGCACCTTTCCCTAAACCCACAGGCACACGTGTTGTGCAGACTGAGGGAGAGATTTACTTCCACATGCTAGCAAGGATTTAATCTTGTGACATGTTGGATGTCTGTATCTCATCTCAAAGTCAATCAAAGTTGAAGGCACTCAGGCTACTCCAAGACTGAAAAAAATAGAACATAATATCTCCCAAAAAGGGAAAAGAAACTCCATATTAGCCTTAATGTTGCTTGTTTCTAGAGTTAGTAATTCTTTTGAAAAAACACTGGTGCTGTTTTTTTGTAATATCTAATATATGGGTTTTTGTAATATCTAATTTGTATCTGCTATCTCTTGCCCTCCTAGCAATCCATTTGTAAATACTCTTGCTAACAGTACAGAATTTTGAAGTGGGGCCAAACTGAAAGATAGGAATTAAATCAGGCCCATTCACAGCTATTGATGTCATTCTCAAGGCTACCCCTGCAGTTAAGATGATTCAGTTATTAAATCAGCTGTAAGATTTCTGCCCATAAAATATCAGGTGAAATTCAATCATACTGATTAATTGTTTTTTTGTCCCTCTCAATTCACAACACTGCAAAGACAGACTGTTTTTAGAACTCCAATGTTTTATTCATAAATGCACTTTTAAAACAATGATAAGTTTTAAATACTGCTAAAGCAAAAATCATTCAAGTTAGAAGCAGCTACAAATAACTTCCTTTCAACGAAAATAATTAAATAGGGATTATAGTATTATTTCTTTTAATGTTGAAATTATCTTTCTCCACATACAGTCTTTCCCTACTGATAACCTTTATTTTAAGTTAAAGAAGAACAAGAAGAAAAAATAAAAGTCAAGTGTCCATCAGGCAGCTTTGCTTTGCATAGACTTCAGAGCACAGAGAATGAAATAGAAACCATCTCTGCAAGAAAAGTGCTTTATAATGTAAGAGTGAAGTACACAAAAATCAACTGCTCTGTGTTTATTGCCTCATATGCCATATGAAGGATATTGCCACTCAAACTTTTTAAATAGCTCTTCAAAATGGGATTGTTCTGTATAGCTTGCAGCTGTTTGCAGTTTTATAAGTCTGGAGGAAATGTACAAATTATGGACAGATTTGCACCCATTCAGCTTTGTATCTCAAAGATGTTTTAGAGATCAAGCCAATGTTAAAAAAAAATCAGCTAAGAAGAATAAACTTGGAAAGATTTGACTTTGCCTTACAAAAATGGTACAGCACATCAGCTAAGTTTCCTATTCATCACTATTAATTTATTTGAACGTAACTTCTGAAAACTCAGTGCTTTTTGGTAAGAATTTAAACACAGAACTTGGATAATAATGTTAGGTGACCTTTTACCAGTGATTATATAACAATGGCAGAAGTCAGTTCTCTAAAACTCAGTGCAGGTCCTGGAAGAGATACTTGAATGATTTCAGCCACCAGAAGTAGAGGATTTTGGTTATCACAATCCCTTCCTGCAGCTTTTCTAGTATGCCTAGTAATAGTTCACATTGACTTTCAAATCCCATGTTTGTCGGAGATCCGAAGCAAAACTCCAACCCCACTCTATCTAGAGTATGTGATTTAGTGTCAAGGTGAAACACAGAAGTGTTTCATTTTGTAATAACTTCTCTCAGCCTAGTCTTAAACTTTATGACTGTAATTGTGGTTTATCCTAGTTTCCAAATAGCCCTCAGGTATAACTAGCCATTTTGTGTTTACCCTTCAAAACTAACAAGCAGAAAGCTGTTTGCATCTGGATTCTAGGCCTTGCTCCAGAAAATTAACATTTCCACAGAAAATCTTCCTCTACAATTTACTCTATGTTTTACATACACCATAATCCTTTCCCCTCCCTTTACATTCATTAATGCTCTCTGCACACTAAAACAGTTCTTTGATCATTCAATACTGAAAAGTCTGTGCAAATCAAAATGATTTTATTTCATGCTGGACTCCTAAGGTAGTATATGCTTCATCCAATTTATCTATACCATTTAATAGCCCAGGATTTAGATATTTATATAAATAAATTATTTATATATTTATATTTTATACTTTCAGCCATTTACCTAAACTTCATTTACAGTTAGTGGAGAGAGACAGGCGTCCTCAAGTATATATTGATCTTAAATATCTAAAATACATATCCTATTAGTCAGTCCATGGAGATATTTGAAAGGAGAAAGCCTAGGTGTCAAGGCTTATATGTTAAACTATACTCCCAGCCTTAAGATAGCTGAACTTGGGTGATATAAAACAAATTTGCTATAAATACAGTTGGTTCCTTTGTGCTCATTCCAGCAGTGAGCCTACTGGTCCCTGTACCAGTAGGTGCAAGTAGTAATTCTGTAATACCAAATTACTTCCTGTTTTTTTTTTTTTTTTTCCTTTTCTTCCAAGCCAAATCAGTTTGTGCAAACATATATCCAGCCAATCTTTTGCTGGATATTGAGATGGGAGGCAGACAAATTCACATCAGATGATATAACTGAGGATGTGCTAGAATAGTTAACTTGCTGTGAAATAACATGAAAAAGTAGTAATGGTTTTAGAAAAAGTGATCTCTTCAGGGCTGCTTAGATCTACTTAGCTATTTCACACTGCTTATGAACTAGATTTTTTATTTTTGAGATCTTTGATTTCAGAAATAGTTGATGTCTCTATACTCTTAAGAAATCTTGTGTGCAGAACAAATGCATGGAATGCCATAACAGACACTGGGCTGGCCCTCTATTATTTTTCCTTGAAAATAAATGGAAATAGATTAATAAAAATGCAAGAGTCTGCACAGCAAAATACAAACCAATAAACGTACTTCTTTTTTTTTTCCCTCCCTTGAAGTATTTTTTTCATTTACTTATTTTTTTTCCTAGCTGATTCCATAAGTTTACTATAGCAAATTTTGTGGATTGTGAATTGTAATTTCTAGGAAATGTCTTATTTGCTTTACACTTCCCTGACAGTTGTTTCTTTTTGAACCTCTTAGGCTTTCAATTGTTTTCACTCCCATCTTTTATGTAATAAAACCCAATTTCCCAGGGTTGCTTCCTTCTGCTGATAGTTCTAGAACAACTGAATTTCCTGTTTTGCTTTGCTCCTCCCACCACACAATATTGGTCACTTCTCAGCAGAAATCCTTTGATCAATGTATGTGATGTACAGCAATCCAGTCCAGCTCACCATATTATCAGCCAAATAACTTCAAAGAGAAATTGGAAAGATCACTATAAAAGGGTTCTCTGTAAATGGAAAAAATAATCTAAAGCGGAAAAAGCAAAATTCACTAAATACAGGTTCAGCGATCAGGAAGGCAAAATCAAAGGTGTAAGTACAAAATGAGTAACAACTGAGTTGTCGGAGATACTGCAATGAAGGCTGTGAGAGTTGTAGCAGATCACAAATGAAACATGATTCCCTGCTGGGATGTTATAATGAAGGAAAAAGTATCTCTCATTCTGTGTTGTATTAGTAAGAGTGGTGTATAAAGGAACAAATTACTTCCTCTGTTAAGGACTGCTGAGAAACTGGAACTTGGGCAACAAATTTAAAGAAGAATCTATAAAAACCTAGAGGAAGACCATTGAAATTAAAGAAGAAGCACTTGGGAAGCAGTTGGAAGCAGTTGGGTTTATTTGATCTAGAAGACAGAACAGATGGGAAGATGGCAGCAGGCTCTGGCTACCAAAATGTAAGTATAAGGATATTCTCCACAGTGATCAGAGGCAAGAGAAAAGTTACTTTGCAGCAAGGAACATTCAAGGCAACTACTCAGAGAAAAAAACACTTTTATCCCTCCATTATAGTATGAGAAGGTCCTTCCTGGGTAGTTTCTGGCACCTCACCGGCCAGAGATGTTGTAGTTAAAACCAGTTTACCTCCAGATACCATGTTCTCTTCTTAAGTTCTCTCCCTGACAAAAATGCCTTTGGTTCTATAACATGATCTCTGCAACCAGTCAGCCTTTAAGAGCAGTGGCTGTTTTATTCACTTACCGTGAAAATGTTTTAAAAGAGATGAATATAAATTGTCCTAACTTCGGAGACAATGCACGTAAAACAGAAATAGATGGAAGCTTATTTATTCAATTCATAATTTACTGTGGAATCTTGCCAAAGTGAATTACTTCCTTCCAAAATATTTATTTGAAGGATGAAACAGATGGGCAGGGATTTTTTCTTGGTATGTGTCTATTAAATTATAATTTATGCCTACCAGACTATGAGCTTGGTCCAGCTGGGAGCCCATACATATGCAGATTCAGTACTACTAACAGTTTATATGCTTAGTAGGTAAGTCAGTGGGTATCAATTGAAAACCAACACAAAAGAACTTAGAAAATAGACTAAAATCAAAATATATGCTGACATAATTTTAGAACAAATTCCAGTGAAATTAGCTTTATGTAATTTTGGAGCTAAAATAGGTTTTTTCTCCAGCCGACTCTTTGTTGAGCCTCATGGATCTAGCATTTTTGCAGAATAATCTACTGTGTGTTATTTGTGTGCTATATTAGTGATGTTCCTCAGTGAACCAACCAGACATTCACCTAAAAAGGATGCTGGGCCACAATATTTTGATAAAGAATTCTGTTTATAGGTATTACCAGTGAGTTCAGACACAAACTACACCTGGAAACTGAACATGGAAAAATACAAAAGAGGGATAGAGTATTTTCCTTGATCATTCAAGAGATATTAAAAAGTGAGCAAGCTTTATTACAATAATCAGTCTTGCCTGCAGTTGTATGAGGGTTTAATATTGTGCAGAGGTGTAATCCTGTTGCAGTCAATAAGGTCCATTCAGGAAAAAAGGTGAGTGAACATATCCCTATCTTCAAAGTTTATGAGTAGCATGGGAACAATTGAGTGTTGCCATCCCAAGAATGAAATAGAAGGTCTTGTCAGATTATTGAGGTTTCTGACAGAAACAGGAGGAAGAAAGAGAGGATCTGAGGCAGAAACAAAAAGAATTAATGACATTGCAAAGTATACACCTTTCATTCACACTCAGCCAAGATATCTGATGGATTCATCTTGCTGCCATGAGGTTAATTCAGAATAGCTTAGGATATTGGACATAAATGCAGCTCAGCATAATCTGATTTTTTCTTTTTTAAGAAATGTTGTTCATTCAGCTAGTTCTAACCACCTCACATGTTTAAGCACTGTTGTTATGCAAATTTTTTTTACTGAGTTTTGGTGATGAGGTCATAACCCATTACTTTAGAGAAAAATGCTGTGCCAGTCAAGAGTTTTGGATGGAGAATGTTATTTTCTTGTATTGTAGTGAAAATTAGAACACAAGAAAATAGTGGTGGGGTTGTAAATATGCTAGGATTGCTTTATCTTGTCTGTGTGACTTTTAGATCTTAAATTTTAGATCTACTAGGTTCCACATTCCTTACTCAAAACCTCAAAAAACTCAAACCAAAACAATGTATATAAAATTATTATTTTTTGGGATTTTTATCTGAACTGTATAGAATTTTTGAAGCATGTTGACCTAAATATTGAATTAATATGATGAAGTAATTAATGAACTAATTTCTTTTTCGAAAGTGAAATGGAGTATGTGTGAAATAGGTGAATTTGGAACATCTATTTAGTTGTGTTTGCGAACATGCAAATATTCATTTGATTTCTTAAAATTCTTCCATGCTGGACATCTGATCTGCCATGGTGAATTTCTCTTGTGTTTCTACAAATATATTCAGTCCCAGTTTGGTAAATAATGTGTCCCGAAATTCAAGGGATTTCAGCAGATGCTTATCAGAAGAGCCAAATTTCTTCTGCTTGCTTCAATATTTCTCTTGTCCACCAGTTCCTGTTCTGTGCAGCTTGTATTTGGAAATATGTACAGAATCTTGCCTTCTATTCAATTATATGGAAGCTACCCTTTTTGCCTGAATAGATATTGAGTGCTGTGATTTAATGAATGGACTATTTAATCAAGAGCTATCAATTCTTCAAATACCTGAAAAAGATTGAGTTCACTCTTACACAGTTGAACTCTGCAGGAGGGCTCTCATGGTAATCAAGGGGAGGGAGGTCATCAAACAGCACAAAATTTAGACATAGATTAGGTTCATATTTTATGTCATACCAGTTGTAAAAAATTTTGGTTTCATTAAGGAGGAATTGCCACAATCACATTAAATACAGGAGAGCAAATTGTTAGAACTCTGCCAAACTGATCATGCATTGAACTGTAACAGGAAAAGATTTTTCCTAAATTGAGTTTAGGGCTCTTTTAGCATAATGTGATTACCATTCCCAGGGAATATGATAATGCCTTTTGCAGGTGCAAAAGGGATGTGATATTGTTTTAGTTCATGAGAAAGACTGTTCACGAATTTAAGTACTAGGTACCTAGTATTAAATGCTTAAATCTATACTTGAAATATAGCTGCATTTTACTACTAAAATATGTCCATGACCATTCTCTGGGACTAGCTACAGTAGCCACACGTGTCCACACCAGTCAAATCTATCCTTCAGAACAGAATAGTCACATATTAACTGCCTCTTGGCATGAGATGACCCCTGAAATGTGCTAGGGAGGTCCTGGGAGGGCAGCAGGTGGTCTGCAGCATAAGTGGGAGCAGGGTTCACTCTAATAATGTAGTTATTTAGATCCCTCTAGCAATGTAACATACTACATCAGATAACAAAGCTTGGGATGTGATGGAAAAATTGACCTTGAATATCTGATTCCTGCTGTCTGTGTCTGCATTTGAATATTTGGCCCATTTCACCAAAAGCAGATTTAAGAGAGAGTTGTGCATTCCTCAGTCACTTTAGGGGCAGGCTGGGAAAGAAATTCTATGGGGTCAAAAGATGTGGAAGTCCACAGAGCCAAGCAAGGATGAGCCTTCTGACAGTTATGAGAGGACTGAGAGAACAGTATCTTTCACTTATCTGTGACTCCAGGAGGCTAATGCTGGCTCTGGAATTAGTTAACAGAAACCAGCCTATATTTTACAGAAAGAGACCAAGAAATCTACTAGTGATTCTACTAACAATGCCATGGTGCTGACAGTAGTAGCTAGGCAGCTCTATCCACACACTGCTGTCTCTAAGGTGTGCAGTTGCCTTGTCCCTGGCAGCGTGTTCTTTAGCACTTCTGCAGGTGCAGACAGGTAAGTTTTCAATTAACACACTCAAGAGACATACTTTGAGATAGATGATACTGTTACACAGGTCTGCCATCTGCTGCCATGTCTGAGGCTGACCAAAAGAGGTGCATGCTGCTGGGAGTGCCTGAGGAGTGCACACTGTTAAATATCTAAAAGAGGGATTTTAGAAGCTGGCCAGTGAACGTGGTGCTGACATTGCTCTCCAGAATGAAAACCACTGGCCACCTGTGGGACAGTTCTGAGATGCTCTCATGGAAAGCTCACCAGGTCACTTTTGCATGAGGGCATAAGAAGGATCAAACTGGGCAGCCTAGGAGTCTCTCCAGGCAGGTGGTCTGTCTCCAAGAGCAGACACAAGCAGATGTCCAAATGTGCAATATCGTAAGCTGCCGAAGAATCATTTTTTAATGGCTGTTTGGCTTAATGCTTATTTGTGAGCAGCTTGTGTTTGAGTGAACAGTTGGAAAATGGTTATCCTTTAGCAAAAATTCTTAGCTGTCATTCTCATGTTTAAAACATTTTATCTGGACATTTGAGAAACAGTTTTTGTATGTGAGACAAGAAAATATTGTGTGAAAAGAGCTTTATGTGAAACTTACAAATTCAAGGCAGTCTGAAGAAGAAGGAAGAGGTTTGAAATTGGGTTAAAAGTGAAGCAGCAGTTGTTTCAGCACAGAGCCTGGCTTTGTCTTTCATTTTGCATGGAAGGTGAACAATTGAACCTTCATTTCTCTAAGTGTGTATAAATGGCACATATTTATACTGATGTATGGTAGACAGAGATATGTATCAGGATTAGACATATTAGATATCCCCTAAAGATATGAGGCTTAAGTGATTACTTTCTCTCCTTCTCTGCTTGTCTCTACCTGTGTTTCCCTTTCTGCCACCCTCTTTCACACTTCTTAACTTACCAGTGTATCAGCTGATTCACAGTGTTAGTAGATGCAAAGATAATGTGTTCACATGATGTTCATCAAAATAGACAATGGAATAGTCCAAGCAGACCTGTAAAGTCCCCTTTCTGAAAGAAAACCTGATTTATGAACGCAACCCCCCAGAGACATGAGGGAATCCACAACTGAGAACAATTATGAGTGCCCTAATTGTGAGTAAAGCTTTAATTAGATATCATGCCTAATTATATGCTAGAGAATCCAACTACAAGACCTGAATTCATAAACTAGGCTTCATTGCTTCCTCTGCTAGAGGATCTTAAAAGGAATATATGTCTGTTAAGAGGAAGAGACTGCTGATATGTTTTGCTGAAAGACTGCTGTGGAGGGACATTGTTATTTTTGGCAAACAGAGTGAGGAAGAGCACCATATTGTCTGGATTAAAAAATGGTGAAGTGCGATGTTTTGAGAAACTTTTTAAAACCAGAAGGTGTTGTGAAGGAAAACCCACAGAAGCAATTAGCTTCAGAGGAGATAACAAAGCTTATTAAGCACGTATTCCTCTGTCCATGTGGTGTAGTGTCATACAATGGAGATATTAGAACAATGAAATCAACAATGCCTTGAAATTAACATTTCTGAACTTCACAAGCTATTTCAATTATATTATGCTAATATGTTAAATTGGGAAAACAAAAGCTATGTAAGACTTTTAGATAACATTGAGCTGATAAATGAATGAAGGGAATTCTCCTGTAGTGGGAATAAGTGACTGAGAAACTCTTAAAGGAATGTAATTGGGAAATGTCCTCAAACTAAGCAATCATCCACTGGGAGAACAATAAGAAACCACTACAAGACCCAAGACACCACTAATAAGGGTCTCCCCTGGGGAGGAAGATGGAAGAGTTATCGACTAATTTTGAAATTTTGAAGCTGGTATGACCAACATCTCAAGCACTGTATAGATGTCTAGTCACTCAAATTCAGGAAGGATAAATTCCTCCTAGCAGCTAAGAATATCAGGGGATGGCAAACCCGTGATGTGGGAAGCAAATGGAAGAACAAACTAAAAATGGAGATAGATTGCAACACTATGGAAGCATATCATGAGCCTACACTTAAGGGAGGAGAAAAGCATTTTCCCTCTTAAGATAAAGAGAAGTGCTCTCACAAGATGAGATGGACTTCCATGAGAAGGAAGGTTCTGAATTAAGAAACTGCGATTTCAGAGCAGTAAAACACATTCAAAAGTAATTTTTGGCATAAATATAAATTGTACAGTCAGATTTGTTGAGAATTGCTAGTTCTGGGTGTCCTGGCCTAGAATGTGTCCTTTCCAGTCAAGTCTTTAATGTTCCATATCATGTTACCAGCAACTGCATGAAAAAGACAGAAGACTACTAGAAAACCAATTGGTAGGAATAAGACAGCTCTCTCTTCAGTAAGGGTTTTCCAAAACCTTAAATGTTTCACTGATGACAGGTTATAGTTGTCTTAAAAGGATTGTGCTGAGAGTTTAAGAGAAGAATCTTTGAGACATCTTTATTAATGTTGTGGTGAACTGTAAAAATATGCATTAATATCCACCCCGGGGAGGTGCTCCCAGGTGACTTAGTCACACCTTTCACTATGGATTAAGAAATTTAGAAAAGTGCCTAAGGCCTGTTTTGTGACTAACTTTCCTGGAGGATTCTAGAGATTTTCTGAGTCGAAAGGTTTAGCAGATCCCCTGCAGAAGTGCAATGGTTTCAAATGAGCTTGCTCAGCTGCTGGGCCAGTGCAGACAGGGGTTTGTGTTTTTGTACAGCCGAGCTGCACAACAGCTGAGCTCCTTCACCCTGCTCATGACTGCAGTGGGCTCTGCAGGCAACCCAGACAGCTCAGGTGTGATGTCAGTCATCAACTCTGCCTCAGTTCTTTAATGGAAGGGTGAAAAAATGATATTTGTATTAGAAAATTTTATATAGAAATGAAATATATTTATAAAATAAAATATTTAGGCAAGGCACCAGTTTTTCTGGCAAGTAAAGGCTATAGTTCTGAAAACACTTGTGCAGATGCTTTACATATGTGTGGAAAGAGTCTCAAAACATTTAAGCCTACAATTTGCAGCATCAAAGGAAAACATTTTTATAGATGCTGAAGGGTCAGATCTATTTTACCAACTCTTTGATCTCCTTCATTGAATGGGACTGGTGGCTGTGAGAATTATTATCATTTTGGTGCATATTCCTGCATATTTTTGCTGATAAGATAGAGCTCATAAACTGTATTTTGATTTACAAATGCATATTTGATCCTTACAAAAAAGGTAAATGAGCTTTGCCTTGCTATACAATATGTTTATCTGTAAATGCATTCATCTTGAACACAAACTTAAATTTAAAGCATCAGAGACATGTAAAATCACTACAAAGATTAAGGGATTGATTTTCTAATTTTTGTAAGAGGTTTTGAGTGATCGTATTAAGTGCCATTGCTTACAGAGCTTTTTAATATCAAACAAATAGAAGATAAAAGAATTTTTCAGACATCCAACATGAAAGACTTGAAAAATACTGGAAACAAAGAAAGATGCACTATTGAACACATTGTCTTGTTGACCTAGCTCTCATATGGCTCATAGGTGGCCCACAGGATTAATCCTGCACACCAGGCAGTGCTATCCAGCTCTTAGGAGTGCTTGGAGATGCATCTGTACTTTCTTGTTTCTGGGAAGCTTGTCCAGGGTGCTGGAGGGTTCCATGGATTCGAAGAAGCCAAAAGTGCCAGGCAGATCCTAGGTTGAGACTCAAGGGCTGTGCTGAGACAGAGCTGATAAAATCTGCTATACACAAACTGAGCCTGTGCAGGATGATATGACTGTAGTAAATTATATGCTATGTCTAGATGTATTTTGGTTGGTTTTTCTTCCATTAATCAGGGAGTATTGGATAACTGCCTATATTATTATCCTGTGGTATTGGTCTGTCCCCTCAGCATTGCTTGCTGGCTTTGAGCTGAGGACTGGGACCGGTGTGGTATAACCACATGACATCTTGGATCTACATTTGAATAAAAGGTTTCAAGGGTAAAGCCACCACTCTGGCTGTACTTGTTACATCCAGCTGATTGCAGTGCAATATATTTGTTTGACAAGCAGAACTGATTAAAAATCAGCCCATGTACCTTGTTACATTTCATTTCAGTGTGTTAAACTTAATGTGAATTAAATCTAATTCAGTGACAAGGAAGGGGCAGTGGCATGAGGGTGTCAGACTAACTACTTCAAGGTTACAGAGCCTTGTATTTGTAGCTGGAAATAGATTTTTTTTAATGTCAAAATGCAGACAGAGCATGTAAAGATATATAGTTTGTGTAGAAGGACAGGGCATGATACGTCTGAGGAAACCCCATGGATATAAGGTGAACAGAATGTCAACAAATATCAGAAACTGTGGTAACAGGATTGGGCAGCTTAAAAAGCAGAGTGGAGTTTGTAACTTCTCAGTGTGTATGTCTGAAAGCTGGAAATAAGCTATTAAATGACTGCTCCTGTTGCAGGAATAACATAATTGTGGTATGGCAACAGTCTGTGACTATATAGAAATTATTTTGAAACCATTTGCAACTCTTCCATATTGATTAACCATATCCCACATTGATTAACATATCCCCATATCCCACGTTCTTCACACATGAGAGAATTCAGATGTCAGATGCCAAGGGAAGAATGAAAATGCAGCTAATGATATTTTCCTCATTCAAGAATCCTGTCATAGAAAGACAGACTCCTTTAGGAAAAAGAACCATTTCAGAAAAAAAGTGTTAGAATTAGTATGAATTTTCTGAAATTAAATTTATTTAGCAATTACTTAAATCTTAAGTTTTTGATTAAGACAGGAATTTTGAGAGTAATTTTGATCTTTCATAAAACCATCAATCAGAATGTCACAAACAACTAATTTTGACTGGAAAATTAAACCTGATAATTTTTCACATTTCAACACAAGCAGTTTTCTTTTCTTTCTTTCTTCTGATTCATTGTACATCAAAATCAATTGTAATAACAATTGTTATTGAACTGCAAGTCATTAAGTTATTTTTTAATATGATCTTAGATAGGATTAAAGATGAAAACATTCTGGGTAGGTGAGCTGAGTTACTCTCGGACTCCATTTACTTTTCCAAAATTGTGACTATCTGTGTATACTGGAAATTTAGGAATTCAATGCTCCTCTGTACATCTACCTGTAGAAACCTGTTCTGAGGTATCTTAAATTACCACCACGTCTTTGGTCTAAAGACTTGTTATTCTTTCCAAAGGGTTTATCAGAACTAAAATGTATGTTGAGATGATATATTTCTTGAAAGGAGACTTCTGTTTTAGTCTGTATGAGAATTGACATGGAGTATTTTGTATTTTGAGTGGTGGTAGCCTACTCTCAGGCTCGCTGGCAGCACACTTGTTTCAATGAAGTGTTTTGTGCTGCAGTATCAGCCTGTGTAGAGCTTATGAAGAGCTTATTGCTTGTTTCACTCCATGAAGTTGTGCAAACAGCAGCCTTATCACCCCGAGATGTAGTTTCAGCATCTGTAATAGCACGCTCTTGCTGGCAGGGTTAGAAACCTGCACACCTTCTGTGCCCGACCCTTTTCTCTTTCAGGGTGCACTTCAGTGCTGTGCTTTCAGAAACATATCATTAAACTGACTGCTTCTGGCATTCAGGGCAGAGACCTGGCTTTCCAAACACACAAGGCTTTGGTGGCATATCGAGGGGAATTTTGTGAGAGGAAATAGAAGTGGATCGTTTAAGAAAAAAAGCCTGTTTTAAAGACAGAAAATTGTATGTTCTGCCCTAGATTGAGTTTTCGAAGTGGATTTTGAATGTAAGAACATGAGAGGGTTGTGTCTGTGTGTGTGTGTGTGTGTGAGTGAAATGTGGCAGGGACTTCTGTCACACATACTATTCACACATACTATTGAAAAGTCAGTCTGTCACTGTACTTGTCAAGGATGAGCTCAAGATAATGATAAGTTTGCTTCAAGTAAATGGCAAGAGTTAAATAAACTTTTAAAGAATGTATCCAAATTAACAAAGGTTTATTAGCTCAGGAGTAAAGTAAATTTGGCTGTCTGATAGAAAGGAAAAGGATTTTTGAAGACCCCTAACCTATTTTTCAAGCTGCACAGCAGTCAGATGTAATATTATGTCTTGGATAAACTGCAATTGCTTTGACCAGATGATCTTTTCTACCAGAAATACTGCATTATTTATTACATTTATTTCAGTGGCAGCTCTTTCCATTGTTTGCATATGTATTCAGAAATAAATCTGACACCATGGTTTTAACCATTTACTATTTTAGATGCAGTTAATCTCTGCAAATGTAGGTTATTTGTACAGTAGATAAAAACAATGAAATATGACCATGTAAATTACTATTCCACTTGGAAAAACTTTAAAGATCATTGTTAAAAACAAGGCAAAGTAATGTCAATTACTGGATCCTATTAATTAATCTGTGCTGGTGGCTGTACGTAGTAAACTCACACGACAGTCTGTATGAATTCAGTCTGACCCTGAGCAGTTACAGAAATCTCATGTGCAACAGCTTCAAAATAACCAAAATTCTGTTTGTGAAATCTCTGCCAGAAGTCATGGTTATGAGTAGCAACAATCTTCAGATCAGGCTCTTGATGAGAAGTATCACAAGAAGAAAAAGAGTGACATCACACCTATGAAATAATGATCAGAGACTATAGTACACTTGGAATGTTTCTCTTTTTATTTTAAATATACCTATTACAATATTTTGTTAGGCTTATATAGAGCACTATTATTTACATGATTCAGTGTTTATCCTTTAGGGAGAATTCCAGTGCTCAATAAATAAGAGTCAATGAGCTGCTTGTTAACCATCTTGGAATCAGTGTTCTGAAATATTAATTTCACATCAATGGTGAAAGTCTTTGAAATAATTATGGTTACCTGTAGTTTCATTCAGTAGCTATCTTCAGTCTGCAGTTTAATTATGTTGAAAACTCTGAACATAGCTATAGGTAATCGGAAGAAAGTTCAACAACATCATACTAAAAAAAATACCACAAAACATCAGTGGTTGACCTCTACATTTTCCAGATGCATCTCAGGGTGATGGGAGTGTTCAAAGGGAAGAAAAAAACGGTTTTTGGTAGACTCCCTGATATAAAATGTCTAGATCATGGGGCAAAATATACAACCACTAATAAATAAAAAATACAGCTTTTTACAAGATCTTTCAACACGACATCTTCAAATGTGCCTGCAGGTAAGAATGGTTTCCATTATTTTTATTAAGATTCAATTTGCCGTGGTTACTCTTTCTTACACATGAATTTATGCATTATATATATATTCTATAAAACACATAAAAGTTGTCAGTACAAGGAATATCATTCACTGGGAACATTGAAGAAAGGGTTCCTATCAGATCTCACTCAATGTTATGTGTGTAAATTCAAATGTAAAAGAAAGGGACTTTGGTCCTAATCTTGCACTAACACAATAAACGTAGTCCCCACATGTTTTTATGTACAGAACTTACTCTCCCTGCTGAGATTGTCCCAGTTCTGCCTTTACAACCACCCCATTTTCATGTGACCCATCACAGAAACTGAGTTTGAATCAGGACAAATAGCTTGTTTTTACCTCCTAATCCTCAGAGGTCAAATCCATGGCACATTATTTAAGTGACTGAATGTCTATGATGTTCAGCTATGGCACACAGTTTTGTTTCCTCAGCATACACAAAGACAGCAGGGAAATGCAGCTCGTAACTACCAGGCATTTATCCTAGAAAATGTGACATTGTCATCATTATTGGACTAGAAACTTATGTTTATTGACAATGTGCCTATTTTTCAACAAAACATCATTGATTTTAGTAGCATTACAGTTTGGCAAAGAATAGTTTCTGAATTATCTCTGTTACAGATTTGAATCTCTGGCACATTTGAGACACTCACCCACCTATTCAAACAATATTTTAAAGCAAAATTAATGTTTGATATAAAATAACAGTTGTGTTGCAAATGTGGAAAAATAGTCTACAAAAAATAAGTATAAAAGTGATCTCAGATTTATGAATATGTTTCATATAAACAAGTCCAGGTGAATAATCTGTGTTAGAAATGGCCCTTCATAGCCTGTGTCACAACAGAACATCACATTTTTCACAGTTTACAATAACACAGTTAGATTCACAATGTAATTACACCTTATATCAGAAAAATAGTATTTTACAAACTATACATTTGGCATCTATTTTTAGATTTTTTTCTGTTTCTTTTTCAGTTCCTTTTTTATTTTATCCTTTTTTTTTTAAATTTTCTTACAAAATAGTGCAAAATTACAGTGCGTTAATAGAAGATTTTGTAAATCCTAATAAAAAGTCAGTGTACTTAACTGTGTTGTTCATTCACTGGAAACAGTTTGGCACATCAGGATTTTGTATAGATGGAAAAGCTTCTCTCTTCTTTTCAGTGTATCCACGGATTCTTTAAAACATTAAATTACACCAAGGGAGTTAACTTTCCAAACATTTTAATCTCAGCTCTTATGTGTTACAAAGCAGCAAAGAAAATGTAGGTTTTGTAATTAACTTATTTGCCAAACAGCATCTATCAGGCTGGCTTTTCTCATGATGTTATAAAGAAATGGATTGATGGGAACATTTTCTGTCTGGTAACTGCTAAAGTGCTTATTTATAGTTTCAAGGTTCTATAGGAAATTTGTGCCAATTTTTTATATATGCGTTGGTTTACCATATATCTTTCAAATTTTGCAATCAAACATTTTTCTATATCTGGATCCAACCAGGGTAAATCAAGCCAGGAGGATAAAGTTTCATCAAATCCTCTTTTCCACTGGACTAATTCATAATAAAGAAAAACAAACAGTTGCTTTTGCTGCCAATTTGCAATGATTAAATTATTTTCCTGCTAATTAATTACTTAAGAATGTTAATGAGGAGTTCCCCCAAGTATCAATAATTCATTTGTACATAGTGGCACCACACCTCAAAAAAATGCTAGTTCTCTTATTACTTGGAACAGCAAAGCCTTCTGCATTCTCATAAACAGGCAGGGTATGGGCTACAGGAGTGAGAGTGTCTGAAGCCACCCTGTGAGCCTGCCATAAATGCACAGAGGGTGTCAGATGAGTCTCAGCTCCGTTCTTTGCCTTCCTTGGCTGAAAGCAGCAATGCAAAACCTGCGACCACAGAACCACCTGCTAGAGGTTGCCAAACAGTGATCTGCACCAACCAACTCCTAATTCTGCCTGTTCACCTGGGGGTGAAAGGCTCTCTGCCACATGAGTGAACCTCTGAGCTATTCACTGCACAGAGACTGCTGCTTTCAGTCAATAGTGTATGGTGGCACAAAAGATTGCCAATTAATTACGTTTGCAATAGAGAAATGAAGTGACTTCCTCCAGTACGAAAACTGCTGGACGGAGTCTCTAGGCCAAGTTATTTCTCACAAGTTGATGGTTTTTATCATCTGTATGTAGCAATTGTGCCATGAATTAAAATTACCATTGCATGATTTATTTAATCCATTTATTGGTATTTCTGTACCTTTTATGAGCATATCTAACCAGAATGATTTTTACATTGATTCTCTGAACATAGAATTGGCCATAGCACTAACTAGATATTCAAATATTAGAAGGGAGATATCCATGAATAAGACAGGGTTTTTCTACCCAAGCCATTTGGCTCAGTCCTTGCTCAATCCTTTGTTACTAGCATAGGAATGTCCCAAATCACCTGCTAACTCTGGTAGAAGATTTGCCCAAGCAAGGAGCAAAAGATAAAGGTGAAATAACTATCTTGTATGAATCATATTGATTGATTTCTAACATTTTCAAATCAATTTTATTAAAAGACCAAAAAAAAAAAAAAAAAAAAAAAAAAAAAAAAAAATTCTAAAAGAGAACTGTCAGCCAAAATTAATGAAAAAGCCCACCAGCTTTTAGGTAGGTATACAAATACTTCCCCTGGACTCTGTTCTCAATAACATATTAGTTTTAACCAAGGAAACACTTGAGTATTTGTTAAATTTTCGCTGCTAGATTTAAATAGGTCAGAAGCTTCCTTGTCAGCCCACACAGACACACCTCTTGTTCCCACTTTGCACACACAGTGATTACTCACAGTCTCACCTAGAATGAACCAAATCCTGTCCTCAGAGGAAAATCAGGTATGGCTGAGACTGACTGCCTGTAGGGCACAGTGAGTCCAGATTTTAGGACATGACCACATTTTATGCTTTCATCCTTGGACAAGCCTATAAATGCTATCTTAGCATCCTCAGCCACTCTGGCTTCTTTGTGTCACATGGAAGTTCAGTGAGCCTGCATAGCACGGGCAGGCTGTAAGCTGAGGTTGCTGTGCTGAGGTGGTGGGGGAGCACAAGAGTTGGGCCAAGATTTATTGGTTAGACACCAAATCAGAATGAATCCAGGGTTTTCAGTGTGGAATACTCAGTACTCAGCCAGTCTTTACTCTCTATGGACAGGATGCAAAAGAGGCCACACAAGCTGGTCTCTGATGTCTATAGATTGCACTCTTTGGCACAATTCCTAAAGGCGATGAAAACATATTCTCTGGAGCCCCAGTGCATTAAAGCATTTAAGATGTCTTAAAATTAAGCACATGCATAAGTCTCATGGTCATTTTTAAGGTCTTTTTGTATCGTGTCCAGAAAGTGTTGCTGCATGAGAACTTATAAATAAAATAAAAAAATAAGAATAAAGATCCTTGAATCTAGATAAGAATTAGAATTATCTTACTGACAGACTTCTCTCTTCTCCTGAATGTTATTCTGCATCTAATAAAAAAAGACAGTACAAGACTAACAGGAGTCCCATTCGTGAATAAAAAGGAGCAGTTATTGGTTATTTAACTGCTTTTTTAGAGATGGGAGAAAATTATGTGGGTTTTTTTCAAGCTTATTTTGTGAAAAAAACATGAGCGTCCAGAGAGAGCAAGTAGTTCTTTATTGTGTTCAGTGGTGTCAATTTCCCATATCTTGCTCAGCCTGCATGACCTCAACAAGGCCCCACATTTATGATCTCTCAGTCCAACTTTCATTTTATTTGATCCCTTTCTTAAAAGACAAATATGTTACTGATACCTCACACTTTCTGTGGGCCTCACTCAGGCTGCTGGCTCACTGTGGTATAGACATATGGAATAAGGCATTCAAAGAAACTGGCAACAGGATTCACTATGGAATGGGGATTTCATCCTGAGCAAGATCTGCTGTGGAGATTGTCTGTGAAATAAAAGGAAAACTGCTTTAGAAGGATCTGCTGCCAGTTTTGTCTTATACCTGCTCACATTCAGTGGGGTAACAATGCATGTGCACTTAGTGTTTTATCTGGTTTGGGCCTTATTTTCCATACTGAGAAAAACAGTAATGTTGATAGCTCAGTGCATGGCAGAGAGTCAAAAACATCCAAAGTAAGCCACTGTAAAAGAAAGAATGATGATTACTGTGTGTCTTCACTGACTGCTTAGTTAACTTGTGATGAGTGCAACTCAAGATTGTTGTGGGCTAGCAAACAAAAGAAACGGAATGTCTGAAGGAAATTTGTTGAGAAAACAGAACTGGCGTGATTCCCCATCTTCTAGTTCACTTTTCTGGTACAATTATCTTCTTTTGCCAGTGATACCAAAGAACAATACCTATTTTGTCTAGTCCCTTCCACAGTTGGTGGAGTTTGCTCATTTTCTTTCACAGTGATTTGTTATTTTTCTGTTTATGCTTGCTGCTCATGTAGAGTAGATCACAAAAGAAGCACAGACCTCACAAAGCTGAATGTCAGATACAGGCTGGAAGCAGCCTTAGGTGAGTTAAGTGTCTAGGTCTAGGTAGGCAGCCTTTATGCATGCATGGAGCACAGATGTTTTGTATCCATTGCTTCACATCATTTACTATATAGGCTGAACATGCCTAAAAATGCTTCCTCTTCTGTCAGCAAAGATCTTTATATCCAGAACTGCTTAAGGCCTGACACTTGCAGATCACCTTAAAATCTTCATAAAAATGGACTCAATTTTGATCCAGCACTTACTCTTCAAGAATGCCAGTGAGGCATTAGGGTCATGTATATTTTTTTGGATTTGGTAATGATTTTTATGCGTAATTCTGGATTAGATTTCTCTCCTGTTTTATTTTTCTTTGAAGCAATTTTAGCAATATTTCCTGAATGAAATATATACAAGCCTTGTGTAGAGCTTTTCTTCTTGTGAAGAGAACAACATTCTTTCCAGTTCCATCAAAAGACTTTCACATTTCTTAAAATTCAGCCTAAGATTAGCCATGCTGACTGGATCTCGTGCTTACAGAGGTAAAGACATTACTTAGAAGATTAAAATTCAGTGTATATTTCAAAACTTTCCTGTGTATACACTGACCAATATTTGTAGTAACACTTCATATATCTTATATAAGCTTGCTTGTTATTACTATAAGGACTTAGCTGTACTTGCTGCCAAGAAACCAGTCTGAATCAACCCAAGACCACCTAACAGAGCAACTCTCATGATCTGAAGTGAGGAATGGTTGTACACATTCACCTTTCACCGAGGTCAAAGCAAAGGACTTCCTAATTCCAGCACTGAGGGAATCAGGTTGTTGAGCCAAACCATTGGTATGTTCAGTGACCGGCAATTTCACACTCCTCCTGAAAACAAAATGTTATGGTGTCCTGTAGGACAGACTATAAGCTATAGCCACTTGCCTTCAAAATGATAAAATACTACTCATATTACATGCACATCAGAAGTTTGTTTTTAGAAGACTCGGTTTCCTTATATTGCATTAATTTTCAAGGTAAGCTTATCTTGCTGCATACTAGAATGCTGGTGAGTTTAGGTGATTCACAGTATATTGAAAGCTAGCTGGATCAGAATACAGCTTTTGAAACCATAGCCAGAGCAGAAGTGATTCTATAACTTTTCCACAGGGTTTTCCGTTCTAGAAATTTAACTAATTACTCTTATGGCCTTTTGTGTTTCTATTTCAGCCTGTAGTAAGTCCCATTGTCTTTTGCTAAATATTTATAACTTATCTCTCATTCCCTTACTGCAGCAACATTCTTTTCTGCAAATTTAACCTCAGTTACTTGATTGACTACTTTGCTTGATCAGGATCTTATACATCTCATAAGCAGAAGCCTTTCCAGTTTAACTTTTTTCTTTTTTTTTCTTTTTTTTTTTCCAGTAGCAGGTGTGATTTGCAGAACTTTGACCTGAAAATCCAAGCTGATTTGTTTTCATTTGATACCAAAACATACCCATACATTTATGTCGTTAAACCAACCTTGTGCATATGAATGTATATGGCAATCAGATTTTTTTTTTTTAACACCTTTGTTAAAATCTGTTTGTCTCAGTGTAACACTACTTAAAGCCCTGGTTCAGGTTAAAAATACTTGAGACATATTGAGAGCCAAGGGTGTGCTGCATTTGAATACATTCAAAATTTTGATGAATCTGGGCTTTAGTCACCAGGACTGGTCATTTTCTCTAAATTTGACCCTCTTTCAAGGGTAAGAAGAGATATATTCCTAAAGCAACATAATGGGACCATTTGTTAGGAAACCTTTTTAGAAACAAAGACTATCCACTATTCTAATACATTTAAAAAACTATAGTTCTAGGTTCATTACCCTTAAAAAGGGGGCACTTAATCACACTTCAATAATGTTAGGTATTGTACTCTACTGTGCTCTTAAATGCAAGATGAACATATGAAACTTTACTGTCTTTTGAAGTATTACACAAATTTCTGTCTGGAACAACAAATTATGTTCTTAAAATTTTCTCTGATATTTAAAAATTGTTTCCTCATTTTCCAAATAGGTTAAACAGCAAAGATAATGTTAAAAAAATGCTAAAAATGACTACTTCAAGTGTAAGATTGGGACATGTTTCGCAGAAAATGTGGAAAATCTTGTTTCAAATTTATAAGAAGCAATCAAATACTCTTCAGTGCACATAATTAGTATCTCTATTATAATTTGAAACTGAGTACTGATGACTGCTGCTGCTGATCTTTTAAAATCTGTTACAAAATATAAATAGGATAGCCAAGAGAGAATAACTGATAAACCATGACATGAGATTCTCTTTTCCTTCCTTTTTTTCTCTTTTCTTTTCCTCTCCACTTGGACTGAAGTCCTTTCTGGCTTCTTCAAAAAAAATGCACACACACGCACACACCCACACCCACCCCCCACAAATTAATTCCAAAACCATTTTTCTAAATTTCCAATGGACTTGTATTCCTGGTGTCTTTTCACATGATCACAAGCAAGACATGCATGTGATTCCCAGAACCTAGGAAGATGCACTGAAAAATCCTTCTTCCAGTTGAAATAACTAAGATACATCTTATTATTTTTGTCAAGCATCAGAAGATATTCTGCCAGCTCTCTGGGGGAAAGAAAATCTTCCACATGTATGAAAGAGTCTGCTGGAATGTAATTCTCATAATTTTCTCTGGAAGGGCCCAGTACAACTGGTACTGATCCAGCCAGAAGAGCATTGTAGAGTTTCTCAGTAATGTAATCTTTGTGGATTGAATTTTCAAAGGAAAGGTAGAATTTGCACGTGGAGATAGTTGGAATCAAGTTTTTGTCATTGACGTAGTCTCCGAAGGCTTGTCCGTAGGTGTGGATTTCAATGTATTTGCTAAGCTCGTTGTAATACTTGACTCGAGCGTGCTCAGGGTTCCAGTTACTCACAACCCAACAGACCAAGTTTTCCTTACTTGGCACTTCAAATGTGAAGGAACTGGTGCCAACCATCATGAAGCCATAAGGCACCTGGATATCTGAATCACGCCGGTAAGTCAGAGTCAGGTTAAAAAGGTGTTCAATGCCACTCTTTTGTGGAGTATGAGTTGGAGACTCCAGGTTCATCCAAATCCACTTCTGGAATGGTGGCCTGGCTTGCTGAGGTAAATTAGCCAGATCCCAGCTAATGTCTCTGTGATGAATGAGGACAGCATGGGATCTGTTATATAGCGAGCGGTCAATAGTCAGATGGCACCCGGGGATGTTGAACATCGTTTGGCAGGATGTTAGATCGAATGTCTGACCAAATGGCCAAACCCAGATCAAAACAGTAGTTTCATTGAGATTATCAGTTTTGGAAGAAAAGAAGTTCTTCATTTTCAACACTGAACTGGCTGATTCTATAGGACCAGAGATCCAGCTGTTTGTTGGTTTGATATAAATTAATATAAATGCCATGAAACAACCAAGGATAACAAAGATAATAAAAAATGGCCGGAAAATTCCTTTAGATGTCGATGTCATAATTTGCTCTGAGAAAAAAAGAGGAAGAGAAAGAGAGAAAATAATATCAGGTATTAAATTACGTATATATGTCCTGTTAAAACAATCAGACATCACAATAGATAGAACTTCAATAACACTGAACTGCAACCTCAGAAATTTCCTTTGAATGGAGAGGGCATGGGTTCTTGCACTCTGTGACAAAGTGACAATATTTCTCTTCTTCGCATTAAAAGCTCACTGACAAATTAAAAGCAGGATTTTAATATGTCTCATACTTGGTGAATCAGTACATATTGAGAAGTTTTTTTGCTCAGAACCTAGGTCAAGCATTTGGAACACAGAAGGCAGACAAAATTACCCTATAATTCTATCCCTGTGTCTGTGTAAAGGATAACATGCTGCAGATTTGCTGCATTTGTATTTGCGTGAATGTGGAGGACATAGGATTAGAGGATTGAAAAAGGAAGAGACTAGAACTTTAATTGTGTAATCAATAAGACTTTTATTAGAAAACTAGTTCATGTCTGGAGGCTAC
The DNA here is from genome assembly GCF_024509145.1 of Vidua macroura. Classification (NCBI taxonomy): domain Eukaryota; kingdom Metazoa; phylum Chordata; class Aves; order Passeriformes; family Viduidae; genus Vidua; species Vidua macroura. Next base: position 76,051,900 of record NC_071573.1, read on the forward strand.
ACAAGGGTGAACATTCATGCCCTCTCCAGGGGACTCCTAAAATACCTAGGGGAGGAAGCACTAATAGAGGGTTTCCCTATGCAGCCACATATCTCATATATTTCCCACATAAAGAAAAATAATGAGAAATTAATATAAAAGATATCCTTGTATATTTCATTATGTTTTTATGTGTTAAAAATGAGGAAAAGTAGAGATATGCTGCATCATTATGAGGTGTTCTTTTTTTTTTTTTCCATGGGGAGGTAGGGCTGAGACGTTCATATAGCCTCCTTTGTCCTTGCACTAGTTGTTTCCTCCTGAGAGAAGTGATCAGTCTCTTTCCAGAATGACTTTTCCATATGGTCCTTGCAAAACCTAACAACCCTAGTTAGGGGTTGTTAATAGCTAACCTTTGATCCTGAATGTAGCCCTAGAACTCACAGATGTTCTAAAACTAAAAAAAGTTAACCATGCAGCACCATGGCGCACAAGGGAAAAGGAGGGAAATTCAGTAACCAGGAAAAAGTGTTCTGAACATACTGGCACACTGTAGATTTTACAATGTGTTACAAGTACTATAACATTTGTCTGACTTTCTTTTTTTGCACGTCTTTCAATTATTTATGTTTTGTTTTCTTGGCTAGGTAGTGCCACAAAAAATTTTTATTAAAACCCCACCCCTATAAATATATATATATATATATATATATATATATATGCAATCAAAGTCAAAGAAAGCAGAAAGAGAATTTCAGGCCTTTAAAACCACTTCCATAGTTCATCTTTTCCTACTGTGAAAGAAATAATTAAATTCAGAATGAAAACATGGTAGAACGTATTCAGAGGTCCACTAATAGCACATAACTTTGCTGCCTTTGGGAGTGTAAAAAACTGATGTGTGAGTGTAGCACTACAGTTACAACAGAAATGTTTTTACATTCATTGTTGAGGAAAGGAAGAAAGAGGGAACATCCCTTAGCTTGGCTTTACTCTAACACTCTGTCTTGAAGAAAAGGGAATTTGTCACAATATCTCCTGGTTTTGGGAAGATGGATGGTCTCAATTCTGGTTTTAGTTATAGTGGTGGGTTAACCTTGTCTGGCTGTCAGACCCACCCAGCCAGTCTCTCACTATCTCTCCTCAACAAAATATGGGAAGAAAATAAAATGAAAGTCTCATGAGTTGAAGTGAGGACGGGAAGGTCACTTATCAGTTACTTTCATAGGCTAAACAGGTTCATCTTGGGGCAAAATAATGTGTTTTATTGCCATTTAAAATAGATTTATATAGTGAGAAACAAAGACAAATATTAAAATAATTTTCCCTCTCTTCTTTCCAAGCTCAGCTTCCTCCTTCATTCACATCTCCTATACCTCCTACCCATCCCTGAGCAGTGCAGAGGATAGGAATGCAGGTTTGTGATCAGTCCACAACTGTTCCTCTTAGCTGCTCCTTCTTCCTCATACATTTCCCTTCCTCCAAAATGAGTCCTAACTTTGGGATGCAATTCCTTCAAGGGAAAAGAAAACTTAGCTACTGAGTGGGCTGTCCATGGGATGCTGTTCCTTCAGGACACATCTTCCTGCAGGGTCCTCCCCAAGCCACCATGGGCTGCAGAGGAATCTTTGCTCTAGTGCTCAGGGTACATCTTCCTATCCTTCTTCTCTGGCCTTGGTGCTCCAAGGTTATTTCTCACATTTTCCCCCTCATTCTCCACTGTTTGTGCCTTTCTTAGATACACTTTCCCAGAGGTGCCAGCTTGGCTGCAGGGCTCAGCCATGCCCTGCAGTGGGTGTGTTGGAATATGCTGGAATTGGCATGGGGTGGCCCCGGCCGCTCTTTGCAGAAGCGGTCCCTGCTGCCAGTGCCTGGGCACAAACACCTCCTTCAATTATGTAAAATATATGGAATGCAGAGTCTGGTGCTTTTATCTAGGCCATTTTTCTGAAGGACATAATTAGTAGGCCCTCTCTGGTTTTAGCAAATTGATCCTGAGGGGAGTAGAGGAGGGGGACGATGTGTCCATGGCTTTTCCACTTATCCTCATCAGTTTAAATCCCTCTGAAAGAAAAATGAGGCTTTATAGCAACATTACATTGGCTTTTTTTAGCATGTGTTGATTGTTGGTGGAAAATATGTCTAGAAGGAAGTATATGACCTATAAACCTAAGACTGCTTCCTTCCCTTACTACAGGGAAAGTGAGAATGGGACCTCTGAGGAAGAAGGGATTTAGGTTGAACAGCTCTAGGAGATGCAGCTCAAGGAAAAAGCAAGAGGCTGAGCCGATATTCATGTAAAGCTGTTCTTTGTTTCTGTGCTTTTGAAAGAAATACACAGAATAGGTATAACTTACCACTGAACAGAGAGTGTGACCTGCGTTTGAACAATAGATTGGGACACCTTTATTCACAGGAGCTGATAATTTTCTAGGGATTAAAAAGGATGATAAAAAATCAGAAAAGGATTTTAACATTGTGCCTTGTAACATAGTCACCCTCTGGTTAAAAGCCTTTTGACTCAAGTCTCTGACAGGGATTATTTTACACTAAGCTCTTCTGCTAACAAATAACAAACCCCTGCATCATCACATGACAATTCTTACTACATAGGAAATGACCAGATATTATGTATTCTGTCCTCTGCATGAAATTCTAGTTTATCCAGACTGTCGCCTTTGTGTAGGAAGCTTCTGAAGTGTAGAGCCAATGTGAGGATAATCACTTGTGGTTTGTACTACCCCAAGTACCAATATTAACATCTGACCGTGTTAGATAAGTTTGCCTATTTTTGTCTCTTCTGGGTTGATTTCCTCTCCTGGCTTTGCTGCCCTATGAATGCATGTCCCCCTTCTGATGTGGGATCACGGTTTTTAGTTTTTGCCTTTTACCAAAACACATCCAGGCTGTAGAGTCCTTTATAGTTCTATATGCTTTGGATTCAGAGAACTAATCATTCATTATGCAGTATCACAGATCCAGTAGATGTATTGGCATCACTGGCATGCTTTGCTCTGAAACTACTGCTAATGGGATGGTGGAAAGAGGTTCTAATAGCCAGACCCATTAAAAAATTGAATGTGAGTCTTGCAAGGAAGCAGAGGACCTGAGCAGACTCCTAAAAATACCACTTAGCTATACCCTGAGGAGATGGACAGGATTTTTTCATGGAATTCTATTTTTGTATTCCATTTTGTGGAATACAGTAATAACTATTAAGATGTATACTTGGAAAATAGGTGATTTTTCATGATGAAGTACTAACAGAATCACTAATTTCTGTGCTTCTCAAGGCAGATTGAGGAACCCATGGAATGGACCAGCAAACTCTGCTTTCATGGCTTTTGGGACTGAGTCCTGGACACAGTCAGGCAGCAGTAAGTAGAGTGAAGGTATGTGTTAAGCACTTGTTGACAAATATTATTTGCATAGCATCATAAAATCGTTTGGGTTGGAAGGGATTTTCTTGAGAAGTGCCTGTGTATACTACTAGGACATAAAGGTTATGGTGCACTAGAATTCATAGACTATTCTTTTCATAATAATCTCCAAAATGGGGAGTCTTTTCCATATTTATTTATGTCCTTCTTTTTTGTGCCCAAGATAACCATTAACATCTCACTGTAATTCTCACTATAAAGGTGGCACTAAGGAGACATTTGTTACAAGCCATCCAGGCAAGTCACCTTAGTTCACCCTTCTTCTTTCATGGCTTTCCTTCCACCACAGAATCACAAATTTCCTTTCTGTGGATTCCCTCCCCCATGCATGTTGGAGTCTGAAAGGAGAACTTTGTCAAAGAGATGTGTTTACTGAGATTTTTGCCAGCTGGAAGAATTCTGTACTTTTGATGGTTTTGTTATAAAGTACTTTGCAGAGTGTTGTGGCGTAGCAAGTATTTTCTAGGTGCTTTTTTTTCCCAAGTTGAAAGTATAGTATTTTATCAGTACAAGATTGTTTTTCTCCTAAAAAACTTAGCAAGGCTTCTTTTTAAGTGCAAATCTTGGCATTCCATCAGCAAGCAACTGCATTTAGCAGCAACACAAACAAGGAGATAGTAATGAGGTATCAGCCCTGTTAACCCCAAGTTTACCAGGCAAGGCTTGCAAAAAAAGGTCTGTTTTTGAATGCATTATGTTTATTAGGAAATAAAATTGAATTTTATGGAAGCTTTTTATCATATTTTCCTTGCAACTGGGACTTCTCAGTCATTCCAGAAGAGACAGATATGTTTTGGTTTTTTTTTCTGATTATACAATACTGCAGGGGGGAGAAAATATAAACTTTCTCGTCAATAATATTGATGCCTATTTCTCTAGCATTTTTTGCACCAATTTCTCCAGTTTCTCAAGGTTTTGCCAGTAGCCCAAAATATATCACTACTTGCAGAGGTATAACTTTCATTACTAGTCTAGTACTGAGATTTCCCAAACGAAAAGGACAGTATTTTAAAATAAAAAAAAATGAAGTAAAGATTCTTAAAAGCATGGACACTGAATAATGAAAAAGCAATCATGTAACTTTTCACACCTTAGAATTCTAAAGTGTTTGGGGCTGACTCTTGTCTTCACCACCAGCTGGTCTCAGGATTCCTCAGGTATTAATACTTAACCTCAAGATAGTCTCTGAGGATTACTCCTGCCACCAGTCTGGGTGAAGAGCAGGAGGACTTTGAGGTTAACAGAGGTGTCAGAGGTAGGTACCTCTAGCAGCAGACAATCTAGGTAGATACTTCAGGGCTATAAAAGGACAGTTGAATGCAGTTTGAACTGATAGGAATCACAAGCAAACAATTGTTATTGTTAGAAAGAAAGCTCATCTGAGATTGCTTTCCCTGTCCTCTGGCATGTTTTACCAGACTTGGCCATGGCATATTTGCATTTATGCTAACAGCTGGATTTTTTTAAAGCACATTTCCAATTAGCTGGAGCTTTTTCACCTGCAGTACTGAAGAAAACCTGACTGCCTCAGGATAGCCAGTGTGTAACTTCTTATCTCCAAGTCACCGCTACATGGACATGCCCCCAAGTGCTTTTACTTTAGCTCTCTGCAACTGAAGAGTGCTCCTTTTATTGGAATTAACTCTCACTGCTCCCAGTTAAGCTTCCTCTTTTGCAACCAGAACAGTGGATTTTTTTCCCCCCAGCATCCAAACACAGGCTTGCTTCCACACATTTCCATGCCTGTCCACAGATTTCTGAAAACAGCCCAGCATGAAAAGGCTCAACAGAGCTGCAGAGAGTTAAAAGGCTGAAACTGAATGAGCTGCTGATCTCAGACTGCACATTTTTATTCTACTGTTTACAACATTCTTTTTCTTCCCCTCTCCACCTCCTCTGTTTTTGAGTTATTTGTTAATTCCACAGATTCTCAGATTGCTCTCTGAGAATAGTATAGAATAATTTTATTGAGTGATGGTAAATTTTACTTCGAACAGTTTTAGAAAAATGACCTAAAAGCACCCCAGGACAGGGAGCCATTAAGATAGATTGCTTAGGAATGGTGCAGACCCTATCGCTAGAGACTGGTTAGAGCAAGGTTAGAGAAGCACCACGAAGCAATGAGAGATCAGATTGTGCCCCCAGGTCCTAGGGCTGGGCTAGAATGACCTCACTTGGTTCCTTCCAGCCTTGTGCTCGGAGCATTAAACACAGATTCTTAAAAAACAAACGTAATAAGAACACAAACTGGCAGTCTAAAACGGCAAAGAACTGCAGAATAAATGAGCAAAAACATCCCCCATCCTCAAAGCTGTCTTGCAAACTATGAAGTAGCCACATGGCACAAAGTGAAACTGTGTGGACCACAGCAACTACAAAGTCCCTATTTTTAAAGGCTAAACCTAAATCTTCCTGTCAATTGCTAGATGGGGTACAGCTGCCTTTTTTTGTGAACGTCTGAATCTTGACCCCTTGCTGAAGAAAACCCTATTCTCAGCTTCCTTCCCCAAATTGCTGTGCACTGCACAGCATCCTGCTACGGCTCAGCAGCCCCCAGCCTTCCCCCTGATTGTCATCTATCCTCTCCTTCTCTCCATGGCAGTCACACACTGTCACTTTCCAGCTGCTTATGCAATAGCTCAGTGGTTTCTTACTGTGATCCAACTGTACAGCAAAAGACATTAGCCAGGGACACAGAGTCTCTCAGAACAGCAGGGGAAAATGGCTAAAGCACTGCTGTCCATACCAGAGAGACTCAATGTCTACCAGCACTGCCACATATTAAAAAAAAAAAAATACAGTCCTATCAGCAAAAAACTTTCCAGGCAACCCAGAGTTAGTGTCAGGACACTCCACATAGCAGCAGTGTTGCTTTCTAATCATGAGCTTATGATTTTGTCTCAGAGGGTACAGGAGGTACCCTTTCCTTCCCTTGGCACAACTGGAAAATAAATGGCATGCAAAGTGATCAGAACCTCAGCAGCATTGCCAGCCTTGGCAATGTTGGTTCTGTCATGCAGACAGAACCTTTTTTTTACCTTAACTTCCACGTTTGCTTGTCCACATCACAGCTAGTTTATGACCGACAGCAATCTGTGAAAGGGGTGATGGCTTTCCATACTGTGCTAGGTATAGAAAATGGAGTCCTTCACCACTGTAGCTTAGTAGCAAATTTTATCTGCCTTGCTAGAAAAGAGCTTTTTATCTTTCTGAATATAAAGCTCATCCTAGTTATGCAGCACAAGCCAGTCCCTGCCTCTTTCAAAAGCCCTGAAAAGGCTCTGCACAAAATGAAGCTGATCAAAGAAAAGTGCTCCAAAAGCAAGTGGTCTCTTCCTCCTCTCTTTCCATGTGGTTTGGGAACAGCAAACTGCTGTTTTCTCTCTGATTCTGCCAGAATTGCAGAAAGAGCTCTTCAGCAGCTTTGTGACTGGCTTGTAAAGCTGCAGCCGGCCAGCTGAAATATGAATAACATACCTGCACAAGCCATGTATTTGTGATGGCCACCTGCCCACCAGAAAGCCCTGATTAACTCACAGTGGCTGTGAAAATGATGTGAGCAAAGCCAAACAGAGAGGGAGCACGAAGTGGCAGGAGAAGAACCATAGGCATTCCTGTGCACATAAGTTAAACTCCCCATCAAAAAATCACGCTTGCTTCTGACTGATTTCCTAATATATAGTTCCCTTCTATAGTGGAAAAACACCTCCTCCTGTGAAGAAGATAAATCAGAATCAGGAAAGAGCAGAGGATGCCTACTTTTAATATTGAATACTTACTCTAGGGTATATTAGTTCTGTGCAAAGCAAGGCTTTTGGAGCTCTCAGCACCAGCTGTTTGTGTAGATATGATTAGAGGCTAGGTGCAGTAGTTACACTGCTCTATCCTGCTGCATAAGCAAGCTCAAAAAATTTAATTGAGATTTAATGCTGTCTTTTTTTTGCAGATAAACCTTCATAGATCTGAGGATTTTGCCAGTGGCAACACAACTTGTGAGATAGCTCTGTAGCCAGGAAAGAAAGCCTGAGAGGCCTTTAAGAATTACTATAAGTTCCCCATAATCTGATCTCTACTTAACATTTCACTTCTCTGCTTGCCTAGCACCTTTTCCTTAAGAGACTTGTTATACCTCTAGGTTTGGGATCTGTACTGATATAACTGTTTTTTAGGATGCAGGTCAATGTTCTTGCTTTAATTTGAAAAATCATCTGTGCTATGGATCCTAGTTGCCAGTGAGAAAACAACTGCCCTAGAGAGAAAAGAAAGCTACTGAAGTGCTCAAATCAGTTGCAGTCTGCTCTGTAGCTGAATTGGAGAATGTCATTTACTACTATGTTAACAGAGAAGAGAGGTGATAATTTATAGGCTTACTTTTAAAAATATGTCCATCCATATTCTTTGTAAATTAGACTTTTTTTCCCTCACAGAATGGAAGGATGGGCATTTGTTTTACAATACAATCAACAGAACTGGGTTTCTTGACTATTCTGAGCTAAGAAGTAACTAACTGCTCCTCAGGAGGATTCAGGATAGCCAAGAGTCCTCATCCAGGTTCTAGTTGTCTAAATGCCTTGAGCAGAACTCCTCACTGATCCAGCTTTGTTAAAAGCCCATCAGTGACTCAAAGCTTCAGGTTAGATTCTGTGCCTAGAGAATACTTCATATTGCAATATACTGAAAAGTGCAATTCAAATAATTGATGGATTGTAGAGCACTTGTGTGTGTAATATCACCAGCACTAACTGGAAGAAAAGAAAAACTGTACCAATCATTTTCACAGCACCAACAGCTAGGTCTTCAAGATTACTTGTGTTTGTAGTACCAAATATCTCAAAAGAATAAGCTGTTAAGTGTAAGATAGAAGGTGATTATAAAACAAGACTCTTGAATGAAATACTTGCTGGAGAAAGATTAGTAATTCACAATAAAGATTATACTCTACTGTAAAATTTGGACATTGAAAACAAGAGCAGAAGACTTTTAAGATCTTATACAAGTGCCTTTTTACTCAAACACAGGGAGAAAGAGCAAGAGACACAAAAAGTAAATTCAGAAACTTTCCTAATAAGAAGTTTAAACATATGCATGCACACAAACTGAAACAAAAACTTAATCACCCAAAACCTAAAGCATGATGAAACCAGAATGAAAGCATATTTTAAAAACAATATATATTTTAGATAGTGTATACTATAAAAGCAGCAAAACTAACAATCCCTCAACCTCTCAAACTGCACTCTCTTCTGAGAAAACAAAATTGCAGTTGAGAGACAGCAGTTGTTAATTTCTTGGAGTGTGCATAACTTTCTCTTTGTGTGCACAACAAAAGGAAGAGCAGATAGCTAAAACTACAAATATAACAAGCTGAGAAATACAAAGCTTAACAAAGTCACTGAAGAGACTTTTTCTGTGGAAAAGACCCGAAGTCCTTCAGTGAAGAAATAGCAAATACACAAGAGGAATGGGTTGAAAGAACAATTGTCTGAAAAAATCTTCCAGTAGCTGCAAACACTGACATGTTCTAAGGTGATGTTTTCTTTTTACTACTTACTGTCCAGGTTAACATAGACACTGATGCCTCTGAGAGCAACTCAAGGTTAGAACATGGCAATAAAGAATATTCTGCACAGGCTGCTGACACAACACTGCACAAAGCAGGCCAGCAGTTAGTTCAGAGAGCATATTTCTTTTGAAAAGGCTCAAGTTATTTGCTATTTCTGAGCTTACTGTCTTCCTTTTAAGCATCTTAAAAAGACAAGTTAAATGTTTGCAGTCTAAGTTTAATTTTAATATTCAATTTGCACTTGATTCTAATGTTCACTTACTGGATTTTAGTGTCATACATTATTCTACTCTTAATAGAAAAAAAAAATCCATAATGAACTAATGAATATTTTGCTACTAGAGTAACAATTCAATGTACAATTATTTACTGTGTCTTAGAAATACAATTTGCCAAGTAGTCTTTTTCCCATCTTAAGATTTGCAGCCCACAGTCTTTCTCTGCACAACTTGACTGCCTATTAAAACTAGGCATTTAAAAAGTGGAAAGAAAGAGATTTCCTTTGTTCCTACAATGCAAGGAAGACTTTATATAGCGATTTTACTCAGAAAGTAACTTTCTAAAGAAAGTCTGCTGAGATAGGTAGGAAGAAACACAGAGAGAAAGAAAAAGAGCAAGGGAAATAAACTGGAAAAGATTAAAATAAGGTGTCTACATATGAGGTCAGCAGCACTTAATGCTGGATTCCTTTGTTTTAAAGAAATTGGTATAAAAAAAAAGTGATGGCAAGCAGTTACCTTTTCAAACAGGCTGAGAATCCATGCAGTTAATTCAGTTTAGCAAATGTGGGTAGGACAAATTTGCTGACAAAAATGTTAAGAGGAACCTAAATCCCTAGTTGGTTAGGCTATCCCAAGTCCTAAGAAACCCCAAACCAGAAAATAGGGATCAGGGGGACGTGTTGCAATCCTTCAACCCTGAAAAACTCTGTTCATTTGTCTTTTAGTGCTGGTCATGCTTAAACTCTTTCTGACCCTCTGCCTTTCAGGCTCCTGTGCTCTTAGCTGCCTGATGCCAGCACATCCCCAGAAGGGGCTCATTCTTCACGAGGAAGGGCCACTCAAAATCGATAAACTAGCTATTACCCCAGCTCTGAGCCCTAAGGAAATAGATGTGCCTGCAAGAGCAGACTCCATCTTAAATGCACTGTAACAGCTGCTTTTTGGTTGCTTGAATTTAAAGGAAACAGGCGGAGGGTGAAGTCCCCTTATGCAGAAATTGAAGCTATGACCTATTAGATATGAATCTTTCTTCTACCTCAAGTGATTCAGATCTCGATATTTCAATTTCCTTAAAGGCTTTCTAGCTCCTAGACAACAATGTCTGTCGATTTTACAATGTGTGAAGAGCTTTAGGAATAGAGGTGAGCAATCCTTTCCCCCTCACTGGAGGCCTAGGTGCTAATCAAGACAATATTATTTTCTTTTGACCTCTTTCTCCTGCCTATTGACTCCCTAATGATTTATGGCCAGGGGCACATCAGCAGCAGTAGAAGGTAGAGTCAGCTTCCTTTCTCATGCAGTTTACAACCCTGCAAAGAGAAGGTGAGAGGGTTTAAATCTCCATTGTTGGAAAGACCACAAAAACTGGTCTTTATTTTGGGTGAATAATTTTCTGGCTGCGTTTCAAAAGGTGTAATTTCCTAACTTCTTCATAAAAGGAAGGGACTAGATCCCTGCTCTTGAGGGAGGATTCCCAGCTCTGAATTCCAGGAAGGACCCAGTCCTTTAGACCACTGGATGTATCTTGGTGAAGGATGGAAGAAGACACACCCCAGTTCTGGTGCTCCAGGAGCCCAAAGGAAGCTTTTGGTCTAAAAAAGAGACCTGGATGGTCAGCAGTTGGTGGTGGTTGAGGACAGCCTTTGATCTCTGTGGTTAGTTGCAGTCAAATGTCACACAAAACAAATATTAAAGTACCACAAAAACTTCTTCCCAGCCAAATTGAATGGAATTTCTGCTAGAATATATGTCTATTGTAAGTCATCCCAAAGGAAGTTTAATCAAAAGCAATGATAATAATGTTAGGAAATCATTATTCCACTGACAAGTACATTGCTCAGCTGGACAGCACTGTTTTACCAGGGCAATTAGAGCCTGCTGATGCCCTGGCAAGTCTCATACACAGCACATAGAACAAAGTGGTAGAGAACTTCCTGACTCTTTTATCAGTTTAACCTGAGTTTAGTTGAGCAGAATTTAATTTGAGTTAGGCACTAATCACTTTCTGTCTCATAGATAGCTAAAGTGTAAGACTACTTTCCTTTAATAAAATACTTTTAAATCTACCAATTAAGAGTACCAGCAAAATAAATGCTGCTCTAGTAATAACAATACATTCACTTTTGAAATGCCTTTCCCTAAAGAATCTTTTGGACTTTTGCTGGCATAAAGTTTTAATCAAAACACAGTCAGAAAATTATTACTGAAACTGCTTTATGTAGAGTAAAGGAGGGGTGGAAATCAAGTCCAGGAAAGATAAGTAATTTTTACAATATCATGAAAATTTAAACAAGTATTTGACAACTATGACTTAAATTTGCATCAAAGTAATGGAATCTGTGGGATAGAATTTTTTCTTCAAAGAAACTTCACCAGAAGGTAGTCATATCGCATTTATTCAGATCAGATATCTTTTTTATGTATCTTTGTTTCAAATTTCTGAAAATACATCCAAATTTTCTTGATTGAGGTAAATTAGTACAGGGAAATGGAAGATTTAATCAGATTAAAGTCAATGACACCTTGATCTTTAAGAAAACCCCAACCCTTTTGCAGAGCTATAGTTGAAATTCTACCAGCAAAGCTGGATTTGTTGAAAGACAAGAAATATCAGAGATGAAATCTTGCTCACAGAAACACTGGAAAACCTATTAATTTCAGTATGGTTAGGGTTTTGTTCTTTCAGTGGATTGCAGCAACATGTAAGAAGAGAAAAAAAGAGAGCTCTAAAGCTATTCCTATGTGTTCCTTAAAGTTAACTTAGAAATAAAAATCCTAAGGCAACTCAGGAGACAGCAAGACAGATGTAAGTTAGAGCACAGGGAATCTAAAATTTGGAACAAGGTGCAAATAATAAACACCCTCCCTTATACACACACATACAGTGCCACACACAGTCTGTAACTTCAGGAGAGATTTAATCACCTTTTTGAAGTGTTTCTCAGTTTTCACACCTGCAGTATTTTATAAATACATACTTCTATGTATACTTTTATATATATATATATATACACACTATTTATGTGGTATTTCTAGCACACTTAATTCCCTAGATTCCCTGAAATGTGATTTATCAATTGTGCTTTATATTTCTTTGTGTCCATAACCTTACCTCTCTATATATGTAGTATGCAAACACATACACACACACACGATAAACTTATGAATGTTTAGGCATCACTGCCCAAGCTGCTGGCCCTGGATGGAGGCTGTGGTCCAATGGGAAGTGCTACTGTTGTCTTGTCATTGTGAGATGTGCTGCAATGTGACAGCCAGTGGGTGCAGAAGGCAATGGAGTCTCCACTACTGCCGTGCTGGCAAATAGGGAGGAGGGAAACAGAGCACTGAATTCACTGGGGCACTGAGCCAGGGGAGGGTGGATGGGAAAACAAGGCAGAGAGTAGAGACAGGTAACATTATTATAGGAGAAATAAAATCTTTTTCTTTCTCACGTCCTTTGACTCTTTTGTCAGAGAAGACATGAAAGAACATATTGCTCTGAAACAATTATTTCAGCAGGAAACACAGCAGCAGCCTGAATCCTGCAATCCTGAAAATTATTTACAGCATGAGATGCATGAAACCTCTGTATAAATTCCTGGAGATGGAAATCTGCCTTTACATTTCTGGAAAAAGTCTAGGAAGGAACAGAAGGCAGTTGCTTAGACTAGAATTCTGATGAAATATGTCATGGGGGAATTGGGTGAATTTACTCTCCATTAAGCAAACAAGCATGTTTATTGATACAGCTGATATGAATAGAAAGCTTAAAAGATAAACGATTCTTAAATTCCAATTAAATTTTCATTTGTACTCTGCTCCTTTTTGCATTTTCAGCATCAGCAATTATTACCAACTTCTTTTTTATTACCAGCCAGTTTCTTTCAACCATTCTGTTGTTTAAGGTTTTGGGTTATGTATAAGACAAATGCAATTGTTTTCAACAAGCTATTTTTAGTGGATTAATTTTAGTTGCCAATACAGATGTCTAAGATTTATGAGCACGTTTAAAAAAATAATAAAAAATTCTAAGAACATGTTAGAATAAAGCCTTTTAAAGGCTTTTTTTGCATATCTTCCATTTGCTTTTTTAGTTATTCAGGTTCCTAAGTCATGTTCAACACCATAGCATCTGGTTTTGTTATTTATTGTTCTGAAATTATGCTCTGCAATGCCAAAAGAGAAGATTAAAATGTGAATAGAATTTAGTACAACAAATCAAGAGAAAGATATGAAGATCAGAGGAGTATTTTTTAAAATTGAGTTACTTTGGATTTTTGAGGTGTAACTACAGTGCAGAATACTTTTTTATAGATTCAAAATAATTTAATATTAACTGGAAAATAGAAATTTCAGATACCCATCAAATAGTTAGAAAATTCCATATAGTTTAAAGGCAGTTTTCCTGCTTTAAGCTGTTTGTTTGAATGCCAAGCAAGCATTTATTCAATGTTTATGGTGTAAGCATTTAAATAGAAAGTAAAAGATTATTTAACAGTACTTGTGTGCGATTGACAGATATTGGAATTTGACTGCACTCTGTGCTACCTAAAATGATAACAAATGCAATGTGTGCATCCAGAGAAGCTGGTTTTGGATGGATGAACTTGACTTGCTGATGAAAGTAAAATGAAATAAATTACACTTCAACCTCTCTGAAACTGGCATATAATGCTAAACTAAACTGTAAGTATTTCACTAGGAGGCTTCAAATCGGTTGTCTAAGATTTTTTTTTAATCCTAAATAGAGAATAAAATACAATAATCTCCATGAGACTTCTGGAAAAATACTTTAAATTGTCATTTTATGCAAGGAAGCACGACAGAGTTTTGCAGAGCTGATGTGTTGATAATATGATTACTCCAGCTAGATTTATTTTCCCTTTCGGATTTTACATTACTGTTATCTGCTGCATATAAGGAAAATTAGATAAAAATAACAGCATGCAGGAAAATGTGGATCAGAATTTAGCTTTGGAAGAAATTGACTTACAATATTTAAGAACAATAAAAACCTTTCCATTGTTATAATTATTTGAAGTGAAGAGTAAATTTTTAAAATTTATTTTCCAAAATCCTGCAGTGTATAACCTGTTTTCTGCCAGTGAAGGACAAACTCAGATTTACTGCACAGAAGCTATAAACTATGGTGGAAATAAATTTCTTATTTTCATTCATCAAGATGAATTGTGTCCTTTGTTCCCTATTCTCTCTTCATAAACTGCTTCTAAAATGTTTTTTTGATGCATTGTGCATAAAACTATATTTTGATCTATGAAAGTTCAAAGAGACTCGACCAAAAAATGTTTAATTTTTTTTTTTTTTTTTTTTTAAGTTTGTCAACACAAAAATCTGCTTGGGAAAATCGAGCTTGCTAACATTTTCTCAGGGATTTTTTTTGTCATATTTGAAAAATCAATTCAGGGAAGCACAAAGATACTTTAATGTCAGTGTACCTCATTAGGAAGAGATTAGTTTGAAAGATTTCAGTTTTGCTCTGGACAAAAGGGAACATTTCAATATCACAAAAATTTGCAGAGGGCAAAAATTATCCCAGCAATCATTAAGGTTCCCTTAATGGCTGGAGGATTTCTTCTGCTGTCAAGCTTGGTGGAGAGATACACAGGGTCAGGATGCTGTCAGGGTGGGATATGACACCAGCATCACATCCCTCTCATGAGCTGTAAGACTGAATTACCTTCTAAAAGAAAGTGAGAGGGGAAGAAATGTATCTCACCTTGAGACAGACATAGCCTGAGTAATTAGTAGTTTCTGTCAGGAGACAATCCAGCTTGTTGCTCTAGCAGCCAGCACCCACAGGAGTACCAGTGTCCCCTAAGCTTCCCAGTGTCCCCATAGATTTCAGGTAAGGGCACCTCAGAGGACCTGTCTTAAAGAGCTTGTACCTGAACATGCACATGTACAGTGCTTCTCCTTATGGTGGTAACCTCAGATGTTATGGTCCTACTAACAGATTGACCCTCTCTCTTAACTGCCTCTCTATTCTTTTTTTCCCTTCTACTGTTCCCTTTTCATAATTCTTCTGACCCTGTTTTCATCTTTACTCCTTTTCTTTTTGGGGCAATGTCAAAACCTTTCAATTTCTCAGGATTAGAAACAGCTAGGGAAATCTGTCAGCTCCAGCAACATACAAACCACTTCACTGAAGTATCCAAATAACACTGCCAATGCCTCTTTTCCTAGCCTTTGTCATAATTTAGAGTGTTTTTATTTACAGAGCATTTACATATTTTAAGACACACTAGCAGAACTTTGATTGTTCTTGATAAGGCCCAGCATATTAATTCAACAACAATTATTTCATACATGGAAATTGGTGAAATAAAGATCTATGAAAAGACTGGGAGAAAAGGACTTGGAAGCAGTGCATTTTTTTTTTTCTTTCTGTACTGCTCCTTTGAGAAAGGGAAAAGATTATTAGTAGTCAGAAAAGGAGCATTAAAGAACTGGAAGCCTTAAGACTTCAAGAGTGTTCAGGAGAGACAGGATCTGCAGACTCATCTAGAGTAAAGGTGGCAGAACAGAGGCAGTTTCTTTATAGTTATTTTTCTGTTAAAGACATAATATATATATATGCTACTGTGCTATTTATTCTGTACTATTGAATCAGAATTGAAGGATCATGGCTTTGCTATGTTATTTATTATGCAGAATTAATTTCCATGCCTACGCATGTTTACACGAAGGGTGCTACAGTTACTTTTATGGAGACAAGGTGCAGGGTGCTTTACATCTCTGACATTTCATGTAGGCTCTTAATCTTACATGCATTTTATACGTGCCTCACTCTACTCATTCATTGCTAGAGTTGGCCCTCGTTACCCCAGCAGCAGACACTTCAAATTAAAAATGACTGCAGGATCTAATCACTGACACTGTCAGGTGTAATCGTTACCCAGTTAATGAGCATGAATTAAAAATCCCATGAATTTGGTTACAACACTTTATTTTGCATACACTTTCTGGACCTGTGATCGCAGGCTTTGTGTAGATTGCCATTCAAATGATGCCTAAAGAGGCTGACCTGGAACAGAGGCTTGACAGAGTTAAAGGAACAAAGTAGGTATTTATTAAAAGGCTTTCAAGGTATCCCTTGGGCAGTACAAGGGCCTGGCCATGGCTCTGCGCAAGTTGCACAACCAGTCACGAGTTTTCAGTTTTTTAAATTTTGGTTCATTTACATATTGGTGTCAATTGTCCATTACATCTTCAGGTTGTGAAGTCCCATCACCCCAGATTGCTCTCCTCAATTCACCGTTGTTTATACTTCTTGAGCCTAAAGCTGCAATGGTGTCCTTGGTTCTCAAGATGGAAAAGGATTGTTTTGTCTAACTAAACTGTGAAGAGAGCTTGCTAACACTTTATATGAAGTTCAGAGTCACACACTAAGGCAGTACAGAATCTGAAAAATATGAAAGCTAATGCTTAAGGCATCACATTCTCATTTGAAATAAGACGTATTATGTTCTTTTGTCTGTGTTCAGCCCTGTCTGCTCCCAAACCCAGTTTCCTCACTATCCTGCTTCTCAGATCTTCTGGATGACTCTGGCTGCAGCTGAAGGCACTGTGACCAGTGATGATGCTTTGAACCAAGCTGCTTTTTCCCATGTTCCTCAACATGCCTGATCCAGAGCCTGCATCTGGTCCAACATCTACCTGGTCCTCTTCTGATCTTTACTGAGGTTCCATACTGGACCTCACTTTTAATATGCCTATAATACATTTGTAAGCTTTCATATGTAATTGGAATCACTGTTCTCAAACTTTCCCTTTTGATTTGCCACAGTATAAATATGACCACTAAGCTATAAAGATATCTATACAGCAAACAGGTCAAGTTATGATTTCACATAAAGCAGCATAATAAACAAAACCACAGAATGATATAGAGTATAATTATTATCAAACTGAGTACAACAGACTAAACTAATTCCTTCTGTGGCTGCCAGGGAAGAAAATCACTTAGACAAAGCAAGGCAAGGGAAGTTTAATAAATAAATGATACAGGGAAGGCAATTCTTAGCCCTCTTCCTTTTGACTTTAATGGAAAAGTCTCCTAAGGAGAATAATGCCAAACAGCTGCTTGGGATAGGGAAATGGATTTACTTTTTTTCTAAGGGCAAAAAAGATAGGGGAAGCACAAATATGGACTTTCCTTGTCTTCACTGATCAGCACTTTGCCTTTTGCTTTGAAAACTGTTGTTGCTCCCTAAATAACCTCCTTGTTACTCCACTTTCTCTCTAATAAGGTGGCAGATGTTTGCTATCGTGCGTCATAAGTCTGAAGGTGTATTTCAGTGGTAAATACAGAGTATGAAACCCACTATTTGGATGTCATTCCCACAGCTCAACTAACATGCTGTCACTGTCATTTTAGCATCCTAATTACATCAACATTGTCCTTTGTGACTCTCACTGCACATTTCCAATCAAAATGTCTGTGATGAGGGAAGTAGCATTATTGCAATCAAGCAGCTGAACAACATCTCTAATCCTAGCTTGTTCAACGTCCCAGACACGCTATAGAACATAGATCTGAACAGCTACAAAAGTACACCTGTGCTGTGAACTTCTCTGGCTTAGACAGCTGCTGAGGAGCAGTTAAAAATGGATGAGAATTGCCAGACTTCAGTGCACCTCACTCCTGGGACCTATAACATTGAAGGATGGTAAAGAAAGAGCATAACCAATATAATTTCTGCCTCTTAGTATCTTTACTGCATGCTTGCATACATGCATATGAATTCCAACACAAAAAATATCCCACACCATAAAATTATTCAAAATGTTTTCACCATTGGTTTTGATTCAATTTCATGGCAAACCTAAATCCAGGAAACCTGAGGTTCCTGGGTTCTGCAACACTGTGAATACACAGAGCTTCCATTTGCCCAAGGAGATACATTTCTAGGAATCACAGCAGTACTGCAAAGCTTGAAAAAGTAATGTGCTCTACCCCAAAAATAAGGTGAAAAAATACAGTGCTGATTGCAAAAAATCCTATTAGGAGACTGTAGGAAAGCAGCTCCTGAGTTTCACTGCTATTTCCAATAGAGTATAAGAACTTGCCGCTTGTTCTCTCAAGGCAGAGAGCTCTTAACATGGAAGATTTGAAATAGTCTTGAACAAATGCTGTTTTCTACCTTTTCTAATTTTTTTTTTCTTCTTTTGATGCCACATGGGTCTGAACCATGACTGCAGCCTATTTTGTGTCGGGAGCAGAAGTTGTGCTGGGCACACTTGGCTGCAATGCATCATTAGGAACTGGTTTAGCAACTGAGTAGACCCAGAATAGAAAAAAATATTTGAGTGATGCTCTCTGTGATTTGGAACTCATCACAGGTGTGGAATGAATATAGTCTGAATAGCTCCAGCTCTATTACTGTTACAGAATAACTGCTCTAATTTGGAGAAATTTGCCACAGATTGGATGCTCCTGTCCTGTTTTACTGCGTGGTAGGGCCATGTTAGTTAGCATGTGTGGTGAAGTATTTTCTGCAAATTGTGTTGTTGGTTTTTTTTTTTTTTTTTTGCTTTTCTCCTAAAATGATCCATGAATTTTACACTCCTATCCTCTGTTGACATCTCTACCAGTGAGAGCATTAGTGAAACTAAAACTTTTTCCTCTTCCCCAATAATGGTATACACATTGCTTTCTGCACATTTGGGGAAGAAAGCAATGACTGTGGTTTGTCAGCACTGTCCTCACTTCTAAAATATGAAGAAATATGAATAATATGTTTATTTTGTGCAAAAAATACATGAAACTTTTATTCTGCTGGGGAAAGATATATTGAAGTCTAAAAAAAGATTTCAGAGCTACTTAGCTATATATAACTAAAAGCGTCTCTTTCCTTATTCTGTTATTAAAGAAAAAAAATAAAAGAAGGTTAGGATCGTTGCAGAGCTCTCAGATCTAGAATATGTTCTTGGGTGAAAACTTCATTCTGAACCCTCAAAGCTGTCTGTTCTGAATAGGACACTGATCTGCAGCAAGTCTTCCCAAATGCACATGGAGTTCCCATTCACATTCTAGTCGCTTCCACAGTTTTTTCCTCAGATTGCCAATCTCACTACTTAATCAAGGTATCAGTTTTCAGCATTGCTCCCAAAGGATTGCTGAGTGTTACAGCAATTGTCCAGCTTTGGAAATCCTGGTATAGCCAGACATGTTACCTGCAAAAAACCCTGTTTTTTTAAGAAACTGTAGAAAGAATAATAAGTCTGGTATTTAATTTTGCTATAAATGAAAGATTTTTGTTACATAAATAAAATCTCCCTCTACACCAAAAGGAACAGGTTTATTTCACTGTAAACTTCTTTATACTTTCAATGTATCATTTAATTCCTTTACATATACAATTATACTTCAGACTACCATAAAAGAGAAGCTGTGATGTCACTTCTGACAGAAATTAGAAATGAGAGCAACCTATTATAAGTTTGAGTGTTGGTGACATTTTACCTGGTCTGCTTGAATGTTGAAAGAGCTGATGGGGACACTGGCAAGTCAGATCTTATGCCTTGATTTAGTTTCCTCAGACAAAAAACGGAGTTAAAGAGACTCACCTTCTTTGTACAGCATTCTGAAAGTAGGTACAGAAATTATCATGTAACTAATATCGTGTAACTGTTTCTCTTGTACTGACTGAATCCTCTGTTAAGTGAGTAATTGGGATCTGTGACAGCTTTGGGCTTGCAAATCAGCGCAGATGAGATTCAGCAGACTGGAAAAGCAAAAATCAAAAAGTGATCTATCAGATTACTTCCTAATCTCAGTGTCATGTCAAGTGCACATAGTAGGTTGTAGTAACTGCAGAAGAAACTCTGATTTGCATTTCTGGTAGGTCCAGATCACCAGATCATAGCCTCAATGTGTTTTCTTTCCAAATAAGACTAAAATAAATCATTTTAGGTCAGATATCATGGGAGCACCAGCTGTAATTTACCTGAGCTGATGTATCCAACCTTTCAGCATGGCTTTGGGGGGCTGACTGCGTTGGTGCCCTGAAAACCAACACGGAGCAGAGCTGGCTCACTTCTTGAGTATGGACAGATCCACTATGCAGCAAAGCTCTTACACAGCATAGACATTGTGGCAATCCTTATGAATCACAATTCATTAGCACTTCTACTACTTCACACAAAAGGGCAATGGGCTCAGAACTTTGCTCACAGGAGGCATGTGCAGGCAATAGTAATACACTGCATGGATCTTGTGTGTAAAGGATTTCCTGTTTGAAAGATTGTCATGCACTTTCTTTTATTGACACCAAGTTTTTTAAATTGAGAAAATGCAGTTTCTATTCTAGTATGACTTCAAAGCCTGGAAAAAGCAGTTTTTAGTCTCAAGGTTATATGAAGAAGGATAACACTGATGGGCACAGAGGAAAAGCAGACTAAGCAAATATACCACAAGCTGATATGGAGTACAGCTGTTATTATTATTATTATTACATTTTGTCTGCCTGTATGTACTTTATATATAGACACTTGGTAGTAAGAGTAGAATTAGCAGTCTCTGTTCATCTATTCATTACTTTCAGATATATTTCAAGTGGCATGGATCTAAACCCAAAAAAATCAATAAGAATAAGTAGACTACATCAGTTACACATTAGAAAAAAAAAAGAAAAAGTATGTATGGAGTTCTGTCCCATGTTAAGTTCTTTCTTACTGCATTATCAATGTAGTTATGCCATTGTAGCACATTGCTATTAAAATTCATTTACAAAAGTTATTTTTGAGAAAGTTTGAATTTAAAAAGTTTTCAGTTGTGCCATTTTCTCTGAGGCAAAAGTTTTCCCAAAACTCCTTCTTCAGTTTTCTTCTCTCAGCTACTTCAGATTATTTCCCCAAAACATCTTTTTAATGACATATGAATTACAGCAGTGATCACAGATAATTGTTTTTTCTGTATTATAACTTTAATAAGCTCTTATTAAACTCACAATATTGTTTGATAAACTTAGTTATAAGTATAATCAGGATTAATGAAGACTCATTTCTATTTTCTTTCAGAATCTCTTCTCTGTGGGAGCTAAAGAAAAAAGAGCTAAAAGAAGGTGTTGTGACAATAAGATTAAATATTAAGTGTCAGCAAGTGTTTCCATTTCTCTGCAAAGACTTTACATATAAAATTAGCTTTTTAAAGCTTCTTACAGAGTATTTTATAACTGCTTTACAAGGAGTATAAATAAATCACCTAATTTTGGACTAGTCATTTAATAAAGAATCTTAATGAAATTAACTCTTTTACACACAAAAAAACCTGTTAACTCTTACTATGTGAGTCTAATGATGATGGCCACATTAAATTCCTGATTTAGTACATACTAATGGTTTTGAGAAGAAGTGTAATTTAAGCTTGAGCTATGTGTTGCAGAATTCTACAAAGTCCCAAGTCAAAACAGTAAGCTTGGTGAAATGCATGCTATTCATGGAAGGAATAAGGTCACACTTTTAAAAATCACCTGACATCCATATGCGTTAGAAATCCATCACTGTTTTCAAAACTAACCTAGACATTTTAATTGGGACTTCAGTCTTCTAAAAGTTAGACATATTTTCTAAACTGGTTGTGTAATCTCTTTTCATATTTAAGGAGAGATATATTTCAAGTGCTTTTTTAGCACTTGAGAGAGAGAGACTACTCAGTAAGTAATTCACAAAATAACTGTCTTTTAGGGAGACTAGATGCTTATTTCTTATTTCCTCTAGGGATGTAGAGTTATTAATCCTCTTTTGGAGTCAAGTGAATGAAGTAGGGTCAGTTCTTTCTGGATTGGCAGGTGGAGAATGTAAGGAGCATGTCTTAAATGCTGTTCAAGAAAATAGGAGAATAAAATCCAAATACCTTCTGTGTGTAATTTGGGTTCTTATCTTCCAGGAAAGAAATCTAACAACTAAGCTGTAAGGAGGAATTCAGAAATAAAGGTCTTTGTGCATCACAGGTGAGACTTAAATACTTGACTACTGTAACAGAATGTGATTCTCACCAGAACATTGTGGCTGTGGAGACAAAATCTTCCATCTGTGATGCATCCTAGAATACAGCAGCTTCATGTGACAGATTGCAGAATGGGTAAATATCTGTTTTAAAATGAAACAAAACACATTTTATTTTAAGGTCATCTTGTGACATCATAAGTCAGTGCTTTCAGCTACATGTCAATTAGGTCTCCTGCCTCTCTCTCTCTCCATGCTGATTTATGTGAAGTTCAGTCATGCTCCAAAAATCATGAGGAGGTGAGACGTACTATAGGGAGAACACATTTTGATTTGAGAATCCCAGGAGGGTAATGAGATGTCCCCAGCTTTTGGTAACTCAGTCACAGTAGAAAGGTCTGTGGCTTCCTCAGAGCCAAGGAGTCAGTGTGGATTTTCATGCTGGAGACTTCACCAGCAATTTCACCAGAGACAGAAAGCCTACAGGGCAGCTGAGAGGGTAGAATGTCCCACAGGTGCCTAAACATTTGAACTTAGGAACATGAAGCTGTTGCCTAAGTTATTTTCAATGAGACTTTGACTCTCTAGGCTCTATATGAAATATTTCCATAAGTGCCTGTAGGTTAAAGGTTTTACTTTTATGCAAGGACTTAAAAATTCAAGTAATACACTGGGGGAATTTACTAAAGATTCTGGGTATTATATTAAGCAGTTAACATTCCTACCTTCAAATTCTGCCCTTTCCATGCCTTGTACTTACTTTTGAAAATGAGATTTTAGAAATTATTTCGTAACATACTGTGAAAAACTACCCTCCCATTTCACTAGAAAAATGCAGAAGTTTTATTGGTTCAAACACTGACTTAATTTTCATAACATCAGGTTTGCCTGTAAAGAAGAAATAAAGAAGAGTGTAAATACTAGTCTTTTAGGGGTCTGATATGTTTGAAAACAGAATCCAATTAAACCCCTATATTTGCTAATCTTTGTCTTAATAATGTTCCTGTGGGTGTTATTGGCTGTTTTTACAGTGAAAACATGCAGAAGCAGCATGATTATTTTCATATTTGTGTTCAGATATTTTACCATTATAAACACATGAGAAAACCTGCTTGAATCTATTCAATATAGAAATCAGCAAGTAGTTTTAAAAAGGAGAGAAGGTAATTAACTTCACTTCTTAATGATGCTCCTAATTTAAACTATGCAAGAGATGTTTAATGAGTGAGAGAAATGTTGCAGAAAAAAACATGTTCTTTGGTTAAAAAAAAAAAGAGAGAATTAGCAGAGTTTAAATCTATTTGCACATCTTCAGCAGACTTACTCTATAACCTTAACCAAAGTGTTTAATTTTTTGCCCTGCAGTTTTTCTATAAAACAGAAACAATAGGAGTCAATTTGCTGAGAGATTGTGGGCCTTATTTGTTTAGTATTTATATCTCCTGAGAGAATATAGATAGGATTACAGAGTGTGATGAATGATTAACATTCTTTTGCTATTACCAAGCTCTGATATTTTTTGCCCAGCTATTTTATCATTCAAAAATTTTTACTTTTTTATAACCCTGTAGCCAACAGCTACCCTGACTAAAATGTATTGAGCAACAAATGTGAAGTCCTTCTCATGTCTCTTAAATGTAATTAATGCCCAAATTACTCTCAAAAGCAGTAGAGAACAATAATGTTCAAGTCTACCTCCACTGGTTGTACCTGCCAGTTCCACAGGAAGATGAGTAAAGAGTGTCTTCCAGGTAAAATATATTTACTGTAATTCAATGGTTTTAAACCCCCCAAATTACCATGGAACTCATTGTCTTCAGGCTTAGCATGCAGGTCCTGGAGAATGGAAAAAACCCACAGCTTTCTGCTTCTGATTGAGCTGGTGAATACACTCGTGGTCAATAGATAAGATTTGTTTTGCAGGTGATGAGTTCCTGAAGCACAAGTCTGGCCCACGCAGCTGCTGGATCTGAGTACCCCAGACGGAACATTAAGGAAACCTCTCAAGCAGTAGTTACAAGAAAAGGGCTACAGAGGTACCAAATGCACTCTAATGGCTGATGACTTGTTCAGAGAAATGACAGAGTAATACTTGTGATGAACAAGTACTGCTACTTTGAAGCAACAAGTAATTGCCAACAAATATCTTCAAAAATCTCCTACATAGTCCAACAGAAAGAGGTTAATGCTCTTTTTTATGAAAATACTTTCTTATCATTATTGGTCTTCCCTCATGTATTGCTACTTTGGATTGGGGGTGTGGACAAAGGTCTTCAGCTTCTTTAAATATCTGATGCAGCTAAGCAAGTGGAACTTCCCAACTGATTTATTTGTCAGCATAAACTAGGAGAGGGTGCATGTATCCTTTATGGTTATAAAAAATAATTTTATTTTGCATGGAAAAAATCCTAATGCTTTCACACAAAATATGTAACAAGACAACAAAACCACGGGATTAGTACACTTTCCTATCTACCTTTAATCCTGCTCTGTGGAGTTTGCATGTATGTATTCTCATGAACAGTAATATAAAATGCAATGGCATCAGAAACATTCTATACCTTGACTATAGACTAAGTTGAACTATAGATCCTGAACTGTTATAAACAGGGTGCAAAACAGTGTATATAGAACCCTTGTCTGTACATGTCTCCTCTACCTTCTTTAAAATAAAAATCTAAGAGGCAGTGTCACTACCTAGGATGTTGCAGACTATGAAGAACATTTTATTTGAAAACTGCAAGCAGCAGCTCAGGATATAAATTCCATCATGCCATTACAAACATGAAATGAATCAAACAAACAAACAAACAAACAAACAAAAAAACCCCCAAAAAATCTGTGCACAATAAACACAGATCCAAAAATGGTTTATGAAAGTGTTGTGGTAAAGAAAATAACACAATAAAATAATTAGAAAATGTGGAATAAAGTTTGCTGTTTAATTATTTACTTATTTATGTTACTTATTATTTGAAATGATAATTTAATCTTTGTAATTTAAAATGGTATTAGTAACATGCAAAAATATAATAAGTTTTTCTGTGATGAAGAAAACCAGCCTTTTCAGGACAGAATCATAGTCTCTTCTATCAGGCTTGAACAGAATTAACATTTGTCAGCATGACAGGTCTTAAATTCACAGAAAATAATACAGGGATGCAAAAAGTAGAATTTCATACTATTGAATGCTAAGGACATCCCAGTCACTGGGCATGACAAGTGAAATGACGATCTAAACCACGTAGTTAAATAATGTTTTGAGCAAAGTAAGAGTGCAAACTAAACACCTCTCCTATTTATGACTTACTGGTAAGAAAATTTTGAATGCCCTTAGAAGGACAAGATGCAGATATTTTTGACCATTATGATTATATTTTTAATGTGCCAAATACATTTACAACCCTGGAATACGTTTGCAATCTATCAGATTAATCCAACTATATAAGTGTCAGATATGATTTGAAGAAGCAGAATGAAGAAATGCAATTAGAATATCACAAAAGGCACAATATGTTTATTCTTTTTTGAATCCCTGCTGTCCAACTTTCCCATGTGTTTGTCACACCTCTCCAGTCTGACCTTCAGGGTAAAGAACTAAACACGCAAAACATGAGGTCTCTTATTTTGTACTCACAGCCTTTTTTATCCTCTCCTAGCTATTTCAAATCCATTAAATATTTCAGTTGTAGTTTAGGTATTTCCAGACCTAAATTTGATTTTTATCTGGTTCATACACTAAAATATTTCTCTTAGCTCACTATCATTGACTTTCTCAGTGAAATGCCTCTTGATTAGCCTCTGGTTTTCTCTGCAGTATGCCAAATTCTCTTTCAAAGCTGAGTCAAAGCCTTTTGAATATTCCCAACTTGCTGGTGTGTAGAGTAAAGGATTTCAGCTGAGTGTTGTAGCTTGCATTAAAACTGTCTGGTGTGCTAAGGATGCAACTAGGCCTGCACCAAACACACAGCAGGCCTTGGAGAACAGCTGCAGGGGATAACCACCATGCTGCACACCCTTACCTTCAAGCAGCTGAAGAACACTTGGCTTCATGCATTCACTAGATGTGTTCTTAAAACGCCAAGGTTGTATTTCAGGAACACATACTAATTTAAAATGGAATTAGCAGCTACTTCCTACAGTGAGATTTCCCAGTGAGAGACTCTTCAGGATGCTCTAAGCAGATTTTTACACAAAATATTGAAAATGAATTGCAGCACAAAACCTCTTAACTCCCTACACTTACCAAAGGCATCTTTTCTCACTCCCTCTCTTCCAATAGACTTTTTTTCAGTGTTTCTGTTTACCCCCTCAGAGAAATCAAAAGGGAGTGTGTGTCTTTGCTCTTTTTTTTTTTTTTTTTGCTCCATCTGATATTACATTAGCTCTGAGTCACCTGCATTCTCCTGAGCTCTCAGTCTGATCTTGTCTAGGAATTGTACTCATTAACTCAGCCAAAACAGTTTACAAAGACATCACTAGCATAATGTACAGAGTACAGAGTCAAGGTCAGGTTGCTTAACATATGCATTTGTTCAGCTGTTTTTGAAATTCCTCCTGCAAATGTGAGCTTGGGGACTGAGTGAGCTTGCTTAATGCTCTTACAGATCCCAAATGGAATAATTCAATGTAAGGTTCTTGCATCTGCAAAACTGGGTTTTCAGCTTGAAACATTTTTTTTTCCTGTTGTTTAAAGACTATTTTAAAATTTTAGCTACTACAAATAGAAAAGATAGTGTTAGAGTGTATTACATTATCTGAGAAATAATTAAATATATGTAAAGGTAGCTGTACTATAAACATGTGTGGAAAACAGTAGTTAAGAAATAGAAGTTGTTATTTCCTGATGGCTCTAAACTATGATATATATGTTAGTCCCTTTTGCTCAAACTGAAAATCTGAAGTACTTTTTCTGTATACAATACATTTTATTATTCAGTGGAATTTGACTTGCACCTTTGTGTTAGGAGTCATGTCCTCCTTAATAGATGATGAACAGAGCCTACCTCAAACTGCGTTCATTTGGGTCATCAGATAGCTCAAACGTTTTTAATATTTTGCAAAACTATATGACC
Source organism: Vidua macroura (assembly GCF_024509145.1). Lineage (NCBI taxonomy): Eukaryota > Metazoa > Chordata > Aves > Passeriformes > Viduidae > Vidua > Vidua macroura. Next base: position 76,079,147 of record NC_071573.1, read on the forward strand.
ACAGAACCCCCTTCTTTATAAAGATGTATTTTAACTAGTTTATCTAACACTTAGTTGTAGTTTCTAAAATATTATAGTAATAACATACCTTTTGTCAAGTTCCTGGAGGGCTCCATCAAAACAAAAATTTCATCATGTTTGCAATATGAGCATTCCCTTGCAGGTGGCAAACTCGTCACAAGAAATATTTTCCCTCAGCCAAGATACAGTAAATGATGGCAGCAAAAGAGGAGAAGAATGATAATGATTTATTAAAGAAATATGGATATTGTTCTAGCACCAATATCCAACTGTGACGGACAAAAACTCTCTAACAGTTTAAAGTTAGAACGTGTATGTTCATTGCGACGCCGGGCAGAGTGCGGGATAGCTCCCAAATACACACCGCACCTTTCAAATGATTACAGAGTCCTTTTATCCACGCAAGAATTGAATACCCAAAATACAAATACATATTCATCATTTTGGTACATCCCATTCCTCGCTTCGTATGCTAATCATTCCAAAAGCTATTGAGCATGCGTAGTTTGTTCCTTGAAATGGGTCGGTGGTCCCTTTCATGGGGAGGGGTCCCAAAATGAGGAAGTAAATGAAGTCTTCCTCATTCTGACCTTTCTACCTTTTCAATGCAAATATGACAAATGAACCTTGGTAGAACTCCCATTCCCTGTCTTCAATTGGTTTCAAACAGAGGAGGCCCACAATTGTCTTATGTTCCTAAAAGCTATTTGTCAGTTTCTATATTCTTCATTATAAACCCAGCTAACTAAACATTGTGTTGACAAGCAATCAGTTATTAGTTAACTACTAACTCTTAACTTCATCAAGGCCTACTTATTTATTTTAATTAACTCTAGTAAGGCTTATCTCTAACTAAAATCTTAGCTCCTCTAAAATCTCTAAATCCTTTAAAGTTTATGTTTCAATAAGACAAAAATAGAGCAAGGAAGACCATGCATTTAAGTATGCAGTTCTCAATAGCTTTAGAAAACTTAAAGTATCTGATCTATATCAGCCATCCTATTTGCTAGTGAATTCATACCAGAGTGCTCTCTCTTTTTTTTTTTTTTGGTGTTTTTTGACTTTTCTTTCCTTAGTTATTAATGGCAGGATCAACTTGAGGAGCCTATTGTAGCATTAAAGAGCAATCCAGAGGGAACTTGAAAGGTGTGTGCTACCACAGCAGCTATATGAGCAAAGATGGACAGGTTTCAAGGTGAGTACAATGGCAAAAACATAAAGGCTGACTCTGATGTAGTAGGAAACAGGAGAAGGAGAAAGAGCTTCAGAACAGAAGCAAGCCTTTCATATCAACTGACACGGCTATTTTGGCAGCTGTATTTTATATGAGCAGAGAATGCGGCGAGGAGCCTGGTCAAAAACCTAAGAGAGCAGAGGAGGCCTTTAGCAGCAATAAAAGAAAACACAGTGTAAACTCATCTAAAGGAACTACACGGCTTTATCATGGCAATAAAGGCAATGGAAAAGGAGGAATTAAAAATTTTCTCTTGCAAGTTAAGGCATCATTGGTTTTTTAATGTTTGGATTATCTGAAAAATCTGCAAGCACTGCATCATGGCAATCCAGTCTAATGGTGGGAAGGGATGGAACATATAGGTAAGAAAAACACAGAGTATTCTTATGTCCACACACTAAGTCAATATTCTTATTGCTGATACTCATTTTATTCCCTTTCTTTCCAGTGTACTTTACGAATATTCTATATAGCAAATATTCTCCAGCATGGTCCTCAGTCTCTCCTGGCGTATTTCTGTTTGCTTGGTGCTGGCTGAATAATCTGAATGAATAATCTGATATCTTTAAATCTAATTGCATTATTTATTATCTTTTTGAGTGGACAACTTACTCTGCACTTAGCCTCTGCGATGTTAGAACTTGAGTGGATGCTGACTTGGCTGCCACAGAGCACATCATTGTCTTTTTCTCCTTTTGCAGAGTGACTACCACAATGAAGGTACTGTCCCCTTAATCCTTTTTAAGAAGAGGCCTTTTCTACAGGATATGTCCTCTCAAAACACAGGTGAGGAGGGAGGTTTATGAACGCATTTATACTTCACAAGTAGAAGCCAAAAGGCATTTATAGCCAATAACAGGGATGCTGTTTGTATGAATTATGTCTCAATAATTGCATTGCTCCTAACTTAAATAATTTCCTTACCCATTTTTCTATAATCTTTTCTCCATCAAATTACAAGTATGATATCTGAGTGCAAAATAGCCCTAAGATTGCCCAGGCATACTACAATTCTTTCCTGAACTGGAAGATTCCATCCCAGATAACACTCACAAATCGTCTTTCCATCCTGCAACCACTCTCTTCACTTTCAACATTAATCTCCAAACTGAAATCATCTTAAACACTCTTTGAAATACATCCTTCACAGGTGTTAGGAGTAATTTCCTCTCCTCTGAACTAATATGCATCTTCTATTCACTTATGCCGGCAGCAGAGTAGCCACTTTTTTCTGGCTTTTCTGCCTTTTCTTATAATCCAAAGCTTTTGGCAATTTTTGTAACTTTTTTCTAATGAAAGAAAATTGAAGAATGGGAGAGTACAGTGCTCAGAGTCACTTGTCTTCAGAACTAGAAAAGTATTTGGGCAGATAGAGTTTAATGCTGCAATGACTAAGACTTCCTCAGTTGGAGCCAAGCGTAACGTTTGCACTGAGGGGCGCACTGTGCTACTGAGAAGGGGAGCACTTGAAGTTGGGTTTGCAATATGAAATCAGGTGCCCCTGTTCCCTTGAATGAATGGGACATCTAGAGGTGTACAAGTGGGATTTGCACTTAACAGCAGCTGAAACAATTTGATGCTTAAACCAGTCCAGAGCTGGGTCAATCTACAACTCCGTTTTGTTTACAAATAGGCATCTTCAAATGCTAGGTGCCATGTCTCTTAAACTGGAATATGAATCCTGAAGCCTGGCCCCTGACCTTGGCTACCAAATAAGGTGTTAAATGACCTTTCCTTCCTCGGATGTGAAGAATATATGATTGTAGAGTGCAGCACTTAGGATTGTTAAGGTTGGAAAAGATTTTTGAGAGCATCAAATCCAAGTAGAGCAAGTATTTTCAGAAGAGTGACCTAGCCAACAAACCAACAAACTCATTGTGGAAAGATGTTGGTAAAACAACTTCTATTTTTATCCCTGTTGCATTTTGTCAACCAAGAATATGAAAGAAATGGAGGGTGAAAGGCTTGTGTTTTTTTTACATCTCACCAGTGCAGAAGTTTGTTGTTACAACACATACCTAAAAAAGAGTATTCCAGAGGTATCCTGCCAGCATGCTCAATTGTAGGTAGTCAGTAAATATAATGTTTGACCTGGAGATAATTGAAAAGATAAGAAGTAAATTCTTCCTGTGCTGAGGAGGCATAAAGCCGGAATAGTTATAGTTGCCTTAAAACATTCATCTTCAAAACAGAAACTTCACCCGTGAAGCTTGGATGCTACCTTGAATTTAGACTCGGAAATTATTATTTTTTCCATTTGAACCTCCTGAATGGTCATACCCAAACTAAGCAGAATTACTCATGACCTTAACGTTGAACGCAGAAAAAGTATTTGGATGGTCATGGGCACGAAGTAAGATATATGATGCTTAATAAAGGAAGTGGAATTTTCCAAAGTTCCTGTCTGGGTTAGTACAAACTTGTCTCCCTTATCTGCCAGCTCATATATACAACCAGCATGGCTACTTTGGTTCCAGATTACAAGGTCCCTAGCTGCTGCTGATCTGATGGGAAAGCACTCTTCTCTTTGGGAAAGAACTTTGCAAATCTTGCAAGCCTTTTTAAACTTTCTCCAGCTTCATCCATGAAAACCTATTAGTTACTGATGTTTACACTAGGTAAGTCGTCCTCATGGGAATTGGGCAGCATGATACTTTCTAGAACAGAAATAGTCTCTTGAGACCTCAAAGCCTTCCTATTTTAAAGTGCTGCTTGTTGATAATTTCTTTCTTGGTTCACATATGCACAAAAATACCAGTAAGTATCTAAATAGAATTGAAAAACTGATCAAGATTTACTGGTGATCTATTACAAAAAGGTACAAAATACTACATAATTGTTCTTATTAAGAACTAAAATTTTTCACAATTATTTAACATTTTATCTCCTTTTGCTGGCTGTAAATTCAGCTCATATATAAAATAAAGCAATTTAAAAAAATTATTAAAGTGACTGTCTAGTCTTTTTATAATACAAATCTGCTGCTTCAGCCTCAAGGAGTTTCTCTTCCTGCATCGTTAAGTTGATTGACAGTCAATCCACTTTGTTCATCAAAAGATTTGAGAAAGCCATTTCCACCACAAATTCTTCTCTGTTACTTTTAAAACATCAGATAACTTCCTTTATCTTTCTAGATGAAATGGCATTCACTGTATCTCAGAGGGTTTTTTTGTTTGTTATCCATGGGTTATCTTAATTTGACTTTTTTTTTGCCACTTTTCTGCCTCTTTTTCACTGTCCTAATTTAATCTGATCCTGTGATTTTTTTTGTCCCTAGAAGTGATTTTTTGCTATTTCTCTTAGTTGACAATATATTTTTTCTTAAGCATATTTCTTATGCTCGTGTCTAATTAGCTATGATATAAATCTATTCCACTCACAAAAAGAGTGGTTTATACTTTCTTAATTGATGTATATCATGACACAAAATAGATTTTAATATAATTTACAATATAAGCTAAACATTTAATATTAAACTAGATCACTCTGTGTTTTTCCAAAATATTCTAAGGATGTTGGTATTCCTAATTATACTAACTTTCTAAAGGAGCTATAAAAGTAATTTTCATTAATGTGTGTTGATAATTCTACTGAGCTGTTACTCACGTGTAAAGAGTTAAGCACATGCAAAAGCATTTCACAGGAATAATTTTAAGATAATGATCATCTTTGGGTAGTTATTTAGAGAATATTGTACTGAAGCAATTTGGATTCAAGTGCCCTATTTTTGGTTTGAAAAAGGCAAGACTAAGACACATGCACATGATTCCTCACACCTACATATGAGTACAAAATTTTTGGTACCTCAAGCTAGAAAAAGTGAACATTACCTTTGACAGCTGTAATGTGGGACAATAACATAGTGGCTTAGCCAATAGATTAAAAAAAAAAAGTTATTTTTCTTCTGGAAGTTCTGCTTGATTGAAAAGTTCATGATCAATTCCCAAATCGAGAGTTCTCTTTTCCCCAGCATATATGTCCGTATCCTGTGTCCTTTGGAGACACTTGGCTATGTGTAGATAAATATGAGAGAGCAGAACAGGCTTAATAAAAATCAACAACAGATTTGTTTGAATAAAGATTGCATGATCAGGATTTTTACTAGCAGGCTGGCAAGTATCCAAGGTTACAAGTCCTTAGAGGGAAAGAATACACAAAGAGTGAAGACAAACTGAAATTTAGAGTAAAAATATTTTACAATTTGAGAACTCTTGTCTTGGGAATATATAGCAACTTTATATTTTCACTGTATTTCTGCAGTGCTAGATAGTAAAAGCCTGACCTGTGTTGGCCCTAGAATTTCCATCTGTATGTATTAGGGCAAACTATATACCTTGGAGCTATTCCCTGCTCACTCTTTCCAGTTATTATTCCTAAAACTGACACACATGAGTTGGCAATAGTAGAACTAGCACAAGATAAGTGACTTTTTGCTGCATTTCCCCCTCATCCACTTAAGAAAATTAAGTGATTAGCATAGATTTTATATGCAGAAGACTTCTCTTCCAGAGAATTATAAAATATTTAAATCCATATGTATAGAATTTTTTTCTGAAGTGAAATGTCCTTAATGTTGCAAATGGGCAATTCAAACCAGAACATTTTTGTCCTTTTGTTGGTGTGCCCTTCACATAGGGGTGATTTATACCACCAAAAGACTGTTGCAGCTAGTGCAGAATTGAACATTTATCTAATCAAAATAGTTGCATTGCAACATTTTTTTTTTTCCTCTGCACAGGAATTAGGATATACAATCACTATGAAAACTGAAAAAGAACCTGTGCAGTTGTCCTACTGACATTACTGTTGCTTCACTACCAAAGACACTACTGCCTTATAGAAGAATCCAAATTCAAATACAGGAATAAAATGGGTAAGGGAGATTATCCACAATTAAAACAAAAACCAAACCATCAAAAAAACCCCCACACCAAAGGGTTCTTTGCCCAATCTTTTGGGCAAAGGACTGCATTGGTATGTCATTTTCATCTGGTAGCAGAGGATGGGAAAAGGAATAGTGAAAGAAATCAAATTAATATATAAACCCTTTTATAATTAAAATATTTTTTTTAAATCATTGACTCACTTTTAAAATTGCAGAATAATGAAGACATCAGTTACAAGAGCTAGCAGTAAACATCTCTATAACTCAGGTTTGCAGTTCCACAAATAAACAGCAGTCCTCTGTGTCTACCAACTGTTTCAGAGACAGAATGCTTGGTTTAAAAAAAAATCATGAAGTACATTTAAAAAAAATGTAGTTAGTTACAGATAACCTCTTCTGTTGTTTATAGGCAATCTGTTAGCTCATAGTTAGTTTGTAGATAATATGTTAGATTATAGATAATCTCTTCATAGCTTTAAACTCACCAGTATTCACGGTATACTGTTAAGCTGCAAATTAACCATCTAAAGTGTATGGCAGATGCATGAAATGCTGGTATGGACCTCTTTGTAATCACACCACCTGTCTCATTGTCTTCATAAACCAAGATTATCCCTTTACACTTAGGCCAGAAGTTAAGAGAAAGTTAAAAACAAAAACAAAGCCTAATTTCACTAGCATAAGTGTGTATTTCCCCACAGACTTAAGTGAGAAAATGGTTTGTCTTATCTACTAAACTATCTGCTACCATTAAGCTACTGAGACTTGATCAGCTGGAAAAAAATCATTGCAGAGACTAAGCATGGTCAGAATCTACGCTGTGACAATCACTGCCCCATTTTCACCAAAATTCTTCACAATATAAAAGGCTCCTTTTCTTGGAAGTGGATCTGTTAATTTTTTCTCAGTGATCCAAAGTTTGCAGGAGTAAATGGTTTGCCTGACTTAAATTAGTTTTACATGAATTTCTTCGTAATGACAATGGTTCAAAACCAGAAAAAAATCAAAAGCAATATTGTGGTGAGCAATTCTTGTGTGGAAGCACATCATGAAGGTGATTGTCTCTTTAGTATCATATTCCCTCTCTTTAGTACCGTATCCTTTTTTTTTATCTTTAGCAAATACAATGTAAGTTAAGAACAATGTGGAGTTCAGATTAACATAATTTCCATTACTTTCTCTAAAAACTGCTAACCAGTGAGACTTTGGGCTTTCATGCATGCTTTTCATTACTGGCACATTTATGCCATGGTACTAGAAAGATGGATGCACCTGCTTGCTCTTTTGAATTGCAAAAAGCCCCCTTGATTTTAGTGAGCTAAAACAAGCCTCTGAGCATGCCTTTGCAGGATAAAAGCTTAGCTGCTTCAAACTTCAAATTTCAGTAAAAACATGATGTACCTAGGTCAAGTTTCTTTTCTGTTTTAATAATCTGTTTCTGTAATTGCTTTTGTTATGTGCTGTGTTTTTCATCCTACCTTCCGTAATTAAATTTGTAGTTCAAACCTATACTTATTTAGCAATTTATTAAAATAAAACTGAAGCTAGCTATGCTGCTTTTGACAAAAAAAAAACCCCACAGAATCAATAAAGCAGGTAAAACTTTTTTCAGGAAAAATAAAGTCAAACCAACAGGTCAGGCAGAAATTCATAAAAGCTGAGACTTATTTAAACACACACACATAAGAAATCTTAGAATGAGACTGGAAAGGCAGAAATAAAATAGTTTTCTTGCAGATTAGGTGCCTATGAATTGCACAAAAAAAGATTACCCAGATATTTCAATTTAAAGTATAAAATAGCTGTTTGTCAAAGTCTGTAATAGCTCCATAAATGAACATAAAATAAGTAATGGAGTGACATGCAGGGAAAAAGTTTCTGTGTTTCTCTGACAGAGTTTTAAAGTGCAGGAAACCCAATGAGACTTATGCACTTTATATTTCAAATTATTTGCATGAATCTTCCCACATGACTGTCTTTCCTCTGAAGGTTTTTCTTCCTTTCATTTAGATCCACTTTGTGCATTCATACCATACTGGTTTGCTAGGTGGAACAGTAATGTAAATGCCTTTAAAACCGACATTCTGATTTGGGAGTTTTGCTTTGTAGATAGAACACAAAATAGTCAGATTTTATGTCAGGCACTCATGAATCAATTTGACCAAACCTGTCTATGGTGGAGCTTAAGCTGCTGATGTGCTACAAAGAGAAGTCAACTTTATTGGATGACATAGCATCTAACAGCTTAGAAGTCACCAGTTTATAGAATGGCTATAACCATAGAAGGTGGATTAATCTTTGTTCATTCTCATCAGCCTTCAACTTGATTATTTACCTAGAAAACATTATGCACAAAAGACATGGTCCTTGTGCTTTTTACTCAGGCTTTCAGAAATAACATGGCCTTCAGCATTTGGAGGTTGACTTTTAGACCATTGCTCTACTTCTTTTTTTTTTTTTTTTTTTTTTTGGTCTTCAGAACATGGGCAAAAGTCCTGAGTGATGGTACAGATTGCTTTTGATTTATCTAACTTTTCTTGTGGAGTATGTGAGCTAAGTACTTGACATTCTTCCTCAGGTCTTGCCTCTCGTCTCTTGGTTTTGGTCAGCTAAAGACTCTTCCAGATGGTGAATAATCATAATAATAATCAAGTTATAATCAGAGAAAAACACTGCAGACTGAGGCTGAGTGGGAGCAGTATGGTTTCCTGTCCCTAATGATCTTCCAACTATGCTCCACGTGCTGGAACTACCTGATCATCCACAATATTATTATCCTTCTGTTGCTATCTTCCTGGCACTGAAATTAGCATGACTTTTTTTCCTCAAGTAGCTCTGCTAACTAGCAATTAAATACAACTAAAGACATTCACTTTATAATTTATCTGTGCAACTGGGCTGTCTTATAATTTGTTTCATACTGTGCATTGTAATCTCTATTATAAAATGCAATATGGAAATATGGAGGAAAACTTGTGCTGTTGCTAAGAATGCAGCTGGGCAGCTACTATTAATGTAAGTAGAAGTCAAACAGCTTGATCCTTTTTAAGTTTGTTTGCCTTTAAATACCTAAATATTCTAAAAATTGCATAAGGAAATAGGATACTTTCAATTGACTTCCCTGTCAAAAACTTACCAATATTTAGACACTTTGATGCCAACCCTGTATTTTCACCTGCTCCACCCCTATAAAGTGAAATTAACTTCCTTTTTTGTCAGTTTTTTTTCTGTTGGCCAATAAGTCTTCATCTTTCCTTTAGTATAAGTGTCTTTTGAATAGCTGAGCCCTTTATTTGCCATTCACTGAGGATTTTCAAACTTTTGTGACCAGTGTGGCAAGGTGTTTTGGGAAAACCAGTATGGAATCGTGCAATTAAAGATATAACACACACATTCACACAAGGGTAGACTGATATTGACAAACCTTGACTCTGACACTTTGCAGCTCTGTGTTTTGGCTTTCCAACCCAAGTAACATTCTTCAGCCCTTCTTGGGTGAAGAATTGGTTTATGTGAATTACCATTTGTAGGAAATGTGATTCAATTAAAGAAAGGAATAGCCTGAACTAAATTCAAGTGTTGCACAACTTTCCAAAAAATGTGAATTCACTGTGCATCAAGTAGACCGAGCAACTTTTCCTGCTTTGCTTATAGAAAGCATTGTCTTGACATCATCTTGTTATTCCATATCTTTTCATGCCTCTGAGGCAACTCCTCTGCTCTTTATCATTGCATGTAGTTATTTATCTTCCTCCCAGGTAAGTTTATCTACAGCTATCTATATCTTCAGTCTGCAGGTGAAGGAAAGAGACTTCATTGGATTTTCAAATTAGTCAACAGTAGATCAGTATTTGAACATTGTAGTTTAAAAACAGGCCAATAGCAACTTTGGATGGATTCTTATATGCTTTTACTCAGCTACACAATTTTTTTTGTAAAAAAGAGACTGTCACGTGAAACTTTTCTGAAGTAAAAAATATGCTCCTAAAAATATCTGTGGAAACTCGATCCTAGGAATCATATCATCTTCCATTTCTTTTTCAATTCTGCCATTGTATCTATCCTGCCTTGAGGAAGCTGAGACCTCAAGGTCTGAGTGGTGAGAACTCTTGTTCAGTTCTCAGCACTTAGCCCAGCTTGATGGATATGAACTCAATATGAGTTTATCAGCTAAGAACAGAATGAATAGGATGGGATTTTTTTTGACTGCTACAATTCTGAGATTGCATTTGAGCCCACAATTTTCTTATTAAAATGAAGTAGGGAAACAAAGGCCCACAGGCAATTGCACATATAAACACAAGTTACTGGGTCATAAAAAGATGAAATATTTACCATAATTTTAACACAGTGTGAAACAAGCAGCAGATATTGGTCTCAGTGAACAAAGCTCCATCCTTTTCTTAGCATCTGGACCTGTACATTTCTAAAATGACAATGCCATAATGAATATAAAGGTTTCTGCCATCTGTTCTGTTTTATGAAGATTATTTGTTGTCCTTGTGATTTTGGAAAGTTTCCAGTAAATATTCCAGCAAATTTGAGCATAGAAATAGTCAGGTATGAAGCATATGACCATTATTGTTTCTGATGTACTATAAAACATGAAGCAGTGAGGAAACAGAGAGGAGAAGATAAAAATAGAGCACCAAATATAAGGAAACAAATGTTAAGATATAAAGGATATTTCATTAAAAAAATCACTAAAATTTCACAATTCTATGCATAAAAAAAGAGTAATATTAAGGCTGTGATTTCAAACACATAAAAGCAGTAAATATGCTGCTGAACTCCTCATCTACTGTATAGAAGTCCCTTGTGGCTTTATGAGAAATTGTCCTGCCTGAGAGGAACTCAGGTGACAGTGAGGCGTGGACCTTGTGACAAAGATGAAAAGATACTGATGGCATATGTAAAATGGGCAGCAGCCAACAGCTCTAAAACAGGAGTACAAGGATCACACTTTAAAGTAGGAAGAAATTATTATAAAATCATTCTCTTTGGTAGAAGAATTGACAACAAGTTAACACATGGCATTTCTATTTCATTTTGTGAGACACTGCATAAAATTTAGCTTTACTGTATTCATCTGAGTGCCTGAGAATGTCCTGTTGTCACTGTGAACTAATGAGGTACACTTTCTCTCATCTGCTCAAAGTTGCAGCAGGAGCAGTCTCAGACTTTCCTATGCAATGTCTTCCAAACATAAAAAAAAAAAAAAAAAATTAACAAAGTGCAACTAGATTTAGAAAAACATTGCTGTGATCAGGAGATCATATTAAGAGGAATAGTGTTTTGAGCAAAATAGAGAACTAGCTGTTCTGATTTCTATTCTGATCCTTGACACAGTCTTCTTTTTGATCACAGAGACTTATATGAAGTGGGATCATCTAAAAATGATAGAGACCCTTGAAATTTTTCACTTGAGCTTTTTTTCTTTTTTGGTCCAGTTTAATAAAAAAATAATCGTAAATCTATGAAATGAAAAAAAAAAAAAAGAACAAAAAAAGGAAAATTCCAGCCACTCCTCCAAATCTGAATGGAAAAAAAAAATCTCAGGTTTCTTTTTCAGTTTGTTTGAGTTCTGTGAGCAAGTGTTTGATGTTTGTCTAGGGCCTCTAGAATCGGGTATAGAGCTATTGCAAAAGTCAGGTTAGAATGTTCATGGCAAAATTGACTCTGCTATCTCAACTCTCGATCATATAACCTTGCTTACTGTTGCAATGTTCTCCTGAGTTGCTATTAACATGTTTGACCAGTCAACAAACAAATAAAGCAAATTAAGTGTTTGCCTTGAAAAGAAAATAACAAGGCTGTGATCCATAGTGAAGAGAATACAAGCTGCCAGGGTTACCAGAGGACTAAAGAAATATGTTCCAGTTCAGTATTTGTTCAGAATTTTCTCTCTTCAGACGAAGATAGTCATAAATAAACTAAATTAAAGTAAAATAACATGTGCTGTTTTTGTAAAAGCATCATCAGATAGAAAAAAAAAATATATATAATGCCTCTTTGTGGCAGCTGTGGGAGGACACAGTTCTGGACAGGAAGGTTTCAGAGGATATTGATGAAAAGAGAGCAAGACCATGAAATGGAAACAAAGTGATAAGGAGTCCTGTAGGCATTGATTTATGAGAAAGATGAAAAAGGTAAAAGAAATCTATTGCTAATCAGTGACTGAGGATGAAAGACAGCAATGGATGTGGGCATGATTTATAGTCATGCAGGGAAATGCTGCTGGAATAATAGAGGTTTTTGAGGACTGGCAGCCCAGTGATCTCATTCCAAGATGATCTAAAAGAGCTCAATAGGCTGACTAACATTTGAAATCAATGGAAATAGAAAAGGCAGTAATTGAATACAGGTGATAGATACAACACAACTAGATTTTTAGTTTCAAATTCAGTAGCATATTAATGTCAAAACAGAGCTGGGAGAAAGAATTGGCCATGCTGACTGCTTTAGTGGCTGTCCTCAGCCTTTATCCTCTTTTTTTTCCATGGTTATCCCTATCACACTGGGCAAGGAGAACATAAGGATGATGTACATCTGTGGAGCTAAGTAGCTTATGGGGCAGGATATATACGAGATATTCGTTCAGCCTAAATTCAATGCATGGGGCTGTGGAAAGCATTGAACCTTGCTCACTCTTAATAGTGACTGACTCATCTGCCATTGTTTGAGGACAGGTGAATAACCTCTCACCCTAGTGACCACAGACACACTGCCATCCAATTGGAAAGAAACTCTTGTTGATCTGAAATGAAATACATTCATATTTATATGTGAATATACAAATGAAATACTGAAGAAATTTTCTGGTGTGTGAGTTGATGAAAAGGTTTTAAGACCAGCCTCAAAAAGGGCACCCCTGAGTTTACCATATGAATTACAGAGTTTGATTGGTACATCTGGAGAGGAAGAAAGTCAGATATATGTTTACTTTTTTGTCTTTTTGATGACATGAAAATCCCTGTATACTCTAGTGAAGAAAAACACAGCATGTCTATGAATGTACCTGTCTGCTAAAGATAATCCTGGCTCCAGGATTTCTGGCACTTAAAAAAACTATGAGTGGGATTTAATATATCAGGAAAGAGTGAAAAAAAGTATTATTTGAAGATTCAAACAAGCTTGGTACTGCTTTCAACAAAGGTGGTTTAGATCATGTGTTCTTCTCAAGAAGACCCATTCAGAAGCAAAGAAAATGCCAAAGTTGCACTAAATGAGCAGTAAAGGTCACATGAGGGCACCAAAAAATGATCATTTCAATTAAAATTTATGTTAATTTGGACTAAGAATGGCTTAACTTTCATGAGCTTTTGGTGAGAATTTTTTTTGCCTTGGCAACCAAATAAGTAGCTAAGGGTTAATGGCCTATGACTCAGAGCAATTTAAGCAGGTTGTAGGAAACTGGAGGAATGGGCCAGAAGAAAGGTTGCAAATTTCAACAACAAATGCCAGGTCCTGCACCTGGGAAGAAGACCCCTCGTCATGACTGGAGGACAGGCCTGCTGAAAAGGAGCTGCAGGTATTGGCAGACAGGGAGCTGAATGTGAGCCATCACTGTGCCCTGGCAGGAAAGGCCAGCAGCATCTGGGCATCTGGCCAGTAGATCAAAGGAAATTATCAACCCCCACTAACTCAGACAACACCCAGACCCTGTGGTAAGGTACCAGGTCCCCCGGTACATGACTGATAAACTGGAGTCAATTCAGTGAAGGACCACCAAGATGCTCAGGGGGCTGGAGCATGCCCTGTGAGGAGAAGCTGAGGGACTAGTGCCTTTGAACCTGGAGAAGAGGTGGCTTTGGGGGCACTTAACAGCTCTTCAAATCTACAAGGTGGTCCCTGAGAAAACTAACCCATGATCCTCTCTAGAGGTACATGGAGAGAGAAAAAGACATGATGGACATAAACTTTAAAAAACAGAGAAAATTTTTCATTCTGAAGGCAGCCAAACTGGTCAGAGATGTCAAGTAGTCTTTGTCCTTGGAAATTTACAAGACTCAGCTGGACACAAACCTGAGCACCTGGTCTGATCTCAGATCTGAGACTCCTTTGAGCAGGACAGTGGACTAGAAATGTCCCAAGGTCCATTCCTACCTCAGTTACTCTCAGATTCTTACCGAATGACACTGCCAGGTCAGTTGGGTAATCTTGCATGGTCTAGGCAACTGTAATCTACTGAAGGCTTTAAATGAGAATACTACATTTAAATCAGAGAAGACTGTAGCTAAAAAAATTTACTGGAGCACTAGGTTTAATACCTAATATCAAATCTGTTTAAATGTGTTGCAGACTTCATAAATACTTCAGTACCACCTACTCAAAGGAAAAAAAAAAAAAGAGTAAGCCAGTTTCTGCTCACAGTTACAGTGACTTAAGTGTTTGCTTTTTCACATTTTTTCATGTGCAAAGATAAGTACTTTCAGTGATGTCCCATAACACTAACAAATAAAATATAATAATTCAGTGCTCAACCAAGGGAAAATTAACTGAACATGGAATTCATATAGCTCTCTTCTTGTTTACCTGTATAATTTACAAAATCTATAAAAATCCCCAAACAAAAAGTCTTAGCAAAAACAAAAAAAAACTCATAAAAACTTTTTTAATGGATTGAACCCTAGAACAAGAGTAATTCAATTAATTCAATTTACTATTTAATCAGGGAATGCAGAATTCTGGGTATGCTACCAAAACATTTTAAAAAGCAAGTTAATAATGCCCAAGTGACTGACAATACAGCAGCACTATCCTTAGGCTTCATTTTGAATCTAATTTATTTAATCCAAAAAGCCCAGCCATGCAGCAAGCAAAAGTCTTTTCCTCTTTAAGTAAAGATTTGGATGTAAAGAAACTACATACTACAGAAACTATAAATGTTATGTGTTTATTGCTTTATTTGCCATTCAAAAATTATTTAAAATAGAAAGACATCAATTTTGTCCTATAATTACCTCTGTCAAGGTTACCAATTTTATACCTAGCTGACTGATTTTTTTTTTTTTCCTGGTTATATTCTCTGCTGAAAAAATACTGTTTGAAATGAAAAGCACTTATGGTATACCTGGAAAATTTACTTTTAAAATCTGTACACACTATCTATATTAATATACAATGTTATTATTATAACAATGCTCATACAGTTTTTATGTACTGTATTAACTTGGAGTGGATGCATGTTTCCATTTATGTTTTTTGTGCTGGATCACGAATCTCCATACCATTAATAAACATGGTTTAAATTTATCTTTTTTGTCTATTAATTTTCCTTTCACTTTGTGAATACTTCCTTTGTGTCTTCCTTCCTCCTTCTACCTTTTGGAAGTTCTCCAAGTTGTCTCTATGTTTGAACCAAATATTTATTCTCTAATTATTCTCTAACTCCCTGCTTTCTTCTCCTTCCTTGTTACACATTTGTCTACCTTTTTGTTTCAATCCATGACTTGACATTTGTTACTCTTAAAAGAGGACCTCATGGAATCTGTAATGAGGCATAATAGCACGGGGCAGAAACACACAACCTATTGAAAGAGGAATGGAAAAAAATCAGTTTGGGAGGGTGGCAATCCTCACTGTTCCTTAGATACCAGGAGTCTAAGAGTGATAGATGAAAGAGCAGTGCAATTAAACATCATCAGCAAAGAGCAGCTGTTGTGGTGGTCAAGTTCAAGGCAAGGAGGAGAAAGGCAATGTCATATTGTACCAAAAAAGTTACATATATATACATATACATATACATATACATATACATATACATATACATATACATATACATATACTACCATTGCTATTATATCTCCCTGCTTTGTGTTTCTGTTTTCAGAGCTGGAAAATCTCTATTATTCCTTTCAATGTATTTTGATATCAGAATTGATCACTTTTTAAACATTGTCTCCATTAACAACTGCATGCTTTCACCACAGCCTGAATAATTAAGAAACTACTGTGACTACCCTAAAGTAATGAGAAATATGCAAATTAAATTGGCTGTGGAAGATGTTAAAAATTTCTAATTGGGGAATGTATCCCCTTGGAATATGAAATCATAAAAGTACACAAATCAGAGCACTGTTTAGTTTCATTCTGAGAACAAGACTGTAATTTTTTTCAAGTTACACAAAAAGCCAGATATCAAATTATCTTCAGAAATCACACTAAAACTGTAATTCTGGAATTATATTCAAATACAAGAATCTCTATGTTTTATCAGAAGAGTTATATATATATATATATATATATATATAGATATATATATATATATACACATATATATATATATATATATACAGCAGAAGAGTTATCCCCTGGACTGTAAAATGACAAAAGCTGTCACTTCTCTGAGACTGAAACTAATTTTGTATCACATAAAAGAATTAAAGATGGCAACATCTATTTTTTTTAAAGGTGAGAAGTTTACCAACTATATAACTTGGGATTTAAAAAAAAAATATCTATCAAGCAATCAAGGATAATGTGCATAAATGTCACAAATAATGAAGATATTTTGACAGAAAATAGAAAAATTTACTAATATTTAATCAGTTTAGGAAGAACTGTTTTTTTTTTTTCTAGGGAGTGTAAAAAAAAAGATACTTTTTATGAGGATCTAAAGTACTTATAGGTAACATATAAAATATTATAGAAATACTTTATGCTTTCTCTTGAAAACTTTGAAATAAACCAAGTTAGAGAAACACGGATTTTATTGGTCTGCATAAGCCACCATGTGTGATTTGTCTCAGACTGGTGGTTTCTAAAATAGTGACTTGCTGTAATTTTAAAACAAGGTGTGTCTTCTTCCAAGTTTGATGTTCAGGCAAAAAGATTTGAATCTTTGTGCCAATTTTTTAGAATAGGTGGTAATGCCCTACTGCCAGGGGTGTAATATAAACCCATATGTCTGATTGTCTTGTATTAGCCCAGCTCCTCAGGAGAATGTGGGATCATGCTTCAACAAAAATAAAGTGACAGGGACATATCTGAAAGAAAGAAATACTGCCCAATACAGGCACACTGTTTAGTCCATTTGCTACTGAAATTTCACAACGGGAATATAATTTGGTTTTAAAAGAGAACAATATGAGAGGGTGTGGGATAATATACCGTGAACAGAAAGCTTTTTAAACATAAAATTCTCAGAATAATGAGAAAGTTACAGCTCAGAATGGAGAAACACAATACAGCTCCACAGAGACATTTGCAAACAACTGCCCTCCACAGAAGACCTTAATCATATATGCTGTTCAGCTCTTGTTTTTAAGAACTCTAACAGTCATTCTTTTCCTTTTTTCATTCATTAATATTCTATGAACATCTTTAAAGAGGAGGAAGATGACACATCAGTGCGTAGTGTCATAAACAAGTTATCCCAGACTTTCAATAGCTTCCTCACTTTCAGTTTGTGCATGGGGTTCTGGTATTCTGACAGGGGCTACTGCTGATGTGACGGTCCAAAATATCTCAATTTCCCTTCCCTTTAATATGTTTCTTCCCTCAAATTCACTGGGGATAACATGGACTTTTGGCAATGCAGGGGAGGAGCTGTCCTTCTGAATAAGAGATTTTGGTAGAGACATTCCAAGTGATGATTCACACTAATAAAAAGCAGGCAAAGAGTAAGGGAAGACACATTTGTTGTGTGACCCAACACATACTTTTCTAAAATGAAAATTACTCCTTGAAATTGTATTCCTAACACATTTTGTAGTATGTGCAGGCACAGATGTTTTGATTAGAATTTTGTGATCCCAAAAGGGAAAATTCTCCATGAAATGAAGTAGTACTTCAAAAGTGTTTTTAGATTTTGAATTGTCTTCTTGGAGTTCAATGCTAAAATTCTCACTGTGGCCTCTGAAGTACCATAATTTGTGTCTTCTTTTGTAAGATCACATGCCATTTCCCAGATAAAATGCTACAATACCTGCAACTCTGCTAGATGACCTTGTAATTATGTCATTTATTTTTCTTAGTTCCTTTTCCCCCCACTTTTTAGGATGCTGCTATCTTTCATTATTCAAAGTACATTCAAAAGTGCATTCAAAGTGCATTCAAATCACATTTTTTGTGATTTATACTGATCGTGCTTTTATGCAATCATCCCTTTGTTCTCATGCCTGTGTTTCAGTGATTGTCAGTGTGTACATTTATTACACCATTAGCAGAAAATATTTCTCTTTATGAGTAAATCCCTATCTGATTTTTAACCTATTAATATAATATTTGATAACTCTTTTTTGTATAGTTCAAGGCCTGAATATAGTTGCTTTTTTTTCCTTTGCTATCTATTCTCTAGACTGAAAATATTAGCTGCTCCTTTCTCCAAGTACTCAATAAGTGTTATTAAACTATTTAATGAGTGAAAATTATTTTGAAATACATCCTTACCACAATATTTATAATTAGAGGAATTCAAATGAGTGAAAATGCATTTTTGCCTTTGTAAGCTAAAATATATTTGTGTTTCCAATTGTGAAAACTTAATTAATATTGTAATTTGGTTCTCAATAATGATCAAATATTTGTGCTGAACCACCAAGATCCTTATCCAAAGAAAATACACCGAATTATACTACATGTAACATAATGAATATAAGACTGAGGAATGAAGGCAGAAGGACAATACAGTAAGAGTAGAGGAGTTCTCTGCATAACAGGATCATATTTTATCACACCTATGCTAATCTTTGGAAGGATAGATCCAAGTCAGGATTATTTATTTTGCTATCTAGATAAATAGATGCAACATATCCAAGTAGATAAATGACTGATGAGATTCTTGCAGACATCACAGAAGAATAGGCTGATCAGAATAGATTTAAAGAAAATAGTAGGAACCCTGTAGGTGTTTTAGAATGATGTAAAAGATCATAAAGGAAAGAAGAAGTCATGGGAGAAAGGAGAACAATTTGAGGGTAAAGTACCCACCTTGAAGCAGTTGAGGTGCCTGCAGAGTGTGCCAGCAGAACCACCACTACAATCTGCACCTGAAGAATTGCCTAGTGGAATGGACAGTGTACACATGTGCATAATCCTCATGGCAGTGTAAAAGAGCACAAACCTTGGCAATGGCAAAGAGGAATTAGAACTGAAGGAGTAACACTAAATATAGTGACAAGCACTCGTAGATTTTTAATCTGTATGACAAAAACAGAGACAAAAAACTGGTGCAAATACACAGCATTATTTAATTTTCATGTTTTAGGAAGATAGCTGTGTCAAGGAAAATAGCTCCTGGAGAAGATACAGTTTACTTCCAAATATATTGCTCTCTGTAGTTAAAGTGTGCTGTCATATAGATACTCTGTACAGCTCTATGTAGTGACTTGGGGCTGTGCTTCACTTTCAGACTGATTATTGAGGTTTTTCACAGAAATGGTTTACTGGGAATGGAATAAAATTGTCCCCTAAGAGCAGACATAAGTGACTGTCTATATGATGAAGATGAAATAGGGCCTGAAATAATGTTTGATTTGAGCATTCTTATTATGATGCAAAACATTGCAAGAATACACAAGTCTTGCAATGCATTTATTCTGTCATGTATGAGCAATTTTCAGTGTATGGAATCTTTACAACTGCACAACTGTAATATTCAATTTCAAATAATTTAGCTTATTTCTTTTTTTTTTTTTTAACAGGAGGACAGTAACATAAAAAGTACACAAAGGAAAGACTTTATCTAGGCCAGTCCTATTTCCCATGTTCTTTCAGGTCAAAAGCCTGATCTTGTGAAGGCAGCCAAGCATTTTCATACCCATGTGGACTCTGGAATCAACTCCTCTTTGCTGCTATAATGAGGATGAATTTATTCACCTGCTCAGTGAGTCCCAGGTGTGGAGTGAGTGCCTGGTCTCTGTCTCAGCCCTTCTGTGGACCTGCCCCAAAACTTTGGTTCCAGCAAGTAAGACCTATTAGTTGAAATAACACTGTTAAATAATTCAAGAGCAAATTTTAATTTTTTTAAAAGCTCCAAAATTCTATTTCCTTGTTAAGCCAAATTCTGGACCACAATATGTCACAGGGACTGAGCAATTTACTGAGCACCTAATTATCAAGTGTAAATTTTCTCAAGTGTCCCAATAATGAGTAAAAACAAGTTAAGGTGTATCCAGAAAGAGGTTCAATTTAAGCTGAGTTTTATGAATTTAATATTGGTCTCTTGACCAATTTACATATGGGTAATTCTTGTCTATATTGCTTTTGCAATTCAACTGGAAAAGATAAGTTCCTTTTTTCACCTTTTAACATCTCTAATTTGATGCCATGTGTCATCAATCTGTTGCTGCATTTTGACTCAAAAATGATCTTTTATTTTTTGTGGCTTCATTTAACTTAGTGCTCATTAAATAAGGGGCCAATCCTTCATCTTCAATTCATATCTGTACATTTATTCACATTTATGTTCTTTACTTATTCAGGCTATTCATTCATAAGAGTAAAGTTGCAAAAATAACCTTAGTAATTTAAAGCACTTACAGATTAATGTTCTATATCAGATTTCTAGGAACTCTGCTAGGCAATCTCTTGCCTCATTTTAACCAGTGCTATAGGGCTTAGAGAAAGATTCTAGCAAGTCCCTCTTTTTTTTTTTTTTTTTTTTTTTTTTTTTTAATAATACATATGATTTTCTCAGTTAGGTGTTTTGTCCAGATCTCACAGAGACTTGTTTGAGCCTCAAAATATGAAAACATGAAGCCTCAAGACTTTTCATAATGTTTCTAAGTAGCAATGGTAATAATGGTGGTATGTCTTGTTTTTTATTCCCTTTTTATTGTATGACACAAGCTATAATGCCAGTCTGGTAATCTCAGGATTGTTCTCACTATATTATATCTTGTGTAACCACTCACAAGTCTGCTAAGGTGGTATAGAAACATCAGAGCCTTGCTGGTTTATGTCCATTCTTTTTTTTTTTTTTTTTTTTTTTTTTTTTACTTTGTTCTGGTAATAAAGGTGAGGGGAGAAGAAGACCTTCCCTTTAGACAGATTAATTTTGGACCAAAATCAAAGTTCTATAGCCTAATAGACACTAAGCTAAATGCCTACTAAATTCTGGGCATTAGATGAAATATCAGAAATTACTCCCATTTGGCTTAGAATACAAAATATATGTTTAGAACTTAAAGAAGTGGAGGTCCTTTATAATGTGTATTATTGGAAATTATTTTAGACTTGTCAAACAGACTCACTTAACTATTCAAAAAGCCTTGCAGTTTTCATTCTGCATCAAGAGAAATAGCTTCAACAGCAAAAGGGTCAGGCAGAGAGGGAAGTGCATTAGTTGAACATGCCAAAGGGTAACTAACAGAGAGAGAAACCACTCATCCTTTAAAATTAAATTGCAGTGTGTGTGTGTGCTGTATATTCTATATTCAGTGCTGTTCTTTTTACTGTTATTGAAGCTCTTTTCCAGTTCAGAGCCAACAGCTATAAGTGTAACTGATCTGGATTAATTTACACTCATTTTGTAAATTTATTTTGACAAATAAACTTTTTATTAAAAAAATCCTTTTCAGTATATAATCATCAGCCACAACTTTCTCCTGCAATATTACCAGTAAATTTCAAATAAACTAGATGCCTGAGAAATAAATAGAATTTAAGTTCTAAATAAGTATAATATAAGTTCTACATTTGTAAAACTTTGAGGTCAATACTTTGGAGGCTTTGGAATGCTCTAGTTGTATAAATATGATGTGAATTAAGCTACTGCCATGACTGATGAATTAAATGCATTATTTATGATTTCATATTTCATCTCTGTCTCATTTAAATCTTTGTCTTATTCTGATGTCTAAGTTGAATTCTCCTCATTTTCCCCCAGCTACTAACTGACACAGCCTGCAGAATTGCTTTTAGAATACTCTAAGGTAAATCTTTTGCTTCAGTAGACATGGTAAATTCCTTGTAGACATGGTAAATTCCTAGTGTTAAAATAACCAATTTGTTTAAGAACTTCAGTTTCTGAACATTTCTAAATGTATGTACTGATAAAAGACATGAACATGAAACCAAAGTACATGTGCTGGTAGGTACCATTTTAATATGAAAATGCACTTTGAGTTTGAATGTGAGATACTATGATGTGTCCATAATTCTCCATTTTTGGGTATTTTCTGAGGGCTTGAGCCCTGTATAAATTCCACAATATTTGGATGGGTAAGTATCAGAGCTAGAGGTCACGAAGATATGAAAGTCCATGAGGTTCTGTTTCTATGCTGTGCTCTGCCATGCTGAGCTATGCTGAATGCACTACTTTGCTTTGGATGCTGTCTGTTGCTAGTACTGGTAGATAAACATGCTGTCCTTGCACACTATCTCAGCACCAGGGATGTCTAGAGGAATGAGCTCTAAATTTATTATAGGAGATTAATGAAAGCAGCTGATGGGCTGGTCTAGAATTTCTTATGTTAGAATAATGTTTGGCAGTGCACATGTAAACATACATCCACGGCTTCACCAAAGCCTTATGTAAGGATATGGTAGTGTTGCAACAACTCTGAAAGACAGCTTCTAGCTGTTGGGTGTGTATAAATGCTAAGTCCTAAAATAATATTAGTCAAGACTTTATGTATTTTGTCTCATTTTTTTTAAAAAAATTATGAGCCATGACTGATCAGTAATACTTAGAATTTTGTAATCTGTGATTGAAAAATCAAAACAGTGTAAAATAAATTTTTACTTCCTGTTCACAATAAAATTGGTGTAAATATGTACAGGGAGAAGAAAAAACCCTATATTTCAAAAGTAAAAAATGTTTTGCTCTGGAAACAAAGCAGGAAGCTCTTTGGAACAGATTTGGATTCAATATTTTTACATAAGAAAATCATGAGTTTTCAGAAGCAAAATTGGTGAAACAACATATTCAGTGATTTTTTTTTTTTTGTTTGTTTTTCAATAAGTGCTCTGCAATGCATTACAATTAATCTGTAATGAAAATTCTGGTCAGAGCCATGAGCATGACCAGATTCCTCCTGTGTAAGTGACCTTTAACCCAGGATTGGAGAGAGCTAAGGTCAGATATTGAAGCCCAGTTCAAGTATTTGATTAAAGAAAGATCGCTGATGGCAATGAATTTAGGGTCACACTTATAGATCAAAACCCAATCCTGAGCCTGAGGATAACTTATGCCACATGGCCATGGACAAACCTCTTTCTCCTGAAGTGGGGCAGATTTATCGATACTGCTGGCTGAATTGACTCTGTGTATTTTGCCAGACTCCAAACCATGTTTCAACATTTCTTAGCTCCAGAGAAAATTAAGGAAAATGCTAAAAACTAACCAGTGTAAGATGATGATAATGACTTGCTTGTTTGGCTAATGCTGATGTAGCCTTAGTGTCCTACATTCCAGTCTTCCCTTCATTTTCAGGGCTATAATTTTCAGAAGTTCAGCAAAATGTAAATATTTCCGCTCAATAGAAAAGGGCATGAGATGATCAGCTCAACCTTTCCGTACAATCACTCTGAATCCCTGAGTACAAAGGCACTGGCAACAGAGCATCTGAAGCAGGTGAGAAGAATTGCTCTGTTCATTTTGACCACAGTAAGGTCAGTACTGAGAAATGCCTCAGCTTAGTTTTTCACAGAAGTTATAGAGAAATCTGTGGCAAGTCATCGAACGTCTATGTAACTCACCCCTCTCCTTATTTAGTGGTCTCACTATGATGCTTTAAATAGCAGAGAATACCCCAAGGTGTTTTTCCTTTCCTAATTTGCAGTGATGGTTACTCAGGCACTTGGCTAACATGGATGTTGCCTCTCTGATGCTTCCCATTCCAGAGCTTGCTTGTTGGAGCAGGGAACCTCTACAGATGGCTGCCCTACAGCACTGGGATGCAAATGCTGCTTTCTTCTTTGAGTACCAGGGTCTTCAAAACCAAACACTCAGGACTGAAAGCTCTTTTAGTTTTAAGCTTATAAGGCCTTTAAGGTTTAAAGTGATGCTTAAGTTACAAATTTTAAGCTTTTCTATCTCCATATAAAATAATTATATTTTCTTTTTTAGTTTTTCTTTCTTTTTTCTTCTGAGAGGAATTTGTTTTGATCTTTTTTACACATTCAGTAAATATGAATTTACTTACTTACATTCAGTAAGTTGAAATTTCAGGCTTTAAATTTCTTGATATACTTGATAGCAACAGCTCTCAGAAGATATCTCTTTGATTCTATTTTTCTTCCCAAATCATTATTGCAGATGCTAAGTAACATTACAATTGCCAGTGAAACTTAGACCAAATTCAGAATAATTAATCAGATAATATTCTCAAGCTTTTTTTTTTTTTAATTTAGTCCTTCAGAATTTGAACTGATATATGGGTTCACAATCAACCAGAACAAAGACAACATTTTTCTGTAGCTTTTTGCTTTTTTTTTTTTTTTTTTCAGTACATATTGTGGAATTTACAATTGAATGAAGGCAAAGTAATGCTATTCAACTTTTCATGGAGTTTGATCTATTCTTTCCATATACAAATGATGAGCCACATCTTACTCTAGAATTTTAAAGGCATATCACTCTACATAGACAGGAACAGCACAGAGGGATACAATGCTTTGTAATCCTTAGAAGAAAACCTGTCATTTTATACTATAGCAAAGCATATTAAGAATCATTTAATTTACACATTGCTGATACAATGACACAGAATAAGGCTGTAGCATTTTACCTGCACTTCTATAAATCTGAATTGTCAGTTCTTTTAAGATGGATAGATTTTGATGGGATTGTTATAACTGTACATCATGATAAGAAACTAATCCCTTTCGCAGAATTCCCATGCATATACAAGAACCTTTTACCCAGCTGCTCGAGAAACATTTTTGTAAGGTACAAAACATGAAAAGGCATCAACTTAGAGGCGTTGCCCAGGCACTCAATATTTGAAACAAAATATTTGAATGAGATTGGGACAGTCTTCCCCATCCAAAAACATGATGTCACAGACAGCTATGAGATATTCCTTCCATCCTCCTGTCTCCTTTTCTCTCAGGATCATGTAACTATTTATATATCCATATCTATATATCTGTATCTATCTATACATAATCCATCCTTCACTAGCATCTTGTCACAGTCCTCTGCACTCAAAAGGAGAAATTGATTTTCATCATGAAAACAAAATGAAGGTTCCTCATAAG
Source organism: Vidua macroura (assembly GCF_024509145.1). Lineage (NCBI taxonomy): Eukaryota > Metazoa > Chordata > Aves > Passeriformes > Viduidae > Vidua > Vidua macroura. Next base: position 76,104,436 of record NC_071573.1, read on the forward strand.
CAGTATCCAGAATTTATTCATATTTTTAAGCCATGTACTTTCCTTGAACACCATGTAATACATATTTTTGACAAGAAAAATTCTTTTGTAGTAAATGTCTCAAAGAAAGTTCAGTCATTTCTGACCACACAGCCTACTGTACACAGAATAGCTAAAGAAGACAAGAGAATTCATTAGTATTCTAGTGACCTTCTAGACAGGCTGCACAGGAATCCTGAAGGTTAATTTAGAGCTAAATTAATTAAGATAGCACATAATTAATAGCACAAAAGAATTAAGATAGCACATGTTCAGGACAGTGACAAGACAAGGAACAGTGGGCACAAATTGAGACACAGGAACTTCCATCTGAATATGACAAAAAAACTTTATTTTGAGGTTGATGGAGTTGCCAAAAGAAGTTATATGGAGTTACTCAAAACCTGTCTGGCTGTGATCCTGTGCAACCTACTTCAGCAGATGGATTGGACCAGATGAACTCCAGAAGTGCCTTCCATTCTGCAGTTCTGTCACTGTGATAATACACAAGATCAGACTGTGGTCTTTCCAGAATTTTTCTGTCTGAACAAGGCATTACTTCTTAGTTTTGTTTAAAAAAAAAAAGTACTTATCTGTGTCAATATATATTCAAAATATTTAGGAAAGCAAAGAATAATGAATTTCTAATGCACTTTCATTCCTGCTGAGTTATATCATTCAATCATTAGGTTTTTTCCTAATTTTTATTAATCTTAAATAAATGCAAAGGTGTAAATGATTCATTAGTCCAAAGCTGGCCAGGGGAAGCAGGGAGAAAACATGAGAAATGCTATTCAGATGGAAAGGAGGTATTCAGGTCAGAAAAGGGGTAAAATAGAGCAGAGATGAAAATTGCAGGAAGGACACTCATTGTTTATATGCATTAGAATGCCACTCTCATTTGAGTACTTGCATCTTTCCATGGAATGAAATGACATCTTAACAGAACCCATTACATCCTATGCAGGAGAGCAAAAATGATAAATTACTGGATTTTTAAAAAGCAGAAAGCACAGTTCTGATATATTTGATTACTTTGTGTCTTAGGAGTATCTGGAGTCTCTATAGGTTGGTATTGACTGACTAGGCCAGTCGGGTCACATGGTGTCTCTTTTTTTCTTTCAGCCATAAGTAATAATTGCTTTTATCCATGGCTGTGGCCCTGAAACAGCCATTGATCACTTCATAGCTTTTAAGGCCAGAAGAGAACACTACACTCATTTAGTCTGACACATAATGTGACATAGGCAGTTACACCCCACCCAATGACATCCATATGAAATCCAATAGTTTATGGTTTAATACAGTACATCTCTGGAAAGAAACCCATTATTGATTTTAAAATGTTGCATGACGGACAGCAAATCTACTACTTTCCTTCATAAAGTGGCCCAATGGCAATTTTCTCTCACTGGTAGAAACATGTCTCATATTTCCACTCTGAGTTTTTCTATCTATAAACTGTAGGCAATGTGTTTTGTTGTAGCTATAAATAACATGGCATCCATTAGCCCTCTCCTACTGCATACTTCTAGCTTATTATTATGTTATAGGTCAGTCTCTTTATTTCCTCCCCATGGATAAATTGCCTCCTTGAGTATTTGCCTGTGAGGGGGCCTTTGAGTCCCGTGATTCATTCTGAGTAACAGCTAGAAATTGGGTTTTCAGACTACTGCTTGAAACTGGGAGCTAGAAGCCTTTCATGTATAGAGACAATATGAGGTTTTGAGTCTTACTAAACACTTAGCTGTATATGTACAAATGATTTAAAAGAGTATCAAACAATCTTATGAAGATGATGGTGGATCTTGCAATTCTATGTCTTAATATGGAAACAGCCCCTGGATACAAAGAAAATAAACTATATTAAAGTTATATAGTCTGAAGGGGCTTCCTTGTCAGTCTGAACTATCTAACAGCCTGCAGAAACACAGGTTCCTAGGAGGAAAGAGGTAAGAGAGTGCCAAAATATATAATGTTTTCTTGACCATAATACCTACTGCACTGGCAATATCTGTATGTAACATTGCAAAATATATTTTTTTTTTATTTAGGATAGGAGACACTTTAAATTTAAAAGCGTGGTTTGTTAGTGTGTGGTTAGCAAGGTTAGTTAGTTCATTTCTTGGGGTCGTTGGTGTTTTTATTATTAAGTGTTACAAATTAGGTCTGAGCTTGAAATATTCTTAGGAACTCCTCAGATAAATGCACTGGCTAATTTTATGTCCTTTCACGTTCCTCAAATGCATTGTAGAAGTCCTATTTGACTAGGGCCAATTAAGTATTCTAGGTATGGAAATTAGATTCTGAACATTCTTTTTCTAAGCAAATTTTTCTCTCTTCTTTCAGAACAACCCAATTTCCAGTATAAGCCAGTCTTCTCCAGCATCTCAAAACCAAATGAGACAAACTGGATTTTCAGGATTGTTCTCACGGTATAACCTAGTTTCCACAAAAGGCAATGGAAGATTTATCAATTGTTCTAATGGAAGATTAAATGGCAAACTTGACAAAAACATCTAACCAACTAATCAGCTTTGTGTCAATATTAACTCTGCCAAGTTGAGTTGTACTGGGGAGCCAACCTAAAACAGCAGGATACCTGATACTGCAATTACCATCCTGCCTGTCAAAAGCCCTTCTTTTTTTTACAGCAATGCCATGATTTTGTCACTTGAAACCTCTTTAATTTGCTGTAAGAAGTCATAGATGACGTTCAAACAGTTGGTGATGGAAACAGTTCTGTGTTTGCAATGGACCTCATAAATAAAAAATCCCTAGAACCATGAAAGACTAATTTTAGGATGTTTTAAATCTTATTGTTGCAGCATAAAGCATCTAATCTGGGCAGTTGTGCATGTAAACTTCTAGTCCATGGAGGCAGGTGGTAAACAATATGACTGACCTTATTGCCTTCTAGAGTAAAGTGAAAGGATCTGTGGGCAAGGATAGAGCAGTGGATGTCATTAGCATGGGTTTTAGCAAGGCTTTTGATTGTCTCTCGTAATGCTATTGTATGCAAATCAGGACTTATGACTGAGTAGAAAATCTAAGGGTAGAAAGATGACTGGAGGGTTAGACTGAGGGGCTGGCATTTAATCAGTCATACTCTACAGGAAGGCGAGTAACAAGTGATCATCACAGGGTCTAACTGGGTACCCCCTCCCCTCAATACTTTTGTCTGTGGCCTGGAGGAGGCAATTCTCATCCCTCAACGCCCAAAGTCCAGGAAAGGCGTCAGTAATTTGGAGACAGCACAGCAAGAGCAATCAAGATGCTCAGTGGGCTGGAGTACTTGTCCTCTGAGGAGAGATTGAGGGAGTTCAGCAGGAGAAGAGGCTTCTTTGGGGAGACTGAACAGCAGCCCACTCCTAGCTACTCGTGGTCATTGAGAAAGCAGAGCTGGCCCTCACAGTTGTGAACAATGAAAGGGTGAGAGACAGTGGGCATACTTGAAACATGAAATGTTCAGACTAGATGTAAATAGAAACAGTGGAATAGGTTGTGTGGCGAGGCTGTGCTGTCTCCATCCTTGGAGGCTTCCCAGGTCCAGCTGGGTAAAGCCCTGGGAAACAGTGAGTTGGACGAGAAATGTTCTGAGGACTCTTCCATCCTTGATCCTGTGATTTTAACTCTTCATAATAGCTAATTGCCCCATAGGGTGCCTAAACTGCTATGGAAAGAGCCTTTCCTGGGTTAAGATAACTGGTTTTTAAGGCGCCAATATTAAACAGGAATATCATCCTATGAGGGAATGTAAATGGTGTAACAAATGGAGTCATAATGCTAATCATAGCACTTAAATGACTCTTAAATGACAAGCCACTTTTTAAATCTCATACCTGTAGTAGTAACCAAGCCATTTTCTGTAAATTCCTGTCATAGGTATTTAGATATTTCCCTCCTTCACCCACACATTCACACACACACTAACCACAAAGCCTCATTCCAACCAGTTTCTGAGCTGTACTTATGCCAATTTTACTTATCTCAAAGAGCAGAAGGTTACTTTAAGTCCCTGTTTATGCTTGAGGATGTGTGATCCAGAAGGACAATGCTGTCCTGCTTTCTATATACACTGGACTTCATGTTTATCGTAGAGTCTTCCTTGAAAATTGTTCTCCTACATCTTATTATAATCAGATTAAATAGCTAAGAACCATGGTTCTGCTGGTCATGCTTTGTTCCAGCAGTGCCTATTTATCTAGTATGGCTATGCTTGCTTCCAAAGCAGTACTTTGGAACTACTACAGCAACAGCAAACTGCTACTACTACTACAACTACAGCAACTACTACTACTACAACAGCAAAGTCAATAGTAGTTTAAAGGTATGTAAATTTATCATCTGGAGTACAGATATGAGAGGGGAACTGATAGTCTGAAGGGTAAACTTGATAGCCTAGGATAAATTATACATGCCTAATTATTAGATGCTTAATTTCCTATCTCTATTAAAATGTAGGAGCAGACATGCAGTCTGCCTGATCTTTGCACTCTGAAATGAGTAGGGGGAGCCTGAAGAGCAGGAGATGTCTATGAACAATATAAAATTCTTTAAAGAAAATATATGGACGTTTTATTCATATGAATAGGAAACTATTGTATGTGTCTTAAGATTCTTATCTCCATTTAATTATTCATCAATTATAAAGTTAGTGAATTTAATTTGTAAATAATCAGTGAATCTTTCATTTACATGAATCTAGTTGCATACCTTAACAAATTTACACAGCTTTGAAGAACTCTGTCCTCTCTTGTTTTTAACCTCCCAGTCATGCCATCTGGTTCTGTGCAATGGCTGCTGAAATTGTTCCTTTCCTTTTTAAGGTGACCTTGGGTTGACTTCACATTTCACATAACTGATTAAACTTAGTGGCAATTATTTTCAGATATTTTAACATACTCTGAATCCTTTCTCATGTACTTGCCAGAAATCTAATTTTAAAACAAATTTGCTTTCACTATTTGCAAATAGTGAAAAACATTTTCACTATTTGCTTTAAGTGTATAATTATACTGGTACCACTGTGAAGACACCTTCAGTGTGTCCAAAATGGATATAAAGACCTGCCAGCAAATGTATTCAAGATGGTAATTTGGGCATCATCTTTCCAATGTTCAGGTGATGATGAAACAAGTGCAAGAACACATTCTTTAGAATTAGGCCTGTAGTAATACATATGTTCCAATAGATAAAAGTCTTGAGTATTCTAATGTGCAAAGAGCTATCCTGGTCATTTATTCTATGTGGAAATTTCTTTGAATATTTGCCATGTGATGAGACAATCCAAATTCAGCAGGGCTGTTGAATTACCGAATAAAATTCAAATGTCATTCAGGCATTTTGTTTAAATGATTTGATTTTGTATTGTCATTTATATTCAGAAGTTATTATAAATTAATTAAAAGACCATCTGAAACCCCTCAGGTAATTTTCAAACACAATAAGAATCTCCCTCATATGGATACTGCTGTCCCTGTCAGTCTGTGAAGATATTTTAATCACATACATTAATTTTTTTCCACTAAAATGGAAGGGGTAAATATATGATTGTGGTCTGTCCCTGCTGTCAGCAATGCATAAATCTACTGGAATAAGTAGGATGCACAGGGTGTAATTCAATGGCACAAATCCAGTATATTATTTCACTTGAAGTATAGCAGGCTATAACAAAGCAAAAAGCCATTCTGTGTAGGCTGTCGTGTAAGAAAGCCAAGATGCAGAAAGATTTATTTACCACCTTTGGCAATTAATATACATATGTGTTATGATAGCTCATGGAAGCAGTTGGCAACAGTACCCTCTAAAATAGCAGTTCAGCTGAGATGCTCAAGGATACAGGAAACCCACTGGTGACAAAGGATGTCTGTCTGAAAGCTGCCTCTTTCTCCACATTTCTCTGTTAGTCTTACTCCTTGAGTTGTCTGTTTTATGGTTTTGTGCAAGTGAGACATACATACTTCTCCTTTCTAGGCAATTTTGCTCTTAGATGCCCAATAGCTTTTGCTTATCATTTATGGGGAGGGTCTTTTACTGCTTTGCTGCTCATGCTGACCTCTCTGTATTAATAATGAGCCATTGAAACAGGTGAGTGAGCCTTAATTTCATTTTACCATTGTGGAGCCAAGGTTCTAACTGATCAACAGTGACTTTTTAAGATCTTACTGTCTTCCTATAGGTATTGGCCTACTGGTAGCTGATAAGAAAAGTGAAAGGGAACTGCCACTGTCCACAACCTATGGCACTCCCATAGAAGCCACATATTTCATTTTCAAAGGATATGCAGAACCACGGGGTGTCATGACCCAGAAGATAATATACATACACTCCTTCTACTAAGGCAGAAAAATTCTGGAGCAAATAAAAAGGGATGACCTTTTCTTAAAATATGTCACCAGAAATCAGGAGACCCCACTAATCACTTCAATTTGAAATTTTCCTTCTGGTACTATTCCATTTTCCATAAGTTTGTCCAGAAGAAGTAATTTTTTAGGAGTGGTTCTTCTAGAATGACAAAGGATAAGGAATCTCTAGCAGCTTGCAAAATGAGCTGGAAAGAAAGAAGATGTATTTTCATTAGAGCTGGTCTGTAGTTTGGGGGAAGATCTTCGTATCTTTGCAGAAAGTCATGGGGTTTTTATGTATTCCCAATAAATTATAATACTTCTTGTTGAATACTGTTTTCCTGCCATGGTTGTTGGAATGTATAATCTTGATAAGGGAGATAAAAGTAGAGTAAAAAATGACACAAACCCCTCAGTTTGTTAATATGCTTTGCAGTTGTGTATTCTTATCTTCAAAATATTTTTATTTAGGGCAGCAATCCCAATGTCTCCTGTTACCAACAGTAAAATGTAAATGATGGTGTTAGTGGGCTACTCTATAGAAGTGTCACTGCTGACTTGGGCTTTTTTATCTTCTTTTTTTCTGTTACTCTACTGAAACTGCAGAAGTTGAGTAGAGAATCGAGGAGAAGAGAAGAGAAGTGGGCTCACTTTCTGAAAGGTGATCACATCAACTAACACTATTTAGTGTTTGAAGGAAAAATGATTGCTGTTCAGGTTCCAGGCTTTCATATAATCTTTAAGATAGGCTTAAATATTTCTAAGGTCAAAGTATCACAGATAGCAAGTTATTTCAGGACACTTCCTGTGGCTGAATTCCATACTCACTCAAAATTGAAACTACTGTACTGTATATTGGATGTCAAAGTCACAACATTTTTGCTTCAATTACACTTTAACCACTGGCTTTTAAAAGTAAGAATGCAATTATCCAACACTGGCTTTGTAATCCATGTGTTTAAGATTCATGTTGGGAGGAGTGTGTTAAAGAGTCAAAAATAAAGCAAAATAAAACAAATATCCCATATCTAGATATCTACAAATTAAATCATTGACTAATAGGTTGTTTTGAAATATTTTCCTATTTAATGTTTAAAAATATGTTTCTCAAAATTCTGCATAATATTTGGTTTAGTGCCTGTCTCAACATCCACAGGAAATATTCTCATGGGAGTCTTATAGCCAGATTTGAGACCACAGGAATTTTTGACCAGTTAAATACAGTTGTAACCTCTGGAATATAAAGCTGTTTTATCTTTTACTAAAGATAAGGAAAGGACCTACAAGATGCAATCAATCCATCATAAATGGAAGAAAAACTCAAAATAAATCTCTGTTAACACACATGAGTACTTTAAATTGGGTCTGAACTGTCAGAATCTCAAGTTTCTATTTAAGTGTCACTTGGTTTTCCTGAAATAAACAGCAGATTGATCCTTTAAAAACACCAGCTAGAACTGCTACAATGAAGTACGAACACATGTGTGAAGAGCATTTCCATGTATGTCTGTCAAGCTTATAGCAAAATTGGCTGAGGAAGTCCAAATTCTACTGCTAATAAATATTCCCACTAGGTACCCTGGAGAGAGACAAAGAAAATGAACAAGGAACAGAGAAAACAATGTATGAAGAGAAAAGGAAAAAAGAGGCCACATAAGATCACAAAGTAAGAGGTAGATTTGAAAAGGGAAACAGAAAAGGGAGGGGAATGGAAGGATAATGAATACATGTTAGAAACAGGGAAGCTTTTGATAACACCATACCATGAGCTTGCATTCATTCTTTCTTTTTCCTCATAGGATATTTAAAGGTATGACCTATGGAATTGCAGATGAAAATACAGAAATGAATGACACATACAGCACAGCATACTTAAGCCCATAATCAATGATTATGACATCATTATGGGGCTCACAAGCAATTTAGAGGGATAGCAACCTGCAAACAGTGAAGAAATGAAGAAAAGAAAGTGCTCAAACGAGCAATTCAGTTAATTACATCTTGCAGAATTCAAATAGATAAGAACACTTTTATTTTTAAAACTCAAATACTTTTTTTATTATATACTCACAAAAAACAGCACTGGAAGAAGGCAATACTTCTGGGCTGAATCAATTCAAGTACAGTTTATACTTTTGGAGACCAGGGATGCTCCCATTATTAACAAAAGAAATTAATTTCTAAGACGCAGTTTAACATTCTCAGTTACTCAGAGGAACTGACAGCAAAATAAGGAGCTGGTAGAATACAAATCCTCTAAAGGAAAAGTTACTTTCATAGGTTAATGACATATCATTTACAATAAATTTCTTTTCTTGACTGTGAAACATAAACTTTAAGGGATTTAAAGATTTTAGAGGAGCTAAGATTTTAGTTAGAGCTAAGCCTTACTAGAGTTAATTAAAATAAATAAGTAGGCCTTGATGAAGTTAAGAGTTAGTAGTTAACTAATAATTGATTGCTTGTCAACACCATGTTTAGTTAGCTGGGTTTATAATGAAGAATATAGAAACTGACAAATAGCTTTTAGGAACATAAGACAATTGTGGGCCTCCTCTGTTCTGAAACCAATTGAAGACAGGGAATGGGAGTTCTACCAAGGTTCATTTGTCATATTTGCATTGAAAAGGTAGAAAGGTCAGAATGAGGAAGACTTCATTTACTTCCTCATTTTGGGACCCCTCCCCATGAAAGGGACCACCGACCCATTTCAAGGAATAAACTACGCATGCTTAATAGCTTTTGGAATGATTAGCATACGAAGCGAGGAATGGGATGTACCAAAATGATGAATATGTATTTGTATTTTGGGTATTCAATTCTTGTGTGGATAAAAGGACTCTGTAATCATTTGAAAGGTGCGGTGTGTATTTGGGAGCTATCCCGCACGCTGCCCGGCGCCGCAATGAACATACACGTTCTAACTTTAAACTGTTAGAGAGTTTTTGTCCGTCACAGTTGGATATTGGTGCTAGATCAATATCCATATTTCTTTAATAAATCAACTGTAGCTGAAAGTCAGAATGTGCTGAACTCTCCCAATACTCAAACTAAAAACATACTGTTTTACATTTTTTTCCCTAGCCTTGAAATTTCTCCATCACTTTACTCCTTTGGAGCTTATGCTCTAATGTGATATGCTGCAATATCTGCAGTAGTGAATTATAGTATCTATAGCAGTACTTAAAATACAGTCTCAGATTATAATCTTAAGTAAGCAAATATTGGGTCATCCTAAAAGTAATTTTTATTGCTCTTTCAGAATGAGATATTAAAACAAAAAATCGTAACAAAGATTTTTCATTCTTAAAATGTACTTTCTGGCAGGGAAAGGCTCCAACTGAAAAGAGTATATTTTTATATTTGGAACAATTTAAGTGTCTTCACTAAAATTTAGTGAGTGGGTTAATGACTCTCCATTTGAACCTCAATTTCATACAGTTCAGTTCTTGCATTTAGATAATTTTTCTCCTTAACAAATCAACAAATAATTTAGCTTCCTAAGGAATACAGTATCAGAGCAAAATTCAGTAGGCTTAAAATGAGATATGTTTGAAATTTCTGAATAATATTGGGAGTGTTTAAGCAATTATTTTGCAAAGCTTGTAGAATATCATGCTGCTAATGAAACCTTGCAGTTTCAGTGATATCACTTTGCCAGTACAAACCACTTTCTTATAATTTATGTTTTTTGGTTAACAAAAATGCACTTATATTGCTGAATTTTTTTCAGGTTGTGTGAATGCTTTTTTACTTTGCAGTAGTCATTTATGATTTTTATTCACAACACATCCTAAAGTAGACTGGGGACTAAAAAGAGACCTTTGTAGAGCTGTGAAAGAATTGTGCACCTGACTGTCCTTGCCTAGCTACCCTAAACCAACCCACAGCACAGGATCCTAGTTTAGTACCCTCCAGAGGTGTTGCAAGGTCTCCAGCCCTGTTCCTGAGCAATTATTTTCATTTCCTGGCTTGTCCTTGGCCTTGAATTGTTACCCATCTGATGCACTTAATATTGCCTGCTTTTACCCAGGGGACAGCAGGTATCAACCTGTGGCAGCACAATTCCCCCCTGGCTCTCAGGGAAGGCTTTAAACTGAATTAACTCCTACGTGGAGACAATGGTTGCCTGTGACCGAGTCACAAACCTTTACAATGGAAGAATGCTCAGAAGAGATGGCTGTGGATGATGTACTTGCAGTGCTTGGAGCAGAGGGTAGAAAGTGATAACAGCTATGGGAGAGGGAAGTGAAGCTGAGCAAGGGAATTGGACTGTGCGTTCTCAAGAGTTGCCTTCCCATCTAAAGGATTCAGTGATTCTGTACAAGAAGCTGTTCCAAGTTTACTGCAAAGCCAAAGAGAGAAATAAAACCAGAATTGACCAAGTTGCAAGAGGTTGAAGGTTGTTTACTTTAGCCTACAGTTTTGTACAAATCCTCACTCTCAGAATTGCACCTTTGATATAAATAATATATACTGATAAGTAGTGATTTAACTCTAATGGGAAAGTAAATTTAAGTCTAAAATTTGTGCCTCAATTCATGCGTTACAAGTGATAGGTATAACATTTTACATACTCAAAGCTTAATTTGCTGCTTTTCAAAGAGAAGCATTAATTTTGTGGTGCTTGAGATTACTTGATTAAATCCTGGAACCACTGAAGTCTTTGTAAGGTTAGCCACTGGCAGAGTTTTGCATAATTTACTCTCTGCAAGAGAGTAAATTATTTACTCTCTAAGAGTCATTGCAGATATCTCTTGGAATTCCTATAGTGTATCTGCAAATGTTGTAATGAATCGATTCCTCCCATTCCCATCAACTTTCAGGTTGTCTTATTAGTGTGTGCATCTTACCTGGCTGACAGTGTGCTTGCTGATCTACTCTTTCTTTCCCATAGCCTCAGAAAAGTTCGGGTCCAGGCTGTACAAACTCCTGTGTCATCTCTAAAGCACCATTAACACCACAGTATTGAGTAATTAACTGAATAACAGCCTACCCTGCAGGATACATCCAGGTTCTTCCTCATCAATGGCAACTCTGCCAGGTGCCCTCAACCACTAAGTAAAGCCAAGTGAACTGAAATCAAATGGGCACTGGAGACCCCACATAAAATTCTGCAATTCTGACCTAGGAAACAGAGGTGAGTCCCTAAACTCTGCAATCAAAAGAGTAAGTCTGTATTCCCAGCATGCTGCAGAGTATGCAGAAATGCTCAGAGAAGCACGCTTAGATGCATGCTTTGGACCTGTCCACATGGAACTGCTGTCCAGTTCTGGCCACAGCTCATGGTCTAAGCTACTCCTACACAATGAGACACTGAACAACTTGCAGTGACTGCAGTGGAGCCCACATTAGAAGTTAAATTCTATTCAAGATGACAACATGTGAGCAAGTGACAGGAAAAGTAGAAAACTAGGACAGTTTGGATTCACTCCTGGTAAGATGTGATATGCTTCACCTTTCACCACTGACCAGTCTAAAGAAGGAATTGTGACAGAGCTGACTTCCATCCAATGCAGTTTGAAAATGCCATGTCAGAGGGTAGGACAAGATGAGAAGCAGAGGAATATTCCATGTAAGCAAATATTCCATGTAAATAATATTCCATAAATAGGCAAACAAATGAATAACAATCCCCTCCACCAAAATAAAAATATTTAGAAATCTGTTTCTATTTAGAAGCTACTGCAAACCTGCTGTTTTCATCAAAAACTTTAACATTATGTCAGAAAATTGAATTCTGGCAGCAGAGCAGACCACAGAGTGTATCTCTGACTGCTGATGAGTTTTCAATATGCTTGTCTTGAATATTCCATACCTGAGACCATCAACTGTCTTGGTGTGGACAACTCAGGATAGTGGGATTTTTTTTTATTTTTTACTGTCTCCAGTTCATATATGTGAAGAATTAATTTGTGTTTCCAACTGAAATGTCTGTTCTGTTCTAAAAAATAGTGCTTATAAACCATAGATTGCAAGTGACTGACTGTAAATATGAACTTTCAACCAGACACGGAAGCTTTACCTATGTATAAAATAATAGAATCATAGAATATTTAAAGTTAGAAGGGATCCCCAAGTATTTCCAAAAACTTTCTGCTGAGCAGAGCAGTAACTTCAATTTCCTTCTGTTCAACTTCCACTGGCTGCTCTCTGTTCCTAGGCTGTATCTACATGCTGTAGTTGTTAACTGCTGCTGTCTCAGTCCCTACGGAAATGGAAATAAATGGAGATGATACTGAAAGGTTGCTAGGAAACAGTCAGATGATGGTGATGAGGAGGACAGTATCCTCTTATTCAGGATATTTCTCTACAGTTTGTCAGTATAGATGGCTTTTGACAATTTACCAATGATAGGTGCTGCTAAAGAATTCCATTTAAAAAAAAATCAGAAATGCTTTTCATACTGGCAGTTAGACAAATGCAAAATTTTTTTACAAGATTTGGATGCTTTTCTCAACTGTACATGGAACAACTCTTGAATTTTATTCTAACTCAGGCTGATCTAGAGTGCAGTAAATTATCTGACAAGTTGTATAGCACAGTTATTATACTTCATATATCTCTTTATAGCATACTCACAATGAATATTTGAGTGTTTTCCAGTAGTGCATTAAGCAATGTGACTAATGCTTGTTACATGTTTATTCTTTCATTCCTCTCCCCAGGGGAAGATGTGTCTACTGTGTAATGTTTTGTTATACAACATATAATGCTTGTCTGACTGTTTGTCTAAATGTTTATGTTGCAGAAGGAAAGGTTAAGAAAATCTAATTTACGTTTGGAAAGGAGGATGGCACTCAACTTGTTCTGGACCTTGCCTCCTGCATGAGTCGATTTCTCAATCTCAGACTGGCCCCAGCAAAAACACTGTTTGCTATTTAATAAGATTTACCGTCCTTGGAAAGGTTTCCCATTGCTGGTAGAACAAAATCATAAATCACTCCTTTCATTCTGGGACTTCAGTTTAGATACCCTGGCTCCTGGTCACAAAAAAACCCAGTGCAACTTTAGAATCCAATTCAGTAGCTGGTGAGACTGGAAATAACCCTCTGTAAACTACAGCAGTTGTTTGTCAGCTGGAAGAGTTTGAAATCCCCCACAGCTCACTAGGCTGCTACCACAAAGATTGTTTCTCTTGCCACATACTTTTGCTGTGACCTGCAAGTGTGACCAGGATTGACTTTTAGCAAAAGGGCCTTCTGATGGCCTGTGTTTTGGGAGAAATGCTTTCTTGTACAGGAAGCTTCCGAATAGGAAAAATACAAGGATTGGCAGCACACAGGCCCCAACAGGAAAATCAGATTGATGGTGAAAAAAAATAGGTGGAAAGGAAAAGAAGGGATTTGTCATCTGGTTTATTTTGATATTGCAGAAAGCTATTGAAAGAAATTCCTTTGCTAAGTTTTCAATATAATACAGAATTTTTTAATAATTAATGATATCTGTAGTGAGCTGCAAGCAAATGTGTAAAAGGGAAGTATAAAAGAGATATTGATTTCAGTTTTATCTTTATATTTTTTTTGTACTCTATAAATTGTAAAATTTCATCGTAAAATTCTTACTTCATGCTTTATGGCATTTTTATACTTAAGTTGTATTAGTGCCATTACTGTATATTTTATATTTCATAGCACATAATGTTTCTCATAGCAATAATAACATCTTTCCTGGTAACAGTCAGTATCATAAAGAGTCCTGAAGGTATGGCATAACTTCTGGAGATGAGCTTTACAGCAATCAGGACCATGTACCCAGGCTAAAACATCTGGAATGGCCATAAGGCTAAATATTTGCATATTAGTGAAACTGAAAACGAAAGGTTTCAGCAGATGTTAGCAAATTCAGTGAAAGACTACCTACATGCAGCAATGAGTGGATCAGTGTTTGTTAATACATATTGCTCTTGTCTTCTTTTTCAGATGGCAAATAGCTTCTCATGGTTTCTTTCTGTTTTTTTTTTTTTTTTTGTTTTTTGTTTTTTTTTCCTTTGCAACTTGCAATTATCTTTAAAACACAAAGGAGAAGGTAATGGATCAATCAGGTTTTTACAACTATTTTTCAGGAAAAGTTATGACTACCCTAAGAGATTAACATTTTTTTCTTCTCTGCTCTCCCTTTATATTTTAATAGATAGTTATTATAGTTTGTCAAAACTGTATCTGAAATACCTGCTTTTCTGAAAGAATATAAAAATAAACCTTTGTGTGTTATACTACACTACAGAAAAAAAGTGCTCTCTTTTTATGTCCTGTGTTTATAAAAATATAATCAATGAGATAGATATATAAAGGCAAACTAAGACTCCTTTGCACACCTTCTTGTACCACGAAATACATTTTTATATTGGCAAATGTTTTTCTCTAAGATTGAAGTTTTTCTCATCTCATCAGTAAGTTAGAAGTAAATCAAATTATGACAGTGAAGGACCTATCATTTCCCACAGTATAGCAGATGGGTCCCATGGTTTAATTAAATAATGTTGCTGTGGGCACTAAGATTGAACAGAGGTGTTGAAAACTTCAGTGCTACAGAATTTGCTGCCAAAGAGCAAATGCAGAAATGGCTACTTGGGAAAATATGTAAGAGGGATAGTCAAAAGTACTCTACCTTCAAAAATGTGTATATTGGGAATCTACTGGTCTCCTTACCTGGCTATCCTCTTCTCTGATCTTCCTTTATACTAAACTGCATTCTCAGCTGAATGAATGAAAACAAGTTTGTTTCAGTTTTCTCCTGTTTCTCAGCTGATTTATACCAGCTGTAAAAACATGAGTCTCAGAGGACTAATCCCACAAAAATCTATCTGCACTGGGGTGTGTTTTATAACAGGCACCTTCAAAATCTTCCTGTGATATCATCTTTTGTAATATCTATATAACATCTGACACCATCTAAACCTCACATGTTTATTTGTCTATCATCTTTGGGTTAGATTCTTTCATCAGGAAATTTGTTATCATATTTGTCCCAGTTTAAAAAGCAATTAATGATTTTTTTTTCCTGTTACTATCAGAAAATATTTCTATCTCAGGAAATAAAATTCTCCTTGGTAAGTTTTCATAAACAGAAATTTTCATTCCTCCCACTAAGTTAAAATTTATTCATTCAGAAAAATGATGTAAAAAGCCCTACTATGATGATCTTATCTTGATGAGTTTATCTTGTTTTTAGGAAAATTTAAGAGGCCTAGTAAAGATGAGAATAAGAGGGCTTGTGGTGATTTTTTACAAATATATCATAGTAAAAATGGGAGATGAAAGGTGACAGCCATTGGTAATTTAATCAATAAATTCCTCTAAGAAGCTATCGTATACTTAATTCAATAACAAAAAACTTTTCTGTTAATTGAGGTTCCAGGTTTCTTCTCAGTGCAGCTCAGAACTGGGCTTTAACTTTGGACCTGAGTCTTGACCTCATGCTACATAAAAGCCCTTGCAAGGACTCAGTCAATATTACTGATGATAACATATTTTGTTTT
This sequence comes from Vidua macroura, assembly GCF_024509145.1. Lineage (NCBI taxonomy): Eukaryota > Metazoa > Chordata > Aves > Passeriformes > Viduidae > Vidua > Vidua macroura. The sequence goes on from NC_071573.1 coordinate 76,120,282, forward strand.
TTTTCAATTAAGTTTATGAATAAAGAGTTGTCTTATCAGTCCTGTATGTCTTCCTTTCTCCTACATTAAAATGTTAATAATAAATCCTCCTATATTAAAATGAGATTCTGTCTTTCTAAAAGGCATCATAGATTTATATTATTTATTCAGAAAATTAAAATCTACGTCACAATCGAGTAACATAGAAGTATTTTTTAAATCACGTGGAAACCACATAGAATGCTACAGTATGCTACAAAAATTAAAACTCCCGTGAATCCTAGCAGAGTCCAGAATCCTAGAATGACAATAGCTGTGAAAAGTAGCAAAATAAAACAGCAGGCAATCTGTTATTTTTCTAAGTTATCCAGTTTTTACACAATTTAATGTCAATGCCAGTATTCATGCATACAATTACATTCACGATTGCATATGGAGACAGTGGATATAACTGAGATGTTAGTGGAACATGTACTCATCAACTGTTAATGTCTCAATTTAAAACTTGCACACAAACTGAGTGGGACAATCCCTGTCAAGAAATATAACAATGGGGACTAAATATGTAACTGCTGCTACCTGTAAAAAATAGTGATAAAGTTGGCCATCAGCACTGTCACCAATTTACTGCATCCCAATTTAGTATTTTTTCTGCAAATCTCCAATTGTATCTGTGGGCTTTGGTTTCAATAAGAAAAGGTGTGAACACAATTTTAGATTGCTGGCTAAGAGACAGATACATCTTTTGTGGGTTTGGCTTCACCAAAGAAATGCTTTTCCTTGTGAAATTCTACAGAAAGTGCTTTACCTGTGCAGCCCCGAAATGGAGCCAGAGCCTGCAGTCACTGTCTCAGAAATAGTGCTACCATCTTTCACCTTGTGAGGATGTTACTAGTCATCAGTGTTCTAGGATTCACTGTCACTTCTGGTTTGGGACTCAGCAGAGTTCAGTGACCTGCATAAACTGGAAATAGTATTGACAGAAATAGGAAGTCAATATGAAGACAATCTGGGAAGTTAGAAGAAATATGAAAGACCAGGGAAGATACAGATAAAAAGGACAGAGAAGAATTAATTAATTAATTAAATGGAGGGTTAGAATGGAAGGATATGGGATTCCATACAGTAAAAACAAAGTGCATCAGAATAGCATCAAAATAAAACTTAGCTGGTTTTGGAAGATGCTGGTGAGTTCAATGGAGACTAATGAAATATATTTTATGGATGAAAATAGAATAGTGAAGAAACTTCTGAGTATGTGAACCACTTAGGCTTGTTTTGTTCTATGGATGAAGGAAAATTATGGAAGGAAGTAACCCTGAACCTGTATTTTGAAAAAGAATAATGATATATTGTCTGTAAGCGGTCAAGTCTATCCTCAAAACCACTTTGTGTAGAAGACATGTCAGACAAAGCTCAATCTGAACTGCTCAAACCTAAATTTGAAACAACACAAGAGAAAACAGTGAATTATCTGCCAAGTATCATTCCATACATACATATTATTCCTGCTTTCTCATTATTAATTTTTGTGCAAAGGGCAAATGGATGAAATATGTATCATTTCTAGCAACCAGTTCTGGGTGTAGGGTCTTGTAAAAGCTGTGCAAAATCAAATGCATTGAAGGGTCGCTGATTAGGGCCTGGAAAGTTGGGAAGCAGAACAAGTATCAAGTTTCTAAATATTGCCATTAAATAGGAAATACATATGCAACTAGACCATCTAAATTTCTGTAGCAATTACAAGCAGTATTTGCATGCTTAGCTGGCTTTCCTCAAAGGCTTACCCACCTCTTTTTATGCTCCCAATTACACAGACAATTGCTATTATTAGGCAAGCAGTGCAGATGAATCTGTCAGAAAATTCATCTTGCAAAAGGAAGGAGAAAAAGATTGTTGGCAATGGTTAGGTTTTTTCATTCTGTCTCAAACAATAACTTCTCCAGGTTTTGAAGAGTACATATCCTTCCTTTTGTCACATATCTAACATGGAGTTCAGGTTCTTCTAAAACTGAAATGTTAAGTTATTAAAATACATGGAAGTTACCATGCTTGCTCCCTGTTCTTGCAGTAGCAAAACAGGATTTTTGGGAACATTCTGCTGGAGAAGGCACTGAAAGCTAAGTAATAAAGATGCCATTTTATGTCGTAGTTTTTGTTTATCTTTACACTGTAATAAAACAAGACTATAAATTATTAACATAAAAATATGTGCTAATCACCAGAAGTTTGGCAATGTAGAACAGAGATATTTATGAATGGGAATATATCTTATAATATTCTGTATAAGATGTGGTTGCTTTCATTTCAAGTGAATTGGAGATAACTTCTATAAAGCATGCAAAAAGAAAATTTCAGGGCACTTTGTAGTAGATATTTGCCTGTTAAACAGTTTTTTTTGTTTGTTTGTTTGTTTGTTTGTTTGTTTGTTTTTTGTTTGTTTTTTTTTTTGTCTGTTTACACGTTTTAGACTAACTATGTATTTTTGTTGGTTTATTTGAGGAGCTTCTATTCACAAAAAGATTATCTTCAGTGCCATCACATGGCATTTGGGGGACAACCAGGGTATCAGGTCCAACCACTATGTTGTGCCAGGGGAAACTTAGATTGGGTATCATAAAAAAATCAGTCATAGAGAGGGTTGTTATGCATTAGAACAGGCATAGTAGAGTCAGTCTCTGGAGGTATTTGAAAGAGATGCAAATTGGCATTTAGGGAGATGATTTAGTGTTGGACTTGGGAGTGCTGGGTTCGTGGCTGGACTTGATGATCCTAGAGGTTTTCCAACCTACACAATTCTATGATTCTATTGCATACAGCAGTGTTTCCATTTGCTCAAAGAAATGGTGCAATTGTAAATTGGGTCAAAGATGATGTATTCAGCTCACTGTACTTGGTAACCAAAAGAGTGTGCTGCCATACTGCTATAACAGACTAAAGCAGAACTCCACCATGTGTTAACTTGAAACTTATGAGCACTTGCAAAGCAATATTAAAAGTTAAAAAGTGGAAATAATTTGTGTTATTTTCATACTTTCTTCTTTGGAACACAGCAAACAAAGTGGAATTTCCCTGAGGGATGGTGGTGATTTCTTGGCCACTTCCAATCAAAATAAGTTTTTTATTCAATAGCAGTTGATAAGACAGATATCAGCTCTCTGGCTAATTTTCCCTGCTTATTGTTGTATTTATGCTAGTTTGACTTGTTCCATTTTTCATTGCCAACATCTTTTCAATCAATTTTTATGCTGTACATTCCTCTGTGCTTTGTTTCCTGCTGTATTGTGAACTTTGCAGTGAAAATACATTATAATATGAGAGATGGAGAAAGAAGCCAAAAGAAGCAGCCAAGGCAATAATACAAAAAAATCAATATTAAGCCAGCTGTTATGTTTGACTTCCTCATGTAGAAAGCCCTGGAGGAAGAAGTGAGAAGGCTTAGTTGGGAACAGTAAGTTTGGCATTCTTGGTATATGTGCCTTTCTGTGACATCCAAAATCTTTCCCCTTATCATTCCCTGCTAAATAACCCTTCAACACTCCAGTCTTATTCTTGCCGTAAAAAGCCCTAATCAGTAGCAGAGGCATCTCTGCCTTCCGGGCAACATAGATGCAAATTCCCATTTTGGTGCTGACCACCACTTGAAATGTGTTTTTTGTTGTTCTCAAATATAGCCAATACACAGGCTTTCAATATTTGGGAGCACACAGCTATGCCAGGCCTGCTCACGAAAAGGGAAAGAGAAAACATTTCTTAGAGCAAGATAAATGTTACCAGTCACTTGACAGTCACTTCTACCTATCGTAAGCACAAACCCCCGTCCCCAGGAGACATGCCTTACATTAATCATCCTACATTATGCAGCCATTGGGTACAAAGATGATGAAAGTTGTGCCCTTTGTAAGGTTGTTATTGACAAGTTTCACTGTGCCCCTGTGATGAACAGCTCTTATTTTTCTTTCCTCCCACACATGTTTCTAGGCACACAAAACAATATTTAGCCTTTGCAGTATGTCACAGATTCAACTATGATTCTCTGTTAATTAGACATTATCAGTATTTATTTATGCCTCTTTTTATTGGGTTTGAATATCTTTGCTTAAGTATGCCTTATGCAGCAATTATTGGTGTTCTCTTCAAACCACCTATAATTCAGTTTCTTTCCTTTCAGTGCTTATATAAAATACTATAAGCATCTTCTTTAGGTAAACAGAAAAATGTGCAAAATGTATCATTAGCTGGGATATAGAAAAATGAAATGTTCCTGCAGAGTAACTAGTTTTGATTATGCCTGCTTTTCCCCCGCATTTTTCAATCTATTTTTGGCTCTTTTCTCATAGGCACGAGGGATTTTACACTGTAATAGCTTTTTCGTTATCCTCAAAGGAAATAAAAGTGATAACAGACTTTCCTATTAAGCAAGCGGTGAAGTCAGTGTGCTGACAAGATGTTAATTTTTTTAAAGTTTCCTGATTTATTTTTTCTAACGCGACTTCATTGAAGATAATTTGCCTTGTAGTTTTAAACTCAGATGGCAATTGTGTTGTCATTTGTTTTCTCCATTTAAAATATTTGTAAATTCATCCATTGATATTTCAAACATTTATGCATTTTTCACATAGCATTATTATACACTTAGATTTTATTAATTTAAAAAGGATATGCTGTATTATTTCTTCAAAGTAATGCCAAATCATTCAATTTTGTCCTTAAATGTAGCTTTTTCTCATTTTGGACGAAAGCCAGTTTCCCACCCTTTGCTCTCTCCCTCACTGTCCCTGCCCTCTATTTCCAGTGGTCATGAAAAGACATTTTCTTTCTCGACTGCTTCAACATTGAGAGCTCCTCTCTTGTTAAAAAAGTCAAGCATTTCCTACTAAAACTTAAACTGACATTTTTATTATACTGCTGATTCTGCTGAGTGAGAAGACCTTAGACAAAGGGCGCTTTTATAAGGGAACTATTCACAGGAGGCTCTGCGCTTCTCAGGAATGGGAAAAGCTTTACCTAGTGACAACCAAGGGCAGCAAAACAGAACAAAACTGAATGCTCTAATAGCGCCTCAGATTTCCCAAGCTGAAAGACTGGTTGCAGGCTGCAGCATTGACCCTTTAAAGGTAGGAGATAATGAAGCTGAATATCAAACAATAAAAAGAGGGTGGGTCCAGAGAGATGATGTGGTATTTCCTCTGTTTTTAAGATCATGTCATTAAAAAAGATACAGAGCAAGGAAGACTGGAAATGTCATAACTGCAGAAGAGACATTATGCAGACTGTTCTGATAGTAAGAAGACCAGCAAGACTCAAATGAGGATGAAAAAATTTGTCCCTTTGCTAAAAATTTAAAAGTTAGAAATCACTATCTTGTTTAATTCAGTACCTAAAAGCAGCCCCCACCTTGAGCTAATCTGGCTGCTTACTTAGATTTAAAAGAAACAATTCTTCACCTGTCATATTTGGCTATAAATAAAGCTATTTTATTATTTATTAATTTTGGACACGTTCAGTCATACAGAGTTATGTGCTGTTGTAAGGAGCTCAAGGATAAAAGCCCATGGGGTCAAATACCATCCCTTGTTTGGACATTTCCCTCCGGTTCTGCTTTCTTCAGCCACTCTAAGATTTTCCTCATGCTCATGAGCAGGACACTAGAATTACAGCCTTCAGTATACCTGCTGCCTGAAGATGATAATCCCTAAACCATCAGATCATAAACAGATTTCTTGAAATATATTTGAAGAAAATATCAAATTTTCTGGAGCACTGAAAATTGTTGGGGCTCCTGAATTTGGAAGGTCTTTTGAAGCCCATGACTGGACTCCATACACTGCAGGTCCCTACAGGTTTGGTGTGGAATCTTTAGCTAATCACACTCTATGCATTCCAGGAGAACAGACTTCAATTTAAACTGGCAGTATATATATTATTATATATTATATATAGTCCTATTGCCTGACAGTGCCCACTTCCATGTTTTGTTAAAGATGAACAACCCACTTTTAGCATAAAACCAATTCAACTATTCCCTTTGAAAAAGAGAAATAAGGAATACATACAAAGAAAAGTAGCTAGCAAGCAATCATTTTTTAATATTTGAGATAAGTGTCCTCTCATTCATGTCTGGGGGGGGCAGGAAATGGGATTATCATGGAGGTTATGAGCCTGTTCTCAGAAGTGGAAAGGGCAAAGGGAAAGTGATTTTCTCTGTAGAACGAGGCAGCCTGGGTGATATAGCCATAAATGTCATGGATTTGGACATGACCACTTTTGCTGCCAGTCACACCAGTCTTATTTTTATTTTTATCAAAATCCAGCTCAGTCTTTTCAAGTACTTAATATGTGACTACCCTCATAAGGAGGCTTTGGATGGAATTTGGGAAATTGCACCTCGATAATTCAAAAATCAGGATGCATAAACCATGCTTTTTGCACCTGTCTTAATAAATCACTGGTCCCTTAGAATTTATATTAAAATCTTTTAATTTTTACAGATGTGCTTCCCTTTCTTGCTAATTTTAAAGGTAATTTCTATTTCTCTAACTGGAAATACATTCAGAAATAATTTGTGTAATGCAGACATTGTGTTTTCAACAATTTAACTGCAGTGGCTGTTGCAGTCCTCAACATTTCTTTTTCCTTCTCTGTCTTTGCTCAGCACAAAAGGGTTTTATTTTATTTTGCTGTCTTTAACTATTTCCTTTAAGACCCTTCTCTGGATGAATATTTTCATTTTGTTACATGCTGCTGTTATTTCTAGTCTTTAAAAAAAGCTTTATTCTCTACAACTTAGCACAACTTGGGAAGATCATTAAATAATCCACTCTGAATGATAGGTTCACCATAATTCCTTTCTAAAGATAAAAATCTTTAATCATAAAGAGAAAAATCCTCTTGGACATAAAGTTATCATTCATTAAAAAAGTTTCTCTCAATCTTGTTAAAAAACACACAAACTAACCCAAAACTTCATGAGGTTGGATTCACAAGGAAATGCTCCCTCCTTGAGGAAATGGCAACGCAGGCGTCTTCATAATCGTTCAACTACAGTGAAATTTGAGGAGTCCAGGGTTAACTACAGAGATCTGAAAAGCCACATCTTAAACTTATTTTCATTCACTACAAATTCTGTGCCTTGAAATAAAGCCAAGGTAACACATATTTACTCCCCCAAATCTCAGATAAAGAGTAACAAAGTGTTCATTGTTTTAAACATTTAATCTATTTATTCTTTTTCTGTATCAATCAATGGAGTTTAAATATCTTTAGGAGAACAGTCTGTGTGAACAGCAGAATAAGTTTCCTCCACTCCAAAGGAACTTGTTAAGAAACTGTGTTATTTTTTTTAAATGATGTTATTTGTATAGATAATAAAGTTTTAAATGGGGAATAAAAAAATAGATTCTTAATCATTAGCGCAATAATTTCACCCAGAAAGATGTCTCACATTTAGTATCACAGCAAGAGCTTTTTATACTGCCTCCAAAAATATATGCTGAAATGTGTTTAATTACTTTCTTAAATAAATAAAAATGATTGGTGCTGTAAAGAGATAGTAAGATTCAAAATCAGAATAAATTTGAAGTGCTGATAAAAAATAGATTATGCTGACCATACTGAAGCAATTTTGCAAAATTAGCGTTAAAGATCTAATGATATGCATGCAGTTTCACATTATTTAAAATAAATATATGTATAATCAGCATAATTCTGTTTCATTTAGCATCACTATGAATCTATATAAAGAAAACCTATTTTTTTAAAATCCAATTTACTCATCTTGACACATTTAAAAAAATTAAGCTCATTTCCAAGGACTGAAATTTACTGCTTTTACCAAGAACTGGCAAGTTCTGGAGAATGGACTGATAACACTACAGTGACCATAATAGACAGAAATAAAATTACATTGAATGCAACACTTGAGGTCTTTTAAACATCCTTTTAAAATAGTATGATAAATGCCAATGGTGGAATATTGTGATATGAGGTTTCCTTTTATTTGGGGGGAAAAAATACACTTCCTTAATTAGAAAAGAGTTTCAAAAACAATTTTATTCAGCAAGTGTGAACAGTGTGCGTTCAGGATTTCTCAGAGGACAGGTGTTACAGAACTCCTTTTATTTCCTTTGAAAGCAGGGTTGGTTCTGTGGTCTCTGTGAAGAAGATCTGTTTTTCCAGATCTTCCAAGATTATTTTGGAAGCCTTCCACAGTGTTGTGAAGGACTGCAAGGTTGTTTCCCTTTATCCTTGTGGTAAGTTCCCTGTGACAGTTGCCCAGCTGATGGGAGTTTGCAGACAAGCCTGGAGGGCACCCAGGGAGCTGTGCAGTGCAGCCCAGCATTTCCAACTTCACAGCAGCAGGGAGGAGCAAATCCTTAGAACACCACGGATTGTTTATCTCTCTAACATATCTGTGATGTTCTGACCTTGCACAAGGCAACTGGGTCACACAGAACAGTGTGAAGGTGTTCCCTGGAGGCCTGATACTTATCTAGGTGTTTGTGAGGCTCCCCAAATGGGAGACTTCTAATCTGAAACAACAGGAAGAGCACAAAGTGAAATAACGTTTTCTTTAATACTACATGCCAGTGTCTAGAGCAAAATTATGTTAACTGCAAACCTCAACTAGCAATTCAGATGATAAAACTTTCCAAAATACATATCCAAACTGAATATTCTCTGAAGTCTGTGTTCCAGTATTAGTCTTTTCAATCTCATCCAGTGACATAAGAACTGGTTCTTAAGGATGGTAACCCAATGCTCAAAATTCTTCAAGAACTTTCTCAGTCTTGTACCAAAAGTAATAGAGTGAAATCTATCTAGAAATCAATATTTGTCTGCATAGGACAAGAGGACTGTGATCCCTAAGTCATGTAGAGGATACACTGTTGGTCTACAAAGTAGTTATGTATCACATTCAAGGAATTGAATTGAGGGTTTCCATTTCCAAAATCCATTTGCAAAAAAGAAAAAAAAGACAAAAAGTCTGTGAACTACATCCCTTTTTAATAAGACTGCAAGAAAAAAAAAACCAAAAAACAAAATACAAACCAAAATCAAACACAGTATGGCCGAAAACCTAAAAGAAACCAAAAGTGTTCCTGAAAATTTTAGAAACAAAATGCTGTATTTCATATGGCCATTAAATGACTGATGTTATTCTTTAGAATACCATGATCTAAAATATAGTCTGGGATTAAAATTCAAAATGAAAATTATTATGTTTTGTGAGCATTACCATGGAAAATAACAAAATGTATTAATTTCTAAAATTATAAAGTAGACAATACATTTTATCTGTTACAGAACAGCGTTGATAATGCATGAAGAAAATCCAGATGCTTATGGAGTTAACAGTTCCTAAAACATAAATAATACATAAAGCTAAATTTCAGATACAATCTATTGTGATTAGTGATAAAAGAAATTACTTAGTTAACATGAAGCGTTAAGTGATAGAATTACTGCTGCCTTTTTTCTTTGGCAAAACTCAAACAAGAACCTCTCCTGTGAAAGTGGATAAGCATCAGATACAGAAGATATTAAACAATGCCTCCTCTGTCCATATGGAGGGCTCGGAATGAATGTTGGCAGCATGCAGCCAAGGACCTGAGTATTTTCCAAGGGAAAGTGATAGTCAGAGGAACAGTTTCCAAGAAGTGGCATGTGCTCATGGTGCAGCAGACCTTTAGCTCTTCGTACAACTGATTTAGCTCTCAAAACTGCAGTAGAAAAGTGTACACCCCTAGTATTCTGCCCTCCACCCAGCTATTTTTGTTACAGTCACACCTTTCTCCCACTGTTTTTTTGAGGTATAATTTCAATCTTTATTCACTCATGCTTATAAGAAAAATTTCTGCTAGAGAAAAATAAAAAACACATATGAAAATACTTGACCATCTTGGAACATACAGTACAGTAGGTGAGATGAATGAAGCAGTAATATATAAAGAGCAAGACCTAATGAGCAAGTAAAATATGCAGAAAATCAAAGGCTTAGTGTAGAGCATTATGTTTATCAGAAAAAGCAGCTGCTCTGGGAAACCTGCAGCTCACAGCATCAAATCATAATGAGTCATCATCACCAATTCCCCACGCCCTACCCCATAACCAAAAATCACAGACTAACCAAAGGTTCAAGCATAAGGCTTGTCTTCAGTTATGAAGCAAGATGAACAGTCCAGAGGACTATTACTTTGTGAAAGATTATAATCAGAGCATTAGATATTTCCATGCTGATTACTCACCCTGATTTAAATTCCTACTGGTGAGTAGGCACACTGATGTCAATAGTACTACCTGCTTAGGTATATGATCATCCAAGTATGGGAGATAAATTTGGATTAGGATTCACCAAGGTTAAGATAGTTCAAATTATATATCAAAAAGATAATTTCTTAACAGGTTGCCTATGAAAACTATTCTGTATAGAAGTGGACTGATTTTATTCCTACTGTCCTTTTTATTACAAGAAGACTTCTATAAGCTGAAAAATTGCCTTTATTTCTGCACAACTTCATGGTTCTGAAAAGGGTCAAGAAAAATAAAATTATTAAAAATGTGTCAAATTACATAAAGAGCATATGTAAAGTAGAAAAAAAATCCATCTCATTTTTGAAACACAGTTTTATCCAACTTCAGTGGACTCACTCAAACTCTCAGGCTCCACCTGAATTACCCCAGTAGCATAGATTTTTTTTTTTTTTGTAGACCTGAAAAAAGAGCTCAAAAATGGTAGCTCAAAAGATACTATGAGGTGTGCTCTAAAATTATGTGAATCAAAAATAAAGACACATGAATGCTTTTAAAATACTCTTTACTTTTTTGTTTTGGATCCATTTGTTTGGGTTTTTTTTCTTATGAGATGCCTTTTGAAGATATTGTCTACATTCATGATATCTAGAAAGTAAGGATTCAGAAGAACATCATCTTTCATCATCCTCTGGTTACAGATACGATTACCTTGATTAACTTCTACCTGCCCTCATCCTGTCACCTGAAAATTATAATTTCTCTGATCCAGAAGTTAAATTTCTCACATTAGTACATGCTCATAATTTGTTTTGTCATTGAGGCTAAAATATCTAGTGTAACCTGAATACTTTTAATAGTATCTGTTTGGTAACAGAACTGAGAAGACAATAATATGCTTAGCAGCTGGAAAGGATTTTGCATAAAAAGTGTACTATTACTGTGTGTATATTTCGAGCTTTCTCTCTTTTTTATTTTTTTTCCTGTCTAATGGCATTTGAGGTTTTCATGCAGTGCGATAATTTTCTAAGTTGGAGTATTAAAAGAAAAAAAATCATAGCATATCACAGAATAATGAGATCAGGTATCATCAACCCTCTCATGTGCCCATAAGTGGTAGGAAAACTATGCAGCGAATTTTTAGGAGGAGAGTCAATGCAAAGATATTGCTGCTATTAAACCAGTTTTAGTTTCGTTATTTTGTGTGCCTTGTTACTTTTAAATCAAAAGTCCAATAAGAAACCAATGTGTATGTGAAAGAATTAAAGCCAACTTTCTGCTCCAAGAAGACAGAGCTGGATCTCAAACCTGCTGTCTCCATGCTTTCCTCCTGGAGCAGAGGCAGCTTAGGGAAGGAGAACAAGTTCAAATGCTCATGGTGTCCTGACAGTTCTTAGGGAGGGGCACCAGCAATTCCCTCAGAGCAGGACAGCTCCCTGCTCATCTCTCCTGAGAACAACAGTCATAAATTTAGCTGAGCCCTGCTTTTATTGGTTTAGGATCTCCTTACACACAGATTGTCATTTCCCAACCTAGAAGTACTTTTAGGTGAAACAACACAGTTATACTTGTGACAAAGAGTAGTAAACCAAAACAGAGACCAGTCTATTCCAATGTAAAGACATTTTTCTTAGCAAACACAGATTTGATTTTATCCAGTCAAAATACTTCCTATTGCAAAACCCTATGAAACACTAATACTACAGGGTCTAACTTAAATGAAATCTATTCAGCTGGTAAAATGATAAAAACTGTACAAAAAGCCAAACTTGCTTCTCAGGCTTTCAGAAAAATTGCAGTTTTATCCTCCATAGTCTTGCAGTGCTAAAAGAAGTATTGATATATCATGAAAAGCTTCAGAAAATCTTATTTGGAAGGGCACTGTGAGCATTTATTGCACAATTTAGGTGGTCTATCCTTTTGGTTTAGGAGTAATTAATGATATGCACTTGTTTACTAGCATTCAGCTTTAATTTATTAACAAAAAATAACGAAAGGACATTTTTATAATTTAGTTAAGGTTAATTACTCCTCCAGAACTAAATATCATGATGTTCTCACTTTTTTCCTGCTTAACATGTTCTTTAATATAGATGTGCATTCATGTGGAAATTGGAGGGTGAAGGAATGATTGCATTGCTTCTCAGGAGAGCATGTACTCTGTAGCAGCAAGTGGCTTGCATGAGATGTCTCTAAGATGTCTCTGAAGGTTTGTGATGATCTGTCCAAAACAGAGTTAGAAACTGAAAGAACGTGGTAATCTGGAAGCAACTTGATAAATATGTGGACTTTTCTAGTCTGCTTGCTATTAAAAAATTTCATATGAATTTTTGCATTCTGCCAATGAATTAGGCTGGTTTCAGCAGTGTTTCTTTACACAGTGTGCAGTGCTGCATGAACACAGCTGTGCTGCTCCACAATGGCTTCTGTGCTGGCAGCTCAAATATCTGTGTGCCACTGGAAACTGAACGCCTCGTAGAAGTATAATTTATAATCTTAAATAATTTTATATATAATTTTCATATTTTAAAAATCAGTCTCCTTGGTAATTATTCTCTATGGTACTCACTGAAGCCCCTCTGTAATGCTATGTATTGCCCTCTTGGGATGGCTTTCTCTCTCCTAACTACAGAACTCTTGAAGGTTAGCTGACTTCTTGGTGGCTAAAGTTACCTGGGGGAAAAACCACTCATGAGTGCATTTCGAACCTCTCCAGGCTGACAACTTTGGGTCAGTTATGTTACAAGTAAGTTCATGACCCTGAGTGATAGAATATTGCTAAAAAAGATGGGAAGATACAGAAGATGAGAAAGAAAGGTGCAGATTGCTAACAACAAAAAGGAAAAAAAAGTATGGGGATTAAAATACTTAAACCTAAAATTTAGGTGGCTTTACATGGAAGGTTAGGCTGTCTTTCAAATTAATTAAATACTTAACTGTCAGAGGCACACATCTATCTTAACTCACTGACTTTAAAGAAAAACTCAGGGATTTTGAAATGCAAATATTTAAAGTTGGCTTTCTCACACATATTAATGTGCACTCAATCCATAGCTGAGGATTTGACTCTAGAAGGAAACAGTGATGATTCTGGCATATCTGTGCTTCAGAAAGAAAAGATAGACTTTGCAGAACTCACAGAGAGACATAAACCCAAGAATAATTTGAAAGATTAATATATTGTGGAATAGATATATTCTAGTCACTGCACTGTAAGTCCAGGAGTAATGCAAGTCATAATTGATCTATCCAAGAATTGCAGGTTACTCATCCAAAAGGAATTACACGCGTAACAATGAAGCTACACATTATAATCAGAAAAAATAACATTTTCCAACCTGTTAAAACTTAGATAGATACTTTTTTTTTGCATGAAATCATATTGCTTTAGGTTAGAGGAAATAGCAAAAGGTTAATAGATGAAGGCAGCATACTGCCTGCCTACCACCAACAGATTGCAGATATTTTTGCAAAAATTGACAAAATAAATATTTGGGAAATTCCAAGGCTCTTGTGAACTTAGTCCTGCTTCAGAAAGGTTGCCTTCTAAACAGGGAATAATAAATGTCAAGGGTTTGGTTTTTTCCATTTTCCATATCAGGGAAGACTTACCACAAACATTAGAGTTTTCTCTGGAATTATATCTATGATTTGAAAATTCCTCAAGGAGCATTAGGAACTATGAATGCCTAGCTGAACTTGAATATATTATATTTTTAAGGACATCAGCAAATCAGTTTTAATGCTACAGAAAGCTATGTAAAATAAAAATGCAAAAGCTATATTAGACTAAGTTGAACTATCAAGTTAATCCTGAGATGATTTCTGGGACACAGGACCCATGAAGACTTAAAAGTCTTTAATAGGAAGAGCAACTGCTAAAGGACTGGTTAAGTAAAGATCTTTCTGAGTAAATAGTCTGTCAAAATGGCCTATTTATGGGAAGTGATATGAAGTTTCACCTGAAGCTTAGTTCCCTGAACTAAAACATTTTTCTACTCCTTTGAACATTAACTTATTTTATGTTTTTGCCACTTGAATATCTTCTGACAATAAATGGAGACAAATTGTTGAAGTAATAATGGAAAGCTATGCTATCATTCACTACACTGTATCTCCTACTTGAAAGGAGAGAGATCTTTAGGTCCCCAAACTGGATACTAAGATCTTGCTCTAAAATGTTAAAATCATGAAATGTTTCCATTATTAGTACCTTCCTGTATTTCTAAGTGTTGCTTTTTAATGCCCTAAAATGGACTACCAACTCTATCAAAGGATTCAGTTGCCACTTTGCTCAATGCCAAGTTGAGCATTCAGATATCACCAACATTTTCCAGCCTCCAGACAACTGCAGCACAGTCCAAGTTCATGGTGCTCATGCACCAGCTCCCTCAAGCCCTGACCCTGCCAAGGTTCTTGGACCCCAAACCTGTTTTCAAGAGGTAGCAGTCTCATAGTCTCACCTTTTCTGAGAACACACATAGCAGAGCAGATGCCACATGAATGGGAGGAAAAGAAAAGCCAAAAGAAAAAAAAAGAAAAAAAGAAAAAAAAAAGATAGAAGCAAGACTTTCTGAAACTGCAGAAAATTAAATTCCCTCTCGGGAAACTGACAAGCCCACTTTATCTGATCTACAGAGAGTATAAGAATTAAGATTTTCTGCCTCCCAGGAGGTTCCTATTAACCAAAAAGTATTTATTATTTGACAAGACAACTTTTTAATTTCCCCCTCTTAGAACGACTTGGTTTGCTTTTAAATATTTATTCAGCCAAATAGCAAGCAATTCACTCCACAGACCAATGTTAGTCTGCTGTTCTGTGAAGAAAGGGGGTCAGGTTTAAGTTCCTGCTCCATTAGCTATTTAATCAATTATCCAAATTGGCAAGGTTTCAAGAGGAGAAAGTCACTAACTTCATCCTAAAATAACCATTCAGTGAGTAGCTAGGGCACACTTCTGACCTGAAAGTGCCTATGAGTGAATTTTTTTCTCAACTCAGGAGTGTGTTTATGTGTTTAAAAGGTCATCCACCTCAGTGGTAAGTGCTCTAATTACTGGATATTTGGGCATCAATTAGCAGCATGTTCTAGTAATTTTGGAGAAAAGGCAGATTGGTCTTATATATTTATTTTCAGGGTACAATAGAGACCTCCCCAGTGCTGAAAGGAGATACCTTAAAAGTGTAGGTTTTATGTATATTACTGTCCCACCATATTTTCTTGAAGTTATTATTCCTTCTGCTCAATGATTTCTCTGCTTGCCCCTCTTAGCCATCTATCTCCTGTGCTTTGTGCAGGAAGCCTAACTCAGGGTAGAGAAAATCTTTATAAACAAAGTACCTGTCAGTTCAACATTGCAATGTTTGATGGCTGCATTCAAAGAAGTGTTAGGGAGCTGAAAGCAGACCAATCCACGACATCACTTTTGGTGTCTTGTCCCCATGTTGGATGAAGCATCCATATTTTAGTGTTTATGAGGTGTATGGGCATCCCTTAGAAGGTAAGCAGTACACACTGGGTAGCGGGAAACCCAGAGAGCTGGGTAATGTCATGGCACTGCAAAGGAACTTTGATACAGAGGAGAGTCTTAATCACAAAGTCTGTCTTAAATTTTACCCAGACAGAAGTTAAGCACCTGTAATAAGATTAAAAAGAGACGCATCTATCTGTTCAGGCTTCAGATTTTGTTAGCAAAGTAAACTTATTTTTAGAAACTGGAGGGAGGGGAAAATGAAATGGAATCAAGCTTTCTTTTAAAATCAAAGGATAAGAGATGTGCTGGTGTTCTCCTAATGATATTGTGATTAGATTTGCTAGCCAAAATATTGACAGTCTGAGTTCAATTTTGCTGATTCCCTGCTGTAGCTGTGACACTGCAACCTACTACTCCCAGAGACTGTACTGAGATAAAACGTTGGCCACACCTGCGGGAACCATGATCAGAATGAAGGAAATAAATATTTATTTGCTCACATAGTAGTGAGCAAATAAATGCCTAGTGAGTAGCCTAGTGCCTGACACAGCTGCCCAAAGAATGAGTAATTGATTGCAGTGCTTAGTCCATGAGCCAGAACAATGAAATATTTACAGTTCTCAGACTTGTTCACTTTTCAAAAGACTTAGGGCTCTTCTGGAGACAGGAACAAATAAAAATTTCAAGGCTAAGAACTGAGCTAGGATTGTGCAATTTCAGGACAAGGTGGTGGAGTTTGTTGTTGGGAACCTAGGAGACTGCCACTTGACTGGGAGACACAGTGTTGGCTTGCAGTGAATCCCCATTGCCATACACTGGTTAGGTTTGGAAGCAGCCATGGTGGGCATGGATCAGATTTCTCTTGAAGCAAAGTAAACTGGAAGCTCTGCTTAAAGTCTGTACCAAATGTACTGTAACCTGCAGTGGGGACAAAAGGATCTGAACTAATTAGTCCTTCGAATAGCCTCAAACTACTATCAGAGCAATAGCATTTTATCCAAGACAGCAAACTAGATCTAGTCTGTGGTAAAACATATTGATCATGCTTAAATCTAAGGACCTCCACACTGATGCTTGGATCTATTGCTCTGCTCCTATTGTGCTGAATTGGTTGTTAATACAGGCAAAAACATCCAAGTCACATTTTCTGCTGCCAAAAAACCTCTACAGAACTGTAAGTCTCTGTGTGGATTTTGCTCTCATTCATCACAGATAATTGTTAGTGAAAACTTCAAATTTCCCCCATTTTTTTTCTCTAGGGCAAATAAAATAACTTTTCAATAATTAAGTAAGAAGGAATAATTGGGGAAATGATACAAAGGACAAGATGGAAATTAAGAACTGAAATAAAGCAAATATGAGGAACAACATGCAGGAAGAAAGTTTCACAAAAGTTAAGAAAATGTTAACTAATGACTAAGAGGGAACAAACGAGAAAGGAAAACAGGTGGTAATGAATCAGGAGGAAAATGTTATATTGAGGCAATTGTTTGTAGAAAGCTTAAAAAAAAAAATATATATATATATATAGTTTTTTGTACATTCAAATGTATACATATCAGTAGATAGCTATCTAGACTGATCAGAGACTATCTTCCCAAGTCTATACCAGCATTTATTCATTGCTGGTGAAATAGCCTATGATTGTCACACATTACCTCCCCTTCATGGCATCAAAATTGCTGCCCATATTTTGGGGAAAATCTGGGCTAAACTAGTTTTGTACTCTACGAGGTGGCACGGCTGGAGCTGGGGATTGGGAACTTAGAGCTTTGGCTTCCATTTGTAGCTGTGCTTCTCTGACCTCCAGGGAGGGATAATTCTGGAGTTATTTTTTTCTGCTTACCTGAAAACCAGAGATAATCCATAACCATTACATGGCATTAAGCACTTACAAGAACAGGGCACAAACATCAAAATTACTTATTCTATACCAACCCTGTGAAAGGAACAAATATCTGCATAGTAATGTGAGCAAAAAGAATTACAAATTAGGCTAATCCAAAAAAGTTCAAGGAAAAAAAAAAAAAAACACTTCATAAATCCACCACAGCAGATTGCTCTATTGGGAAACAAAAAAAATCCAAAATTGCTGAGTTTCAGGGAGGAAGAATTTAACCAGTTAGGGTGCCTGAGGAGATCAGCTGCTGTTGCAGACCAGGAAGAACATAAATATATATTTGTGTGTATGTACGTATATATATAATTTTATATATATGCATATTCCTTTGTAAGTATGTATATATATGTGCATATGTATGTGTATTTATGTATACATACTAAAGAATTATATATATGCATATATATGTGTATACACACACATACACACACACATATATGTAGACTAATTATGTGGTTAAGACATAGTGATACTGTTCATCAGATTAAACTACTGCTGTTATATACCTTAACACAGAAAGCTGCAGGTTTTCCAGTAACTTCAAGTAGGACATAATTCCTGTAGATCTACAGCTGCATGAAATTTATCTGGGAAGAATGAAAGACAGCTGGGTATTTTTACACCAAAGAAAAAAAAAAAAACAAACCACCTTGGAACTGCACAAATTTCAAGAAAAAATTGTTTTGAAAGAGGTATATTTGTAAGGTTTCTCTTCTGAAATAACTTTCCACAGCAGTGTCTTTTTCAATTTTAAAGAAGTAACAAATTTGTTTGGTTTTATCATAATCAGTCTTTAAAATTTATCTACCACTAAGTTGACTTAAAGCAGAATTACTGACTAAAAAAAAGTTCCACTTCTTAAACATTCAATTTATGTTTTTGTTCTTTTGGAGAACAGGTTAAACTGTAAAATTTCCATTAATGAAATCATGTTTTCAAATGGTTGATCGCTTCATTGATAACATAACAGACTCTACTTCTGTCCTTTTATTGAATTGAGTTTATTCATTCATACTGTAGTTTATATGTGCACACACATAGCAGCCATCTTCCTATTTATTTCATTGATTGAATCAAATTAAATTATTTTCAAGCTCATGCTGGATTTTATCGACTGTATAAAAATTCTCAGCCTTGAGCTTCATAGCAATGCTGTTGTGTTTCACTCCAGTGCAAGCAGTTTGGAGTTCCTTCCCATTGAATATTGGTACCACTTGCCATGCAAGGCTTAAACGTCTATTGTCCGGAAAGCTCTATAAACCAGACGTAATTTTTGTGTGTTTTTTTTTTTATTTTATTTTGGTTATGATTGCTTTAAAAATACAGATGCTCTCATCTATTTGTGCTTGCCTTCCCTAGGATGTCTGTGGAAAGAAGACTTTTAATCTCAATTGGGCCTTAAGGAAACATACTTGTAGCTATATGCATTTTAACTGCCAAAATATTTTAAATGTCATTTTAAAATTTCTCATAGCTTTCTCCCTAAATATTCTTTAGTTTGAATCCCAAATACTGTTAGTTTGTGGCAGGTGGGCATGCAGGCCAATGCTAGAGGTCCAGCAGGTCAGGAAGCTATGCACACAGTACTGAGGCTCAGCGAGGTCAAATAATTGGAAATTTTGTCTGTGTTCCCCAGGAAGCTCTGCTGGGGAGGCAGCTGGTCCTTCCTTTGCTCACCAGGCATGCTGCCCAGAAAGGGTGGCTGGTAAGCATCTGTAGGGAAGCCATGGAGACCATCCAAGCAGTGAAGCTCAATCCCTTCCCTGAGCTTCTTCTTTCCAACTCTAATACCAATCCTAATACTGAACGTAGGACATCAGCTGTCTCGGTGTAGCTGGTTGAGGTGAATGTTGCTTGTGGCAAACATTCTCACTGGAAAGTCTCTTAATTATTGCAAGTTCTGGAATTAGCAAGCTTGTTATGTTCCCAAAAAGCCATTTGTTGGATACTACTGCATTTTCTTTCTCCATTCATCTAAATGAGGTTGCTTAAAAACTCTTTTTTAAGTCTGGTAGTTGCAAGAAACTAATTACCATTTGTGTCAGAGCAATCTTACTTCATTATGCTTAAACATTGGCCTTTAAACCATGGATATTTAGAACTGCTGAACAACAGACTTAAGCAGCTAGTTTGTGAAAATCTTTTATTGTCAGTTTAAATAAATCATAAAATCAGTATAGGCTAGGTTGATAGCCTTGGCTGATAAATTTTATTCCAAGCATAACATATAGGCAATAATTTGATTGCTTTAAGTGTAGTTGGGTGTCCTCTCATTCCATTTAAATGCAATACTCAGCAGTAGTGGCTATAAAATATTTACCATTTCAAACTCTAAATTGCAAAACTTCATGTTTTTCTGTTTTTCAAGATAAATTAGTGGTCTTCTATTACTGACCCTCACTAATGCCAATTCTAATTTCAAAGCATGAACTATTTCCATTGAAAAATAATCTTGATGGAGAATTCCAGATCAATTTCTACCAAAAGTTCTATCCTCTCCCTCTAAGACAAGAATCTCACTGCTTTGCCAAAGACTCAGTTCTGATAAATTCAAAATACTTGCCACATGAGTAACTCGATGTACACAATCAGTTAATTTTTTGGAATACACACACTCTCTGTGCTCTGCATCTACACAAATAATTTTCAGATTGATGCCTTCATTCACCACAACCCTAATTTTAAGGAAGGTGTTTCTTTTCTAGTTTAAGCCATGGAAGAAACTTTGCTGAAATCCTATCTTGTCAGAATATGAGATCCATTCATTTTGTTTCCCCAAACTGAAATAACTTTGCTGGGTTTAATTTGAAAGAAAAAAAAGAAGATTTTAGAAATATTAAAATTGTCTCTGATATGCTTGTATGTGCTTTACAATATACATACAATACCTTTTATTCTATCCAAAATGTTTGTGTGAATAAACTGGTTTTTGAGGACTTCTAAATCTGTGTCTTTTATTTCAGAAGGAGAGATTTGAAATTTGAAATATCATGCTGATAAACAGAGAAAACTGGTTTTGTTGCTTTGTGAGCCTGCTTCACCCCATGGTGCCTGGCATGGTCTCCTTGCCACCTGTGTCCATCTGTCCTTGGTTAGTAACCTGCTCTGGGTACTGCTGCTGGAACCTGACTTCACAAGATGTGGTGACTCATTTGAAGAAAGTCTTTGAATATATAGGGAGTTAATACTGCTTAATTTTAAAAATAAAGGATCTTGATAAATACAAATTCCCTCCTCCGCCAATATTCCATATTTAAAAAAAGCCCAGACTCATTGCCTCAATGAGAAAAATAATTTTGAAGGAAGCATATGTTTTATGTCATTGTGACAAAGCTAACCTTCAAAGCTTGGACCTTATGGATCCCTGCCTCTCACCTCTGTTCTAACACTGGAATGGGAAAAGAGGCTTTCCTGCAATTTCAGCTCTTGCACATTTTCTCAGTTTGAAATTCCTGTAGTAGCTCTCCTGGATAAACTAAGAGGAAGAAGACATCTGTAGAAAAGACAGGAGATCTTTGAACAGATGGATTATTAATTAAATATTCATTTTCAGTGTTGGTGGCTTTCCTTAATTCAGTAGCATTATTTACATAGTAGGTTTGGACTGTAGCATAAAATGATTACAATAGTTTTAAGCTGATTTTTTCCCCAAAAGAGTACTAGGCTTAAATTAGACAAAATAAGCCATTTTACATAAAGATCCATGATAAATAAAATATGTTTTTTTATTTAGTCTACACTTTTTTTACATTTAAGTATTTATTTGATCTTTTAGTGGCAGATATGGGGGGAAAACCCAGAACTACAAACATTAGTATTAGAATGTTTCAATTTAGCCATGTATGGGAGTGTATGGTTAAATAATTTTCTACTGTCAGATCAAAAATGCAGCATTATTTGGTAAAGAAATACAAATCTGTGGGGCTGTTTGCTCACAGATTATATATGTATTCCAGAATCAAATATCTTGTATTTACAGTCTCTCTACAAAAAAAAAAAAAACAAAACAAAACAAAAAAAAAAAAACCACCAAACCAAACCAAAAATATCTGAGAAAGCACTTTTTAAAACAAAATAAAAATATTTGTGTGCTGTTAATTCATTTCTCTCTACCCCAGTTTCTGAAATACAAATAAGCATTTCCAATAAGCTATCTTTGGAGAACTAAATGTCTCATGGGACTGGTAATCACATTTTTGGAGCCTTTCACCTCTAGTTCACTGATTCAAATACAGCCAATATGCAGTAGTGATGGAAACTCATTGAGATTTGAAAGCTGGTTTGTGGCCTGTGAGAAATGAACAGGTATTTCACTCCATTTTTTAGAGGATCCTGAGCAGGCACTTGGCACTTCTGAAAGCACTGATACTGAGCTCCTTGCAGGATCCAGTCGGGTCCCCATGGAGTCACAACCAGGGCTGAGGTTATCAACTAAAATCCCATTCCAGACAAATTTCCTCAGTACATTGATCACTTGGAGCAAATTGGTCCTTAGCCACCTGGAAGATCTCAGTGGGCAAATGTTTTCTCCATGTCAAGAAGCCAGTGAAACCAGACTGAACCACACTGTTCTGTTGCTTCCTGTGCTCCACAAAGGCTGGGTGAAAACAGTTCCATTTTCCATTTCTGGTAATCTTTCAATTGTCTTAGTTATACTTAATTTGTACTTTCAATTGTCATTAGTTATACTTAATTTGGGGAGAAAAACAGCAGAAAAATGTTTAGTTCTGCAGAAAGAAATGACAATATTTTTTGAGGGTGACTTTGTCTCTTTCTTTAGACAGAGGTTCATCGATAGTTATGAACAGCTAATAAAATATCCTTTATTGAGATAATACATACCATATTCTAGAAAATTTGTCTGACAATATTTTTTTTTCTCATCATCCACAAATTATCTCAATTCTGTTTCCCAGTGAAGGTTTTACATTGTCTCTTAAATGATTGCATCTCCTTTATGCTCAGGACTTATCTTCACAAAACTTGCATATGTTTTTATGAAAATAAAGTAGGTTTTTTTCTGAACATTTAATATCTTGTATTAGGAGTTTCCTCAGAGGGAAGAAAGAAAAATCTATCTTCATTAACTACGAAATATAATGTGGGGAAATTAAAACATTTGGATGTCATGTCAGCTATATACATTGTCTTCTATGATGTCACATTTGATTTTCTTTTTTTATGACTTTGACAGCATCATATTAAAAATTTGATTGCACTATGACAGTACAGGCTTTGAATTATTCAGCTTATAAGTGCAGTCTTGCAGGAAGACTGTTTTGTATTTCTTGCCATTTCTGAAAAACTGGCATTTAGAAAAATGTAAAAGGAAAGGGAAAATGCTTACAAATAACTAATTAATTACTTGAACTTGGCAAAAGTAACATCATTTTAATAGAATATCACACAAATTAAAACCAGATTAAATATAATGTGCCACATTTTTTTTTTTTAAGTTACTTGAAATATTATTCTCAGGTTGACATTTTGGCCCTGAGAAATAGATAGCAACCTCCAATTCATTTTCAGTAAAGTCAGGACTTCCTTCCAACTGAAGAAAGCCCATACATTTCTAATCTGATTTCAGTAACTATCAGTCTGAATTCTTGTGGTACTTAGTTGAATTACCCATCTCTTCTCTTACCATACACTCATGGTATTAATGTTTACTGAAGTCAATGGGGCTTTTTCCATTGGACTCCCATAAGGGAGTAAAACAGTTACCATTGGAGTCTCTTGGGCAATTTTTGCAACTCTTTCAGGGTTTATACTGTGCTTTTCCCATGATGTCTTGTTTTTGCCAGATTTCTTTTTTTGTTCCATTTTACTACTGTCTAGTGTTAAATAAGTGCAATCTGTTGGATCATTTGTATCAAATAACTTTATTTGTAACCCTTTTCAGAGTGTCCAAATTTATCTTTTCTTCATTACGACTTAAGGTTATTTTTAAATCTCTAAGGATATTTTTAATCACTAAAGATAGAAACATCTACCCTCCATCTTGATTAAATTAATCTAGTCCTTTCGTATTAGAACCTTAAAGCAAATGATGCCATTTTAAGAAATGTGTTATTCCTACTGCCTAATATGAAATTTTAGTGGCATCAGATATGAAAATATCATACAAAGTCAAACCTTTTTCCAGTAAACATGACTATTATTTGGTCACAATAAAGCTGCCTCTAGCAAAACATGTATTATTCTTTCTCACAAGAATTATCTCAGCTGAGCTGTCTGGGCAGGTAAGAACTGTAGGCCTGACTACTTCTTAGGAGGGTAAAGTGTGGAATATTCTATACGAGATACAAAATAAACCCTTCCAGCTATGATAATGGGGAAAATACAAATGATCTTTTCATGTCCCCATTCCTCAAAAATGGATAGCAGGGTTGTCTTTGATTCTGCTCACAGCAGTGCCTGGGGAGAATATCATAGTGATTTAGCTGGGATGAGAATCATGACGAAAGTTATACGACAAAATAGGCTTGCATTCCCTCAGAAATACTTGATGTTTATTCAAGAGTTCCGTCTGTCATTAAATATATGTATTTTGCTGTTCTTCATCGCTCTTCCAGCATCTCTAAATTCCAACTTGAAGATAAGAGTACCTGTTTTCATTATAAGCAGTGAAAATTATTTCTGGATCAGTTACACTACATTATTTTAGTTCACTTATTTAACCTGAATCTAGCCTGTTTCTAGACATGAATCACCCTGGGACAGCATTTTTTCAAACTTAAATCAACATTTACATGTTTGTGTTGCTTTCCTACTGATAAGCCAAACATTTCAAAATGTACAATTGGAAACAAGATATCACAATTCAATAACATTTCATTCTGCAATATCAATATCAGTTTTCAAATATTCTGATGGAAATAAAAATGCAGGAGCTGCCAGGACAAAAATCCTCTGTCCTTGTCATTTACTGCTCAATCTCAACCCAAGCAAACTCTGGTCGAAGACAACAAATGGTATCTACAAAAGTGCAGAGTAAAAATGTCAAAGTAGTACAGCCCGCTACCAATTTTATGAATTTTAACATCCATCCTCCTCAATGGTTTCAGGGTTTAAACACTGTGTCCAAAAAACTGACTAAACTGAAATCAGAATAAGAGTGTTTCCCTTAGAACTATATGTGTTTTGGCTGAGAATAGGCTGACCATTAAAAGTGATAGAGAAACTTATTTCCATAATAACCTTTAAATCTTATTGTTTCAGACTGCCACCAGCTGTGGCAGGTAAGATGTGCTGAAACCATTCAGATGAGTCTCATAGAGATTCCTCTCTGCATTACAAGGAGAAAACTATCATCCTGTGACTTGTACAGAAAAACAAAATCTACAGAATTACAAGATTTTGCAAATGATGTGCTTTACTTGTATGCAAGAGCAGTTGAATCCATTTATCCAGTGTAAGACAGGACTAAAGAGATTCTCTGCAAGTAAGAAACAACACTATGAAAAAGTGTCAGTGAAACACACGAAAAAGCCCAAGCCACAATCAAGCTAAAATTCCAAGAAAATTTAGCAAAAAGCAGGAATTAGGTGTGGGGGGAAAGACATTTTGCTCCAGCCTCTCCAGTCATTAGCTTTATCACAGCACCAGCTTCTGGAGAAGGGAGTGAAGATTGAGTGTGAATCTTGTATTTGTACTTGTCTATTTGGCAAAGAGGCGCGAGGATGCTTTATTTATCTTTTTTTGTCCTTTTTTTTTTTTTTTTTTTTTTTTTTTTAATTTTTCTTTTTAATTAAGGCAGTTTCCAGGTCTTTAACATTAACCTGTGCCAGAGATAAAAAAAAAAAATAAAAGAAGCGGGGACCGTTGCTGCCATAACAACCCTTCGACAGGGAACTACTGGGATACAGATAGTTACTATACTAGTGTACCACCAGCCGTGTGCATCATGACACATAAAAACCAGAAATCCCTTTTCAGAGACAGATCCCGTCGTTTGCACTCGCGGCTCTGGGCAGCGAAAGAAGAGCGAGCAGAGACTTCTAGCCCCCCCCAGCCCCCCGTCACTTTATTTATTTAATTATGCCGGTGGAGGGAGTGTTAGAAAAGTCCATTGAGCGCTGAGCCCTGCCCGAAGCTGCCTCCGGGCCCCGCGGGAAGGGCCGCGCTTGGCGTCACCCGGCGGCTCCGGGAGGGGGACCGGGACCCTCCGCCACCTCCCTCTGGGGCGACTCCGGGGAAGCCGCCAATTCTGCTGAGCTGGGTCTTCCCTCCCCACCTCCAAAGGGTCCTTTGCAAAAGTTAAGGCGCTGCCCCCTCTCCGAGCCGCCCCGGGCGCCCGGGGGTGCGGGCTCGGGGGGCTCGGGAGGCTCGGGGGTCTCGCGGCCCCGGCTGGGGAGCGGCGCTGCCGGGGTGTCCGCGTACGCCTGTGGGAGATCCCCGTGGGAACGGGCAGCGGTGCCCGGGAGGGGCAGCAGGGCGGGAGCCTCGTTGCTCACATCCCAGCGGAGCCGCGGGGACATCCCCGCTGCCCCGCGGACCTTCCGCAGGGCCGAGGGGGCGCGGGCCGGGACCCTCCGTTCCCCCGGGGCGGGGGCGGGGGGGGGGGGGAGCGCGGAACCTCCCAGCGGCCCCCCCGCTCCCCCGGCACTCATCCCCGGGGCCACCCCGGCTCGGGAGGCGCGGGAGCGGGAATGGGGGGGATGCAGGGCAGGTGCTTTTCGGGGCGAGGGCGCAGGGCCCGGTCACTCACCCGTCCGAGGCGGGGGCTGCGGATGGCGCGGCGGCGGCGCTGCCCCCGGTGCGCGGGGGGCTGCGGGGCAGGAGCAGCAGCGGGCGCGGGAGCAGGGGCGAGCGGCGGGGCCCAGGCTGCTCCTGGGCGCGCTCTCGCTGCCCATCCCCGGCGCTGCCGCCGTCGCCGCCGCCGGAGGAGGATGCGAGGGAGAGTCAGCCCCGGGCGCGGGCACGCGCAGCGGCGGAGCGGGGAGGGGGGGGACCGGGAGAGGCGCGGGGGCGCGCAGCGCAGGGGGAGAAGCTGGGAAGCTCGGGCGCTCGCTCTGGCAGCCCCCTGTCCTTCGGCGCTTCCATCCCTCCGTCCCTCAGCCTTTATTTTCTCATTTTTCTACCCCTCCTCTCTCCATTCCTCATCCCTGCATCCTCCCATCCATCCGTCCTTCACCCCTCCATCGCTCCACCCGTCACCCCTCATCCCTCATCCATCCGTCCATCCCGCCATTCTTCAGCCCCGCCGCTTCCCCGGCCGCGGAGCCGCCGTCCCCCCGCGGTGCCCTCCCCGCGCTCTCCGCCGCAGGGTGTCCCCGGAGCTCCCCGGGGCCACGGCAGGTGGGATGCTGCCCCCGCGGGGCACTCACCCGACTCCCCCTTCCCTTTTCCCCCCGCGTCCGAGCGTCCTGGGAAGGGCGACCTGCTCCTCTGAAGGACAGGAGGTCCCCAGACTTGCTCCCTCACTCCCGCCACAACCCCTAAAGAAAAGGCGCTGCTAGAGCTTTCCTATCCTGCTCTCCTTTCTTCTGCTCTGTTGGTTTTTTGGTTTTGTTTTTTTTTGTTTTTTTTTTTTTTTTTCCCACACGGCAGGAGGAAAAAACCGGTTCTTCTGTGGTAGGGAAAAAGGGGGTAAACAAGAGGAAAACATAGAAAGCAATAATCATTGACTGAATGAGAAACAAACCATACACTAGATTAGTTCTTAAAAGCAGTCTTTCAAGCCTGCTCTTGAAACCTAAAGGATTTCTTGGATGTTTATTTAGGATCAAGAATAATACTGATCATTAAAAATAAAAGAAAAAACAGTTCAAAGTACAATGTGTAAAGATGAGACCTATGAATCAAGTGAGTCAAAAAAAAAACAAGCACACCAAAAGCTGGCTATCAACTCTATCCTTGTCCTGAACCCTCCCTGCATTATATAATGTTGATAAACTGCTGCAAGTACATTTTGGGGAAAAGATGCTGCAATGATGAGAACACACTGTTTTTTATTAGAGCACATTAGTATCCTTACCTGACAAGTAGTTGCTTCAGAGGTTCATTTGCACGTTTCTCATCAACCCTCCAAGTAAACAATTTACTCGATGTTCAGTGCAGACATATGATTCCCTGGTGTCACTGTCGCTGTCCTAGACGTTTCTGAATGGCTTGTGGATTAACTTACTGTGCTCTTCTGCTCTGCCTTGTACCAGGAGCTGTGCAGGTATCAACAGCTCCCACTTGTGAAGCCAGGAAAGAAAGAGATTGGGTAGATTTCCACGTAGCTCCACAAACTGCTGATTTGCTGTAAGGGCTAGAGTCACTTAAAGAGTAGGTCTGGTCTTCTAGCAGGTTAATTCAGAAAGAGAGGCCTGACCCAAAATTCACTGTAGACAATACAAATATTTCTATAACCATGGTGGGAATTGGTTTAAACCCCCATGAGCTTGCTGTTGGCATGAAGGTATTTTTGAGTGCAGCTATTCTAGTGAGAACTCCCTGGGTACAAGAAAAATTACTCCCAGGGAACAGGAAAAGGTACTAGAATACGCATCTTTTCATAGGATTATTGAGAGAAAGTCAGGGACCTGTCTCTGTTTCCCTGCAGCTGTTGGCAAAAAATATGTACTAGAAGGCAGGTTACAGCCCCTGGCTAGAGGATGTCTTGTGTTGCTGTAGGCTCAACCAAGCTACCAAACACAAAAATGAAAGGGAAGGGAAAGTACAGGTCCGGCTTGGGCATCACTAAAGTCAGTAGGAGAAGAACTTAATGTTTCATTTTGAGCCACTGCAGCCTGCGAAGAAACTCAACAAATTAATCTTTCAGTGTTTTTTTTCTTCTCTGGTCTCAGTCCTGGGATTAGATCTAAGCACCATTCTAACTTGCAGATTTGTACTATTTTGCCTGTGTTTGCCCGTCCCCACCCCCCCTCCCCTTGCCTTCTGCAGCAGAGGATCTAGGCTATTAAGAGAAATGGAAGTAGTCAGAGAAGGTAAATAGGGCAGCGGGAAAGATTTGGGCTCTGTATAGATAATGACATCATCTTATCTAGCCTGAGAGGCAAAGAAAAAGGGCTTATATTCTTTAATATAGTTAAGATAGGAGTTTAGTATATTTCATGTAGTTTTTAATATAGTTAATTTTTTTCTTGTTTCTCACTTGCTCTCTAGTTGCTGATAAATGACTTCAGTAGTGACAATACAATAGTAGTCTGG
Source organism: Vidua macroura (assembly GCF_024509145.1). NCBI lineage: Eukaryota > Metazoa > Chordata > Aves > Passeriformes > Viduidae > Vidua > Vidua macroura. The sequence goes on from NC_071573.1 coordinate 76,149,044, forward strand.
TAGTTAGAGTAATTCCTGAGAAATGAGAAACTGAGTGTAAACATTTTTTTCACTGAGATTCAGAATAGGAAATGAACCGTTGAGGTCCTGTCTTTCGTCAGATGAATGGCTTTAGCTCTCCTATCTTTGATTACAAATTTAGCTTGCATTAAAGCAAGCTTGTTTATGCCCGCAGATTTTTTTTTTTTTCACCAAAATTATTTTGTTGACAATTGGTCAGTTCTTCAGGAAATTACAGGGCTACTTCAGATTTTTGCATGCTCTTTATATATTTCTGCAAGGATTTGTGTTTATGTACAGTGACTTAGATGTCTTTAAATTATAGCAGAATTTAGCTTATGAAGAATACAAATATTAACCTTTACATTTCAAAGTCATTGTAGTGAACTGGTTTATTCTAGATATGAGGTTTCATCTCTTGTATAAAATCTTTGTAATTGCAGTAAATATTTTTTTTTCTCATTGAAGATAAAATGTAAGCCCTTTGTGATTATACTGTTGCTATATAAATTGCCTTTGCAAACGCTGGCTGCTGAGCTTGCCACCTTAGACTGGAAATTCAGCTTATGTTGTCTTCTGTCTGAAGGTTCCAAAATATTTTCTGAGAGCACAGTAATAGGTTTTATCCACATAATGGAAAATGTGGATATTAATAGATATTTTAAAAGTAAAAAAGCATGATACTGTCAGCGTCAAAAGAAGCAGAAAAATATTACAAAAATAAAACAAAATAAACAATTCCATTCTCAATCAGTTTCCCAACTGCAAAAGTAGATATATATCAAAATCATGGAAAAAAAGAAAAATATTTATTTTGTATCTAACATGATCTGAATATTTATATGAGATGATTTTAAAGAAGAAATATTTAAGAGCTTACTGAAATTCTTACATGCTGTACATAAATGTGTGCTCTTCACTGGTGTTGTTTCCATAAAGTTAATCCCATCAGTGTTTGCAAGGATAGGACTCTTTTTGCCCACATTTATTTTAAAGGACCCAGAACCCATGCTTGTGGGAGTCCCGTGTGCATTTAACTATTTGTAATTGATTGTTGGCTTGGGGGTTAAGTGCATCATTTAAAAATCTATCATCCTTTGGCTTGCTGTTCCTGACATTCATTAGTTATAGCTTGCCTTAGACTTGGCCCTGTTTCTGTAGCTGGATTGCCTAATGCCAGTACCTGGAGCTATGCACTCAGCCTTAATGACCTTGATGAGCACAGGTTCTTGATGCAGTATGCAAAGTTGTGCACAAGGAGTAGGATTCTAGATTGGGACCACGACTGTGTTGTACAGTGAGAACTGAACCCAGGCTGAGGCTTTGGGTTTAAGTTTAACAAATAACACAAAATACTGTTAATATTTTAATCTGAGAAAGAACTGTATGCTTTCAGAACACTGATAGCTGAGTGGTTTAAGTCTCTCTTTTTAGGCACATTTATACTGTCTGTTAATGTCTTTATTTTAGAAAAAATAAAATAAATCACTTATTAAAATATTTTCTATATGGAAAGGTAGATAATAGGTTATATTACTGCTTTGTTTTATTCACAGAAAATTTTGTTTTCCCTATAAGTTTTTTCAAGGATAAACAAAGATAAAGTAATCTCTTGGGAAATAGGGTGCTTTGGGGTTTGGGTTTGGGTTTGGGCTTGGGTTTGGCATTTCTTTGTGTATTTGACCATTTTTGTTAAGTAAAGCTGTTTGCTAAGCAGCAGTTCCACATTATACAGGATAATCAGATTTAAAATTTAAAATTAAATGCCTCTGCACTATGACTCATAGGACTGATCCTGAAAAAGTGGTTTTGCTCTAACAGGCCAAGACAAAGCAAGGACTTCATGATTCCAGAATGGTCTGGGGTACTATTAAGACTTTCTGTCATGAATTTCTTAAAAAAATTGGTCCTCTTCTCTTACCAAACACAAAGAACTTTACAGGCAAGCTTATATCAGCTGGTGAAATAAGTGTGAGAGAAGAATTGAAATACAGTTACCCCTTTTCTGTTACAAGAACAACTTAGGAGAGGGAAGATAGAATCAGAAACCAAACATATGGTATACAACTGGTATAACTTTCATTCCATTTTAATCAAGTGCAAAAGGGACAAATAATTGAACTAAGGAACTTCAATATACTTACAGATTCTCATAATATGCAGTAAATCTTTACAGTTCTACTCTCCAAGGAGATTCTTGAGTAAATAATAATGACTTTGGCCTCTTGGATAAATGAAGATGGATGCACTGAGGAAAATCTAATTATAGATTTCTCCTGCCTCTTTCCTGCCTTGACTCTTATCTTGTGCACCAGTATTATATTGTTGATACTTCATATATATATATTTCAGTAGTGGTACACTAAATGGAAGCTTAATACAGGAAAAAGGGAGCACAAAAACTTCAACAGATTTGTTTCTACGTTAGTTCAGTGTTAAATCTGGTGGTTCTGGAAACAAAGAATCTACCAATTTCTTTGAAAATTACCCAGTGCTACCAAGTCAATACAACTACACTGCAAACTCTGTATGTTCTGTGTATCATCAACAGAATTGTTCATTAAGGGCCACATCTTCACTAGGAATGATTTAAAGTTATTCCTACAGTAATGTGCCATAGTAGTAACTCTTTCTAAATAAGGATGCAGCTTCTTTTGTGAAAGTTATGCATTGCATACTTTATTTGATCACCTCTGAATTAAACAAGCTAAGCAGCTGAACAAACTTAACAGCTAAAAGATCTGGTTTTTTGTGGGTTGTTTTGTTTAGCTTTTCTTTTTTAGATGTAAGTATGCCTCTGTCTAACAGGAGCTAACAGGAGCTTCTGTAAAACATTTTCATATCAGTGGATCACAGGGCTATGCCCACAGAAGTCTGCAATGTAGGCATAGCTGAATTTCAAGCTGGAACTGGCAGCAGAATATAGAAACTGTTATTGAGTGCATTACTGGAAGAAAATAAGGACCCAGCTGGTCTGGCCATTTTTACTGCTAACACTGAGGGGAATAGAAATACAGCCTTTTCATGTGAGAGCCCAGTCTGGTAGGGCAGAGCCTACTGTTAGAAAAATGGACATGTTTTCTACTTAAAACATGAAGTTAATTATGGAATGGTTTGGGCTGGAAGGGACCTTTCAGATCGGTTGCAACCCTCCCTGTGCTGGGCAGGGACATTTTCCACTAGAAAAGGCTGATATGTATATATGTGACCAAACAAACAGAGAGAAGTACAAGCATTTAACTCCACAGTAACTCATTTTACAGAGTCCTTGAAGGGACAAATTAAACTTTAAAAGTCTTCTTGCCCATGTGAGAGTTAATTCTCTATTCTCAGTGTTTTTCTTCAGTATCAGTTACAATTGTTAAGTTCAGTATCAGTTACAAATTGTTAAAGATTAATTATAGACCTGACTCTTCCTTTTGCACTGTTCTTTTAGATTTCTGGCTTCTCTGATTTGTCTGGAAGTACTTTAAGGTGCTTGGAATCACAACCCATCATTTGTTCTCACTTTCTACAGTATTTAGGACAATAGGATCTTGGCCCATCAGTATGGTTCCAGCTAGTAGCTAGGAATAGGAACAATGCATCAGCTCCAAATCCTGTAATCACATGGGCTAGACAGCTGGGATATATGGAAAGCCTCAGATTCCTTTGATGTTGGCAAAATATGCAATGGAGTGGGAAGCAGCGGTGAAAAGTTTGTGTACGTAGACAAGCCAAAGTTAGTAGCCCACGGAGGGATTTGAAAGGCTGCCTTTGTGCTGACCATAGGAGATGCAGGAGTTGTGGTGAAAAAGAACACTTGGAGCTAAGGAAACCTCCACCTCAAGTATACATAAGGCCAAAGGCTTTCATGAAGATAATGGTAAATTATCATTTAACTATTTCTTGCAAATTTACAGAGAAAGTAAGATAATATTTTGAATTATGTTGTTTGAAGTTAAGTACATAATATCACTTGTATATGTTATGAATCATTAGAGAAACAATAGGGAAAATAATCTGCTTGCATATAATTGATTGAAACTTTTAAGAAAGCACATTTGGAAAAGTTTCCACTTTTTTGCGTGTGTAAGATTGAAGAACAAGCTGGACAGCAATTAAATTTTTTTTCACCAAGATCTACTTCAATAAAATCCATACAGTAATTAATGTATTTTGAGCATTGACAAACTCCAGAACTTCATTTGTGCATTCAAAACGTGATCAGTCACACTGGATGTCAATATTCCAGCTTAATTCACTCTCCTGAGGAAACATGTTCCAAAAACCTAGGAGGTACTATTAACCTCAAACCTCAGGAGGAGTCAGAATATTAAAAAAAAAAAAAAAAGTATTAATTTGCAGAATTACTGTTGTGATAATCTAGGGATGTAAGAGAGGCAAGCTCTGTGGAGAAAGGAAATGTCTCTTTCAAAACTAACTGATAGATTTGGAAGAGAAGTGGTACTCCTATACCACCTCCTCTTTCCCTTTGTTCCCTTGCTGCAATCTCAATTATGACCACTCTTAATTGACTAATATATCCCCGAGGGAGTGTGCAATACAGAGTGATATTGGTCTCTGTCAAGGTTTCCTAATTATCTTTTAAGCTTCACTGAATTTTAGGAACATACAATTCAGATGTAAATTTATGGTTGATATAAAATAATACAATCTTTCAAAACTAGTGGCTCACCTTAATTACTTCTACATGCGTATAAATATATTTATGTTCATTCTGGGAGAGAAAAATACGTTATAAAATCTCTTATTATTTATATTACCCTTGATAAAGAATATAGTCTCTGGAACATCTAAAACCTTCATATATTTGGAAATAAAGTCATTGAAAACAAATGCAAGCAAATGTCATCAGAAGCAAAAAACAGGAATGTCATTATATATTCTTGAATGTAAACAATTTTCACACTATAGAGTAGTTTTCCTTCATCTTTGATCAGTTTTTTATTCAATTCATGATAGAACAGAAGTCTAGGACAGTATTTGAGTTTATACATATTAAGAAACAGCACAGATATATAATGTTAAAAAAGGATTCATAATAATTACCTGTAATTAATTTTTTTTTATTAAAAAAAAACCAAAAAAAAACCCACCAAAACAAATAAAAGGCACACAGGAAGGCCAAAAGATAAGTGCTCCATGCTGAGTTCAGTGAATGCATGCTGTACCTCCTGTGGTATGTGTCCATCTCTTGTTCATCATGAAAGGCAGCCTTGGGTTCCATGGACTTAGCCTGGATGTGTGCACACACAGGACAGAAAATATTCTCCCTCAGGAAGTTTTTTTTCCTTTTTGCTATCTAGCACCAAAATTTATTGTTTGCCTCCCATCCTTCAGAAAGTTATTCAATCTTGAATTAAAGACTCACTTATGATAAATTTTCCACTTACCTCGGCAAGCTGCAACAATAATCAATTGCTTCTTTTCCTAAAATGTCTTCTTTTCCTAAAATTTGTCTCTTCTTCCTAACTTTTACTTTTCTATGTTCAACTTATCCAGAATCTGAATCTTTTTATGATGTTGTCAGATTAAAGTGTCTCAAATATCTGAAGTCCTTTCCTCTGGGTTCTTATGAACTGTGATCAGGTTGCCTTTTAAACTTCTGTTTGATACACCTAAGTAGGTTCTGAATCAGGACAGAAAACCTGACAATAAGTCTCTCAAGGTGTTAAAGTCACTCTGGCTGAGAAAATTTTGTGACATTTGGAAGAATTTCTTAAGGATATCATACATTTGTTCATATTTTTTTTTGGTTGTACTTACAGGTTCTGAAGAAAATAGACAAAGAAGAAAAAGACATATTCTGTCCCTCAAAATTCTCTTCACAGGCTTGATTTTCCTGATTCCTTGATTTTAGCTCAAGCTATAGCTTGAGCTGTGTTTTTTCTCTATTATCCATTTTCCTGTGGAGTAAACCTGCCCATGATCAGGTGCTAAGATGTTTTGATAGCTTTCCCACTCTTTTTCTGAATGTTTCAAAGCCTTTAATTTGATGTTTTTTCCTGACAGCCCTGTCAAAAATATAAATTCAGGCTCCTAACTTTCACATACTTGAAGACAGAATTTTTTGAAATTTTTAAAGTGTAGGTAAGCAAATTAATTTGAGGATATCATTAGCCTAAGGATATGCTAACCCTGACTCATGGGTGTTAGGGATGTAATTTCTCATGTCTTCTGAGAAAATCCCTATAGGCATGATTTTTGATGCCTGAATATATTTTAAAATATCACCCTTGTAGCCTTAGTGTTTGTTAGAGAACTTTGTATATATACAACATTGGTCAAGCATATTTTGCTTTTAGATGTGAGTGCTCAGCACTGTTGTAAATCAGTCTCCATATGTCTTGGGTTGAATATTTACAAAAAAACTTTATTTTAAGTTATCTTTTACTCATTAACTCTTCCACCCCCCTCCCACCCCACCCAGTCACTGTATGCCATTGCTTTTCCTCTTTATTTGAATAGTCAGATTACTTGAACACTCAGCATCTCAAGTCTTTTGCCATAACAAGAGGGATGTTGATAGCTCAACCAAGTGTAAATTTGGGCCTACTATGGCTTTCCAAGAAATCCTACACTTAGGTCTTTCTTCCTTAGTTTGCAATTTCAAATTACTTCTAAAGTGAATTCTATATGGTGTATATTGTATATGCCAGACACTGCTTGTGCTCTTGGTGACTCCTGAAACCAGTTTTGTTGAGCTTTAGTGCTCAGAAGTGGATAACAGGCAGGCTGTGCAGAGCCCCAAAGCCTCTGTGCCTGGGCCACATTTCTGTGGCCACTCCTGCACTTGTATTGCCCTACACCACATTGTTTTTCTGGAACCATAGATGCTTTATTCTACTCAGACTAACTACCAGAATAGCTACCTCTAACCAATATCTATTATTTACAGGACATATATCAACACTATAACAGCAATAAGTGCTGTAGCAGGAAATTATGCAAAGCTAAAAAAGGCTAAAATAAATTAGGTGATGTCCACCTGGTCATTTAGGCAATTAGGCAATTGCAGTTTCAACTGCATAAACTGGAATAAACCTTTTCACTGGCAAAGCAAGAGCAGACAGGAAGAGTCAGAAAATTCCCATCCTGAGTCCTTGCAGTTATTAAAAACCTGTAACCTGTCCCTAGCCATGGGGATACTGCATGTACTTGACTACTATTTATCTCATTTGAGAATCTAAAATTAGCTTATGTGAATCTAATCTTTGGAGACCAGGCTACAACTAGGCTAGGATTAGGCTACTACCAATGGTGAGGAGCAAAATGTGTGTTCCTGAGCCTGACATACTAATCATGGTAAAGATTCAGAGCTCTTTGGGTTGTACCAATCATGAAATCAAATATAGTTGGTAATCTTAAAAGTGTAATGAGCTCTCCGACATTTTAATTTCTAATGTTGAATAATTTCCTATGAATTTGCAAGAACGAAACTCCTACTGCAGTCAGTAGCTGCAAGGTGGAATTTACATTTCACCAACTAGATTGGCTTTTTAATTTTTTTTTTTTTTTGCCTAAATTCATGACTCTAAGGAATGATTTGGTTAATTGGATAATGTTGGCCAAAGATTTGCTATAAATTATTAGATAAATGTAGGTTGGACCATGAGACCAAGAGAAGGAGGATCTTTGCTGGGCCACTTGCAGGAAGAAGTGTAAGCTATGCTGGTACATCTGTATGGTTTCCTGCTTGTTGGGGTGTGGGCAGTCTCTGGCTCCACTTTCCATGTCAACCACAGTATTTAAGAGTTTATAGTGACATCCACCAGCACTGCAACATTTTAGAAGAGGAAAAGTGAGCAACATGTGCAGTGTTCTGGTGTGTAACCCCTGCAAAGACTTGGATTTGGAGGATTGGCAACAGCAGTCTTCCCACTTGTAGCCTGCTCCAGGCTGCATGTGAAATATAGTAGTTTGCTTTTTTGATGTCGACCTTCCAGTGTGCTGAGGGTATTCCAGTATGTGAGAACCTCTGCATTTGGGGGATAAGGCTATGAGGATGCTGATAGAGACTTTTGATAGAGTAGTTTTGCTGGAGCCATAAACAGCCACGTGAAAACATGATCTGTGTCCTTGGACTAGCAGTGAAACCACTAAGCGACAGAGTAAAACCAAACTACATGGAATTAGATCTTAGGTTCAGATTAGTATCTCTTCTTAAAGTCACTGGCAGTTGCTCATTCATATCCAGAGGGAGAAAGTGGTCTTTAATAGTAATTAAATGACTCTTGTTTACTGTCATCTGTTGATTAGTGAAGTGAATTGATGCAACCTGCAGAAAACCACTCAGCAGGCACCACAAAGCACTGTGCAAAATGTCTCTGTATTTCAAATCTGGCAAGCCTGTAAAATCCCTGAGGATTGCACAATCCCTAGCAAACCTTTGAGCAGGGATCAAACAATTTCCAGCTGAGGGCACTGGACTGTACACCATCTTATACTGTAACAATATACAACATATGCAACATTTGCTGCTCTTGTGTAATGAATGGCTACTGCAGAAGGCACACAGGAACATTAAGTACATTTTATACATTTCACATGAACAGCAGAAGGATATCTTCTGTAAATTAATATTTTGGTATGCATGGAATAAAATATAAATACATATATATATATAGATATTATATATTATATAATATTATATAGAGATATGATATATGATATATGATATATTATATATTATATATTATATAAAACATGATTTAAAGGAGGCAGTGATTATTGAGAAATAAATATATCGTAAATCCTTATGGAGAGGTTGTCAATATATGTAGAGACTTGGTAGTCTGAGGACAACTATTCAGCAGGCATCTCTTAAATCTGTTCACAGCAGGAACTGGAGGCATAGCTTTGCAATTTCTTGGGGTTTTTTGAGGTTTGAAAATAACACTTGCTTCTCTTCATTTAACATATTTGAACAAAAAACATTCATATCACAAATGAAGCCTTAATGAAAATAGCTTAGGTTCCCGGCTGCTGATAGTTGAAGAATGCTTTCTGGCACATTTCAGAAATGCAAACTGGTGTTTTGGTCCAAGAAAGAAGGCAGTTATCCACATTCATTGAACATTGTCTGTTCTTTGTGAGCTTGCCTCTGGATCTTCTGCTCATTTTACTCTTTTCTGTTACCAATCAAATCCCTTTACTTGACAGAAGATCATCATTTTACCCCAGAACAATGATGCACTAAATGAAGGTTCACCTTAGAACTGCATTACTTCACAGTGGAACAATTAAGCTCTGCTTTACTCTGCTTAACAGCCAAATCAGGAGGCATTTTTATACAAAAATATCAACAGGTTAAATTTTCTTCAAGCTTGTCTAAAGTTTGACATTCCTTCCTTTGCATTTTCTACTAGCTGATCGGATATCCCTCTACTCAGGATACAGCCATAGAAAGGACTTTTTGCTCTGTTTGAAATTACCAGAGTTATACTCAATGATAGCATTTGAGCTACTGTTGTTAATAATGAGATGTCAACAGCCAAGGATGGTGATGGGGGAAGGGTGGAAGCATTGCTGATCAGGGAGACCAGAGATTAATTTGAGACTCAAACATTTGTAGCTCAAACCCTAAACCTCTCCATGGATCGGAAAAATCAAAGGTAAGTGGCTCTCTGGCTGGCATCAGTTAATTTTTCTTCTGTATTAAATTATTTGTGCTGGACTGAAGCAAGAGTGACAGAGGAGTTACTCAATAGGAGCTTCCTTCTATCCTACCTCAGAATATTGATGAGGGAGGTTGCACAGGGCAGCTGGGAATTTATCCTTACGCTTTGGTAACCGAGGGGTCAACAGTTTCTCAAGTGTAATTAGATTTTCTTAAGTCATCTCTAAGTTTTTGATACTCCATTCATTCTCAACTTATTGAAACAAATTCCAGGAGGGAGTCAAATGACCTTGGCAACTTTCTGTGACAGTTATTTTTGTTCCTTTGGACATGTAAACTCACATCACATTAGTGTGATAGACCAGATTCTCATCTGAAGCAATCTCTGGACTGTCTTTTTGTGACAGAGACCTATGTGCTGGATCTTCTGAGAGACACTGAAGTGCTAAGATAAAATTCACTCCATTATTATTTCAAATTCCGCTACTGTATGTATTGTGTATATTATGTTCACAATATGATTTTGATCCATTTAATGATAAGTTTTTGATTATCTTAGTATTTTCTTTTCTTATTTAATTTTGTGTGTCAGCAGAATAAAACTTCTTTTGGCAAAGTTATATACCATGTACTAAGGTGAAGGTTTTTTCCTTTCTTTTTTGTAGGATATAAATTGAATTTCAATATGTCACTTACCTTTACTACTTAGTTATTGACAAGTGGAATACTAGTCATAAAAGATTCACCTTATACTTATATATTTATACATTGTTTGGATCAGTATTTTAGAGCATGTTTTAGACATTGAGTTAGCTCAAAGCATGACTGAGATAGTGAAAGATATCTATTAGTTGCCATGGTTTTGGAATATGTCCAAAGTTATGTTATTATGAATCACTAGGAAAACCCTTTCAACCTCCAGAAATAACTTCATTTAAAATCTCAGTGATGTATAGAAGAATAAAGGAAATAAACAAAGAAATAAGTCTTGGGCTGATACCAGATTCATACAGCCTCTTGTGCAACTCAAAAATTTTATTAATTCAGAAAACTACTGTTCTTCTTGTTTCTTTACTTTCCAATTAGTAACAATGTGAACACTTTTTTTTTTTTTTTTTTTTTTTTTTTTGTGGTTTAAATATCTATATATTTTAATTGGAAAAAGACTTATTCAAGCTTATCAAAAGGATTTTTTTCCTGCTTAATGATGGTCTCTTGGGCCTGGACTCACACAAGGAATTTTTGTTCAATGCAGTAAGCGGCCTCTTTAGTTCTGCTTACCAGCATCCCCAGCCACAATTTAGGTAAGTACAATTTCCACACAATGATTAAATGACCAGAAAGGTAGCTCAAAACAGGATTCACAAAACTCGGTGTACAAAACTTCTAAGGTAATTTGGAGGAGCTGCTGAAGTGAAGAACTTGGCTTCAAGCCCTCTTTGTGAGACAAAGAAACCAAATCCAATCTGGATTGACACACTGTTTTGGACTCATTAATTCTTTCCCAGGTTTGTGTAAAGGGCTAAGCCACCCACAGAGCAGGCAGAAGTTTCAACCCCCGTTTGCCATCTCATCTTTGCTATCAAGCAAAGTTATCAAGCTATGATGTGAAATATTAATTTTAAATTCTGGTGATTGTGTCATTATTTCTGTAAGTTCTTTAAATATTTACTCCAAGCCAATGCTCAAGCTTATGGTCCACTAATTTAAGCCCAGTCTTTCTGGCTCAAGGTCAGTGCAAAGGGAATATATTGACTTCTGCGTGGTCAGGGGTGTCTTCTCCTTTGGGTTTATGCCATGTGGTTAGAGCATATGCTCTAGAGTAGAATGCCACAGCTAAGGAAGAGTGAAGATACTTCTGAGACACACTGTGGTTTAGGCACAAAAGAGACCCAGAACTGTTCACTGTGGCCAAGAATCAAGTAATTAAGTGCCATAGGGGTTTTGTTGACAAAAAGAAGGTCTTTATGTGATTATCATGAGGCAATTTCAAAATTAAGTGCCTGTAGAAGCAGTTGTTTGCCCAAAACATCTGTTCTGATTCCTGACTTTATTTTTTCCCCCAGAAATTCTCTTTTAAGGTCAGCATTTAAAAGGTGAGATAAACACTGTACCTGTAGCAGCTCAGTTCTGATGAGGGCCCAGAGCGCTGCAGGTACAAAGAGGAAATAATTGTGCTAGAAACAATTCCCAGACACATCCTTCCAGATGAAAGAAGTTAAAAGGAAAAGCTTTGCAAGTTACATGCAGAGAAATTATTCATGGGTCTAGTTATTGAAGAAGTAACATGTTCTCTCTTTACAATGCCCAGTTTGAGACGTTGGCTCACAGAACAAAAGGCTTTCTGCTGTGAGACGTGCCTTTTGGGAATATTCAGTCCTGCTAGCAGTGGACCAAATCTCCCTCATCTGAGGACAAATATGATTCTAACTTCTTATGGGAGTCGACCTCTTCTCAAAGACAACGAATAACAGGACAAGAGGAAATGGCCTCAAGCTGGACCAGGGGAGATTCAGGCTGGATGAGGAAGGAAGATGGATCAGTCAGGAAGATTTTCTTCCCTGAAAGGTTGATTAAGCATTGGAATGGGCAGCACAGAATTACTACCCTTGCAGGTGCTCAAGAGACAACTGGACGTGGCACTTAGTGTTGTGGTTTAGTTGCATGGTGGTGGTCAAAGGTTGGAAACCTTTCTGGTTTTATTTCTTGTCAAAAAAAAAAAAAATGGAAAAAATATTACAAGGAAAACAAAAGTTATTTAATATTAAGGACTTACTCTTTTTTTTTTTTTTTAATGTAATTATGAGAAACACTGGCCATACTTTCAGCCCGTACTGGCCTCAGTCTTTATCTATGAAAACTGAAAATAGAGTGACTTTTACCAGTGAAGACTCTGATCTGTCATGCTTCCTTTAAATCAGAATTCTGACTGTGGCAAATAATCAGAATTCTTACTGTAGAAAGTACAAATGACAGTCTTACTATAAAATGAGTGTATGCATAAACATACGTTCGTGTATCTGATAAATAGAAAACTGAAAATCTTTTAAGAACCAATTATTTCTAAACTAAACAGAATATGCTTCTAGCTCTTTTTCTGGCACAGGCATCTATCAAACAATAACAGGGCATCTGTTGAATAGACGTGCACATGCAATGCAAGCAGGATTAATTTTTATTTGTTGCTCATGAAAGATGTTGCCACAGTTTTAGATATTCAATTTTGTATAAACATTTAAGTGAATAAATGCATAAAGTACAGTTACAATGAATAAGTGCCAATAAAGACTGTGATTAAATACAAAGCAACGCAGCAGGAATTTCAATAGGTTGAAAATGTAGTCACATCTACTCAAGAGGGTGTTAACAGTATGCTTCAGACTCCCTGCTGTCGTTTTGAAGCAACAAGAATGCCTGTTGCCCAAACATTTCCCAAAGCAAATAACTTTAAATACTGACTTTCTTCCCGAGGGAATGTCAGATATTGACAATTATCATTAACATACAGCTCTACTAAAAGGCTTATTTGAATGATTTATTCATTATTGGTCTTCTACCAATTTGTAGGGGAAAAGTTTTCATGCATTAATAAAGAATGAGGGCATGTAGAAGGGACAGAAGTATGGCTTTACTAATACTTTGGGCATTACACTGGTTTTCATTATAGATTTATTGGGCTGGAGAGTGGAGACTGGTTCTAATCCTAAATTTATAGGAGACATTTCCATGTAAATTAATGTTGCAATACCATGTTCTTCAGAAAAACAAATCAGTTTTTTTAGATGCAAAATATGTAACAATCTATTTTTTGCCTCATAATTTTATTTTATTCTTCCAAAAATTATTCTATATACATTTTACTACTTTAAAATTCTTTGATGCATTACTTATCAGTTGACTTGTATTTAATAGTTAACAAAACATTCATAGCTGAATCTTAGCTATCCCCATCAAGTATCCTATCTCTCTCAGTCCAAGGGAAAAAACAGGCTGGACCATAGTAGAGGAATAGATAAGCCCTCTGAGCTCATACAGAAAAAGAGGCATTGGGTCTCTTTGTTGTGCTAATATACTACTAAATTCTAGGTGCCTTCTAGATGCCCTGAAGTCTAGATGCCCTCTTTGGCAATTACATGCTACCTTGATTTTAAGATGTTGGTCTTCCCTACTGCTGGGTTCTCAAAGAGAAAAGTCTGGTAAGTGTTGACAAATACTTGCTAAGATGCTAACACACCAGTAAGTGTAGCACAGCTAGCCAGTCCACAAGACCATCTACGCTGAGCAATCTGGGTGAGTGGCACCCACAGGGTTTTGTGTATTCGAAATTTGAACTTTTTCCTCAGGAAATTTTTTCTATATTCTCTTTGCTTCTACTTACATAACTTGATGGTCAAGTGTAAGGCTTTTTTGTGTTAAATGTTCTATGAACTCTTTCCCATCAATTGGGTCAATCACAGGATAACATATCTGCTCTTTGCAAGAATTATGGGATGTTTCTAGAGAAGTAATGACAGCTGATTGATTTTCTCCATGTCCTCTGTTCATTGTAAATGTGTATCTGTCACAGCATAACTCAGGAGTCTTCCCATCACAACCTTCCTAGGTAGTCAGTGTTTTAGTTAGTGCAGTTTTAAATCACTTCTAAAAGCAGATTAAAGGTTATTATTTGTTGACAGGAAAGGCAGTAGTACTGACGGGCAAAAGCTCCAGTTAACTTTTTAGTGGAGGAATCACCAAGTGTAAGCAGAACAGTAAAAATGTCAGGGTGAATTTGCTAAATGTTACATTTATCTCTCCAAAAAAGTGCAATTGAGAAATAAAAAAGTAGTCACAAAAGTAGTTTTACATCCTACCTCTGACCTTAAAAAGATCTACTAGAAAGTTCATTTGTTAAGTGTGCAAAGTGCAAAAGATTGTCTCCCTTCTCAAAAAATATCTCCCAAAACCCAAAGAAAACAATTTGAAAAACTGTTCTTGCTGACAGGAAAGTCACAACATTTCATACTGCTTTCAACCACCAAATCCTAGGGAACTTTGCAAATACAAATAAAATTCCTTTCCTTAATACCCATATCTCTAAGAAAGAATCATGATGTTATACTCAAAGGTTTGTACAACTTGCAGCAGTAGAACCTATAGATCATTTAATTATGACAGCATAAAAAGTTTAGTGTAGTTATTAAAATCAAAATATTTTTGAAACCTTAGCTGATCAGAGGATAAAACTTTTTCCTGTTAATAGACTAAATACTAGTGAAACATTTCCTAAAGTTAAGTTTCATCTTGATGTTATTTTGATTACTTAAGGAGGATTGGCGCATACCTTTTTGTTGTACTGCTGCACAAAGTTCTTTGGCATGAAAACATCTCTGTGTACATCTAATGCAAAACAGCAGAAGACCAGAGGAAAGGAAGTACAAACCCAGGTTCTGACCCCTCTGGCAAACATGGTTCTCAAGGAAATTCCTCACTACTATGCTCAGGACTGCAAATCTCCAGAGAAACTTACCTGTGCATTTATAAGTGGCAATATGAGAAGGATCTGTAGGTGGGATAAAACAGGACCTGTGAAGACCAGAGAGATGCTGGAGTAACTGTAGGTACAGCACTGTACATAGGAATTCCCTCCCTGACATTGTTGCATTTACTTTTAATGCTTCTGGAAGTTGACAATCTGTGCATGCCTGCTGGAATTTGTTTTGAAATAAAGCTCTGGAGACATTATTAAGTCAATAGTGAAGCTGAAAGGTCCCAGTAGTCCTGAAGCAGAGAGTCTTGTAAATCTTCAAAATGCACTTCAGTGATATCTCAATGCAACTGAAAGTCACCAGAAAAATATATAAACAAGTAAATAAATAAAAGTCATGTACCTGATTATCTCCCCTCGAGCTTTTAATCAAAATGCAAAAATTATTGATCCTCCCATTTGGACTTCACATGCATAGTATAGCAAAAATAACATACGGTGAAAACAACACAGGACTAAGATATTGCAAGGCCTGATAAATGAAAGTCAAAAATGTGGCACAACCTCAGCAAGACAGTGAAAAACTCAGATCAGAAAAGTAGGTGACGAACACTAGCAAAGCAGAACAGCATGTTTAAAGCTGTTGTGGGGGGTAAAAAGAGTGTTTCACTACAATCAAGTAAAAGTTAAAGAAAATTCAAGGTCGTGGAAACTGTATTTATCCTAACAGAATGAGCTATGAGGAGAAAACAGAAAGAAAATATGCAGTACATCTAGGTTGTTCACAGAGGACTCATCACTGTGCCTGTCTCCTCTATGTGTTTATTCCAAAACTGAGTATGAATTACTTCTAATAAGAGTAAAAGCCCAGAAGACCAATTTGACACAGCTCAATTAGTTTATTGATCAGAGCTATGAAACCACAGCCAATCAAACTCATAAAGTATGTTACCAACCTCTGCTGGGCTCTTCCAGTGGTTTGGTTGAAACAAGTGCATTTTTCTTGTGGTGACTTACATTAATAGCTTTGTTGTTATGAAGAAAACCTGCAGAAATAAATTATCATCCTTATGAGACTTATTAAAGAATGAAGTATTGATGGCAAATGTTGTACACAATTTAAAGATACATTGATATTTTATGATTTGTAATTTTTTTTGTAATTTGTACCCTACAAAGCCCTATTGCAAATGTTTTTTTTTTTTTTTTGTTGTGCTAGAGCTTGGGAATCATCAGAGTAATAGACAATTTACCATCAATAGCAGAAAGGTCATTATCAATCAATATTTAAAAACAGCTTAGCTAAAAAAAATGCTATTTGCTACTTGTAGAGGTGCAGGTTAGGCAATTTCCTGCAGGACAGGCAGATATTACAGAGTTTGTGTAATTTTTGCATGTTTTAATAATGAGTCATTTCCCTTTTCAACACTATTGGCAAGGTAATACATCTGATAATGATAAAAGTTTCCCAGTAATTTCTAGCCTATGAATCCTTTCTAGTTGCTGAAAATATCATCAAACTTTTGAAATATTTGTGTTCATGTTATATGTGGGCTGGTTTGTATGTTTCTTTATTTGGGAGAGTTTTAGCTGAAATAATCCAGACATTTTCAGGGGACAGGACTAATATTATTTTACACATTTTAAAAATCTTCCTAAAGGTAGCTATTAGGTCTCTGTTCTACAGAGCAAGAACTTGACATTTTGTCAGGTTGATTTCTGAGGTAAAAAAGAATGAGATTATTTTTTTGCTGATATTATGAAAATTTCTCAAGATTTGAATAAACTATGAAGCTTTCAAAGTATTATTAACTTGATTATGTATGACTTGATAAAACTCATTTTTTCTGTCCTCTGAAGATGCTGTTGCTTCTGCTTCATAGCTGTCTCCTGAACTATAGCGTCCTCCATGCCTCTCCAAATGTCCATCCTGGAGATTCAGATGTTTAGGAGGATATTCCTGACTACAAGAATATTCCTGTGTCTGTTGTTGCTCTTGCCCTTTCAGGGATGTTGTGGCTTCAGACTCTGCAGCTGAGTTCCCATGTTTCCAATCAGCTCCGACTAATGAGGAAAAATTCTAGAAAAGAGGTTTAACTGACTGGACACAGGGAAGGTAGGAAGGGATAGGATAGATTAATAAAAAGTGAAAGGAGGAGATTAGACAAGGAGCAAGAAAGAGAGAGATAGAAGAAACACTAGAGGGGAATAAAATAAGCTAAAGAGATGATGAGTTGAGAATAGTTCAAACCCATTCTCCTTCAGAAGTCGAGCAGTTCTTTAATCACACTGCTAGACATTCCCTTGCCACATAACAAACGCTGCCAAGCTGCCAGCTACATGGTTCTGTCCCTCTCTGCACAGTGACCCATACAGAAGAGAACAACTTTCTGCAGGGATGGCCTAATCTTTCCTTTTAAGCATTAGATTGCACTGTGCTGTATATCCGAATCCCTCCTTGATCCTGTGAAGAGGAGAGGAGGCTCATGAGCCAGGCTCCTTCAGGAAAACACTTTGAATAATATATACACAGGTTTCCACAGGAAACCTTATTTCCACCACTTCCTGCCTTTTGAGAAGCTCTGATTTACAATTTTAATACTTTTAGCAACAATTTTGGTCAGAATATGTGCATCTGTGCAACTGTATTCTCCTTGAAGGTAGCCTTAGCTCATTTTTGCAAATATATGAATTTTAGGCTTCTCTCTTAATTGAATTAATTTGTACTCTTTTGAGCTTTTTGTTTCTCTATCAAAGTACCTTGAAAAAAACATGTTTTTCACTGACCTCTTTTGTGATTGAAATATTTTTCTTTGCAGGCATGATTGGCTAGACTACAGCATTCACTTCTAATAAACATAGGCTCCCAAATTCACAATTTCTCTGCTGGACTGCATTCAGCTTCTTGTGTGAATGCACAAGCAGCAGTCCTGTCAGTCCTACCAGTTAGATATACATTTTCAGGGAAGCTGACATTGAAGAGAGTCAATTGTGTTTAAGTTGATCTTAGGAAAGTCTATTGTAAAAACTGGAATATAATCAAGTCACAATTAGGAGAATGACTTGTTAAATTTCTTCCATTAAAAAAAGCAATAAGGAAGTATCACATGGAAATCCATTATTAATGAACTAATGCACACAGTAATTTGTAAACTGATTTTAAAATTTAAATATTTCCATATAATGGGACAGCCATACAGATAGCTTGTTAAAACAAATACTTTAAAATTTAAATAACCAAAAAGGGAAAACCAAGATTTCTTTACAACAGATCATGTCAGCTAACAGGATTTTTCACTCTTTAGTAGACTTTCAAGGATGCAGTGGACAAATGATGAAGATAGAATGATTTATAAAACTTTAAAATGGTCACAGTACACATCTTTTCTATATTATTAAATACAGGGTTATTATTTGCAGTGACATAATAATAGACAAGGCAAAAGAATAGTTGGATATCAGGAATGCTAGGGACAGATGATGTCATTCAATTATCTCTCTAAGGCCTATGGGATTGTCTTTTCCCTGTTTTGTTGTCAATGACTGGTCCCTCCAGCTGCTCCTTTACAACTTTGCCTCACTGTAGCAGTTTTAGATATTTTTCTGCATGCATCTCCTAGGGATCAGGAGTCTCAGAACAATCATAATCCCTGGCATAATGTGGGAGTCTCAGAATGAGGACAGAATCACTGCATACAAATCAGGATGGCTGGTAAGCCTGCACAGCATCCATCCATCACACTGTGCTTCCACGGGGCTGCACCATATATCTCACACTAACCACATTCATGGGGCTTTGTCAGCTGTCATGTTAGCATTTTGCCTATAATTTTTAAAATATAAAGGGTGGGTATTAGTCTGAATTGCAAAGCTTTTCAAGAAAAGTAGATTGAGGGACTAGAGGTTTAGGCAGCAAAACATGATCTATGACTTCTGAAGCAAAGATGATACAGCCAAATTTCCGTGGTGTTGCACAATTTTCTTCCCCAGTATTTATGAGAGAAAAAGGCTCCTTCTTTTTAGCCAGACAGTTTTTAATGACAGCATTTTGTGATACTTGAAATTTTCCTGTCGGCCCCTATTTTGTTCCCTGACTCCTTAAGATGCCTAACAGGGAGGCCTCCTAGAAAGAGAATAAGGAAACCTTCCAGTATGAAAATCTACCAATTTTTACAAAGATTGGAGAAAGATGCTGAGGTGAATTAGAACTCGTTAGCTTCAGTGCCACCTGCTGGGAAGCAGTCATTTTTATTGGTTTTGTTGATGGATAATATTAAATAGTTATAAGTATTTCACTCAGGCCTGTCCTGCTCTTGTCAGATAATTATTCCTGCTTGTATAGAAATCTTACCCATCTGCACATTTTTAAGATGCATTCTTTATGCTTGACAAAATACCCTGTATGATCTTCAGACCCAAGCACAATGTTTGCCTATTATTCTGGGTTATTGTTCCTCACTAATTCACTCTAAAGTCTAGCACTTTAATTTTTAGCCACGTTTGCATGTCTTTTTCTTACTTTGTTTGATGCATGCCATTCTTATGAGATGTCTCTAATGAAAAAAATCCCAATCCATTATGCATATTGTCCCGGATTAAACTGTATGTAAAAACCTAATGTATAATTTCCTTTTCATGTTTAGCTTGGTTTATTGGTTTTTGGTTTCCCCTAAATTTCTGTCATCTACTTTTTTTTTTTTTTTTTTTTTTTTTTTTTTTTTTTTCTTTTTCCCCTGCAAGTCATAGTTCTTTTAAATTCCCTGTGTGAAGCAGGGTTTTGGCACCTTTTGGACATCAAAGCATTGAATTAGATATAAGAGGGACATACGTCTTTCCTAATGGTCCCTGAATGCTCCAATGTAATTGACTACTATAATATACCACACCACAAGGAGGAATATTTTTTCTGTAGATGGAACCCTATGGAAGTGCTACTTTACCTTAGAGTGAAACACACAGGCTCTGTTGTCAAAAGACAAGGGGAAAGTTGATGAAAAGCACCAGGAGACACCAGGAACCTGGAAAAAATCCTGCAGCAATTCATCATACAGTTCAGAGTCTGGAGCCACATCTATCTTTGGTGTAGAAGGAGTTTCCAAAATTACCAGTCCTAGGCATTGCATCTCTTCCCGGGTGGGAGCTCTGCCAGTCTGGCACAGTAGAGCGCAGTGCACTGGGCAGTTATCACAAACCAAGCAGCCTCAGAGGCTGGACTGCACGACCCTGGCAGCAATACTAGAGACACAGGTCAGATCAGCCCAAGGAGAACACAGTCCAGCTGTATTGCTTGTAATACCTGCTTTACCCCAAAGCACGTTTTAAGGGAGAGCATAATCAGAAACAGTGAACTAGAACAACAAATGGAAGATTTTCCAAGTGAATACATGCTTCAATGAATGCTGCAGCACTGTGACAGCAGACATCTGGTGTGGATCTGCTGTCAGCCAGTGATTAGCACGTTTCTCATCCTTAGTGACAGTGAGATTCCTCATACCTTTAAATTGATGCAATTAAATCTCAGGTGTGATTGGTACAAACAACATCTTACAAGCATGCCATCATCATCCCACCCTGATGTTCTATTGATTGTTTTAGTGCATCACCATTTCTAGAGGAAGACCATTCATTTTACTGTCGATCACATCTGAACTCAGCTATTCAAGGGGGAGTGGCTATGCTCAGAGATTATTGGGTTTTTTTTCTGATTAATGAGCTTCTGTACCATAGAAAGATTTATGACATAGCTGAAAACAAGAAGGGAATATTCCTGTGGTAAAGTGACTGTATTTATTCCTATTATTCGGGGAAATCTGCATGAATTCAAATGCTATTTTTCAAGTTAATCCTTTGATACTCTGTCTGTCAACTCAGAGCTGCAAATAAACCTTACTTAATCTGAGGAAATTATGGTTGTTTGTTGTACACGGAATGTTACTTGAAATATTTACAGTGCTTATGGATCCATACATGAGAATATTTTAAAATTACACTAGGCATTTCAGAATTTTGAAAAAACATTTTGAATCACACAATTAAAAACAGAGGTCTAATATTTCCTTCTCGTTCATAGTTTTGGGAACAGCAGGCACAATCTTTCCTGGATTCCTCTAGATGATGAGCACATAAACTGGATGAATCTTGTGACACAGCAATTTATGCTGATAGACTGTACTAAGGAAAAGAAGATTGAAAATAGACACTTCCTGCAAATATTATCACCCTGCAATGTATTCTTTTCCAAAGCCACTACCACAGTTCCTGAATGTCTATAAGTTCCTATGATTTAGCATTCTCTTTGTCCCATTGTGTACAGAATCAAGCTGCTACAGAATTACACAGCTTTCTAGCATTGCTCTAGTGCTAACAAGATGGAAATACTTCATACTAAAGGGCAGTCTTGTGCCTCAGACACCTGGGGCCAATTACACTGAACAATCACAGCTTACTGTGATTTAAAACAGGAATCAATGTCACTGAGCATTTTAAGGGATCAGGGTCTATGCTGATAATTCATTCAGTCTGAAAGCATTTGGTATTTTCTCCTCCACTGGATCTTCTGAATTCAGGAAACCTGAGCTGGCTCTAAATACAATTAAAATGGTCTCAGAAAATGCAAAAAGAACCATTTGCCCTGGATGTTCAGAAGAAGAAAGCAGTAAAAGTTTCACTTGAATGCCTTTAATATTGGCTTCTGTCAGGATTTCCTGTGTGTCAAGAAACCTCTTTTAGTAACTCAAACAGGAACAACCTGAAATTTTCTTTGCATGTAAGAGAAACCAGCTATCTTTCATCTATCATTTTCTAGGGGGATTTGCATGCAATACATTTTTTGCTATTAGAAATTATGCTTGTCTGATAAGATGTAATACAACCTGCAAAAGGCTGCAACCATAGCTTAGAATACTATCCTCACAATTTTCTAACTTTTCCAGTCAGCTGGTTCTGTGTGTTTTCTCTATACATCAAAGAATATCCTTAGATTATAGATTGTGCAGTTGCTTGAATGTAGGTACCCTAAAAGCCTGACTGACAGCTGTAGAGTCAGCACAGCACACTTGAGAATAAATAAAGTTTTAATTAATTACCAGTCACTGTGTGCCAAATTTTTCACCATAGGTTTGCTATTTTCTATAAAAACTGCTCTAATTTAGCAGCACAAACCTCAGTGGGCTACCAAAGATCAGGTTCAGGTGTGAACAGTGACACTCAGCAGGTTTTGCATTAATCCCTTGGACTTGCTAGGGTCTCATCTTTGTACTTTTAATATGTGTTTGAAAACATTAGTTAGGTTTGTGATAGAGCAGGTACCTGTGACTTCAGCCTGGCTTCTTGCCTTAAGTTGTATGTCCTTTTCAATTTTGAACAAGGGAAATGACAAGTGTATGTTTTAACAGATTTGGGCCTAGACTTGATGGCTCCAACTTTTTTGTTTACTCCTAATATCTTCACACTTGCTAAGCCACAGAATCTTAAAATCTTAAACAAAAAAAAAAAAAAAATAGAAATTTGCAGTAAGCATTGCAATTTTTTCTTTTTCCCTTGGCCACAAGAGCAAAAACCTTGAGATCTCCCAAGTGAGAAGAAGCATTTGACATCAGCACAAGAAAAAAAAGGCATATATGCTACCTCTTCTCTAATGGTGGACACTGGTCTTGGATCTGTAGTGCACAGTCTGAAGCCATTTGAGCAGCTTATTTTGGCAGTTTTTTAATTGTTACCAAGTCATTTAAGCAATCCTACTATCCTATGTGGCATCACATCTCCAGCCCTGCTGCACTGCCCAGAGGAATGGAATGGATGATAGGATTATTGTTCTGTACCCCAGCTCTCCTTAAACAGTGCTGTCACCCTCCCAACAGCATAACTAAGTAGGAAGAATATCTGCCTTTTAGCTCTTGAAATTTGCAGCCTACGATTTCAGCATGAACAGCTACTGTGAGGAGTGTGGAATAAAAAGGCAGCCTGCATACTTCAGCAGCAGAAGGGCACCTAATGCAGCTATGCCTGCTTCTTTCAAGGAAAGCAGCCACACAGAGCCCTGATATGACTCAGAGCCCTATTTAAAACTCTGCTACCAGCAGCAGAAATGAAATATAGTTGGCATGAATTAAAAATATGTACTGTTGAAAGTGTTTGATTACAGTTTTACTAAGGAGAGAGGGGGAGGTCAGATAATTTTCTGACCATTTTTGAAATCAAGTGAGAAAACACCATTCTGCTTGGCACCAGCCTCAGCCCAGAGCTGCTTTTACTGCTCCGCCTAGAGTTAGGGTTAAAAACAAGGTAAGGGTTCAAAAAACCACAAAGCCCAGAGCTCCAGGAAGCGGAGCTGCAGATAAGAAAGGCAGATAAGAAAGGCATGCCAAGGGGAGCACAGGTCTGCCACAACATGGCTCCATCCACACCTTTCTGCACACCAGCCTCACCCCCATGCAGCCTTTACTGCTTCACCTAGGGTTAGGGTTCAGAAAACCACAAAGCCCAGAGGTTTCCTGCCCATGGCAGTGCAGTTGGAACTAGGTTATCTTTAAGATCCAGTCCAACTCAAGCCATTATTTGATTCTACAATCATAACTCCAAGTAAAGTGAGAGCTACAAGCTGATTTCTTTATTTCAGTCTGGCAAAACTGCTTCCATTTTAAAAAGTTTTGTAGTTAGTCTAGTTCTACTTATTACTGGTCTTTTATAAATAAATTGGTGTTTAACAGAGCTGAAAAATACCTTCAAATTCTGCAAGTGTACTAAAGGTTTTGTTTTGGGTGACAGCTGCAAAACAAGCAACTGTGTCTTATTATAATAATTACTCCAATTCAGTTCTATCAGCCTACATGGGGAACCTTTGAACAGCTCCATCTCTAATTTGATCAAGACATTATTTGAATGAGGTCAAGATTTCATCCATAGTGGCTGCTCTTCTGCATTCCCTGACCAAAAACCAAAAGCCACTAGAAATTTCCTCAAGGAAAGAGAGCAGCTGATCTGCTCCTGTGTTTGACTTCTTGCTGATTCGAAGTATTTTCAAGTGTTCAGGTTGGTAAGTTTTCAGGAAAGTTCACACTGCCAAAACTCTGCAAATATTTAGCAATTCATTGCATATTCATGAAACACTAAATATATTTTAGGTCCTGATGCTTCATTAACAAAACAAGAAAACAGGCTGCATAATTCACCCAATATTTAAAATAAACCCATCAAGGCATTTTAAAGTGATCTTTTTCCCCCTCATTCATTATTTTTAAAATAATCTCATATAAGGTTTGCATATCATTGTATTTTTTACTCTTTTGCATATTTTAACTTGTTTTGAGGTTCTGAGTGAATCCCTTCTTTCTGCCAAGAAACAAATTAAAAATCATTGGATAAAAATATATTAAGAATTCTATGCATAGATATCCTCATTTCCAATACCAAAATTCATGTTCCCAGAATTGATAATAACCTGAAAATCTTAGTTGCTTTTATGTTTCTTGAAAAGAGAGGTTTAGATTAAAAAAAAAAAAAAAAGTGAAACTAATCTTTTTTTTTTCCTTCTCAGTTAAATTTCCAGGAGCTCAGACCAGTTGGCTCTTCTGTCAGCCATTGCTCTCTGTGGATAGCAGGGTCCTCTTTCTGTATCCCTCACTCATGCTAAAATCAATGATCTACCTCTCTAAGCATGACCAACTATATTAGCTCTCACTGAAGAGACTGCAGATGGTCTCAAAATGTTTCAGAATTATTTAACTGTAGTTTGTTATGCACTCCTCTCCTCTTGACTATATCAAGGCAGTATAGCTGTATGGGGGTAAAAGGTATGAAATCTCCATGGGTGGTATGAAATACTGCAGATTGTTTTCTGTACTATTAAAGGTTTCTGTGAGCACCTCATAGCTGTCACGTGGGCTGTAACAGTATTTATTTCATGCTAGATCTCTGTCTAAGTTTCAAGATATTGGTGACAAGTTCTTTTGTTGCCAAATTACCTAAACGGCCATCACAGAATATTAGGATAAGACCGTGGTCAGTAAGTGTGCATCTTCAACATTTTGCTCTAGGGATAAAATTTTTCTATTTGAAGGACAAAAATCTGTGTGGTTGGTCTGAGGTGCTGGATTTAGTTGCTCAGGGACTATTAACAATCACCAATGTCCTCACCCTTTCATTCAAATGGAAAAATTAAGACAGCAATTAAAAAATATGCAGCAACACATACCACAGAACTAAGGGTGAAAAAAAAAATTGCTACTAAAGATTGACACATCCCTGGCCATGCTTCTCCTCCTGGGAAAAGACTCAGAGAATGAACAGAATGAACAAACACAACATGACAAATGTAAAATATATTGAGTGCATTAGTAATCACAAGATGACTGTGAGCCCTTGATGTGATGTGGTCAGAAAAAAAAAAAAAAAAAAAAGTCAGCCAAAGTTGAAAGATGTAGCAATTCAGGGCAAATAGGTAACATGCCAATAGAGGCAGCAGTAGCATACCCAGTTCTGGTCCTCATGTTTAACAAAGGTTATGTTAGAGTGCAGCCAAGTGAGACAACCAGGGAAATGAATTTATTTCTTCCAAGAGGACAAATACAAAAATCTGGATTATTTAGGTGAGCAAAATCCTACCAGATATGATTACTCTGGACAAGTACATAAGAAGGTCAACTACAAACTTGGGAAAGCTAAAAGCTTTTTCAGCTGCACTGCCACAAGACAAATGACCCATCAACTAGCTTGAGGTAGAATTTAGGAGCAAATTTCTAAGATTTGGGGCAGTGCGTTTTTAAACCACATTTCTGTGATTGGAAAAGGGGAAGCAAGGAGCATAATCAGTTTTAAGCAGAATACATTTAAGAAAGGGTTTACCTGACAAAATGATGACTGGACCTGGTGACCTGGACAGATCTAGCTCCATATCTCTATTTTGTAGTCATATTTTTAAACAAACTAACCACCGGTTCCAATACATCACAAAAATGAGTACTGAGTAAGGGAGGAGAATATACAAGCACAGTCTATACATAGATAAACTATTTTAGTTCTCTTTTTAAAAAAATATTTCTTTTTAATAACAGTTATTATTTTTTATAGTTTTCTGACAGTGGACTCAAATGACTGACAGCAGATATGGTAGCAAGTGTCAGCCCTTTATTATCCTACAGTAAAACTCTTATTCCTTTTCTCTGTGAATTTCCCATAGGCAGCACCATGCAACACTGACTCCTTCTCCTGCTCTTTCTTCCTTCTTCTTCCATGACCAGCCAGCTCTGCCCCAGTCACCCAACCCACTCTTTTATAACACCCATCGTTATGGGTCATAGCTGCAACCTATTAAGGGCAAGGCTGCTTCCACTCTTTGGTTATTAGCCCAGCTGCAACTCATCGGGGGCAAGGTTGCCTATGGCATCATCTCTATTCTCTTACAATCCATTCTCCCACAGTTTTCTATTTTTTTTTTTTAATCAGTCATTCAAAGATGCTTATTTTAAGGCATTCTGAACCCCAAATGTATCACTTCTTTACAACGTTGCATTAATTCTTTTGATAGAAAATACTGCTTCTTCTTATAAACCTTGTCTCTCTTGTGACCTTTGATTGCTATAAAAGCACTACTACTCAATAAGTTAGGAACATAATTCAATTTTCAGGAGACCCATCTGCTTAGGTTATGTCTGTGCTAGTGAAGCTTGCTGGGTAGCTCAGAGGCTATCTGTGACCACAGGAAAACTTAATTTCTTTTGCCACAGAAAAAATCTAAACACTCTGACAAGGATAAATTTGGTGTCAGCAAAATCATGCACCATAGTGTCCTCCAACAAAAGAAGAGTCAAGAAGTTCTGGAAAGTCAGTGACTATTATTATGGAAAAGAGGATGTTGAAAGGTTCATTGTAATTTGACTGAAATAAAAATGCTCAATATCAAATGTTTTACAAGAGACTTATCTGTAAGACAGGAATTCTCACAGTCACAAATGGGATAACAGTTGAATGAGGGTGTTTCAAATGAATGGAACCAAACAAATTCCAAATTAGCCTTGGATTTTAATGGATGTAGTTCTTCACTGGGTTCATCTAGAAGAAACTCCTATTCCTTCTGCAAAGCACAAGGCCATCTATGTTAATCCTTTCTTTTCATATTTGCTGTTTTTGCATGTCCTGAGGAAGACACTCTTTTATGAATAGAAAATTAAGTAATTCTTCTGAGTGAGGATAAAACCCTTTATTTCACCTCACTCACGGATGGATTTTAGCATTGGTATATGTGTAAGACTTAAACTCAACATATAGGTGTGACAGTGCATTATTTTTCCCGGTCCCGGGCAGCTCCTTAGTGCCCAGAGTGGGCGCTGCTTCTCGGCAGGGACCGGGGCTGCCGTGAGAGTCCCAGGTGCTTCTGCTTTCCGTGCCGCAGGGCGGGGGCTGGCCGCTTCTGCTGCCGCACGAGAGGTGAGACGAAGAGAATTGTCCACTCCGTCCACGTGGGAGGCTGGAAAGCTTTTATTTGCCATGGGGAGCCACGACAGAGAAGCTGCGTGGACAAAAATGGCCCCGAACAAAGGAAGGCATAGGGAGTTATAGGGGGCGGGCCGAGGGACTTGGAAGCCCCGCTCGCCCAATGGGGGCAGGCTATGGGGGAGTGACGTGGACCAGGGTGACCAACGGGGACACAACAGGGGCAGACACAGGGCTCCGGGGCAGATGGGGTTGTGGGAACGGGGTGACAGACACAGAACTCTCCAGAGTGGACAGGGGGGTGGTTACAGGACTGGCATGGTGAGCTCCAATGGTAAGTGGACCACCATGGGGGAGGGAACATGGGGGGTACACAGGGGTACACAGAACCGGCTAACTAACACATATCAGAACCCCTAATCTGAACCCAAACCCGGGATGCAACATATAGGCAGCTGGAACAGTGAAATGTCAGTGGCCTAACAACCCCATGTTCAAGACTAGCTGATCAACATTTTCTGCAATGGATTTAACACTGTAAGACTTTCTCTTCTACAGCTCAGCAACAGGTTACATCTCCCTCCCCTAAAACTGAACCTATGCTCTCATTTTGCATTTTTCATGATAGAACTTCAACTTCTTTCACAAAGCCAAACTTTGCATCAAAGCCTTCCATTTATCAGCTACTATTTCTTCAAATGCCCTAATCCATCCACAGATTTGCTACAAAGTTTTGCATTATTCCCTTGTCCAGCAGCAGCTTTGGCATAACTGTTAAACACAATCATAATATGATGTAAAATTTCATACTGTTACATCTTTATTAGAACTTCATCAAGCTGATGAATTTGATCATTGCCTTTATTGTAAAAAGCAATTTTATCTCTTGATTTTTAGATGTCTTAAGTGAGTAATTGCATGTAAAACATGCAAGTGCAGTCAACATCTAATTTGGATGTGAAATGACCACTGTGGCCTCTGAAACCTTCACCTGCAGATAGTATATGAGGAAGAGATAATTGCACATGCAAATGGATGATGACCATTTTCACGTTCAGAAATACAGCATACATATCAGTAATTATAACTGCAGGCTTGGCTTGCTTAAAATCAAGTAGGTGGTGTTTCATACAGACCTGAACTCATTGCACAGAAATGATCAGCAACAGATGAATGCAGATGAAAATGTAATTTTTAAAATTAATTGGACACCTGGGCAGCAAATGAGGTGTGATGTACATAAAGGTCAGAGTGGAAAATAAAAGGTAAATATTTAAGGAAAGTTATTGCAGCACAGTAATTGCAAATGAAGCCAAAAATGGAAAGTCCTCCATCCAGCAGGTTACCACAATGAGCAACGACAGAGTGCTCAGGTCAGTAGAAAACACTGAAAAATAAAAAAGGAGAGTTTTGAATAAATAAAAAAATCACCCAAACTGAACTACTGGATGTTAAAGTTCAATTTATAGGCTAGTACCCAACTACTGGCTCAATCTACATGTGTTGAATTTGTTCTGAATACAGTGGGAGTCTCTACATTTTTTGCAGTTAGGTGCCTGGAAAGGGTTGAGGTTTTCCGTGAGCCAGTAGAGATACGCCATATCATCATTTATGCTGATGACAAGCACTGAAATAATTACTGATTGTGCATATGCAAGCTTGATAGATCAGCAGATCCTTTGTTTTTCGTTAAGAATTATAGCAAAACTAAAGACAATGTGGTAGTTTGTGGGTTTTTTAAAAAATATTTTAAGACATTTCTAGTTCAAGGCATTTGAATACTGATCATACAATTTTTATA
Organism: Vidua macroura; assembly: GCF_024509145.1. Taxonomy (NCBI): domain Eukaryota; kingdom Metazoa; phylum Chordata; class Aves; order Passeriformes; family Viduidae; genus Vidua; species Vidua macroura. Next base: position 76,178,363 of record NC_071573.1, read on the forward strand.
TTACAGTATATGTTTAAAACTGTGGGGAAAACATAAAAATGAATGATAAACCAAATCAACCAAACAAAAACAAAAAGCCAAACACCATTTACTGCAGAAGAGGTAAGATGTCTGTTGATAAATAAGATTATGCTATTAAACCTATGAAGATATCCATATAACAAAACTGTGAAAAGCACTTATGGCTTATTATAAAAGCAGTATTTAAGACTGGGCAAAATATAACTGTGTATGAAATAAATATAAGTTACAGACTACTGATGCCACCCAAGAAGTAGATGTATGAAAGTTTAGTTTTAAAAATGTATGCTATGTCAAAAAAAAAGAAAAAAAAAGAGTTTGATAAAGTTCTCAGTAACATGATAGAAAGGAAGAAAACTTTTGGGCAAATATTGTGAAGCTATTTTTTACTCCCCCTCAATCAGGAGAAAATGCATGGTCTCCTTAAGGCAATATTTGTAATAACTTTCTTTTCCTGTTCTGAATCTTTATGGATGGCAGTATTAGCCTCAGGGGCCTGTTTGGCTGCAAAGTCTGGGCTTCTCAAGGAGAGAATTTTTAGAATTTATACCTTTGCTCAGCTCCCTCTGGTGTTAGGAATGGAGTTTGGCAAGGCACAGTATTGCAACTCTGCAATATGCTTGTTTCTAACCAGACACTGTTTCTTCACTGCTAGCTTATGGTGTAACCTCCTACTCTGAGAGAAATAGGAATGATTTTTTTAAACCAAATTCATATTTCAAACCTCAATTTTTTTCAGACAGTTAATAGAATTATGAAGAAGTAGGAAAGAATGTTGGCAACATCAACACACTGAGGAGGCTGGAACAGCCTGACAGCTTGGTTCAGATGAAGTAGAGACAGAGAAATATTAGATGTTCAAACTCAAGCAAATTATAATTCAAAATACCAGACCTGAAAATTGTAATCCTCAAACGCCCCACACAAATGGCTACCTATAGAGGATGGACATAAAATCTGCCTTAGTTTTGCCATCACTGGACTTAGCTGTCTCCCACTGACCAGAACTACGTTACCAGCAGAAGATTTCTCCCTCCATGTTTTGCCAGGTGGGAAACCTGATTTGGCACCATTTGTACAGCATGGTTATCCAATTTAAATAGCATGACAAACACGAACAGCAAAGGGGGTGGGTGTGCCAGCTCACTTCTGTTCAACAAATCAGCTACTGTGTCATGGATGGATTTTAATTTCTTTGTATTCATATAATGTTCTCAAAAGAAAACTCGAATTAGTATAGGGTAAAGGGTAATATGGTTGGAGTTGGTGGCAGTGGTTGGTGTGCTCATGAACCCCAGTGCTGAATATGCTCCAGGTTAGGATGAGATGATCCTCTTCCACTGGATATTTAAATGTACAGGCTGAAGTGTTCAAGACTTTCAGCCTGACACATTCCTGTCCTATCAGCAGGTGACCAAATCCTTCAGGTGGTTATTAATGACAACACTGAAACTCCAAAGACACTGAAGACATTTAAGTCCATTCTACCTTTCATTCCTTTTGTTGTACCTGTGAGTCTATGACCTGTATCTCTTAAACTGTTTTTGAGGTGGAAAGAAGATCTTTTCTCAAAGGTGAAAGGTTAATGAAAAATACACCATAGTAGGAATAAAACGCCACCTGCACAATTACACGTGCCCACTCTCCCAAATAAATGTAGAGGGATACTTTTAAGTGGTGAGTAGAAGGAAAACATTGTTTTAAGGATGTGGAGGACAAACAAATCCATAAAAAGAATTATCTTTGGTTCTAATCCTCTCTCCCTCTAAGCCAGAAGAGATACAGATTTTTAGCAGGTTGAATGTGATCTCTGATGGGATAAACACAAACACTTTTCTCTTCTGAAAAAGGAGTGCTAGCACGGTAAGATTTCTAATGGACAAGGCAGATTAAATGTGAGATAAAAGTGTGCAAAGAAAGGGTGAAATTCTGGAGTGATAGAGTCAGATGATGAATAAGGTACCTGGATGAAATGTTGAGTCTGGTTGTAAAGGACATGTGGAAGAAGGAAAGAATGCATAAGGGGAAACTATTGCTTCCTTCCACTATTCTCTTTGAAGTTCATTATGTCTGTTTTCCATCCTGAGGTGGAGAGAGTGCTATTTCTTTCTGTCATTTTACAACGAACTTCTTTCAAAATGCTTTCAGTAAAATGCTTCAGATTTCTATTTCAAAATTATGTGATTAGCCAGAATGTGACTTCTGGATCTCTGGGGAACAATTAAGAGAAATTTGTGATTGCTTCTGGTCTCCCATTCAATTTTTCTGTCAGACATTCTAGGGTAGCTGTTAATGAGGGAGATGCATGGCATTAGTCATCAATGGTTTTGGTAGCTAGGTATGTGCCTGACATATAAATATGGTTATATTTCAAGGTTTCCAAGTTATTGACTACTGCATGAAAATATAGTGCTCATAATGAAAAAGGGTATGGGAATGTACGCTGAAAGGAAGGATGGCAGGAGTCACAGAATAATTCATGTACAAACAACTCATGCTAGACCCAGATTTTAGTTCCTTAAAATAGTGACTCTCAGAAAAATCACTTTGAATGTATTTCTGTTGCTGCAAGCTTTCCTTTCGTATACAACTGTAAGTAATGTTTTTAAAAGACTCTGCCTCCTATGAAATTTTCAAGTACAAATAACCCTACCCAGTCAAAACCAATTACTTCACAGAAAAAAGGTAGACTGTTATTCACTGAGTATATTTGCAATGAATAATTTGAATTTTAACAGACTCATTTTTGTCTCAAAAAATAGAGTTATTCTGTTGGGTTTTTTGGTTTGCATTTTTTTTCAAAATGGCAAAAATAATAATAAGGGAGGAGAAAGTTTTTTTTTCACTTAAACATTAATGCTGTATTTCTGTTCAGAATTGCAGAGCAGAAATACCTTAGAGAAAAAAAAAACCCAATACACTAAACCCTAAGTAAAAATACTATTTGTTTGAAAGATACAAGTTTTAAAGAGCTCTGAATGAGTTACAACAAATAAAGGTATGTAAAGACTTATCAGTAGCAGATTGCAACTAAACTGTGGATGATGATTGAGTGTTTTTATCTCCAGTCACAAAGAAAATAAATAGATAAAGTAACTTGCCAAGAGTAATAGTTTCAAAGATAGATGCCAGTATCAACTCACTTTCTAATTTCAGATGAAGAAGTCATTTTGTGCTTTCCACACTTTGGAGATGTTCTTCTTTTTGTTTCTTTTGGTTAAAGAAGCTTTATGTATGACATAACATTAATCAGTAAATGTGCATGTATGCAGGTGTAATGTATCTATACTAAACATATATTTATATTTATTCAAACATATATTTTTAATAAAGGATTCAGAAAATAATTTTGCAACACATTGGCATAGCAAATTTAAAATGTAATTCTCTCTACTTTTATGATAAGTAGGTAATTACAAGTTGAGAATGTGAAATATGCTTTTAGTTTCTTTTAAAATGCTCTTCTAAAACATAAATATCTAATAGAGATTTGAATAAAAGTTCAGGAACCTTTATTTTCTATTAAAATTTTGCAGAAGCTACTGTGCATTTCTCTGTTGTTCTCTTGTGCTGTTACATTCGTCATACTGATTGTGGTAATTGATTGTGATAATGTCTGCACTGCTTGAGTTGCATTTACCATTACTGATTCCTCAGTAAATGTTACTTACATATTAGAACATATTATTTTCTCATGTTCTGTTAGAGAGGTATAGTCAGCCAATGAATTAAATTAAAACAAAAAGTTAGGTATACGTTGGTATATATAGGTATATATAATGTTACTTCAGCTGCAGTACATCACAGCCCTGAAGGCAGACATGGAATTATCCTTGAGCAAGAATGAACAGGTAGAAGCAGGATTTGCATATAACCTGGTTACACTAATCCCTCCTCATCCTTTTTTTTCTGGACTTTTGAGGGCCTTTGAACACTGGCAGCAAAGCAGAGGAGAGTTTTCTACAGTTCTGCAAAACTGAGGTGAATCACTTCACACTCTCCTGGGGTTGGTGGGTGAGCATGGTGGCACGGATGCAGCTCAGAAGAGTGGGAACAATGCTGCTCAGAGGGGCAGCTTCTCACAGAGCTGATTGTTACCATGTAATCTGGGGGAAGGTGCAAAGATGACTTTATTTACTCAGCTGTGCGAAAAGCAACAATCGGGTCCTACGTCAACTGCTTGGAGCGCATGGGGGAAGTTCTGCAGCTGTGTGAACTTACATGGAGGTATAGTACTATATCAGGGGTGGGAGCATGAGCTACAGGCTCACACCTGTGTGGGAGACTCCACAACCGCTCTGGGAAATCTGATTCAGTGCCCAGTCACCTGCACAGTAAAGATGCTTCTCCTCCTATTCAGGCAGAACTTCCTGTGCATCAGTTTCTACCCATTGCCTCTTGTCCTATTGCTTGTAACCACCAGGGAGTGCGGCGTTGCGTTGTTTTCCCCGGTCCTGGGCAGCTCCAGAGAGCCCGGCTAAGGCGGGACCGGGGCTGCCGCGTTGCCCAGGTGCACTGGGGTGGGGCTGGCCGCACTCTGTGGCCGGCGCTTGGACGAGACAAAGAGGGAAGGAATGTCCACTCTGTCCGTGCGGTTGGCTGGAGAGCTTTTATTGTTGCGTGGAGCTGCGATGGAGAAGCGCTGCTGATCTCTAGAGCCACATGGACAAAATGGCGCTGGGGCTGAGGGCGCATGGGATTTTATAGGGGGCGGGCTGACAGGGGCGGAAGCCCCCCTCGCCCAATGGGGACCAACAACGTGGGAGTGACGTGGACCACAGCGACCAACAGGGATGCGACAGGGGCGGACACAGCACTCCAGGACGAACGGGGTTGCAGGAACGGGGTAACAGACACAGAACTCTCTGGCATGGACAGGGGGGTGGTTACAGGACTGGCATGGGGATGCTCCAATGCTAAGAGACCCGGAGCAGACCACCACGGGGGGGAACACAGGGGTACACAGAACCGGCTAACTAACACATATCAGAACCCCTAATCTGAACCCAAACCCGGGACGCAACAAGGGAGAGCCTGGTTTCACCTCCTAAGCACTGTCCCTTACAGACACTTACAGATATTGATGAGGTCCCCTCTCAACCATCTCTTCTTGAGGCTGAAGAGGCCCAGCTCCCTCAGCCTCTCTTTGTAAGAGAGATGCTTCAGTCCTTTAATCTTCTTTGTTGCCTTCCATTAGAACCATTCCAGGAGCTCTGTCCTCATCTGGAGAGGCCAGAACTGGATACAGCACTCCAGATATGGCCTCACCAAGGCTGGTAGAGGGGTAGGATCACCTTCCTCGACCTGCTTGCAGTGCTCTTCCTAATGCACCCCAGGACACTATTGGCCTTCTTCAAGGACCCACTGTTGGCTCATGGACAGCTTATTGTCCACCAGGACTCTCAGGTCCTTCTCTGCAGAGCTGCTTTCCAGCAGGCCAGACATGGTGTGGTCACAGTGAGAAATACATTTTGAGTTGTAGATGAGTTGAAGATTTCTACTCTTATTTTTACCAATAAATACATCATAAATGAAGAATATCAGCTTTGGGATTTTAGGATTATTGTTGGCAGTGCTGCCTTACCCATGCATGTCAGGTTTACACTGATCTTCACTACAGTGTTAGGTTCTCATGAGCAAAATACAGACCTATGGCTGTGATTTCATATGTAGTCTCCTTAGCTACTTGAGGGGAACCCAGTGCTACTTTTTTTTTTCACTCAACCGTGCTCTGTTACATCTGTTCCTAGGTGACTTGAAAAATGAACACTGTTTCCTGTTATAAATCAAATATATTGGACAGTAATTCAGAGCTGGAGAGGTGTAGCATGTTTGAGCAACAGCAAAAATAAAGTTGCCTCTCCTGAGTGTATAAGACAAGTAGTACAACAACAAGCCACTATTCTGCCTTTACCCTGTCCCCCACCAGCACCACCAAGCCCTGTGATCTTGGCATAGCGGGTGTAGTAGCAGTTTTCGTTCAACCAGGTAGAAACAGCAATGAAGTGTAGTGGTTTTGGTTCTCTAATTCAATTTCCTGGCCGATGCATCAATTAATGAGGTGGGTGCACTGACCCAACGCCAGTGCACTCACTAGAATTATTTACTCATTTTCTGCTGTGAGATAAGGATTAGGAGAAGGGCAAAAGCAGGCTCAAAACTTTAAAGAGTATAAAGAAAAACTTTATTAATAGAACTAAAAGAAGAATAAATAAGAATCAGAATAAACCTTCAGAACACTTCTCCTCCCTTCAACTCTACTTTCCTTTCCCACTGACAATGTTGAGACAAAATTTGGTACTTTCAGTCAGTTTACCACTTCTAAAATAATCTTTCTTCAGTTCACTTAGGGAGAGGAGTCTCTCTTGCTATGCCATGGAGACTTTTCCATAAGAAACAGTTCTCTTGTGATTTTAATTTTCACAAATAGCAGCTGCCTGGAAAACTGCAATTGTGAAGTCCTTTCCATGGGTTGGTAGTCTTCCCACAGCTACCACCATGGGTCATTTCTCCTTATTGGGGTGCAAATTTAAGGATGAGCTGTTCTAGTATAGAAATGGAAGTTCTCTTCTTTTATCTCTGGGAACAGAGGTTTTCTTCTTCCATCCCTGGGGAAAGGTTTCTCATCTCTGTTCAAGCTCCTCATTGAATCACAGGTACTTCAACATCTGCTTGCTTTAACACTGGTGGCTCTGCTCATAGCAGTGGTTAGAATGCTACATCCCCCCAGTGCAATTCATGAGTTACAGGGAAAAAAAAAAGTCTGATGTATCAATTATATCTTCACCATAGCCTTACAAGAGAATTTCTGCCCAAGACTAAGGCATCTCATTCTCCCCCCATCTGGGATTTGAATCCTGCCTCACTGACCTCAGTGTCTCTATGTTGCTTTCTTTATGTGTCTTCACCCTTTCCTTTTCTCTCACTCAAGAGAGGATTAATGTCTGCAAGTTTCATCTGTGCACAGAAAGAGTCAATATCTTGCCCAGGCCTGTGGATGGTGATGTGATCTCTGCCAGGCATGCTCTGGCTGCATGGCTGTTTTCTGGCCTCGGCTGTGTTCAGTTCCAGCCACAGGGCTGCCTCTGTTTGTAGCCGCATGATTTTATTCCACCGGGCTGGTAGGGTGGCTCAGCAGCTCGCGGCCGGAGCAGAGAGCGGCTCAGCTCCACCCAAAGCAGAGCTGGAGCTGGCCTGGCCCACCAGCCATGGTTGGAACTCAGTGGTGGCAGAATCCCAGCTGAGTCATGCCGCGGGCTGAGCTGGCTAGGCTGAGTGGTGGAGCAGGGCCTGGCCTGGCCAGCATCCAGGTACCTGTTCAAAAGCAAGAGAGCTTTTCCCAGGGTTTGTTTTCATATTTTCAAATGCGATTTCACCACATTTAGAGGCGTGTTCAGCTTTCTTAATTGGTTTAAAAGGGTTTCAATATTCAAAAGTAGACAACTGATTGGTTCTGTCGGGTCCAGAGGAAGCTGTTAGCAGTTCTCTTCCATAACTGATGGATTTTCTCATTAACTAAAAACCAAACTATGTTAAACCACAACACTGGGATTCATAGCAAAATTTGTGCTTACATAAAATAGGTGCAGACCTGACAAATAGTCAGGTTACAGTGTAAACAATATCCCGTTTCCTGCATGGTTCACAGTGAGTATTCAGAGAAAAGGAGACAAAAAGACTACAAACTGCACAAAATAAATATTAATATTGAACAAGTTAGATTATTTTACAATATCTAAGTAATCATGAAGTTTTAAAGCTCTGTTTGCAGAAATTTCCCTGAGATATCTCAGGGCCTTTGGCAAACAGAACTGATTGACAATTGTACAAATAATTGTATATTTTAAAGGTAGAGAGTTTGAAGACAATTACTACAAAAATGAGGATAATTTTTTAATCAATAAATGAGTAGATAATAGAGTTTTAAGATTGCAAATGACTGTTTTAATTCTGTAGCAAGTTCTCTGTTGGCAGTTTTCTGTTTCTACAGAGTCCAGCTTATTGAAAAATGAGCCACAAGAATCCAAATCTTCAAGTCAGTTGCAAGATCAGGATTCAAGACTAATTTTTCTCAATGATCCTGTTTGTGTGAGTGCTTGATCCTGTTTGTGTGAGTGTATATATGAGTATTTTGGGTGAAATACAAATCCACAACATTCTGAATATCAATTTCAGCTTATACAGAGTTATTTTTCAACATAATTGAAAAGTTTTGACCATATTATGACTTCCTAACTGTATTTTTAAATTCAAGATTAGTATAATTTTTATAAATAAAGATGTGTATCATTTTTAGAAGGCAAAATTCAAACTTTCCTTTGCAAATATTAACATTTAAAAGTGAAAAATATTTTAAGTGTTGTGCTGGTATATTGTCTTACATTTTAAAGGAAAAATAATGTTTTACATGTTGTTGACATTTAATTAAGTCACTACCTGTTATGAACGAAAATAAAATTTAAACTTTTGGGGAATGAGGTTAAAAATGGTTAAATGTTGTTACAAGGTTAAATGTTGTTAATACAAGTTAAATGTGGTTAATACAAGTAACAAATTGTTTTTAGTTATATTAAAACCCAGTTCTGTTGTTCATGTATAAAGGGCAAGTGGAACTGGGGAAGAGATGGGGTGCCAATCTTTGTGGAGGGGCAGAGAAACTTTCAGGAGTATTACATCATAGAACACAACCACAATTTAAATCAAGATTGGAAGAGAGACCAACCAATGGGAGGTGAGAATTCCAAAATGATTGGCCAAGACTGCACCAATTTATAAGTCAATCAGCAATGGAGAAATAGACCTGTCACAGCACGGATCGTGAGCACCCCAATCAGGACACAAGAGAGAGACTTGAAAAGGCCTGGGGTGTCTGACACCCAGGTCTTTCCTCAGAGCTGGTTTCCTTGGAAACACCCCTAGGTTACAATTCCTAAGTTGTTGAAACAGTCTCCGGACTAGCTGGAGGCTTTTGCTTCCAGTTTTTTGTTTAATAATAAACAGGTTTAGTTTTTTTAATCAATCTGTCTACTTTTTGTTATTTTAAAGTTTGTTTTCTAAGCCTGTCCACAACACGACCCATATCTAATGCAGGCATAGATAGAGATTATATGGTTAGTTTAGTGAGAAAAAACAGTTTCTGTCTCAGCCAATATAATATTTTCTGTTGAATTTTACAGTACTGTATACTAAACACATCTATGGAAATATACCTCTCTTATCACCGTCTTTCATAGCTGTATTTAAAAAATTCTATTTGGTCAGCTCCAACCACAAATTACAAAGAAAACTATGATATACAGAGCAATAATGGGAGAAGGTGAAGAACTAAAAGGTACTGAGAAATGTCAGTAAAACATGAAGGATATTTTGATGTAGATAATGACAAGGTTATTCTGGTCTAGCACTGGTTTAAAGTCAGATCTTAATAGGAACATTTCAACAATAGCGTAGCAGAGGGAAAATATTTATTAAATGAAATACTACAGCTCCTACTTTACAAAAAAACCAGATGATATGGCATGTCAGAGTACAGTGATGGCTACGAGAAGGGGCATTTGCCCTTCAAGACCACGTCTGAGACATAATCTCTGTCTTGTTATAAGGAAGAGCTTGCAATACCGTGCAGTCCCATATCAGTATTGCAGCTGTTGAATCAAATATGGCATAAGGGTAAAAATACTTCAGTTCAAGAAACAGAGGTATATATTAAACCAGGACTAATAGAACCAAACATTTTAAATAAGCAAGTCCAGGCAATCTTCATCTAAGCCTTGTAATATCTAATGATATCCTTGAACTATTAGATTTGATTTTCAGTGTGAATTTTCAACCCTCAAAGCATTTTGGTAGTGCCAGATGTAAATAGGAGATCCTCTTCCATTCCAATGTAAACAAGAAAAAAGTATAATTATAGATTTGTCAGCCTGATAATGATCTCAGGCACAATAATGAAACAGATGATGCTGCAATCCTGTTTTGTTTATAAAGGTAATAAAACTGATAGAACACACTTAGTCTTCTATAAGGGATTTCATTTGGTAGCACATGACATCTTGATTAAGAAAGAAAATCAACATGGCACATACTGAAGAGATTAAAACCTGGGCAAGTGGAAGGTCTTAAAATATTACTGTAAATGAAGAATCATTATTCAGATGTTTGCCTACAAGTGCCACCGGCACCAGTATTTGACTCTATTATATTTAATATTCCTTTTCAATGCTTGGAAGAAAATACACAATGATACTGATAGAATTGCAGATGAAAAATGTTGAGAGTGTAGTGAATAATAAAAAGGAAAGTCTTTGATGCAAGTTGATCAAGACGGTCTGACAAGTTAGATGCAAACAAACAGCTGAATTTATATACAGCTAAGCCCAAGGTTGTAGGCCTAGCATGAAAGAATATTATTTCCAATAAAGCAGGAAAAGTTTTCAATTCCGAGAAGCCAAAGCTCAGATGAGCATGAGCTGTGATGTTATTGCGCTCAGTATTTTTACAGAAGGAAGGAAGTTATGTCAACTTTGAATATTACTACTTCAGAGCAGTCACGTGTTCACATCTGGTGCTACAGACATGCAAATAGTTTAGAGAGGTTACATTATAATCCTTTGGATTATCCTATTGGGAAATAAACCCTACAATACATTACTCTAGCAGCTTAATCTCTTTTAATCTAGTTAAATTTATCAAGTAACTAATTATTAATATTCAAAGAATCAAATGTTTGCAAGCTAAAGCATTTACATGGGAAGCAGATGTTTGAAACTAAAGATTATTGATATGGTCTGAGGACAAGATGTTAAAATGAGGCAAATTCACATCAAAAGTAGGTTGTGGGTGTTTTCCAAACAGGAAAAAGTTGAAAAGGTTTTTTTATAGCTGGATTTACTGAACAGGTCGTACTGCGTCCTGGGCATCAAAAGTAGGCTGTGGGTGTTTTCCAAACAGGAAAAAGTTGAAAAGGTTTTTTATAGCTGGGTTTACTGAACAGGTCATACTGCGTCTTGGGCATCCTATGTCCTGTTTTCAATAGGAAGTAAGATTTTGTGTTTGCAGAAGCTGCTTCTGGCCTTAGAATTGATGAATTTATATATAGTGATAGACATTGAGCAGTGCCATGGTTTTAGGTCAGCCATTGCTGTGATGATGCACTGCTGTAAAGTAGGGTATAAGTGCTTCAATAAGTCTCCTCTTTCCTCTGACACCTGTCCTTTTTTGGTTGAAAAATTTTCAAGTGTTTATCAATTTTTGCAGTATATCTGGGAATCCATCCAAAACTTTATAATAATTTATTTTCTTCCACATGATGGTCTTCTGAGGGCAAGAGAGCTTACTAATATTTTCTGCCATGTCCAGCTGCTAACTCTAAAGACTCATAATTGCATTTGATCTTAAGTCCTGCCTTCCTATTTAGTCTGATACTAAATAGGAAAGGTAGTAAAGAGAAGATCAATGTAGCTGTATCATACTCTTGTTCCATGATGTTGCATTACAGTATGGAACATCTGTTAGTTCTAGAGTTGTGCTGACTCATTGAAGTAGCCCAATAGAAATTAATTTTTAACCAATCTCACAGTATTACTGTTATGTGTTCCTTGCAGGTAGAATTATTGGTCACAGGAGTATTGTGCCACAAACTAACAATGAAAATGTGACTTTAATGGTTCTAGAGGAATTTGATTGCTCCTTCTGTTATACATCATTCACAGTCTGGACTTAAGCCATCACAATATAAATGTTACTGTGAGTGTGCTGGGAGCAGAGAGAATTTTCAGGAAATGAGGAGCATACCAGCCCTCTATGTTTAAGTAATCAGCAGGTTTTGGAATGGCCCATTCAGGCTGAAACAAATCAGTTCTAATGAGGAAATCCTTAGGTTTATGATAGATATTAGTTGACCATCATATCTCTCGAGGATGGCTTTTATGCAATGCCTCATCAACTCTATTCATGAAGCTCTCTCTAACTGGGAGTAGTCCATGAAAGGTACCTAAGCTTTAAATCTTGTCTCAAGTGAGTTCATTTATTTTAGCCTCATTATGATGGAATTACTATTTTTGTGATCCTCTGCAATAAATACTTAGTATCTAACATTAATTTCATTTGGAAAAGTTTTATAAGACATATGTGAGAAACATTGTAGCATGTTCTTTTGTTTCTGAAAAGGCCATCTGTAACTGTAGTCTTACAGGAGCTTGGGACTGAATTCTGTCCTAAATTATCTCATTTGAATTAATTTCATGCAATGTAAGTCAAACAGATTTTGACCTTTATTCAGTTTTGAAAAGGCATTATGGAAAATTGTGCCTTCATATTCAGCAGATCTGCTCTATATTCAGTCACATTTGAATTCAGCGACAAAAAGTAAATGTGTTCTACATCCGGATGATAGAAGCAGGGAGCTGATGCAGTTGTGGGAGTGTGGTATGGGTTCCCTTCTGACTCACCATCATTAACATGGTTGCTGTGTAAGGGCTTAATTTGCCAAAGCCTCCAAACTCCCACACCCTCAATTGGCTTCAGCTGGAGTAAAATGGATGAATATCTTTGAAATATAATCTTCCCTCTTTGCATTAAAAGACAAAATTCCCTTGGGACTCTAAATGTAAATCAAGAAGGATTTTCTCTAAAATAGAGTCATATCAGTAACAGCTCAGTTGAAATAAACATTTGAGTTTCATTTTCAACAGCAAAGATGAAAAATCGTTAGCTAGAGGGAAGAAGGAAACATGTTTAATTGTAAGCAGAACCAGTTTTATCCAAAGATATTGAGCAAACAAAAGCTGCGGCTGTTGCAACTAAAAGAGTATTGCAGAAATTATATTTCTGCTGTTTCTGCTGAGATGAAACACCATCCCCGGGAGCCGTGGTCTGACTTTTGCCTTCATAGTGCAGGACTAGGACTTTGTTGAAGTCCAATGATTCTATAATGTAGACACTAAAGCCTCTGAGACTTTTTTTCTTTTTTTTGTTCATGTGGGACAATCTTATCCAAAATACCCAATGGATAAGAATTTAGGAGAATTGATTCAGTTTGTAGATATTGGAGAAATTCATTATTCATATGCTGCTGATGCCAAGGGAATCCTTACTCTGGAAAAGCTGACCTTTACTCTGATTGCAGAGTTCATTTATACTAGAAGAATAAAGCTGACCATGACAAATTTAACCTTAAAGTTTAAGGTTGTAGTTTAAATATTGTACAAATATAGTGGGGTAAGAAGTCTCTTCCCACGTCACTGAGTCCAATCTCTTTGTATGACAATCAATCAAAAGTGGTAATCTTTTTTATAGATTTCAGAAGTGAATAGATTTCTGTTTCCACTGCTTGTTAATGAACACTGTTTCAAAAGTCTCTTCTTTAAGGCACATTCTTCTGATTTCCAGCCATGTAGGCTGGAAATATATATATATATAATATATATATATCTGGGACAATATTATCTTTTCAAGAATTTCTTTACCACTTTAGTATTTAACATTAGGATTTACTAAACAATATTAGCATACTCCCTTGCAGCCAGAGGTTTGCTATAGCAAAAAAGTGTAATGACTCTTCTCTCTTTGAATTATAGTCTTTTCATATAGCCCTCTTGGACTTGTTAAAGTTTGAATCCAACTGTTTTAAATATGGAAGACCAGAGTAAAGTGGTGGAGTAGAAAGGGTCAAACATATACTTCATACCTCCTGGAAAGACCTTTCTGACTCATTTAAAGATCACATTTGCATATTTTAGTGTTATACTATATTAATATGTCAACAGTCATGACTTTTCAGTCATTTCCAATTCTTAACCTATAGTAGAAATGCTTATATTATCAGTTCTCATGTTTATTCCCTTTCCTATTTCTCCATTATGAAAGATCACTCAGCTCTTTCTGCATGGTGTCCTGAAATTTTCTTTTATTAGAGCACTCTCAGTCTTATATCATCAGCAAACTTCACAGTCTGCTCCTACTTGCCACTATTAAAACCTAATTGCATCATTAATACATATTTAAACAAGATCAGCTTCAAGGAGAAGTTGCACTGAGATTCATGCTGGCAGAACTTCTTTTGACACTACCAATGCCATGACTACTTCAGCTCATTCCTTAGACCTCTTTACTTTCCCAGGAAGTGGAACAAATTTAAGAATTAACCCTTGTATTTCTTCTGTAATTCTCTAGAAATCAAATATAGTGACTATTTTGTATCCTGTGCTTTCTACCCCTGGTGACATTACTGATGCTGAGGTGCACTACAGTCTGCAGTGGTACTTCAGGGTTTGTAGGTGCAGGTACCACACAGAGGTGTTTGCATGGGTATAGCCTGAGAGATCCCAGCTTTAAATATGTGTCACCAGTCACTTGTCATCTCTTGAGGTCAGGATGCATCAGGATGTCCTACAGCTGAAAGAAAGCTATTTTGGGGGATTTTTTACCTGGTAAATCCTAAAATACCCACAAACGATGCACTAGATTGCCAATTGTGACTAACCTTAGCTATGAGCTCTTCTGAAGGGTTCTCCTGCCTGCCTTGCATGGCTCTGAGCTGGGTGCCATTAACTGCAAGCCAGCCATGGGCCAAACAGTGGTTCAGAGGCAAAGCAGGGGTGGAGACAGGCTTTATCAGCACTGTTGATGGTAGTTCAGTCTGTGTTGTCTGACTAATTCACTTACTTTTTCCATAAGGCACAAAAAAAAAAAACTGTTTCCCTAGTATGTCTATCTATATAATTCTGTATAATCTATATCTATATCAATCTTCATTGTTGAAATCTTTCTAACATTATTATTTTTTAATTCTATTCTTCATTGCCATATATTGCTAACTATTAATTATTATCTTAATATAAATTATGTATCATAGATGTACATGCTTAATATATATAATATAGACAGAAGACAATAGAAATGGTCTATACCTGTAAATATCTGCTACCTTGCATTTAATGTTTACCTACTAGAATGAGGAGATTTCTTAGAAAAACTGCCCAGAGTTTACTCCTTCAGCAGTGGCACACACTTAAATAGCATTTTAAATTAATGCACTAAAAGACAGAAACAGACTTAGGTGCTTTGTACATGTGGTCAAATCAGCTACATTCAGTATAAATCCCAGTGGGATGTACTCATATGTAAAAACATATATTCTATCAATGAAAATAAATCATTAAATACTGTCTTTTTTGATTTTTTTTTTTTTATTTCTCCACATGCTGATATTGAATATTTACTGAAGGCAGAACTTCTGTCACTAAAAATCCTGTAAGATATGCATAGATTTTTGTCCATAAGAAACAAAATTTGGGGTTTTGCTTCCCAATGTTTTAAAAATTAGTCCATCTTATTTAATTTAAGAAAGTGTGATAGTTTCTCCTGAGATTTAATGCAACCAATAGAAAATAAAAAGTATTCAGAAGATGAACATTTTTAAATGAAGCTGAAAGCTTCAGTAGATTTTAATTAGAACTGCATGATAAGTTTTACATATAAAGCATACCCATTCAAATTTGGCTTTTGGCCAGTTCTACAAAAGCAAAATAACATTAGGAACTATCTTTTCAGTGCACTTTTTTTTTTTTCTGAGAAAAAAATTTAACAGTTAGCATGAGGTTTGTAAGAATAAGTCCTGTAATTAACTATGCACTTTAGTTTGTTGTATTTTTTAATTAGGCTGAAATTGTATTGAAGGATTAATATATTCATGAAGAGACCCTACCATTTCTGTTTGGTAATTGTTTTTTTTGGTAACTGTCCTATCCATTTTGTTTGGCAACTGCTGTTATCCTAGTATAAAATTTTGGTTTGATTTAAAAAAAAATCCACAAAGCAGTGTATTTTTTCACTGATTTTTTTCAAAATAGTTTTTTCACTGACAACACTTCACTATCAGGTATTTGAAACCACTGCCACAGAAGACCAATGTCTCTCAGTTTATCTTTTGATACATTTCTAAGCATTTTTGCAGATGAAGTCATATTTCACTTTACATAATGATAGGAATTACACAAAAAATGTCAGCTTCCAATCAGTTCAAAATTCAGATACGGAAAGGCAGGCTTCAAATATCATTACCCGGGTCATGGAAAAAAGTGGCTCAGATTAATATATTGGTGTGCTTCAAATGGGTACTTCGTGTCTCAGAAGGGATAATTTTTAAAATCCAGTATGAAAACAAGGTTCTTACATGAGTTGGAAACTTGATAGTCTTGGGACAGATTTTGTCTGATCTCCTTTTCTCCCCACGTTGTCTAGTACCAAACATTAATTCCACAAAATAATTTCATCTCACAATTTCATCCACAAATGGGTAGGAAAGCTAACCAGATTCTGTCTGTTGCATCAAGAAAGGCTGCTATCATTAAGGGCACAGTACACTTAGTTCACATCTGTCCACCTTTAGCTTCCAGTTCTAAATGTGCTTGAGAAGTGGGTTTTAACATGGGATTTTGAGAGGTGGATTTTGACACCTATCCAGGCACATCTTGCTGACCATTTGTATTTGCTCCTGTGTGAGGTAAGGTGCATTACAGAATGAAGAAAATTAGCATCTGTCTCTGAAGTGAAAATCTAAAGTCCTCCAAAACCTTGGAATTTGTAATTTCTAGTGTTTTGACTATAAACTCACGTTTTGATGTTTACCCTACACATATATTATAATTTTGTTTTGCAAGACACTACTGAGTCTGTTCAAGCACACATTGATGTCTCATGGTCCTACTAACTGTTTTTCTTGCAGAGTTCAGTAAAATTGCTTGTAGTTAAAGAAGCCTAACCAGTATTATATAGCATATTTCACTTGTTCTGTGAAATTTGGATGTCTGTAATATTCCTTAAATCATCAAAATATTGACTGATAAAACTTTGGTTTATCTCTGTTGGCTAATTATAGCTCTGCAGTGCTTGGCAATATGATTTGCAATGGACTGTAGAGATTACATCCTAGTTATCACAAAGGCTCATCCAAGAGTTTGATCTGATAGACCCCTGCTGATTTATATCAAAAGTTAATTTTAAACTTAATTGCTGTAAGTGCCCACTTAATGTATTTCACTTGCCCTGAGGTACTCTAAGCTTTAATGTGTGGGTATTCCTTTCATCTTTATTTTAATTCTTAAAGGCTTTTTGTCCATAAAGACACTTAGCATTGCATACTAGAGATGTGATTTCTTTGCTTCCTAATTGAATAGATCGATGGACACTGTATATGTAAGGTCTTGGCTAGATTTAGGAAACTGCAGAAAATGTGAAACCGCACACATGAACACTCTCTTGGAATTGTTCAAGCATTTGAAAATAAGTCTCTAGAATTATAGAGGCTCATAGACGCTGTTGCAATTCAATGCAAAATAAAGATATTAAGTATTGCTGGATGTCATTCTTACCTTTATATAGAGTATTCTTAACTTTATATACACTTTATAAACATACCACCCTGCCTAGTATGAGTAGCACCAATCAAATCAATTGTACAATTTTGACATTGTCCTAGAGAGTCAAGAATTGATATGTTACAGTTACATGGTTGCTAAAAAATTATTCTATCCCTACAAAATTTGTCTTCTTTTTTTTTTTTACCTTTTTTTAACTTTTTTTTTTTTTTAAACTGTACATACCAGCGCATTTTTCATCATATTACAAAATAATGTCTGAAATACAGATTCATGTTGGGTTTATTATTCCTTATTTGGTAAGCAGCTTTTATTTTGTAATGCCTTCCTGAAGATTTTATCCGGTATTGGTACCATTCTCTTTTATTATGCATTATCTATTGCGGTGTGCCTTCATGGTTTACCCCAGAACCCCGGGCTCCTCCCCTGAAGTTGTCCTCCCAGGTGTGTCAATCACTCCTCCTTTTCCCACCCTGACCCCTGCTGAGCACTGTCTGTCACTGCGGCATTGTGTTGTTTCCCCTGGTCCCGCGCAGCTCCGGAGAGCCTGGAATGGCGCTGCTTCTCGGCAGGACTGGGGCTGCTGCTTGTCCCGGGCGCTGCTGCGTTCAGCGCACCGGGGTGGGGCTGGCCACACTCTGCTGCCGGCATAGGGGTGAGACAAAGAGGGAAGGAATGTCCAGTCTGTCCGCGCGGTCGGCTGGAAAGCTTTCATTGTCGTGTGGAGCTGCGATGGAGAAGCGCGACTCGCTCCTTAGTGCCACGTGGACAAAATGGCCCTGGGAACGGGGGTGCGCGGGATTTTATAGGGGCTGGGCCAACAGGGGCAGAATCCCCCCTCGCCCAGTGGGGGCGTGACGTGGACCGGGGTAACCAACAGGGACATGACAGGGGCGGACACAGGGCTCCGGGACAAACGGGGTTGCGGGGACGGGGTAACAGACACAGAACTCTCTGGCATGGACAGGGGGGTGGTTACAGGACTGCCATGGGGATGCTCCAATGGTAAGTGACCTGGAGTGGACCATCGCGGGGGGAACATGGGGGTACACAGGGGTACACAGAACCGGCTAACTAACACATATCAGAACCCCTAATCTGAACCCAAACCCAGGATGCAACATGTCACTCCTGGAATTCCAGAAAGGGCATCGAGTGATTGGGCAGATTCAAAAGATGCCCTCAACCCCCGGGGGGGCATTGGGCCATCCAGGTGTCCTTTGTCCCCTGAGACTTCATCTCCCCTACCTGGTTAGTGGGCTCCCTACCCGTGCCCTCCTCCTCTCCCCCAGGTAAAATAGAGGGGAACCACGCAGTTCGGAAGTTCCGCTTGGAGCTGTTGCTACATTCAGAGGCCTGTGGGCCAGAATAAAAGCTCTGGATTAAAACCCTCCAGCAGAACCAACTCCTTTCCTTCACTGTTGCCTTAAAGGCTTCTCCGGTGGAGGGAAACCAGAGGAGTGGACCCTCAGCACCTGAGCTCTGGCATGCCTGAACTTGTCTCCATGTGCCCAGCTGCAGCATCCAGCTAGCCAAAGGTGTCTCTGGGGTGAAACACTGCAGTTGCCACCATTTGGTTCAGCAGCAGGGGCCAGACAAGCCAAGGCATGTCCCGTTCTCAGTATTGGTACCACCAATAATCTATGCAGTTTACCCTTTGAGATAAAGGATGGAGGATGGAAAAGGGGATAGAAATTATAGAAAAGCAGCAGCAGAGCAGCACATTTTTTGTGCAATTCCATCAGATTTTTCCACTTCATTATTCCATCACATTTTGTATACACATTGCCTGTGGCTTTAGTGATTATAAAAGTGCTAAACTGGAATTTACAGACCTCACAAAGTACATAGAAGTTGCTGAAATTGTTTTAAAACAGTTAAAGCAGGTAAAATATAAATTAGTTTTATTTTCCTTTACTGAATTTTTACTTTTCTCCACTAGTATAATAAACATCTGGAAGAAATTAGAGCTGACTTAAAGGGGAAAAAAAGCCAACAAAGACAACAACAAAAAAGCCTCCTTCCCCAAACAGAATGAAAATAATTCTGTTAGAAACATTCCTTGATGTGTACATTCTGGCATGACAAATTAATAGAAAATATACATGCTGGAGAGGGATATGTTCATGGTCTTCATTATGAATGAGCCAAGAACACAGATGTCATAAATTTGGGAAAAAAAAAGAAGGTGATTTGGAAAAGTAATTTCCACCTTGATCCCTTGATTCCTTGATCCCTTGATCCCTTGATTCCTTGATTTCCATGACTACAAATAGTAATACTGAAAAGGAAAGTACGATAGGATAATGGCAATTCATTAAATTATCTGCAACCAGGCTGGGAATTTCTGCTGTATAACTATAATTTTAGGACTGTGTTGCTAGTTTTATATTTTTAAGTAATTAATGACTCACCAAGGCATTTGATTAGAAATATCTCAAAGGCTGGAATCTCAAGATTGTTCTATATGTAAGATTTTTGCAATAATATTTTGTCCCATATTTTATAAGCAGCATCTTTAAAAACAGCATCTGGAGGAAGTAATTGTCTTTCCAGTTCTTCAGTAGTAGAGAGATTTCCTTATATTCCCCTTTCCCTTCTCTTCCTTTTTCATTTTCTCTCTCATAGTCTGCCTGGCCTCAATACAGAAAAACCACTGAAATCATAGGAATGAAACTCCTAAATATTTTTAATGCTTTCCTCTCTGTCCTTAATGTGGAATGAAAAAGTTATGATTAGCATTGTCAATAGCTCCAGTTCTACCAAAGGAAAGAACACAGAATAGATTGGAAGGGAAGAAAATCCTCATTGCTTTAATAGTCATGGTAAGACATCAGGACTATATTGTGAAGAAATCTTAATCTTTAACCCTATGCTTCTGCATTGCTGTGATGGCCCAGATTTTTTCCAAGTCAACTTTGACAAGCCAGTCAGAAGCTCATCCTACAGCTTCAGTGCATTATGGTCATGCTAAATTTTCTCCTCTCCCACTGCTGAATGAGCACAACTTGAAGTTATAAATTTAGCTGTAAATAAAATAAAGATAAGCATTTCTATGTGGCTATGCAGGGAAAAGCCTCCTTACTTTTAGTGCTGTAGGAGAACTGGACTGGTATCTGTGGACTACTTGTAGTATTTTTTATTTGTGAAGATCCAGCTCAAACTTCTAGTGTTAAAAAACATATGTTGATGATATTTTCAGATATGAGTAAGAGAAAGCTTTTGTGATTTGAAAAGGACTGCAGTGGGTAGATGTTCAAGTGACACATTTCCTCATTTGGGGGATATTCATATGACATAGGCAAACAGGCTGTTGTTATCTAGTGCTTTGTCATTGCTAACTCACAGTATTATTCAACACAACCCATGGTGGTTGTGGTTACTTGGTTCTTCTTCTTTAATCTACCAGACTAGTAATTTTATTCTAGTGATCTATTATTTCCTAAAATGTTAGGAAATAGTAATTTAAGAGATTAAGTGGGTGTACAATAAAGATTTAGTCAAAGAGGAATCTTGGTTTAAAGGCCTTATTTAAACCTCACATAATCAAAGTGAATATTCAGTGAGTTATTGCAGCTTTAATCTGTGCTGTTATATGTGTGATTCAGCATGACACTACAGCTTTCTTTTTTTCTGTTTTCCATCTAGAAACCTTTGACTGGTAGCTTCTGCTATTCAATGCAGTATTTGGACATACTGGGGAGATTTTGAGTAGGAATGTCAGAGGATCTTCTTTTTAAGCTTTGAGATTTCTTCCCTCTGTCAGTGTGAAGACAGTCCTTTAGTTTCTCTTTGTGCCTTAATTTATGTACAAAGTATAGCTACACAGAATGAAGGGCTATGCAGAAATGTAATGCTATTTTTAGACAAGACATTTATTCTATGCCAGAGGCTCTACACCCTCAAACATCTTCAGATCAGGTGATATTTAATGTGTTAAACCTCAAAATGAAAGACATCTTTGCAAGTACTGCACTGCAGTCAAAAGCAGATAAGCATCTAAATATAACAGCTCTCCTGGTGTCAAGAGAATCCTCAGAAAATTGATAGGCAATGGTGTTCCAGGATACCAGTTCCAAGGACTCTGGTGCACTGAATTAATGCTGCTGGTCTCAAGGAATGCTTCTCTTTGGGGATGCTTTCCTACCTGTAAAGAGCAAATGAATAAAGATTTTGTCTTTCACAGCAAATAAATCAATATGCAAATGTCTTGAATATATTAAAATGATGTGACTATATGGACAAGTCATGCAGATAGCTGGAGTGCTGATAGGTTATCTGTAGGAAGAGCTTTCATTTAAAACTATAAAAAGGCCTTAATGCTCTCCACAGATATCACTATAAATGATGAACAGGAAAAACAGCAAAAGCTTTGTTCAGGTCAATAAGACTGTATTTTATCAAACTTTAATAGAGTGAAGACACATCCATTTCAGAGCTGATAATAAAACTGTTTTATTGAAAAAGAGGCAGTTTAAAATTGGTGTGTTTCTCATTCCTTTTTTTTTTTTTTTTTTTGGCTGATTAAATCAGAATCACTAGCAGAATAGCTGCTAGTGATTTCTTTCTAATAAAGGTTGCTTGCAATGATGGGAAGCAAAGATGCCTTTCTGTCATCACACAGCTCAAAAGATGGATTTTCATGTAGCCTAAGACTAAGGCAATTACATGGGTCACCAATGAAAGTTGATATGAAAATTCTATTCACCCTTCTAAAAAAAGGCTACCTGGGAATTGAAACAGATAATGGGAAAAGGCTGAACAGTTTTGTTGAAGATAGACCATCACTCTTAAAGTCTTTATTTTCTGATTTAAAGCAGGAAACTCTGTTATAAGTTTTTGAGAGATTTGAAGCTGCTTGAAAAGTTAATCACACTCTTTTTTTTTTTTTTACAGAATAGCAATACATAACTTGTATATATATCACAGCAATATTTAACTGTTTTTACTACCCATAATTTGTCAAAAAGAAAATGCTTTGCAATTAACCCTAGAGGACTTCTGAATCTACACAGACATGACAGCCTTTCTATCTACCAGCTTGAGAGACAGATGTGCCCAGTTTGCTATTCTCCACTTTTCCTCCATATAGAATTGCAACTGTGTGACCACTCAAAAACTCATTCTTATATAAAAGAGTATGTGTATTTAATATGTGAGTTCTTGTCTAATGATATATTCTCTTTCCTATATGTCTTTCAATTTTAGTTTTAAATTGTTTTCACTCTTATCATTTTCTTTTTATTTCTCCTTGAATTTAGTGGATTTAGCTCAAAAGAGTGAGAACACTGGGATTTTGTCTGCCCAAGACAACATCCCTGTCTAGATGTTTGCTGAATGAGGTTTTGCCATAATAAATAAATATAAATTAATATGAGCAAGCTAATTGATTTCACGTTTCAGATCCTGACATAATAAAGGAATGATAAGGTGCTCTTTTTCTGTTTGCTTTTTATGGAATATATTTTTCAGATGTAGTCTTGAGTCTATTCCTATCCCAGGTCCTCTGGTAATAAAATGATGGTTTATGTTTGCTGGCCAAGTATAGTCACTGAGGACGTTCCTATGAACTTTGTTTTGAAGCATTGCTTTTGAGTACATTGTATTGATATGAAGCTTTCCCTGCAAATTTGATTGTATGTTCAACAACAGAGACACCTTCTCCACTACTTGCAGATTTGTCTCAACATTCTTTGTCTTTTCAGACCTTCCCTGCACTATCTTCCATCTCAAATTATTCCTCCATCCCTTGACCTTTTCTCTTGAATCACCTACACTACCTTACCTCATGTTTTCTTCTTCCTCTTTCTGTTTCTTCTTTCCTTACCCTGAAGTATTCTTCTCATTCCTATGATAACACTTTATTTATATTTACATCACTATCATTTAACTTTCCTTAATTACTGGTTCTCCTTCTCTTGTGCCCAAGTAGACACAAAAGAACAATTTTAGTCATTTAGGCTTCACCCATTAAATTTAAGAGTAATGGAAATTCTTTTGAAGACTTCAGAATATTGCCACAGATCATCTAACTCTTCTCTAGAGTTCTGACTGAAGAGCAAGGGGCACTTATGTGATTTCCAGGCTTAATCTATACCAAGATAACATGGTGATTGCCACAGGACAAGAACATGGGAAAAGACGCAAGACAAATGGACATGAATGAATAATCTAGCCACTTTTTTTTTTTTTCAAACAGATGTTTTCCATTCCTACCACGAACTAGACTTTAAATATAGTCAATATGCAGCAGAGAGGAGCAGTGCTACAGTATGAGGTCATAAATCATTGCCTCCTTCTTATTTTATCTGCTACACTGAAGTAAAAGAAACTGAAAACAAGGTATCCTCTCATTCTATTTTTTATCTCTACAGTTTGGTAGAGTTACCCCATAGATATTACACATTTTTAGATGGGAAAAAAAATGCTGCATGTGCTTTTCACAATTCTTGTACAGAGAGAAATATGAAAAAATCTGGTTTGGAATTTCTGGCAAATACACAGGCATGGAAAACTAAGGAAGAATCAACATCTTTGCCTCTTTTCCTTGCAAAACAGTTAGCATAATTTGAGAAAACCAAGAAGTGAAGCATATGTACTGAATTATAAAAAAAAAAACCAAACAAAAAAACAACTGTTCATATTTCAAGTGAATTGAAGCGAAATAAAAATGAAAAATAGAAATGCAGAAGAATAGAAAGTTAGTATGATGCTCAGGAATTGTCACTCTTGGGCTAATTGAAAGACTTTGAAAAAGACTGAAAAGCTTTGATGAAAAGACAGTGCATTTCACAAAAGGCATCCTTTCTGCACCTAATCTGTAATCTGCCTATTTGCATCTGAAAAATATATTGGCATGAAAAAATGTTACTGTGTAACTGGCACTGTGTAATGGAGAAATGACAGACAACATGAAATAGGGCAAAAAAAATTAAAATCAGGATTAGAGAGGACATCAAGAGGACATCTCTGGCACTGATATTCCAGAGTAGCAAAAATATTTTTAAAAACCCTATTATTTAGTTTTAAAAAAGAGAAGTATATGCATATATGTTATTAACTATTGTGTTTCAGAAATGTCTAAGTATCAAAATAGAAAATTCCAACTCAGTATTGGTTACTGAGTACACAACTAGTCAGAGCAATTAAATTCGAGTGCTCTTGGAGCCTTTAAAACAGCTTTTTCCTTCTGTTAGCTCATTTTAATTTTTTCAACACTTTAATTTCCGTAAAACATCCCAGAAACAAACATTCTGAATGTCACTTTGCCATACAATCAGTCATATCTGTTGTAATAATGTTAAGAAATCATGAAAGATATTCAGTGATAATATGGAAATGTAATAAAGAAGAGAGTCATTGTATGGACTTTTCTTATGAAAGAGTTTGTCAGGCTCTTGAAAAAGGAATGGAGTTCCTGACTATTTTTAGAGAAGAGTAATTTCCATATTATGACATGTTTGTTATAGCTTTGTCAGAGCTTTCATAATTGAAGTTTCATTTGTTTGCCTTGGTAGAATATGGCATCATGATATCAGAAATATGAAAACATTTTTTTAAGTGGACAAGGTTAATATTGCAACTGATAACAGAGATGTGATTATACTACAATATTTCTATTCATTACAAAGTAAAGAGGATCTGAGAAAAAGCCTTAAGGTTTTTAAAGCCACACTGATGTGTGAATAGCTAAAGAAATATAATAGGTACCTAACTGAATCTAGCAACTCAACAATAAAAATACTATTATAGGTACTTATTCAAACAGACAAAATATGCAGGAATTATTTATGTGTCTCTATTTACCTTTCAGGTATGTTTAGGATGCTCAAAATATATCACACTGTGCAAGTGCTAGCTAACAGCTGTCCCACAGTTCTTTTCCCCTGACTTTTATTCCTTCCTTGCAAACAGCTCAGAAGGGCTGGAGACCAGTAGACTGACTTCTAAGAAGGTCCAAGGCACACTATGTGGCTGGCCACTGAGCTGGTCCCAGTGTGTGACACACCAAGGAAGAGCAGCTCACATAAGGAATTCAAGGAAAATGAAGAAGTATCTTAATTATCAGTGTGATCAGTCCATGGAATCAGAGCTGTCACAAGGTAAATAAGTTACAGTACCATTATTCCTCCATCAAAAATTCCATCTGAATTTTTTTGGCTTGTACTGCAAGCAGGAACTGTACCATCAAAGTGAGTCAGAGTCCTAGAGTGGCCTTGGCTGCATCCTCAGGTTAGGGGCAATCAAGTTTTGAACTGAATACACCTGTTACTAATGCTGAACTCTAAAATCAAGTTCAACCCATTATTTCTGCTATATATTCAGCGAATTAACTGAGATGAGAATTTATCCTTTATTACTGATGCAGACCCCTTAATGGTCAGATGTCAGCACTGATTCGATGTATTTTACCATTTTTCTCTGAACAAAACAAATGAATAAAACAAATTAAAGGAAGTGAATGCGTACAATTAATATAATGCCCATACACCCACAGAGGAGTCATGGTGTAGTTCTGCTGTATGATTCATTATTTTTGGTTCTTTTGTGCTTTTCTTTAATGAATGTCTCTACTGGTGTTATATCTGGTATGCAGTCACAAACTTGCAATAGCAAGAAGTAGTATAAAATAAATTACTCTTATTTGAATGATCACTGCATTCAAATAAAGCTTATAACTATAAAATCTAGTGGTCAAAATTCTGTGACTTTATAATTTGTTCTGTTATTGCAGTGAAGATACTTATGACTAAATATTTGGGACCCAAGGGAAAAACCTAACTGCCAAAGTCCCTCATGTTTACTGGAGAAAGACCTGTCTGTACAAACTGAAGCACAAACATTAAGCTGAATAAAAGAATTCCTATTTCAATTTTAAATGTAGGATAAACAAATGCAGTTCTCTAAATATGTGCACGTCATGCCATTTGAAACTCTCTGTAGTAGCTGAGCCTTCTGCATGGGATGTGAAAGACCCTGTGTCCTTTGGAGGGATAAGCAGAAACCAGGGGAATGTTGAAATCATCAAACCCACTATGAGATTGTTATGTTTAGGCAATGAAATGTAGTTCTCTGTCAGATACAGCTGAGGCAACAATTCAGCTGATCAAATGCTAGTGTCTGCTGATCAACCTTAGTTGGATCACTCTAAATCCTTTGGCTAGAAATTTGTTAGCAGGTGGGGCTTGAATGTTCACTTTGTGTGGAAATACTCACACAAAGATACCGTGATGACAGTGCTGCTATCTGACACTGAATCCCTTCCTGGCACTCACATTCAAGTCACTGACAAAGACAGCCAAAGAGATTCTTGGCTTTTTATACTGTGGTTTTCAATGTAGTTATATGCTGATAGACATTTCGATTATTTTTCTTACTCTTATTGAATAATACCATACCTATAAAATAGCAATTTTGCTGCAAGATGCTTTTATAGCTATGGTTGTGAAAGAGTGGTTTTTTCCTTGTTACATGCCATTACCTTCTTATGTGCATAATTTTCATCACTTTAACTGTAAGTTTTCATATTTTAGACATTGATGAGACAATAATTTTGGGGCAATTACCTGATCTTTCTTTTTATGTCCTTGATTCTTATAAAATGCGTAACTACAGTGAGAGTTCCCTATTACCTTTTCCACATCTTTCTTGAGTTTGAAAAGACATAATTACAAAGACTTTGAAGTGAAAGCATGGGCATAATTGTGCAAAATGCTGTTCAGCTGTTGGCTACTCAATCTTTATGGCTTATATCCCCTGTTTGTATGAAATTAAGACTAAATTGTGCAGGTGTTTTCCTGAAAAAGCCAATGTCTCTGCAGACCAGGTGAGGATACTGTACAATAATGAAAACACTATAAACTTTGAAACATTTTTTCAACAGCATTAGAGATAAACAATAGGAAGTGATAGCATAGAACCCTGTCTGAACACTTCATAGTAGCTTATCACCTTGCACTAGAAATAGGATATCTGAGATTCAGATAAAAGTATAGATTTTCCTCCACACGGGATGTTCATATCACAAGGCTATAGCTCCAGACTGAAAAGAAAATAGAAGGTAAGATATTGACTTTTCTGTCCTTCTTTAATGCTGTACAGAGAGAGAATATTTTGATTCTCCAGGTACTGGTTTCATTGTAAATAGAAAATTTTCTGTATTAAGGCTTTAAAAGGATAAACGAAGTAGATTTTCAACTGACTTTGCTGTACAAAAAGAAGGCAAATGTTGTATGCCTAAACCCAAAATGCAGAAAATGTACACCATAGTACAATAGTGCATTATCTAGAAGATGCTTAATTCTTTACCTGGAAATTTCCTGTTTATTTGCAATTTGAATTTCTTTGGTGTGTCCTTAGGTATGTCTGAGTTAACAGTGGAGAAGAACTTGATACTAGTGTTATCCCCGTGTGTAATTCCCAGCAAGATTTACAAAACAGGGATGTTTACCTTGATTTTCACTCACTGGAATGAGGATTTGGTGCACCTGGACTCTGGTAGCAGCTGGTTCGGCTGTGTGAATGGGGAAGTATCTGCCAAAGGCAGGGCTGGCATGGGTGTAATGTGTGCGCGGGTGTTTCCATAGGTTGTCTGCCTGGAAAATTGCATGAGAATATGCCAGGTGCACACACAGTGAAGAGTTCCATTGCCTCTAGTGTTTAAGAGATATATTGGCTAGAGGCAAAAGAGAGTTCTGCATTGTAAAACTGTAAGATGCAGACATTTCAAAAGGAAATTGAAATCCCAGAAAGTTTGACATTCATCTTTTGACTGCTATCTTTCTCAAAGAGCTGAAGCTAATACCCATTCCCAAAGAAAGTGTGTGAGGACAAATCACAAAATTTGTTAGTTCTGTTCTGGCTTGGCCTTTGCAATGGCTGAGTTGTTCAAACTGAGGTGGAGTAAACCTGTAAAAAGTCATATCCAGTGATGCTTGGGACACCTGAGAGTGAAACAGCAGGGCAACATAAAGGATATAGATGCATTAAAGGAAAGACAACATATGAATAAACATGTTTCTCTGTGTTTGAATTTATGATATGTGTGTAAATAAGGTTGTAGAATACTGTGAAAAACAATACTAGAAAAATCTAATCTTGAGCTGTCTGCCTTGAAACAACTATTATTAATAAGTACAAGATAGTTCTATCCCTTTTCCCATCTGGCGTATGTCCCATTCAGCATTAATATGATTATTTTAAAAATAATGCATTTACTTCATAATGTAAATGTAATTTATACTAAGCACCACTTTTTGCTTGTATAACAACAATAAAAAATATAATAGATGGTGTTTTACGCTTCTACTGGGAATGTTCACAAAGCTGACCACTGATGGGATAATATTTTGAATTATAATGGTTTCCAGTAATGTAACAAGAGAAGTCATGGCTAGTGTTTTACTGCTTTGAACACTTGCTATACAGGCCCACTCAGAAACTTTTTTGGTGTCTGTCCTGGTTTAAGCCCAGATGGAAATGAAGCTTCAGGCAGCTGCTCCATCAACACCCCTCTCTCCCTACCACTCTGGTGGAATGGAACAGAAAATCAAATTAAAACTTGTAGGTTGATAAAGGAACAGTTTAAAAATAGAAAACAAAGTAAAATAGAGTAAAAATGGTTAATGATAAGAATAGTAATAAAAATTATTATTAGTAGTAATAATATAATGGAAAAAAGCCTCAACAAGTGACTGACCAATGCCAGACTCTCCTTGCTCAGTCCAGCTCAGCCCCCTTTTCAAATAACATTCCCCAATTTTTATACTGAGCAATTTATATACTGGACATACTCTATGGTGTGGAATATCCTTTTGGCCAGTTCAGGACACTTGTCATGGCCATCCTCCCTCCCAGTTTTCTTTTGAGCCCCTCCTCACTTGCAGACCTCACAAGAGCAGGAAAAAGATCCTTGACTTAAAATAAACACGACTTAGCAAAATCCAAAACATCAGCATATTATCAACACTATTCTCATTCTGAATCCAAAATACAGTACTGTAAGAGTTACTGAGAAGAAATTCAGCTCTATTCCAGCTCTATTCCAGAAACCAGGTCAATATCTTAATAAGATCAGGTAAATTTGAATGAATGATGTAAGAGTTATGTACCAACTGCAAGAAATAAATCACCTGCTAAACCCAAATTACAGAAATGCCACAAACTGTAGCTGAGTTACCAAACTTGAAGCTCATAATTATTTAGACAAGACATGGCAAAGCCTATGACACTGAATATGATTTTTTTTTTTACTGGGAAAAAAAGGAAAAAACAACCCAACTCACATTCAACTTCTGATCTGCAATCCAGAACAGAAAACTACAGTTTGTCCTGATTCTATGAACTTATCCTACAGATTAAACCAAAAGATAAGTAGAATATGAACATTTCAAGTATGGGAATGATAATTTCAAGTATTGTGTATGATAATATGAGACAGAGACAAGCCATTTGTGACTATTTGATGGGCTGGATATCTGAAAGGGGTCTAAACTGCCAAATAGATCTCAAAGTAGAATGCGGAGAAGAGAATGACATGAGATGAGATTGTCATTGTGTGATCAGGAAAAGAACATTAGCACCAATGGATAAGAAATGGATAAGAAAGCACCAATGGATGAGAAAGTGCTAATAGGCATCAGTGAAGAGGGACTCAGCACTGTGAAAGTGCATCAAAAAGGCTGCCTTCAAATTCTGGGAACATTTTTGTTCATTGCTACAGTCGTGTCCTTTCTCCACCAAATGTATTTCCTTAATAGAAATAATGTTATCAACATTTATCTGTGAATAAATTCTTCACATCCATTTAATATCTGAACTTGTAAAGTGCCCAGGGCTTCTTGACCCACCAGCTTGCAGCACCTGATACAACAGGTAGAAGTAATGGGCTGTTGGAATGTCATAACCTCAGCTCTTCTCATTGCAGTGAAGTTCTGCATCTCATCAGTTTTGTAATTGACCAAGATCTGTCACTGACAGTTAACTAATATGAACTCTGTTTTTTTTTTCCCCAACAAGACAGGGAAAACACTAAGAGTTGTTTGATTCTGGTAAGCTATCTCTGTTCCCTGAGATTCCCTGCTAGCAATGTGATCACAGGTGCTGTCCTGCAAAGTTTTCTTTATTTCATTTTCGATCTCTGTTATCTCTTGGGACCGAGCAAGATTTTGTCTTCACTGAAGATACAGACAGCAAAGAAAAAGAGCTGTGCATCAGGAAAGAGTTGTTTTCTTAATCATGTGAAGCCTTTATCTATCGACTTCACCCTGTACCATATGATGTGAGCTAGACCACGTGTAGGCTCTGATTCAGCAAAACACTTAAGGGCATATTTTCAAAGGCACAAATGGCAGCTATGCAATGATTTGCAATTGAGGATGAAAATCTTAAGTATCTGGCTGACATCTGTGACCTTTAGATTTGGGCCTACAACCTGTGTACCTGCCAATACTTCTTTCAGGGTATAACAATTCAGCAAAAGGTAGAAGTGTCTGACTAGTGTTTTAGGACAAATTATTACCAAATCTTGTCACTGTCACCTGTATGCAGAAAATGCAAAAGCACATCCACTGTATGACTTAAACAAAAGGGTTTCACTAGCTGCATTCTGCAAAGAGTAGCTCCCTTGGGAACAGCATACTTCTCCCTTGGTAAGATTAGAACTTAAAAGAATAATATTTGAAAAAAAAAATTAATATTTAATGTAGAACAAGCTGGATACAATTTTATCACCGTCTTCCCACTTACACTATCACAGAATAGCTGGAGGTGTAATAAACATTTTGTAAGTGTGTTGAAATAATGTCAGTCAGCACAGCTGCAAAAGTGTCTGGAAGTGCAGTGAAGTTTGGAGTAACAGTGTTAAATGATCATACTGAAATTGTATATTTTTTGATGTCTGTTGTTTTCTTCTCTGCCTCAGACTTCCCTGGAAACATTTGCTGTCTTATAACAGCTTTCCATACTTCTGTAGACAAGAAGAAAGAAAAAATTATGGATCGTATGAAGCAAGAAGAGAAAAAGTCAATAAAATTGATTGCATTGGTTTGCCTCTTAAGTCACAAAAGCAGAAGCCAGGAACAAACTTTCTAAAATCAGTGAGGCAAATTCTTCTTTGACTTATGTGGAAATCAAGAGTAATTTTAATATCAATATCTGTAGTGAGAATAAGCCTAAAGTCTCAAGTTGCTGTTTGAAAAGGTTATGAATGTAAAGATGCCTCTTTCAGTTCCTGTCCAGCCTAGGAGGAGAAACAATGGAAATATCACAGAATCACAGAATGACTAGGTTGGAAGAGACCTTCAAGATCATCAAGTCCAACCCATGCCTTAACACCTCAACTAAACCATGGCACTGAGTGCTGCATCCAATCTTTTTTTAAACACACCCAGGGGTGGTGACTCCATCACCTCCCCTGGGAGGCCATTCCAGAACTTTATCACTCTTTCCATGTAAAACTTTTTACTAATATCTAACCTGCATTTCCCTTGGTGCAGCTTGAGACTGTGACCTCTTGTTCTGTCAGCTGCCGCCTGGAGAAAAAGAGCAACCCCACCTGACTGCAGCCACCTTTCAGGGAGTTGTAGAGAGTGATAAGGTCGCCTCTGAGTCTCCTCTTCTTCAGGCTAAACACCCCCAACTCCCTCAGCCGTTCCTCACAGGGCTTGTGTTCCAAGCTCTTCACCAGCCTCGTTGCCTCCTCTGGACGCGCTCAAGCATCTCAACCTCCTTCCCAAACTGAGGGGCCAGAACTGGACACAGCACTCAAGATGTGGCCTCACCAGTGCTGAGATCAGGGGAAGTTTGACCTCCCTGCTCCTGCTGGCCACACCATTCCTGATCAAGGAAGTCCTGAGGCCAGGACACCCTTGGCCTCCTTGGCCACCTGCTGGCTCATGTTCAGCTGGCTGTCGACCAGCACCCCCAGGTCCCTTTCTGCCTGGGCACTGTCCAGCCACACCATCCCCAGCCTATAATGCTGCAGGGGGTTATTGTGGCCAAAATGCAGGACTTGGCACTTGGACTTACTAAACTTCCCGTTGTTAGACTCTGTTCATCCATCCAACTGTTCCAGGTCTCTCTGCAGAGCCCTCTTTCCTTCCAAGAGATCACCACATGCTCCCGGCTTAGTGTCATGTCACAGGAAATGCTCCTCTTTCTCACACAGCATCTTTCATACTAAAGCAAGTTGCAAAATAATATGAATACTTTTTACTGACAAGCGCTTTGTGATATTCTCTGGCCTGTTCCTAAGGATTGTTTTGGTTTAGGGATAAATATCATGTGATGAAACCTTTTAAAATATATGTATGTTATTCTGTGCAACTAAAAGTCCCAATAACTTGCTCAATGCAAAAGATCTTGAAGCAGATTGTCTCTGAAGAAAACAAAAAATAATAATTTTGAGACTGATTCAGGGTCTTTGGAAATAATGACAAATCTTTTCAGGAATGTCAGAGCAAATCTGTAATAAGGCTACATATATAAGAAAAGTAAGGAAGATTTAGCCATATTAGTTTTCATTAATAAAGACTGATGTTCCCTGGGAAATGTGTAAATCAAAACTTAATTTTGTGCTTGACATGCTTATTCCATTTTGAGAATTTGATATTTTGCAATGATGGCAAGACATAATTTATATTTGAAAGGGGATGGCATTTTTCATGCTTTTGATTAATAAATGAGCATTATGAATCTGATCCAGGAAACTCCTGCGTATCTCTAGAAGGAACTGATTTTTCTCATAAAGTCTAGCAATTTATATAGAAATTACAATGAAAATTATCTTACAGGCATCATATATAAGATGTAAATAAACATTATGATTTCAAATAAAAACTGAGCATTGTGAAATAGCTTAATGCAATAGTCCAGTGAAATAGTTTACTTATTGAATCTGTTGTAAACTCCCTGTTTATACATTCTTTATTGAAATACGACGTCTTGTTATTCTAAGGATGAAGGGATTGGGCATCTTGTTCTGAGTGCAAAGTTGGCTTAGCCCATCTGATGGCAAAGTGCTCCCACCCCCAGCCTGTCCCTGGCAGCAGACTCCCACCAGCTCCTTTTTCTTGGCTCTTGTACAGCCTTATAATGAGCCAATTTAAACTGGCTAAACAGTGCTAAAGCTCAGAAAAATATTCAGTGTCTTTGTTACATTTTTTTTCCAATTTGTTGGTGAACCAGCTCATGGTGGAACCACAAAAGATCAGTTTCTGGGTGGTGTCTAAAGGTCAGGGGTGCAGACCTGTCTGCACAAATGCCAGCAGCTCTCAGTTGGATGAGCTCTATCTTATCCTTATCAACTGTCCATGAGTTCCGGAGGTTTTCCTCTCAACAAAGCACTATGTCACATAACAAGACAATAAAACCTGACGTAAAGGAATTTGTCTTTCTAGAATCAAGACAGAAAAGAGACTTTGGATCAACCCATAAGAAAAAAGATAATGGTATAATTTAGGAAGAAGGTAAATTTAATTAAAAGAAAGAAGTCATGGGGCTGGCAGGGAAATAAAATACTAGGGTGAGAGGGAGTCCAAAGAAATATCAGAAAGGGGTATGTGTACAGGCTTGACCAGCTTTGCAGGTGTTGATAATACTTCATAATCTTAGTAAATGAGTGAAAACAGAATTGCTTCCTCATTTGTAGGTCAGGAAGACTTCATGATATTGCTAATAACTTCACAAATCCTTGTTGGCTGTCTACTTATTATGTTCTGTCTATGGTAAAGGGAAATAAACTTTGAATAATAAGCAACACTACATTCATTCAATCAGGCACAAATGTCCTCACACATTTTTGGGAACCAAATCTTCCAGGGACTTGGTTCTTCAAAGGCAGGTGATAGGTGTTATCCATCTTTTTGTGTTAGCTATTTGTGATCACCAAGACCCTAGTGTAATTTTCAGCGAACAGAGGAAAAAGGTATTTCTTTGAATTCATCCAAATTAGTAAATTTTTGTCTAATCTTCCTCTATTATAAAGAAAACCATTGGTAATTACCATTACCATTGATAATTCTGCCACTTATGGTCATTGAAAGAAGCTAATCAATTCATGATGGTGAAGCTATCTGTCAGATTTCGCTATTGATTTTTATATTTCCAAAAACCATGATGGTAATTTTTTGAATCATTATCTTTCCTTTATTTTGTCTTGATATAAAAAGTCTCATCAGACTGCTATATACAGGTACTTACAATTGAAGCAAAATTTTCTAACACCTGAAAGAATTGTGAAAGAGAGGCTTAAGAGATTTAATCTATTTGCATCACCTAAGATGCAGCGTCTGTCTGTAAAAGAAGGAAGTTCTTTGGTCTTTAGGGATATTGCATACTTAAGCTCAATAGGAGCTTCCATGTGGGTCTCTGGATGAAGTCTGAAAGACCATTACTTTATAATCATTTAGAGCAGAGGAAAGGAGTAGTTAGATGCAGAAAATCCTGAAACAAGCAGTTGTGGGTTTCCAGACAGTAAAAGCCTTGTGGATGAAAGGCAAAGAAAAAGCCTGCTGATAATAAGAATTAGTGGTGGTTGGAAACAACCCCAGATTCTGCAAAATTTCACACTTTTGCCCCTCAGAATGCTGATGTGTCTGCCCAGGTTAGCTGTGAGCTCTGTGCAATGAGTCAGCACTGCTCTCACAGCCAGGGTTTTGTAGGCACACATTATGGATTAAAATAAGTTCTTTTGAATCATGAACCGATCATGATCAGTTATTATCAGTTATTATCAAAATAAGCTGACATTCCCACAACAGGATCTATGTTTTACATAATTTTGTGTTAGCTTAGTTAAACTTCTCCTTTTTGAAATTTGAATGAAAGAGAAGTGTTTTTAAACATAATTTCCTTAATGGACATTAGTATCACTGTTTCTGCAGAGAAGCTTTTCTTTTTTATCAACTTTCTTGGCAAAGAAAAAATAAAGTACA
The DNA here is from genome assembly GCF_024509145.1 of Vidua macroura. NCBI lineage: Eukaryota > Metazoa > Chordata > Aves > Passeriformes > Viduidae > Vidua > Vidua macroura. Next base: position 76,213,695 of record NC_071573.1, read on the forward strand.
ATTATCGTGATGGAAAAAGAGATAATGACTGCAAACCCATTCCATTTTGCAAGGGTAGATAACATTAAACAATAATATGGACTGAATTTTTATTCATTCATATAAAGCTAGTAAATGTGTAAATTAACAATAGTAACTTCTTTTTACCAAGTCTCTCCGGTTTTCTGTTCCCTCAATTTTCCTAGTCTAACAGAGTTACAGCAGTGAGCTACACAATAGAAAACAGAGAAGTATCCTTGCAGTATTTCTAGCTGAAACAAGGATATTAAATACTATATGAAGCAGCCAAGCACTCAGAGTCATCTAGGATATTGACCACAAATTTTTTGAGAAAGGGCTCTCCATTCACTGGTTATTTACTCATTCTAATAAATTTTCCGCGCTTTCCTCATTTGTTCAAGTATTTGAAAGTAGATAAGTAATCTGGGAAATTTTCCAGTTTCAACTATAAAGTAATAAATAATTGAGCTCCTTGGCACTTAATGCATGAAATAGGATCCTTGTGGTCTGAAACAAAGACTGAATTCAACAATTTCACTCTGGTAAACTCTATTTTCACAGTGGAGTTACCACTATGAAGTTACAGCTCTGTCTGCAGGAGACAGAGGCTGTTCTCAGAGGCTGTTCCAGTACTGAAATGAATTGATTTGGGAACCATGATTGTCTGTAACTTTCACTTACAGTGAAAAGCATTTTACTTTTACCAGACAGGAGACATTTGATTGCTTATAAATCTGTTCCAGGGAAGAAATGCAGAATAAAAGAACTCTGTAAGGAGAGCCCTGGTCATATCAGCTAATAACCACCTAGAAAGTGATGAGACACAACAGTAGAGAAAACTGGCATGAAAAAAGATAAAAAAAAAGGAGGCTGGCTTCTTTCATCTGAGAGCATCTGTTCTAAGTGCAGGGAGTCCTGTTTCTCATACTGAACAGTGCTTGCTACAAAACCAGAAAAGCCAAATGGGTGGGAGCTCCATCTTCCCAGGCAAACGACGTAACCTTGAGATTCCTGTGGTCTGTTTTTTTCCTGGGGCCCAAGGTGCCAAAGCTCCCATGCAGTCAGATCTGCTCCCAAAAGCTCAGGAAGCCTACAAGAGTGAAGTACACCCTAAGGTAAGCACCCAAAGACAGGCCAGCTCAAGTCCTCTCCAACTCCACTGACAGCAGCATCTGATGTTTACAGACTTCTATACGTGGACAGCTAAGCCTGAGAATCTTGGCCTCAAATGGAGCCTCTCCATGCATTGCTTGTTGCCCAAAATGCTACTACTTCTGTGCTGTTAAAAACAGGAGAGGCTCAGGGCATGGGCTTGGTGCATCCTAACCAGATTGTGTTTTGGGGTGTACATATGCCTTATGTAAGGCCCTGAATCCCTTCAGGCTACAGAAGGCAAAGAACATCAGCAGCTGTGGCAATAACTTACTGTATGCCTATTGCCTCTTACATTTAAGGAGTAGGATTTCTTCCTAAAAAGAGAGAATGCAGCGCTGCTTTGACTCATTGACTTACCTAATGAAATGCCTCGTTCCTAGCCATGAGGGTGGGCATAAGTAACATAAGTAACAGCTGCAGGAAACTGAGACAAAATAAAAGAGGAGTTTTCTGGTCAGTGAAAAAGTCTTTTGTTTTAGATTCCAGTGCCTGCAAGACACAGAAATGCTCTGCTCTTATTTGGATGTAGCCTATACCCTTCATCTATGAGAAATTTGCATCTAAAAGGAATATAATGTTTCTGGCAGAGATACAATTATAAAACTGCTTCTGGAGAACCTGGGCCAGCATTTTCCCTAGTTTGCTCCCCACAGTAACCATCTGCCAAAGAGAACAGACAGAAAAGCTTTATGTGACAAAGGACGGGTAATGGTGCTTTGCTCTCTCCTGGTGGTACAAATGATTTAATAGGTCTTTTAAGCTGTTGTTTATCCTGGTATTTTACAATGTATTACTGGGAACATAGAGATTTTTTCCCCCTTTTGAACATGATATATGAATCTCATGAATAGTATCTGTAGGTAACATTTGGCTGTCTCCCAGAGCAATGAAGAAGACAATGCTGGGATCACACTGTGTTTTTTTTAATTTTCAGTGAAGGAGAAAAAAATCCGTCCCACTGTGAGTTACTATCACTCTTGAAATCTTTATCCACAAAAACAAGAATGGCTGAAATGTTTGGATACAGCAGAAGAATCATAAAAATGAGAAACCAAAAGCATAATAACCCTCTGATTTTTACCTTGTGATTCAGCCAGTAACAACCCCACTGAGAACAGAATATGTAGATGCACAGGATATAATATATGCTGAAAGACAGGGGAAGATGTTCCAGTATTTGTTTGTTAAATCAACACTTTTTCCCTTTTCTGTACCCACAGAGTATCTTTTCCTCCTCTCCATCAAGCTGAAACTTATGGCTAAGATTTTACTTTGCTTTAAGAATTGACAAAGAGACTGTTAAAATTATCCCCTTGACTGTTCTATTAGTTGGTTTAAACTTCCCAGGAGCTGTCATTTTCCAAGGACATCACTCAATCTTTCTTCCTCTAGCTTATCAAAGTGTTACTGAGCTTCACCTCGGTACAGGTGAATAAGAGGCCTCCAATGCAATGCTATGCTGCCTTTAAGAACAGACACCTGTGTAGTTTTGTCTCTGATCTGATGAAAGCAGCACAGTCTGTTTATCTGTGCTATGAGGGATAATTTTTACTTTATGTATCACCCTATTTAAGTTCACACCTCCTTGGTCACACCGTGAATTTTTGAGAATGGCTGAATCTAAGGAACAAGGTCGTTGCTGGGCACTATTCTGTCAAATATGACTGCATACATCTTAAAAGATGCATTCAAGGAGGAAAAGGCCAAATTCCAGACCCGAGTGCTCACTGCAATGTCTTAGTCTTCACTGTGTTTGGCAGCTCTTGATGTCCCTGTGTGACATGTCCTATTCTCTGAGCATACACAAATGTAAAAATATTCTGTATACCCAGGCTGCAAGTGACCTCACAGCTCCCTCTTTGTGGAAGAAGTTACAGCCCTTTGAATCTCCTACAGCATTTCTTTCCTACATAATTAATACTGGTTGTGTCTAGAAGTCCTGACTTTAAGCAGTGATGAATATACTGAAAGCAATAGCTAATTCTTAGAGTATTTTAATGGCAATTTTGAAATAAGGACAATCTTAATATGAAAGGTCAATTTATTCTAAAATGAAATATTTTTATCCTTATGTACTGAATCATATTTATTACCTCTGAACATTCTTACTTTTTGAAGTTTGCATTTTCTGTCATGCTTGCATTTTTCCCCTGACACATTGTTGAGAACAGTTGTAAAACTATATAGTTTATATCCATCATTTCTAGTATATAAAATGTCTCCATTTATAAGAAATATTGGCAGGAAACCTGTATGTGAAGAAATAAACATTTTAAAACATCATTGCTAAAATTACTGCAACACAAAGATTCAAAAGAAATGGGATTTTCTATAATTAAAATTTATGCTAAAACTGTTCATTACTCTGGATGTGGGTGGAGGTTAATAGCCTTTTTTTTACTTTATAAAGAAGGGTATGCAAATCAGACTGCTGAGCTTGAGGCAGTATGAAGTTTTAACTGTGCTAATTCTTCAGTGGAATTTTTTTAGCCCGATTTGTGTCTTTCAATGGAAATACTTTTCAGGGTGATTTCACAGAGGGAAATGAAGAACTGGAAATTACTATGGACCAAGCAGGAACATCAGCTAGGCAAACTATTAAAACATTGCAAATCCAAAAGCATTGTCTGGAAATTGAAAATTTGACTTTAAATATTCTCTTTTATTGTTCATCCTGAAATTGCAAAATTGGCAAATATTCTATGCTTTTGCAACACCCCTAGCAACCTGCTGATGTTCTTTATATGTCTGACAAACTATTCTTTGCTATTATTCTCCATTCAAGAGAATTCCTACCAATTTAGAAATTAGTATAATTTCCTTTCCAGTCCCCAAAGAAGTGACTGATTTTAATTTAAAGAAAAAGAAAAGAGAATAGTATGCTGCTGTTGCAATTTTGTGTCAATATTTAGTGATAAAACTTTACTGCTCAGTGATCAGTCTAATATTCATGAACAGTAATTTGTAGTAGCATAATAAATTGAAACAACATTCTTCAAAACCAAGTCTTCATCAACAGTATCAACTCTTCTGTACTTTAGTGGTATTGGTTTATTTTACTTGGAACTGTGAATACCCTTTACATTAACATTCAATTTATTGACTTTTTTTAGGGACTAAGTCACTGAAGATAATGGCAAGAACATCTCTAATTCTTGGAGAGACAGACCTGATCAGGCTGGAATACCCTGAACTGTCTCTGAGGAAGGGAAGGGCACACATTGGTTAATGCAGGAGTAAACTACACCATCTTTTTTAAAGGTGATTTTCCTAACCATTGTTCAGTTTAAGAGCAGGGAGAATTAAGAAAGAGCTTATTCTTTCTTCCAATCTTTTAACTTTCCATTTGAGGCTTTAAAAGTCTGTTCTTTAGTTTTTTCACTATTTATTTGTGTGCAATGCTGGAATTACTCTATAGGATGCTGGGGGTTTGCTTTATACCTTGGGGGCAGAGGGATGTCAACATATCTTGGAATGAAAGAATCAGACAGTTAAAATTTTACACTATTTCTCATAAAAGCAAGGGTTCTAAGTATGGTTAAATAGGAGTTGGGTTTAGAAAAGTTCCACTCAAGCTGGATAAAAGACTATAGGTTTAATTTCCATCAATGACTTCTTGGTTTACCTGTGATCAAAGTAAAAATTGGTATCTGGTGTCCTTACAAGCTGAAAATCCTCTTCTAGGATCAAAAATCTTTATATACTAAGAGAGTCTTTAAGGGACTCAGACTGACCTGAAACCCAAATCTTGGTTGAATAGCCACTGCTCTTGGGTAGAGTTTAGGCTATTTCCTATGACCTACACACCAAAAGAGTCTCAAAATTCAGATTTATTGAGCTAATAAAATTCAGACTGACTACCGAAATCTCTCCCTACCCACATCACTCATCAAAGACACTTCTGGATGGAGAAGAGCATCTCCACTATATACAGGCTTGGAATGATGCAAATGAGTTCAGCAAAGGGAAATAAGAAACACGCACACCTCTCAGCTCCTTGTGCAAGAGGAGTTGGAAGCAAATGTGAGGGGAAAGGACAATTTGGCAGTTTTTGAGAAGTCACATTACTGCAGGGCCTGGGCTGCTCCTATCCTGGGGGTAAGTAAATGGCCTGGCTCCTGCAGCCTGCCAGAGCAGAGCTGGAGGCGTTCTGCTTGTGACACACTGCTCCTGAGTTTCCCTTCTAGTTGTCTGAGCAAAGCAGCTCTTACAATGGCTATTGCTGCAGGGAGAAAAACATCTCCGTTCATGTGGCTTAATTCAACCCATTCAAAGTTGTTTATTGACTCATTAATGACACCTAATTAACTGACAATCAGTGTGTTATATATCCAGGACAATCAGTGTTCTATATATTCAGGGTCAATATTGGCAATCCAGCAAACAAATGATGATACCAGACACGTACAGAGCATTAAGAAACAATTTATTTCCCAGCCCCAGAAACGAATCCCCAGGAACATCCCCTCCCCTGCCTCCTCCTCCCCTCAACCCCCAAAGTCCCCAGTTATCCCCAGTCTGCCCCAGGCCCATGGATCACAAGCACTGTCACCCACCTGAGTATGTCCCTGCAGGTGTCACTGTCAGGGCATGGGCTCCTACCAGTGCAGTTCCCTCCTTTTGTCAGTCAAGGGGGAAGCACACAGGTGTCCCCAAAACCACAGACTAACCTCCAGGGAAAACACCAGTACAAACCTGTGCACACACATATGCATCCCAGCATCCACACAAGCTTACAGTTGAATTATTCTCCTTCTGGATTTTGGAACAGAAAGAATTTTTATTACTTGTAATAGGACTGACAGGGATGTAGACACACATAATAGCCCTTAAAATAGTTCAGTCTTGTTAGTTAAGTACATTTTCTTTTTAAATGAAAATTTCCTGTTTCTGACAAACCTACAAAGATAGGAAGGGTCCTTACCTCCCCACTACTTTACAGGCTATGCTAACTGGGAAAAAAATCAGATTATAGCTGCCTTCCTCTACAGATATTAAAGAAAAATGAAACTATTAATGCGATAAAATCAATTTTACTGAACAGTATTCTGATTCAATAAAAAGGGAAATGATGGTTTGAGAAAGGGGGGGTAAGGAGTAAATTGATGTGCCACCAGTGAATAGTCATCACCAATTAACTACAGGAAAGCCAACTGTGGTAGCACTACCACAGCCAACACCAGCAACATGGAACTCACCTGAATTTCTGTGAATATGTTAGGAGGTATTAAGTATCTTCATTCAAACTGGGTAACCTCTGATGTGTGATCTCAGTGCTACATGGCTTGGTTACAGGTCACCAGAACTCTGGGCTAAATGAAAGACAAACAAACAGGATGTGTAATACCTGCAGAATAGTGAGCCTTCAAGACATAAATGTTTTTTTACTTTAACCAGGGAAAAAAATTCAACAAATTCCAGCCTGCTTCCTTGTTTGTATATAGTTCATTGTAAATTTAAGACGTAAGAGCTTTCAGATGTACAAAGTACAAGCTGAGTTGCATAAATGGATGTTACCCAAGTATGGTTATCTTTCTGGACTAGTTTTGGAAACTGTGTTAATCTCTGGTGTAATATCTGGTAACACTTCCATAGAAATATGACAGAGATGGCTTTGATTCTGCATGCAGTTGCCTTAATTTCATGCTGACAGGCATGACCAATTGATTTGCTGTACTTTTTCCTGGAAATTGTTGTCATTTTGCTTTCATCAATTCACACACACTGCCTTTTTGGCTTTATTAACCTTTCCTTCCAAGTACCATGCTATGCCAACCAAAACCAACATAACAAAGTTTACAGACAGTACTGTACATTTCAGAAGTACAGGGTATTTCTGGAGATAGAATGTGCCATTTCCCTTTCCTTTCTTCCTAGTTCTGAGTGACAGAGGTGCTGCTTTCCTTTTGCCTCACGTGGTGTATGAGACAGCTATTATTCATCATTCTGTCAAGTGGTTTCCTTCAAAGTCTTTAATTTTTGTTGGTTTTTTTTTTTCTTTTCCCGAAAAGAGGATGTAAGTTCCCTGGTTTAAACACCTCCAGCATGGTGTGCCTAATCTCTTACTATTCTCTTGATTGTGTTAAATAGAGTCAATGAATTTTCAAATGATCAAGACTTCATTGCAGCTGCAGATACACACAGCAGTCGCAGATACACAGTGCTTTATCCTTTTCACCCAAAGATCTTGGTGAAATTAAGGTACATTATGGGAAATGGAGTGTTCAGAGTACTCCATGCTAACATTGGTTTGAAGGAACCTCTGGAGATCATCTAGTCCAGCCTCTTCTTTGAAATGGGTCTTCAAGAACAGCCACTCCTCTGAATAGGCCTAGCAAGTGAGGGAAATGTACATATTACATTTCTAAAGAGGGCTAGCCAGGTCTGGAACAAATGTCTGACCCAGTATATGCAAGATAATTTTGTCAGTATGAGGAGAAAATTAGGATTAGAAAAAAATAGAGAAGCAAAAAAACCCAATGAGTTTCATTCAGTAGCTGCAACACAGCCTTTTCTTCTCTCTTCAGCTACACTGCATTTAGTTTCTCAAGTTGTATGAGATGCTTTTTATACCTAATTTTTAGTTTATATGTTTTCTTTTATCTGCTGCAATGTTATCAATGATCTCTTCATACTTTCTTTTTCTGCCTGTCTGAATCACCGTTTGTGCTGAAATAATTGGTTTTATCTGTTCTTTTCAAATATTTTTTTTTCCAAATGGACTTAGAGGTCACTGAGCCTGAGTGTTCTTAAGTGTATAAATATTTTTTGAAAATGTAATTTAATTCCTAAGCCAAGTAGCTGCTTTTGAAAAGTTTTCATTTATGCAATATGCACAAGTCAGAAAAGGAACTAAGTAAACAGAAATGTCAGTCCCACCATTTGTTCTGTGCAAATGTTGGTTAGTATGAGTATATGCTTGGATAATATGCATTTTGAATAAATACAAACAGAGAATTCAAGAAAAATACATTTAGGAATATAGAACTACAATATAGGATGTAAAATAAGAATGATAATAAAAGGGAAAACAACCAACTAGAATTTATATATATTATTATATAATTCTAGTCGGTTGTTTTTCCTTTTATTATCATTCTTATTTTACATCTTCTGTCACACTAGACTAAAAAGTCTGCAGAAAGTACCTATATGTTCATAATGATATCCTGCTCACTTCTAATGAAACAATGAAAATTCTCTCAGTTTCTGTTCAGTTATTGTAGCTTCAGTTTTTAACCTGTATTGCAGAAAGTCTCTCCCTAGAAATCTCAATATTAAGCAAATAATTCCTTCAGCAGGCTAGGTTATCTCTCTGCTAATTAAATGAAACTTTATCATCCCTAGCTTGTTCATTAAGACTTTTTTAGGTAATTAGAATAGAAAAAAGATAGGATTTTAATATTGCACCCCTTTAGAAGTATTTATTTCAGTTGGACCTAAGGTAAATACATATAGTCCAACTGGACTGGAATTCAAAAACCTCTAACATGGTTGGTACATTACGCCCACACAACTCCATCAAAATCCATAAAGCTGCAATTATATTACTGAGCAAGATCAGTGGGTAAGATCTGGTACATGATTCAAGAACTTATTTAAGAAAGTTCTGAACATGATGTATCTTTGAGGTAAAGCCTCAGTGGAGGCAGGATTGTTACAGCTTATGTGGCTGGTGAGGAGCAGAAGGAGTTTTGCTATGTTAGGAATAAACTCTCTGGGATAGTTAGCAATTGAAATGACAAATCATTTCTCAGAGTAGTAAATGTAATCTTAAATGGATCTTCAGTAACATGCTAATTCATTCTGGTATCTTGACTGTGGAGTTAATTCTCTAATTACCAATTTCAGCTGGCCATGCAACTGCTTCTGTAATTTCAATGTGACCTTTGTAGGGCTATAAGATACATTCTACCTCAGTGAATAACAATATTGAATCATTTAAAGACCACTGTTTTGATTTTGCAATAAATTGTCCTCAGTGAATTTATCAAACATAGGGAATACTAACTGAACGGCCTTGTCAAACATCTCTATTCACTGCCGAGACATAAATGTTCAGATGCTAAGGAGAGTTGTTGTTGTTGTTGCATTGAAACAATTTGTTCTCATATTAAAAAAAAAAAAAAAAACAACACCTTTATTTGATACAGGGACCACAGACAGACAGCGGAAGAAGATGGAATGGGGAAGTAGGAAGAGGGAAGGCAAAGGGCATTTTTGGTGTAAAGTGCTGGAAAGGAAGAAACCTGGAAGGCTCAGGAAGGGTAGTTGCTGGTCGATCTTCACCATGATCAAAGGTAGGCTTTCTAATACTCATTTGTAACAATAGCAAGATGCAGGGCCTAATATTGGGTAATTCATTGAGTTGAAAATAATATGGTCTTGTCTGAGGGAGACATTTTTTAAGAATCACTACATAGCCTTTATGAGTTTTTTTAAACCTGAAAACCAAAAGAGCAGCTACTCTGACTTGTTCAAGCAAAGCCCAAAGTAAATTAACTCTCTGTTTAAAATCTGGAAAACTAGTGACAATTTATTCTTTGGTCTCCCATGAGGACTCAGTGATACTTCTGCAGGTAAAGACCTGGCAGAGATCCTATCGGAGCCAAACGGAGCAGAAACCCATGTTCTTGTGAAAGCACATTTCCTGTGGGAAAGATGCCAGTTAAGGGTCAGAAAAAAACCTCTATCTCTACCTCTCAATTCCAAGTGAATTGGCTTAGCAGTGAAATGAAAATATACTGCAGCCATCTAAAAGTGAGTATCAATTATTTTCCTATAGTGCAACCAGGCTGCTTTGAGAGATAACCCAGTAATGAAGGAAGCATCTTTTCCAGCCCCATGAGGCAGTGCATCTTCACACAGCTTCTCACAACAGGCTGTGCCTGAAGGCACAATTTTGTACCCTGCTGAAATGATCAAATGAACAGTGTACAACTAAAAACTCTACTAAAACTGAAAAGAATATTTAAATAATTTGGTGGGATAGATTATGAAATTCTTTATTAAATCTGAAAGACAAATCAATTAATACATTAACCGAGTCAAAGAAACAGGCCTGTGTGCCAAAGTAGTACAGTTACATCTCTGCTTTAGGATCCTGTCCTGAAACCTCTGCTGATTATCTTAAAAAGAGCTCCTAAAAGCTCCACACATCAGCACACATATCATCTGACAGAACATCCAAATTAGAAAATAGAAAAACAGAAAGCTGCATCAATTTGTGGTATCCTTGAGAAAGGGAAACTTTCCTCCAAACTAATTCAGACACAGTGAAGAGCAGTGCAGTTGTGTTACATACATTGTCAGTTTCCTAAAAAAATAAACCAACCCTAGGGTTTCATATAAAAATAATCTGGATAATTTTTAAGGTACATAATATTAAAATCATACAGAAGATCTGCACATTTTAAGTGGTTAATAGGTATACTTCACCTAGAAACCTGCACTCCTGCCACTTGACATGCTACTCTTTGCTCCAGAGGGGGAATGCCTTTAAATGGGAATACCTTTAAATAACACCCCTTACAGTACTAATACACATATATAATACTTATAGTACTAATCTTCATCTTGATGATCAGCCCTCTCAGGCAGAGAAAATGTAATAATAAACAGATTGGGCTGAATTCCTTCAGAGACAAGGAAACCATCCCAAATCTGTCTTCAATTAGGTGATAGAATTTGTCACAAAGGACTCCTGGCCCTCCTGTAAGTTTCTTCCAGTGTGTTATTTAGTCTGCCTGAGAGCATGGTGACTCTGCAACTGTAGCAGAGATTTACCTTTAAATATTTCTAAAGCCTTTCTTAACTTCCCCTCTTTTTTTTCCTTTTGCTTTTTTAATGAAGTAAGGTTTTTCAAGCTTGAGGGGTGATTTTTTTTTCAAAAATTGCTCTGCAGTCCTGAATGGGGAACTAGGCTAAATCTACTGCTTCAATTTGTTTAATTGATGGAAGATGGTGTGTGTGGATTTTCTCAGCTCAGTCTAATGAAACAAGCATTCACTTTAAAGAGAATATCTTACACTGCAGAATGTAAGACTGCAAGAGTGGAGACCATAATTTTCTTCTTAGCTCCTGAAATGATGTGTAATGGGATGCCAGCCAAATCATCTCATTTCAGTGTTTCAGAACTCAAGCAAATGACTTCCACTGAATTTTGATGGGGTGATTAAAGAAGCCACCAGCTCCAGCTGGCTGTCTCCAGCCCTGCAACAAAGCCTATCACAAAGGATGGCAGTACTTCAGCCATGCCAGTGCCTGACTTAGCAGGACAGGCTGCAGGGAAGGTGGATTAGTGCTGATGCTCAGCTGCAGCCAGGAGGGACAGAGGTGCAGAATGTTCCTCTCCCCTTGCCAACAGAGCATGTGTCTGGCTGTGAGACCAGGCTCTGGATGGAGACCTGGGTTTGGTGCAGTCCTGAGTCCTCCTTACAAGATTCAAGAGGAGAAATTTGTCGTAAAATCATGTTTTGTGTTAATTACTTTGCTTGTACAACAACAGTGGATCTATGAATAGGAAATTGTACATAAAGAATTAACTGCCTATTTTTGTTAAATCAATATTTAATTTCCATTGATTTTTTTCCCTTCTCCTTCATTTAAGAATCAAAGATATTTTTAGCTCTAAAGAAAACTTTAGTTTTTACACATTAATATTTTAAACTAATCGCATGTGATTGATTTTTTTTTTTAGGCTGAACTTCTCAGTGACTTCAGTAGTGATTTCTCCTTCACACTGAAGATACAAGCCAGCTACATGTAAAAAATGAATGTTTTGTTCATGAGATACATTTGAAATAAAGACAAGAATTTAGAAAGCATTTATATGAAAGGTCTTAAATTAACCAGAGCTAAGAGGGGGGAAAAGCCTCCATAGACTTTTCGTGTTAGTGAAACTATCAAAAGAACCCAAAGGCTTTCAATCTCCTATGCTACATTTTATTAGGGCACAAAATAATATAGTCTGGTACATAATAACTCTTTCAAGCAGGGAAATGGTTTAAAACCACTGTATGAAACAATTTAAAGAACATCCTGGAGAAAAAAAAAGCAACACAGAGCTCCTCCACAACACATCTTTTCAAGCTGGGTCATTCCAGAACAAAAGGCTGCAAAAAGCTGTGTGGCTCAGAGGCCAGGACCTATGTATAAATACACAGTCTTCTTCTCAGCTTCCTGTCCTCACCAGATTTTAAACAAAATGTGCAGTTTACAATACATGTGCTGATACGTGAAGAAGAACACTCTGTATGGGTCCAGTGTCTGCCACACCCAACCACTGCTTGCAGCTAGGCTGCACTTCCAGGATCCCTCACTGAAGACATTCCAGAACTGTCTGGACACAATCCTGTGCTGTGTGCTGTAGGATAACCCTACTGGAGTGGGGAAGTGACCAGATGACCCACTGCAGTCCCTTTAACCATGACCCATTCTGTGATGCTGGGACCAGTTACCCTGTCAGGTTATTGCCTGAGATGAACTGTGACTTCATGGTATCTCCTGGGGCAGGATTGCTATTTCTCTCTTAGGTTAAGAGTTGTACTTATATATTTTTTCTTTTGGACAAGGTGAATAATTTTTCTATTTCTGATCTTGTGAGTCAATGCTCAAGAAGATATTATGTCATTTTCTCAAAGGCCTTGATGTCCCTGTTTGACTAGGCTGGGTCAAGAATAATTAGGTTTCCTTTGGTATGCTAGCTTTCCACCTGAAGACTATGCTTCCAGTGTATCTGTATTTCCCAGAACTGGTTTTATTTGACTATCTACAACACCTCTAAGACTGGAAAAGGTGTCCAGTTCTGCAGATCAATTTCAGCATTTTAGAACTCATGCAAGCAGTACTGTTAAAGTACTGGAAACTCTGTGGAGACTAGATTTAAAAGTTTTCATTAGTCAGTGCCATGCTAAGTAAAAGAAATTAGTTAAGCTTCTGCTGCAGAAGTTTCTATCCTCTGGCATTTTTGGTATGAATATAGACTTAGCATTATCAAATAAATCAGGATGAGGCCATCATTTTTCTTTTTTACTTGTATTTTCATTGCTCTAGTTGAGATATTACGAAGCTGAGTCATCTGCCTTTTCCATCAGTAATAATCCTGATCAAAATTACTGGTTTTCTGTGGATTTTGAAAGCCCTGTCACCTTGCTTGTCTTTCCTAATAATTTTAAGTATTGATATTAATGTTAACATGGACTCATTATATGTGTAATAGATGCATATAAACAGATACCTAGATAGATATGAATAGATGGATCTAGAGATAGATTTTTATCTAGACTCTAGGAGAGCTTGCTAAGCCAGAAGTAGTCATGGATCATGACTTTTATTATGTCTAGATACTGTAGAACAAAAAGGTACAGCCCCCTACCTTCAACAGTTTTCTAAGTATGTGTAAGGTCAGGGCAACAGATGAACTAGGCACTAAAAAAAGAGGAGTTAAAAAAATAACTCAGGATACAAGCTTCAAAGTCAAGGATAGCAATTTCAGTATTGTTAAACTTGCAGTCACTGTGACAAAAAAGGATAATAAACAGCTTTGCTGATGTTATGAGAAGTAAATCTGAGGTATGAGTTTGGATAAAAAGATCAAAGTTTGTAAGGGTTTTGTTGGTTTGAGCTTTTTTAAAAGCCAAATGTTAGTGAAGCTGACTTCTCAAACTGACTGGAAGTGAGACCTGACATTTCAGCAGTGAGTTAAGGCTTCATAGGTAAAGTGAAGATATCTGCAAAGGGTCTTGATGGTGAATACCTTCAGCTTATCTTTGTTAGAAAACAGAAAAAGAATGATGTCTCAAGAGGGGTCACAGAGTTGCTGTGGTGGACTGAGAAAATATCCTGTCTATCAGAAGGCCAAATAATGTGGGAAAGGAGCATTTCCTTCTAGACATCTTCTGGGAGAAAGACAATTTTATTTCTCTTTTTAACAGTGTTGTTCACCAGTGCATCCAATCCCTGTGAAGAATTTTGACATATTTAGATTTGCTTTTTCTACCACTAGTTCCTAACAAACATCCAAGATAGCTGGGACAAATCCTAGCAAAAGGCTGAGAATAATCAGTTTGTTTCTACAGACCTTGTCAAGTACAGAAAATGCCTGTGTGAGCTTTTTTCAGCTCAAAATGTCTTCACTGAAATATCATTTTTCCTGTCATGGATGCTTGCAGCCTTACTTATTTTGACAGTTCAATGTTTGACAAAAGCATTTTTCTGAGCTATTTGGATCTTTTTTAACAAGAAGGTAGTACATGGACCAGGGGATTGCTTGAGGTCTCAGCAGATTTTGTGACTCAAAGTTTCTCTGGAAAATATATGGCAGGGGCGGGGCAGGGAATGTGGGAGGGTTGGAGTGTGAAAATACAAGAAAGGAATTTCTGAGGAGGCCCCCAAGCCCTATGTGAGATCTAAAAAGTTAAACTCTGAGTGAGGGAGAAAGAAAAAGCATGAGTTGATAAATAATGCTAAGTGTTCTGCAGAGAATGGTTTTACAAGGCTAAACAGGATAAGGAAGCCCAGAAGTGAAGTGGGGGGAGCATGGGGTATAATTCATACAAATAAGCTGGATGGTAGCTTCAAGAGAAAGGTAAAACCTTTATAAAATCTAATGATGTGTAAATACCACCTGCATTAATTATGCGGCACTATTAAATGTTAAAAATCTGAAGCCTGGAGCTAGAATAATTAATCTGCCCTTGTGATTGCCTTGGAAAGGAGAGAAAGTTACTGTTCCAGCAGTGCAAGCTGAAGTTACAAATAAAGAGAGAGGGAAGCTTATTGTTTTCCAGCTCTGCTTTTGACAATATATAGCATATAGTTTCCCAGGGTAGTTTGCTGAAAGTCTAAGGAATAGAGATACTGTCCTTTTTTTTTTTTTTTTTTTTTTTTTTTTTTTTTTTTTTTTTTTTTTTTTTTTCTGAAGAACATGAGTAATTTCAGCCTGAAATCCCCAACTAAGAGCCAGCAATTGTATTGTTGTTATAGCTCTCATGAGCTGGGCTCCACACTCTCCAAAAAACTCCCCCACAAACAAAACCCAATCCCTACAAATTACAGTATTCTGTCACATCATGAAGCATGTGCTACATTAAGTATATGTGAAAACAAGAGGTTTCTGGATTTGTTGCTGGTCTAAAGAGCTTGCTTTTCCATAATGCAATTTCTTCAAACAGGGTCTTTTAAGCTGCGTATGCCAAAATGACATTTCAACTCAGAGTCAGTGGTTTACAGTCTGTATTGCTGTCCTAAATTTTCAGAAAATCAGAACAAGTGGCTTTGGAATTGGAGGCACTATTTGATGAAATTAATACAGTGTCACCAAGAGTCAAAGGAAGAATCACTTAATTATTAGAGACGTGTATGAATGAATGTACCACAATGAGAGAGATTCTGGTTACCCTACTTTTAATGTGAGAGAGAGAGAGAAGCCCTGACTGATACACCTGCCATTTCCTAAAACTGACATTATTTTATGAGATATAATCATACTGTAAATAAGATGTGGCTTGGTTTTAAATAGAAAAACTGTGATTTAGACTATTTGGTCTTTCACTGAATCTAATATTTTTGTTTTCAGGTAGAGGTGCTCAGGAAACACAACATCTAAAATGTGGAAATGTGCAAATATAGATATGGAAATGTTCTTTGTCCAGCTTATTTAAAATAAATAATAAAAGATTGCCTTCCAGAGAGAAAATCTATCTTCCAGCTGCACCATGTTGATACTTCTCTCTGTGGACAGATTTATAAAATCTGTCTTCTTTGTATGTTTTAAATAACAAGAAAGCTGTAAACCCTTTGGGGAAAAAAATCAAATCAAGAATCCAGTGGGAAATTTTCTTGCAACTAAAGTCTACCTTTGACAACTTGGAAACATTGGAAATTTGGAAATTTGCTACTGTCATATTCTGTCACATTATATGAAGTAAACCTGACTTTTTTTTTTTTTTTTTTTTTTATGGGAATGACATTTTCTGATAAAGCATTTTCCAGTTCTTTTTTTTTTTTTCTTTGTGGGAGGAATTGAAAATTATATATTGATTCACTGCAAGAGTAGATAGAAATAAACAGTGGGGCATAGAATAGGTATCAGGCTGCTATTGCAGGAAGTTAATGCAATTACTTTTATTCTGAGGCAAATCTCTAGGGAATAAGGTCTAGCTGTCCAGTTTCAGATTAATAGACACTAATAGCAGTTTTCATGGATTAGTTTTGTAAAAAGTATATTGTTACCCAGCATTAGGGATAGTGAATAGAAACACTAAAGACTTTTTTTTTTTCTGAGTGAAGCCTCTTTAATTCTGTATTGCTGAGGATTTATTTTCTACCTTTATCACTTTGTTGGTATATGTCATTCCCCCCACCCCTTAACTTATTTACCTTCTATCTCTAGAAGCATATTTTGAATTAAATAAATTGTGTTTGTAAGAATCTGTGTACATTTATACTGAAGGGTTGAAGCTATTTATACTATAGGAAACTTAATAAATATTGATGACAAAATCACTTTAAAATGTATTCATTTTTATTAATTTTCTCACCCTGAAATGGATATGATCTCCCTCAAAAATCTCCTGACAGTTATGGAAGTTTCCCTTTGGTTCCACATCCCTTTATTTGTGTGTGGCTATATCGTTAAGATGTTTTCAATGTGACATTTTATTTTCAAAATACCCATTTGAGTCAAATGGTAATTTCTAAAATGTTTAGACAAATAAGTTATTAACCTTGAGAATAAAAATTTAGAACAAGACTGATATGTAATTATTGAGGAAAATATAGACTGAAAGAGGATATTCTATTTCAAGTCTGTATTGCAAGCAGACCGTTCCTTGAAAAATGTGAGTTGTCTTGTTTGGCCTCCTCAATCTGTTTGCATGGTCACTATCTAGATAGTTCATTTTTTTCAAGATTACATTCCTATAACCAACCTGGAGTGTGTTAGGCTTCCTCACTGCCTCTGATTGTTGGATCATATGAATATCTATGAGAAATTCTGCTTCATATTTTTATTCTGACAAAAGGAATATGAACCCACCTCTTTCATGTTATAGGGCATCCAACAGGAGAGACTGAGGGAGTCTCTACTCCTCTGCACATCTCCTAAGCCAGTACTAGAATGTTCTCATAAAAACTGACCACCCTTGAGCCAAAGTCCTTCTATGTTTACAGCTGAGACACATTTGAACTCAATTGTCACATACTAGTGACCGAGCCATGGCCAGGTCATTTCTTATTCTTGTACTGTTCCGCCTTGCATGGAATAATTGAAGATTAATTCCGTTAGAGAGAAAAAGAGCCAGAAGAGCTGTCTGGGATGCTACTCAAGGGATTTAAGTAAAGAGATAGCAAATGAGAACATTTAGTTTCCAGCCACTGATCAAAATAAATTGTAAATATTTTAGAATAAATTGACCAACCTGAGAATAAAAGATGGAGAGTAGCCTACTCAGCTCAGTGAGTTCCTTAGCAGCTGAGGCACCCTGTATGGAAAATTATATTCCCTGAGGCAGAGGAGAGAAATAAATTTGAGCTATATCTGCTGTAGGTGAGTGCTCTCGAGTAAAAAGTGAGGGACTGTCTCTTATCATGTCTGCTTTTGGGAGGGTTTGCCAAATGTATCTCTTCATTTACATTTCTTTTCTTTGCTAAACTCACCTGAAATTAAATTGAAATATTTGGTCTTAGAATCACTTGAAGAAACATTCCAGTTTTAAATTTTTACACAGTCATTTTTTCTTTAGCTTTTATTTTAAGGGAAAAAAATGTTTATGTGATCAGATTTTTTTTGTTTCAGTCAACTCCCTAGAAAAAATAATTTTCACACAGACCACATTCCTTACTGGTTTTGCTCCTTCTACTGTAAAATTTATTTCTTGGTATTCTTATGTAGTCACGCTTTAACAAAAGTCCCCTAACTCAACCCATGCTACTAAAAAAAAGAGATGTATTAAACAATGCTCTTGTTAATTTTTCAACAACTTAGTAAATGGATAAAGTGATTTAAATAATGTTTGTCTTGGATCTCTTCCAAATGAATCATTACTCTGTCTAAGACAGCATTAGAAAAAAAAAAATTGAACAATTGTGGGAATGAAAAACTTTTACGTGGTGCTGGGGTAGATAAATACTTCAGGCAATTAGGATATCAGTTGATGACCTACATCATTAGTGCAATAAATCTTTGTACTGATTAAACTTTCTCAGTTAACTCTTCAATATTCAAGGGATTTTTGAAAGATTCAGCCAGAATTAAAAGGCATTACCACTAGAGATTGTTGAGAAAATGCTGATTCAGGTGAGGATGGTCAAAAATCATCAAGGTCAAAGCTGGACTCTGTGCTAGATATTTTTTTTAAGCCTCCAGCATGTGTCTCTTTTCTTATACATCAGTCACTCCATTCCTCAGCACTTCTGTTGCAGTCCAGCCCTAAGCAGAAACATCAAAATAATTTGAGATATAATATTAAATTTACATTAAAAATACATACTATGATCTTTTTAATAGATACGTGAGAATTTAGTGCCAAGTTGCCACTGAAATTCAGTTCAAAGTAGCTTTTTGGGGTTTTTTTTTATTAAAACAGAGTTATGTATTTTTATTTGTACAGAGTTGTTTCAATGTACTTTATTTGTACAGAGTTCTTTCAATGCAAATATATCTAAAGATCAGATTTCTTATTTCAGGCATTGCACAAGCAGTCACAATGTGCATGTGTTTATTGGACAACTAAAAGGAGTCAATTGGATGGAAAGGAGTCAAAATAAATGCATAGAAGGATTCATTTGACCTCACAATGTGAATGTAATTAACTCTATGTACATTCCTTAATAGCATTCTCCTATTTTCTCTTTGTTGAACCTTGGGTAAAATTTTAACTTTGTTCCTACAGTTGCTCACTTAGATTACTTTCAGCATGCAAGTGGCCTCAATAACTTTGTCGTAATGCTGAAAGGCATATCAGGTGGCATCTTGATCCAGGATCTTGCCTTGCATCATGGAAATCTGATTTAATGGAAAGCACCAATGATTTAAAGACTGACAGCACAAGCTGGTAAAAGCAACATTGCAAAGTTAAACATGCAGTGAGAATAAACAAAATAAGGTCTACTATGTTGGTGTTAAAATAAAAATGAAGGAAAAAAACACTGATAAGATAGAAAATTCCCTACCTCTGCAGGGGACATATCCCATAGAGGACAGATTTATGCACATAAGGTGTAGATGGAACATTTGTGCCTAAATTCCAGGTTGCAGAAGATAGTAATCTTTTTAGCTCACTGATGAGTCATCAAGATATTATATAAAATGTGAGCAGCAGCATCAGAGGATATTGCTCATGAATGAAGTCATGACTAGTCTGGCTTGTCCCTAGGTGCCTAAAATGTCATGCCTGTCAAAGAAGAGATTCAGGACTCTATTAAGCAATTTATTGTTTGTCTGTCTTTAAATAATCTGCCATTTTTTTTTCCCTTTTTCTACAACTCGCTGTGTTCAGATTTTTTTTTTGTAGTAGCTTAGAGAATTTAAACATTATGAGTTAGAATTTGGAAATAGGAGATCCAGGTTGCTAGTGATTACAGTGCAGTGATTAGGCTAACTAGATGAACAAAAGTCTTCTTGTGTCACAGCAGTCTTCTTCCATAGTCTGTGTTACACTTCCACCTGGCTAGTTTCCTCCTCCCCTCTCAGCAACGTGTCTCCATTTTCCCTTTGTAAGCAGATGTACCATGCAGAGGGACACTTCTCTCTGATACACTGTTGGACAAAAATTGTACCCAGATACACTGTTGGACAAAAATTGTACCCATACTGTCATGCTGTCACTGAACTGCTTAAATTTGCAAATCTGTCTCTTTAATCATCATGTTAATTTTTGTCCTTGTAATATAGGAACTGGAATAGCGTGAGTTTTGGCACATGAAATTTACATGTAAAAGCATATTAAATCTGTGGCTTAGGGCATTAGGTCAATTAAATGCCATGATGTATTTTAGCACTAAGAATTAGAAGAATATCTTCTCAACCCTATAACTCCTAATTGTGCCAGTGAGAAATCCATTACATTTTATTTGTGTATCAGAATTAAAAAAAAAAAAAAAAGGTTTAGGGATAGACGAGCACCTCCAACCTACCAATATGCTGAATGCATCTCTGCCTGGAACTAACTACTTAAGAACAGCCTCATGAGGACTGTTGTTTCTCATTACCCTACTCTGATTTGTTTGACAATAAGTTAAATTATTTTTTTCCCAAGTCAGCTGTCTTTTGCCCAGGACGGAAATTGCTCACTGATTGCTCCCTGTCCTTATCTGGCCCCATGAGCCTTTTGTTATGTTTTTTCTTCCCTGTCCAGCTTAGGAGAGGAGTGATAGAGCAGCTTTGGTGGGCACTTTTCATCCAGCCAGGGTCAAACCATCACTATGACTTATCCAAAAGAGGTAAATGTATGTCAAAACAGAATAGAAAATACTACATACATTATACATACATATATTCAAATATCATAATCTACAGTATGCTCTGCTCTCATTGATTTCACTGTGTTAATGTGTGTGTTTATATGCATATATATAGCTGGCAGGCAAAAGTGAGCTTGAATGCTGAACTACATGGATATTTGGGGCAATTACATATAAGCCATCTCTTTAAGAAGTCAAAAGTAACAGGAACAGACATGTATCATTGTCCTTGCAACAGTTCAAACTCAAGGATATTCGATTACTCAGTGACAGCTGATGATTAGTTTAGATATGTCCAGTAGAAAACTAAGGGTGAGAGAGATTTTCATTGAAAGAGAAATGCTCAGAAGCAATTTAATTTCTAATTATTTTTCCTGAATTATTTTTTTTTTCTTGTTTGAAAAGAGGCTGCTATGCATTATGGGAGGAATCTGATGATTACCATCATTTATTATCCACTGAGAAATGGGCCTCACTTTTCCTTGAAAAAACAATTATAGAAAAGGTTACTTTCATTCTCTGATGGAAAGAGGTGATCTGAAAAGACCATCTAGGTGAATGCACTACAACCATAGAAGCTAAATAACATCAGGAAGAAGGCAAATAGCTTTAGTGCTTTTTTAATGAAAAACTAGCAGCAGGATGTTGAAGCTCTCTATGCTGTTTCTCAAAGAAAGCAGTAAACATGAGCCATCTAAACCCTGACTGAAACAGCAGAAAAAGAGAATTAAAAAAGGTCTGATTTTAATAAAGATACCCATTTTCAAAACCTTTTCCAAGTTGCCAACTATATAACTGTTTCTAAAGATGCGCTGTATTGTAAGTAATGTCTAGCTTAAGAGTAAACACAAACAATACTTTAACAGTTTTCATGCCCTCTCAGAGTTTGAGCAGCTTCAGTGTCTGCCAAGGCAGTCAGGGTGTCGTGTGCTGCTTCTATTTCTTCTTGGAGAGGCAGTGACCAGACAGTATCGAAATACCACAGCAGTCTTATTTTCATGTAAATTCACTGTCATTCTGATATTATAGGTAAATCTTGCATCTAATGCCTGAGAAAATAAGACATAAATATTTCTAAAAGGAGACTTTTATTCATGGATTATAAAACAAATAATTTCTCCTGGATTGGCTAACTGAGTATGTATTGCCAGCTACAGCTGGCAAAATTATTAACAAGTTCTCTTGAGATTTCATTTTCATATTTGAAACCCCAATGAATATGACAGGAATCAAAAAGAATGCTGAAAGGAAGCCAGAATAGAAGTGTCACTGACACTTTCATGTTTAAATACCTTGACTGAGTAAATAAGCTTGTTAAAGAAACCTTTGAAGTCCCAGGCCCATGAGTTTATCTACAGACTACCCTGAGAGAACAGGTTCATCAGAGAGATGATCCAGTGATACACAAGAGGAAGAAGGATACTCTTCCAGGATGATCTCTCAGGTCCCTTCCAACCCAAGCTGTTCTATGATTCTGATTCCATGATTCTGCAAAACACAAACACACTGGGACACACAAGATTCAGGCAGACTCACTCCCACCTTATGTGCCTGAACTTCTGTGAATATCTGAGCCTTAGCTGCAGATTAGATGAACTGTGTAGTGTAAGGTGATGCTTGTGTTTCTGTGCAGCAATGTTACCATACCTTACTGAGCAAAGGAAAGACTATAAAAATTATGTAGTCAGCAATGCAGGTATTATATTACCAGCAAAACTGATATGTTGGTTCTGCAAATTATCACAATCATATTTCAACAGACCCATCCAGGTGATGAATACATGGTTTTTGAATCATGTTCAGGTAAACACAGGTGCACCATAACACATTAGGCATCTTTATCCTAAATTTTTTTTTAGTTTGAAGTGAGGAGTAATTGCTGCCATTGGCATTTATCCACAAACAAGAGTTTCTAAGAAATATTTTAGGACTTTTTTAGCTAATGAAGCTGATTTTCTGTATGTTCTTTGCATTCTTTGATCTTTAGAAGATGTTCTGTCTTTGGAAAATATATGTCTACAGGGAACAAAAATTAAATTCTGCAGAAGTTATACTTTATTAAAATATCTTAGAACACCTTAATAGCCACTCAGTGCTCTGCTCCAACCTCCCACACAAAACTTGTCATTTGACAATTTCTGTCTCAAAAATTCTGCTCTCATGTGGAACCACTAGGGTCTGAGGCTATATCCTGAATGCTTTGGAAATGCAAATTATTCTCTTAATTTGCTCTGCTAAAACAAGATACTTTATTTTTATTTGAAGTTCACAGTCCACAAAGTATTTGCAGTAGTACATACCTGTAGTTGTGACTTCCAAAAGCATTCATTGCTTATGCACTTGTTCATCAGCCAGTGGGAGTTTTACTGAAGCAACAATGGCAGCAGAATGAGAGCATCAACAAATGTTTCCTCCAGCTTGTATTCCTTTTGAAAATCCCCAATACACACATAATGCCAGCCTTCTAAAGAATTCATAGAAAACTAATTCTGCAATATTTATATCATTGTGTGACACCATTCCCCTGCATTTCTACCTCTAGCCAAATAAAAGAGCACACATTGTGCTTTAATCATGATGCCAGTTTTCTGTTTGAAATGAACACCTGTGAACTTTGCACATCAAGGAAAACAACAACACAAAACTTTATTTATTTATCAAGAGATGTACTTTCCCCAGATGCACGAAAAATTTCAAAAATCTCTCCTGCTACTCGGATGGCATCATTAAATTCATGGAACCCAAAGTCTGGGAAACCTGTTGATCTTTTTTGTATTGTAATCCAAACTTAACAAAGGAAATGCTTTGAAGGAATGCCCTATCTTGAGAATCCTGTTACTAATTTAATCAAGTATACTCAGATCAAAAGTTTGCATTTTATATGAAATATACACTTCAGCATCCAGTCCTGGCTCCCCAGTACAAAAGACATACAGTCTTACTGGACGTAGGCCAGTAAAAGGCCAGTTAGATTATTATGGCACTGGAGCATCTCACCTGTGAGTAAAGGCTGAGAGCTGGGACTGCTCAGTATGGAGCAGAGAAAAATCAGGGGGATCCCATCCATACACACAACCATCTGAAGGGAAGGAGCATGAAGGACAGGCCCTTTCCAGTGGTACCCAGTGACAGGGCCAAAGGCAGCAGGCACAAATGGAAACTCCAGAGGTTCCCTCTGAACATCAGGAAACACTCTTGCCACTATTAGGATGACTGAGAGCTGGTACAGGTTGGCTGGAGAAGTTGTGGAGTCTCCATCCTTGGAGATACTGAAAAACTCTCCAGGTGTGGTCATGAGCAACTAATTCAATGTGTCCTGCCTGTGCAGAGGAGCTGGACATGGGTGTCTCCAGAGCATCCTTCCAGCTTAAACCAGTCTGTGATTCTGTGATTCTGTAAAGAAATGCAGGGAAAATATGTAAGTGCATTTGTTCTTTTTACCCCGTATACTTTTTGTCTGGCTCTGTACATTAGCAGTTTGCTCAGGTAACAGAATTCTCTGTCTTAGTTCAAGTTCTCTGGAACCTCTGCTCAAATCACCTGTAGCTCTGGCAACAATGTTGGTTTGATAGTCCCTCAGACATGACCACTCATTGGCTGTATCTGAACCTTTGGAAACTACAGATGCGTTTCTCTGCTGGCTCCCTTTGTGTCACTAGATCAATGTCTAATACTAGAATGAAAATACTGGTCTTTCCATTATACATAATATTAAAGAAGAAAAAAACATATTTTGTGTATTGATTACTTCCATCTTTTTCCCTGAAGATTTCAAACTCTTCTAAAACTGACATTCCACAGAATTGCAGTGGAAAGGGATTGATTCTCTTATGAATTAAGACAGAGTTATTCCCAGTAGCATTTCCTCGTTCAGATTTTCTTTTACTATTTCTGCTGCAGCTGCTCCCTATGTCAATCTTCTTCCCTGACTGAATCTGCCCACAGCCTGAACACTTTCATTTAATACAAGTAATTTAACCTCTAATGTCTATCCCCCCCCCAAAAGTCTACAGTAATGCATTGGTTTTTTGTCTTGCTTTAGGCTTCATGGTAGTACCAAAATTTATAAGGCATGATATATTACTGATTTTTTTTTCTATTTTAGAACTACATTAGAATCTAAAAACTCTGTTGTAAGCAAAAAATCCAAATGTATATTTTATTTTCTCTTACTTTTGAGGCATCACATAGCAAAAAGCTTGGCAAAATTTGCTTGATTGGAGACATTATTGAAGGCCAAAAATCAATGGACAGATAATTAGGAATGTGCACTGGACATAAATGTTAGAAACAAACCAGAGTCCAAAAAGTTTAGAAAACGTTGAGGCTACCCTTTAAAGTACCTCTCTACATAGAAGATACAAGTAGATGGCTTTCCTTTATGTTTTAACTTTAATACTTGTCTGTCATTTATGAATAAGGACTTCTACTGTGAGGTAGAAGTCTACAGCAGGGAACATTTCCACATTTCTGTCAATAGTTTGCAGAAACACATAGAGAAATACACAGTCCTGATAGCTCTGTTCAGAATACACACTTCTTCACAACAACAAGTTACCCTAAAGCATTTCAAGCAAGGCTTCAATATCTGTCTTGTTTTTTAAACACTAAGCATCTGAAAATCTGAATTAAAATAAAAATATTTTATCATCTTTCTCTCTTGATTTATATGGAGGATCACATATCAGATATCATGTTGATACTGTCTAGCCATCAACAGCTGTAAAATGAATATTCTCATGTCTCCCAGAATCTGAGCATCAGTATTAACTGTTTCATAGAAACAAAAAGCTTGAATATCCCAGCTAAATTGTGACACACCTATATTTAAGAAATGGAACAGCAGGTATAAGGAACTATTTCATTATCACTGGATATGTATTATGGTTAGTTTAACTTACATGCAAAATCCAATGCAGTTGAGAGATGCAATAGGGTAATCAGCCTTGTTCTCTCAAGGCTACTCCAATCCCAGCCTGATACAAATGTAAGAAGACTAGAATGTTTTGTCTTGTCAGTAGTTCATGCAATCACAGAAATTCGTATGATTTATGAAAATAAACAATTTTAAATTACAACATTGGCATTTGTTTTGCAGATATCATCACTGCTGATGAATTGAAATGCCTTTTCCAAGTGAAATCCATCAGCAAGGTAATCATCTTGTAACCAAGGAAAAAATTCTTTCCATACATCTAGAGATGTGCCCCATGTGTGGCTTCATGAAGCCTAACTTCAGCATTGATACATCTACCCACTATCCTTGAGTAGATAATTCAACTAGATTCTTAGCCCAGTTTTCAAAAAGTAACAGCTCAGATATGAAACTGCAGATGTTGTACAAGCTATTAATTCTGAGAATGAAGTGTGGACAACGAAGATGTATTCTAGAGGTCTCATGCTATTCCTTCATTGTTGTCTATGTCAAACATACCATTGCATGATGTAGCTTTGGTTCATAGTGGAGAAGGATAAAAGGCATCTTTGGAGCTGGGATACTGAGAGCAGGCAGGCAGTCTGTCCTATCTTGTCTGACTCAGACAACACCATAGATCAGAATGTAAAATGTAATCCAGCCTGGATTATTTTTGATAGAAGCAAGGAAATATCTGAACAGATACTTCTTCTTTGATCCATGAACCATAGTTGGGGTATTGTCTCCCTCTGCTTTCTCCCAACTCTACACTCCTCTGGTGCAGCCCTATTTCAGATACTGTGTGTAATTTTGGGTACTTCAATATAAGGAAAACACCAAATTATTTGAGTGTTTCCAGAGGAGGGCAACAGAGATGGTGAAAGATCTTGAGGACAAGATGTAAGAGGAGTGACAGAGCTAATTTGGTTTATTCAGCCTGAGGAAGAGAAGTTTGAGGGGGGACCTGATTGCAGTCAGTAACTTTGTCAAACAGGCAAGTGGAGCAGAGGTATGCTGAGCTCCTCACTCTGGTGACCAGAGACAGGACAAGAGGTAATGGAATTGAGTGCCTGGACAGTGCTCTTAGTCATAGGGTCTAGTTTTAGGTGAGAAACAGGGAGTTGGACTTGATGATCCTTATGGGTCCCTTCTAATTAGAGATATTCTGTGATTGATTCTAGATCTTTCTAGATCTGTATTGCAAGCATTACAGGCTTTCTACAACACTGGAGACTAGTTTGGGAAAAACAACACTATGATGGTTCTTAATCTCTGTTTAATCTTCATAAAATTAACTAATGGTATTTCAGGCTGCAGTACAATGACTAACACTCTCTTCCATCTCTTTTAGTATTCAATGAACTTCACACTGATAGTTATTAACTTCTGGATAAATGTCAGATGCTTTCATGGATGACTTTATTCATAAGTGACAGTAGAAGCTGTCATGACAAAATAATATTATCAATTTTCCAGTCCTCGCTAATGAATTTGATTAATCCTTTAACAAGAAAGTTTATTGAGTGCTGATTCAGAATTGAAGGTAGAGAATAACAGAACTTATCTGTACTTTAATGTCAACTCTTGTGTGTAAAGCAGCTCCTTGTAAAACTGTGTGGATATTTCTTTTGGTTTGGCTGCTTTCAACTCTTTCTTTTGTAGCACTAGATAATCCATGTCAAATTTATCCTGGATAGAAAGTAAATTTTTCTGGGTTGGTATGGATAAAATGAAACATTACTTCAAACTGACCTTCAGTTTGTGAAGGATATGGTTCCTGGTTGAAGCTTTTATTTAGCATCTTTCATCATACTTCCCAGACATAGCTAGGTTTGCTGACTTGTTAGTAAGTGGGACTATAAAAGAGATTGCTTTTGGTGAATGCAAGTAATTCAGAGCTTTTAGTCTTTTAGAACATTTGGAATCTGGATCATCCCTCTCATGGTATTATTTGCCTACTTTTTTTCTTCTTAATGTTTTGTTACACAAATGCTAACAACTCTCATGATAATGGACCTCAGCAAGAATGATCTGCTTTTCTGATGCAGTGAAGGACCTGTTGTTCATCTTCTTCACTGAAGCATTTCCCATTTGTGCATTGTCACATAGCATATTACATTTAATCAGCACTTGGCAAGACCCTTGTCCTATCAAGTACTTTTTTCTTAGGACAGATGATGCTTTCTGCCTCATTTGTTATAGATCTGCTTAGAATCTCTCAGCGAATTTCTAAAAGTTGTTTTTCTTCTCAGTGTCATTGCCACTTTGCATCTTTGACATAAAACCATCCAACAGCTTCTATTATAGACATTCTATAACATTCCCAGTGTTACTGGATCTATAGCATCTCACACATAGTCACCAACGATATTAATTCTTTAGCCTGACAAATGTAATATTTGTACTTTAAGCCTGAAATAAAAAATAAAGATATTGTAACGAAGACCAAGAAAAAAACATACAAAAACCCACCAGCACAATGCGAATGAGAGCAATGGTAGCAGATATGAAAATGAAAATAATGCTTATGTGGAAAGGTCATTGCATAAAACATAGTAGACATACAGGTAAACTGGTATTCACATTTTATTACTTCTAATGGTACAATTCCTTTCCTCAGCTTGTGGACTAAATGACTTAGTTGACCTTTATAATAGACAAAAGTCAAAAGAGAACAGATTGTGAACTAGGGAAGAATGTGCGTATCAGCTGAAATTTCAAAACGTGTGTACAATATATCATAATGGGTCATCAATTCTACACCAAGAATGGGAAGAAATACAGTTTTTTCCCATTTGTTCTTGTCTAAAAATAATTTTCATTTTAAAATTCAACAGATAAAATCTTAAAGGTGTATTAGGAGCACAGACCAAGATTTTATACAGATAGTTATTTATCTTCATTTACATTTTATAGCACTCCAGTTCTGACGAATCTTTGAAATTTAGAAGGCGAAAATTATGTGGAAAAACAAAGCCTGATGACATAGTCAAGTCAAACCTTTAATCAGGAAATAAACATACAGAACTAAATCCTTTGAATCACATGATCCTGATGGCCAAAAAAAAAGACCTGGCCTTGACCTCTCCACGTGGCTGTTGCATCCTGGGTTTGGGTTCAGATTAGGGGTTCTGTTGTGTGTTAGCTAGCTGGTTCTGTGTACCCCCGTGCACCCCCCCTGTGTCTCCCCCTCCAGCGGTGGTTCGCTCTGGGTCTGTTACTATTGGAGCTTCAGCCTGCCACTCCTGAAACCACTCCCCATCCTGTCCGGAGAGTTCTGTGTCTGTCACCCCAGTCCCACAACCCCATTTGCCCCGGAGCCCCGTGTCCGCCCCTGCCGTGTCCCCATTGGGCGCCGTGGTCCACGTCATCGCTGCAGCATCTGTCCTCTTTGGGCAGAGGGGGCTCCTGCTCCCCTCGCCCCACCCCCGATAAAAACCCGCGCCTCCCAGATCTCAGGGCCATTTTCGTCCACATGGAGTTGGGGGCGGTTCACAGCTTCTCCACCACAGCTCCCGCGGCCATTAAAGCCTTTCAGCCTCCCTCGTGGGTGAAGTGGACATTCGTTCCCTCTTTGCCAACGTCCCTCGCACGCGGTGGAAGAAACCACCGCCAGCCCCGCCTGGAGCACGGAACGGAACCGTGGTCGTGCAGCAAACCCAGTCTCCGGAGAGAAGCGGTGCCATTCCAAGCGCCAGAGCTGCCTGGGGCCCGGGAGAAAACAACGGAACGCTGCACGTGGCATTTGAAGTAATTATTTAGGCAGAATAAGCCTAAATGTAATCTAGTATACAATTTGATCAGGTTTCTTTGTCCCCAAGAAATACTGCTCTCCACTGAAAGTTCAGTTTTAAACAACTCCCCAGAATTTGGGAATTTCTCAATAACGCATTGGTCCTGCCCTCAGGATTTACTTCATGCTGGACTATGTATCCAGAATTTCCTACAAATTGATGCAGAAATGAATTTGTGTGAAAGAACTTTGTGGAGACTAGAAATGGTGACAATTCCTCCCTAGCCAATATGTCATGTGTTGGATTGTTTTTATTGCAAATCCAGAGCAGTCAGAAATAATGAAGGTCTCAGAATTTATTTTTGGTTTCTGATAGACATGTGCAAGCAAATGTCAAAGGACTTGATCTAAACTCCTAGGAACACTGGAATGAGAAAAATAATTAATAGTATAAATGTTCTGCTCTTTGTAACTGGAGTGTAAGTTGAAGCTGTGATTCTTAGATTTCCAATCCAGCACAAAAGAGAGCTGCAGAAGGAAGACAGATTTAAATACAGCAAGTATTAGAATTTAGTAGTTCTGTGGCACTTATTGCATTTATCCACTTACAAGCAAGAAACACTAAGAGTAAACAATTTTCCAAAATACCTAATTTTGTCTTTTTTGAGTTGGGGAGAAAGTAGAGTGGAGCTCATCTTTCTAAGGCTGGTTATTAACCTTGATATAAAGATATCTCAATCACATCTTTTACAGGAGCTTATGTAACAGCACAATTGCAGTACATTCTCTGTATTATTTTTATGCCTGTGGGGAGACAAACTGTGCTGCTGGAACAATAAATGCCACTAACTGTCCAGAAAGCTCAAATTCCTACTGGCCTCTTCACTATAAATTTCAGCAACATCCTAATTTGGCTTCACTGCATTGTGAAGCTAAAAATTTCTGCTGAAAATTTCCCGCAACAGAAGCCTCAGGAATAGGCAACAGTTGCATGGACAAACAACGCAAGGAAAATCTTTCCCTTTTCCAAGCTTTCATTCTTGTTGTCCTTTCACTCCATTTACTAGTAAATTTCAAGGTGCACTACTTCCTCCTGAACATGGGAAAGAGAGTTCCTCTGCACGGGCAGGGCAGCAGGCCATGCTGTCCTAGTCTGCAACAGAAAGTATTTGCAGAAATTAATATCTAGGAAACAGGTTATTGCAGCTAGTGTAATAAAGAGATATTTTTATTCTCCATCATGTGTGATGGAAGGATTTTAAGCATTGATATATTAATATCAGTAGACTCATAAATTAATTTAGGCTGGAAAAGATTATCAAATTTAGCCATTAATCTAGGACTGTCAAGACCATGTCCCTTTGCATCCTTAAATACTTCCAGAGATCATTTTCCTGGGCAGCTGTAGGCACACAGTTTGTGGTAACTGGGAGTGGGGCTGTGGCCAAGCCTCATCCCCAGTGGGCTGCAGTTGTGAGAAGCAGGTGAGCAGCATTGAAGGCAATGAGCCCTGGAGTGCCCAGGTGCACTGAGCATCACCAAAGGGAACAGAGGGCACTCGGGTGCAATGCATGAACAAGGAGGCGTATAAAAGGTTGGAATAAAGACCAAGAAGGGTAGATGCTTGTAGCTTTCTTAAGTGATGTTATTTGGTATATGTTGAAGCCTTCTGAAATTGTATGATGATACTCTGTGTATTGTGGCTGTCTGTCACAGCATAGACAATTCTTTATAATCCTTTTGGTGAAGACATTTTTTCTAATATCTAGTCTAGACCTCTCCTGATACCACATGAAGCCATTCTTTCTTATGTCATCTGTGGTGACCTGGGAAAAGAGAACAACCCTGACCTCATTACCATGGCCTTTCACGTAGCTGTAGAGAGAGATGAGGTCCTGCTTGAGCCTCCTCTTCTCTCCTCCAAAAAACCCCAGGTCCCTTAGCTGATCCTCATAACACTTGTTCTCTAGACCTCTCACCAGCTCTCCGGCTCTTCTATGGACAGATATCTTTATATAATACAGGATAGATGGCATGACAAGAGAAAGATGACTTGCATAGGGCATGTCCTTCTGGAACATTCTTGTCTGTGTTCTTTAATAAAGTTGCTTGTAGGTAACCTACCTGTTTAATGTCTTCTGTGCATTGCAATAACAACTAGAGGCAATTTCCCCCCTTGCTCCAATGTTTTGAACAGCCATCTTCCATGATTTTGATCTACTAAATTGTATCTGAATACAATTCCAGTAAAAAACTTTGTTATATTTTTCTCTTCACTCTCATTCTGCAAGGTTTTTATTATCCTTCCAATGCTTCTCATTGAATTGAAACTCAAAATCTTCTTTATCTTATTTCATTATGAGGCACAATGTGCTCTGCAGCATTCCAGTTAAAATGATTATAATAAGAAAGGTCAATACTAGAAAAGCTATGTTGTAAGTGTTGTGTGAGATTAAAGGTAAACCATACATGGTAAAAGACCACTCAAACATTGGATCAAAAAGATGTTAGATGGCCCAGGACAACTTCTTCCAGTGAGAATTTATGCATTGTAGCATAAAGCACAATTAACCTCATCATATCCTCACTGATCAGCTAAGCCTGTAGCCAGAACTACTGACTCTTGCTCCTATGTTCTTGCATGGGATGCTCTGAACAAGACACTGATATGAAAAGTATAGAGAACACAAGGATGACACTAGTTTGATAGGGATGCTGACAAAAGTAGGAATTTTGAGAGTACACATAATATGTGTACTGAATAAGAGTCAATAAAAATGGGGACTTTGGGGAAAGGGTAAACATGGATGAACTGTCTGGAAGGAGAACAGCATGGAAAAGGAAGAGAACTTGGAGTCAGGGCTATCTGAGTAAAGAGATCTAGGTTCAGTCTGGTGGGACATTTATTATGGTGCCTGTGGATATGTGTTGTCAATTTTTTCACTTGGATGATGTATGCTGGTTTATGGAAAGCTTGTCTTTGGTGAGAAGTTTGATACGCTTTGGAAGAGTACTTGAAAGCTCAGGAGAGTAGTGAGGGAGACAGAGGCAGAGAATATTCTGAATATTCAGAGAATATTGTCTTCCAGAATAGGCTGTATATATTTAATGATTTGATTACACAGAGTGCAGCATGGAAAAAGCTCAAGTCTACTGCATACTTCAATTTTAAACTCAATATACATTGAAATTTGCTTAGCTAAATGTTTCGTTTATGCAGAATGTCTACTAAATGCAGAAGTATATGGTTAGTGGGGTATGTTGTATTTTGTTTAGTTTATATTGCAGCAAGTCATGACAATATTCAGGTCTGATTTATTTGCTTAGAAGAGTACCAATTTTTGGTAAGTATCATCTTAAGAAGGAAGGTGGTTTTGTGAGTGCTCTTTGCAGATCAAATGCACTGGAGTATCTGTAAATCATTATTTTTGGGGAGCGAGTTTTCCTGAGGCAAGCATGCTGATCTTTGGTTATCCTATTTAATAATGCATAGCAACACAGACCACAGTGTTTGTGCTCACAATGAACACCTAAACAACTCTACTGTACACTTTCATGCAGTGCACAAAACAGCATCCTTGAAATTACTTGGATAAAACAACACACCCACTGTGTACTAAAAAGAATTCACACATGCAATCAATGCAGGATGTAAAAATACAGCTACCACTGGGAAAAAAAAAATTCCACAGGCCAGCTACTTCATCTTTGAACAATTCAGCCTGATATTCAGAGGAAACTTATAAAATACTTTCAAAAGACAAACTTGGGAACTAAGACTCATAATTCTACCAGATACTTAAAGTCATAGACCCAACACAGGCCCAAAGGAATATTGTTTTGTCAGTAAGAGATATAAAATTTCTTCCTTCTCTTCTGGTCCTGAAGTAATTTCTCAATGTTTCTCATGATTTAGGTGATATTTCTTGCTCTTTTCCTATACTGGGTCCTAATGATCCTGTCACCTATTTTCTTGCAAGCTGCATGCTCTGCTCTACTTGTGCTTATCAGACAATGGAAGTTCTTGCTTCCCATCTGGAGGAAAAGCTCAGGCTTTTTACAAGCTCTGTCAGCTGGTCTAAGAAAAGATATTAATTCTTTTTCTCATCCTCAGAATATTCTGATCTTTTTATATTTTTATTTTCTCCTGGCTTGATCCTTGCTCTGGAAACACCTTTCAACTTCTTATAATGAAATAACTGTAAGAAGAATTCAAGCCCATGAGCCTGGTCATGGCAGTGTCCTCCAGAAGCTCTGAGCTTTGCTGATATCTGATTTAGTGCTGTGCCTTTTACATTTGTTTAGAAACCAAATCTTTGAATGGAGTACCAAAAAATACAGTACCAGCATGCCTGCCAGCTTATCATTGACATGAACATAGAGCAGCTAGAGCCCTCTTTTTTCACTCTAATGAAATGAAAAATATATGAATATATATGAAAAATATATGAAAAAATATATTAGTATCTTTCCTTCCTTGACTGTGACTCTGAATCCCAGATAACTTAATTTATCATTAATTACTATTTTCCTGATACCTTTGTTTGGGGAGAGGCCAAAATAATAAATTCTTCACTGGTTCAGGAATCTTTAGACAGAGAGATCGTTGCAGAATTAGAGCTTTGGGCCATGAGTTTTACAAGGACCTTTTAGCACGAGCACCTCTGCAAAGATCTACACTGAAGGACAAATTGCCTAGGACAGAACTGCTCAGAGGTTTAATGGTTTTTACAGTGGCTGCCAGCTTAATGAAAAGATGCTGATTGATAAACATCTGCCAAGAAAAGCTTGTAAGATAGAAACTCAGCTGTATGAACCTCCAAAAAACATTAAGGCAGCAAATGCAAAGCATGTCTATATTTCATAGCCAGAGGGCATTTTTCAAAGGGAATATTGGATGGAATATTAGTGCTTTGCATCACTGGTGCTGTCAGCCAGGATGATTAGCACTTTGATCTGTATGCAATTATGACTACACATTTAATCAAGGGGATTTTTGTCCAGTAAGTGTGCTGAAAGTTGATTCCTTCTGTATGCATAGAGCACAGAAGGTCCTTCTGCTAAATCTCACATACACTAGGCTTTACCTAATGATGGTAACTGTTACATAACTCACTCTGAAGTGTGAAATACAAACAATGTTATGTCGAGACATAGGGTGAGGATATAACACAGCTTTTCTTGTCATAATCAGAGACAGATGCTGGAGCTGGGAAGGCAGCCTGATCTGCTCCCTGTGTAACAATGCGCACAGCAAAGAAAAGGTAATGGGTAATAGTAGTAGGCAACTCTATTCCCAGAGGTGCAGAGGAGCCCATTTACTGACCTGGTGTGCCCCCTAGAGAGGAGTGCTGCTTATCAGGGGCTTGTGTCATTGAGACTGAGGTCTCATATCGTCCACTGATTATTATCAGTGCAGTGCTGCTGTTGTTATCATTGTTATTATCATTGCTGCTGCTGTTTCATGTGGGCATCAGGAATACTGCCAGGAGCACCCCGACAAGTATAAAGGATCACAGAGCCCTGAGAGCAGCAGTAAGGGACTCCAGAACACAGGTAGGTTTTCCATCAATCCTCCCAGTCAAAGCAAATGGGTTTGAGAGGACCAGTTGAATCTGGCAGATCAACAAATGGTTACAGGATTGGTGCCACAGCCAGGAGTTTGGCTGCTTAGATCATGGGACTCATTTTGAGAAACCTGTCTCTGTGGGGCTGATGGGGTCCATCTGTCAGAGAAGACAAAGTGTCATCTTCAGTCACAGACTCGCCAAGCTGGTCAAGAGAGCTTAAAACTAATGTTACCAAGGAAGCAGAACCTCAATTCATCCCCAGCCCAACAGTTTGATGCCAGGGCCAGCAATAGATTCCTAGAACCTGGAGAGACCTCACACATCAGCAGGAGAGCACCTGAAGAGTAGCACAGGAATTCACAGAATCAGAAAATATTCTGAGTTGTAAAAGACCCACAAGGATCAAGTCCAGCTCCTAAGTGTATTGCCCATAGACAAATCAAACCCAGGCCCTTTGAATTACTAGCACCATACTCTAACCAAGTGAGATAATCTCAGGGTCATTCCAACCACTGCAGCCAGTAGTTCAGCTTCGCCAGGGGCCTCTGTGCAAACACACACAGGGTAGGGAATAAAAACCAGGAGTTACAGACATGCACATGCCTGCAGGGCTGTGATCTTATTGACTTTGGGGAGATGTAGTGGTATGGTTCCTATGATTGGAGTGTTGAAATAAAAGGATACAGGCTCTTTAGGAAGGACAGGAGGAGAGACAAAGTGGGGGTGTTGCCCTTTATGTCATTGCCCAGCTGGAGTGCATGGAGCTTTACCTGGAGATGGATGAGGAGCTGAGAGCTGCTAGCCAGGATTAAAAGGAAAGCAGGCATGGGAGACATCATAGTGGGCATCTGCTACAGGCTTCCTGACCAGAAAAAGTGAGTGTATGAGGCCCTCTATGGGCAGACAGGAGCCCTGTGTTCATGTTCTCAAGCCCTGATCCTAAGGCGGGACTTCAACCACCCCAATATGTGTTGGAGGGACAACACAGCAAGGCATAAGCAGGACTTTTGAGTCTTTTGACCTTGAGAACTTTTGACTTGTACCTTTTTGTCCAGAAATAGATTAGTCATGAGCAGCCTTACTCTCCAAGTCAGAAGCCACTTACAGATCCTTCTTGCTGCTTGCCAAAGGGTTTTGATTATTGCCTGCCAGAAGAGATTATTGTCTAGTGAGACTGCATTTAGTGTCACCACACTCCCAAACAGCCCTTTCACTGGGATGGAAAAAACATGCCTCCATTCCTGAGAGCTCTGTAATTCTGCTTCAGTAACAGACTTGATGACAGTTGTCAGCTCATTCCATTTGTGAGTTTACTTAGTGACAATGATTGTTAGTAAAAGAGTAAGTTAATTCTATCTACCAAGATGACTAAAATATATTATTATCTTTACTATTATTACTCATAATAATAAAGCAATTACATTTATTTTATTAAATATTTAACCACAATTAACTAGTCCAATACATTGCAATGGAAAGATGTTTTATGAAATGTTGTTTCTGTCCCAATATTAGCTCTATTCATGTTTTAGCTGAATATCTTTCTAATACTGGTGTTTTTTAACTTTTTAAAGCAAGGACAGTGAATGCCAGCCAGATTCCTCTGCTCTCTCAGCACTTTCCCATGGAGAATGCTTCTTACAGAAATGGTCAGAGGTTGTCTCAGCTTGTCAGAGTAAGGGAAGTTATTTCAGCAGATTCTCTCCAATACTACTCTTTGGATATGAACGTTCTTTAAAGAGTAAGTTCTGTTGTAAGCACATTAAACATTTAGGTAGCTGAAAGGCTCTGGAAACATAGCCAATGCAACACTGGGAGTGGGCTATGAGGAAGCATTCTCTGAAAGCAGAGTTTTTCTATTATACAAAATGGTTATTGGAGATAGTGAAGTTTCAACACCCCAAGATTCCTTTCTCTTCCAGTTGCTGAATCTTGGATGAAACAATCTCTTCATCATTGGACTTTACTTTCTGTCTAGGATGAAGACATAATGTATAACAAGCAGAGAGTGATGAAATGAAACCTGACACATAACATTCTACAAGAAAAGAAGGTGCTTAGGGGTGCAATATCTACCTAATTTGTATGATTCAATGGATCCACCAACAATTACTCTTAGTATTTGTAAGGCTGGTCCTCTTCTGGAGATCTCCAAGGAGAATGAGCCAGAATATTGTTACTTGGTTTTAGCAGGGAGAATAGTAATTCTTGGAAAGGTGAAGTACACTTGTATCATATCACAGACATTGGAAGAGCCTGGTCTGCTGATTCCCACCTGCTTTTATGGAAAACTGTCAGCAGGAAGCTTGGGAAAAATTTCCATGGCACATATAAGGCCCAAGAAAATTAATAGTAAACTCAAGAGCAAATTATATAACAGAAAGCTTTTCATTAGCATTGTGGTCAAGGGAAGGTGTCCTGCTTTAAGCTAAGGATGCCCAGCTCAAATCAATGCTTTCTACAGTCTCTTTCCATGCTAAAACTTTATTTTGAAGTCTGTGCTGGAAGTATATTAAGAGACAGTGCTTTCTCTTGTTTGAAATTTATATCCTAAATTAACCTGTACTAGCTAACCCACGCAGGCATAAGGTGTATAAAACTAGCAAGGTAAGGCAAAGTACTGGGTTCCTAATTTATTAGCTGATGCTTTTAAGTATTATCTGTTAATGAATATTAGAGACAGGAAAGACTGCTTGAATGTGTAGTCTGCATCTGTGCCTAAGGCAGAATTGTGTGTATAATACTCTTATCAGTGTTTTGTCCAGCTTCTGTACTGTTGGAAGGCAAGGATTGTAGCTAGGTAGGGTACGTTTACAGCCCTGGTGAGAGTGACTGTGGATGCTCCCAGCTGTGGAGGTGGAAGAAACAAGGAAAACCCTGTAACTGGTTCTGCCTTTTCAAATTTATTGAGAAGAATAAATTTTAGTTTTAGATTCTTTTAGTTTCATATTTGAGTTCATAATCCCTGTTATCACAGGGATCAACCATGAAACTAAAACAATCTCAGCTCATAATCCTTATCATTTTGCCCATTTATACAAAGACAAATCAAAGCAAAGTTGCTAATACTCAGATTTCTTCTGAGTCCTATGCCACTGGAAAAAATGTACCTGAGACTAAAAAGGTGACTAATCCAGCCTAGGTGGCTAATGAGTAATGATTTAGCACTTGTCTGACTGGGAAACAGCTATAAACTTCTCTATAAGTATCTCCATATTAATGGAATTTGGTAAAATTTAACAAAGATGTTCAAATAAACCTCTTTGGTTTTGTTTTTATTTCTGTTGACATGAAAGAAACCAGTAAGATTCTTTTACATAAAACAGTTGAAGATTTTAAATACGAGCACCCATTGACAGAAGATGTACCATTCCTGTGTTTCTGGCAAGGGAATGTCATTGCCACTGGCCAGGCTGTGAAACAGAGGGAGGGCAAAACAACCAAAGCCTCCCTTCCTTTTTGAGCAGCTAGATGAAATCCATTGGTAGTGTTGAATATCCAGCAATGCCAAAAGCATTTCTACAATGGCTGCTACTGCCTAAGCACTTCCAAAAGTGTATTCATAAATTTAGAAGGATTGATGGAAAGGAGAGAAAACTGAATTTTAGCTTTGAAAACATGGAAAAACACACAAATGAGATCTGACTGCTGATGAGATCACATCAACCACACAGAAATACACAGATATCTCTGAGAAATAGCATTGTAAATGTAAGGAAAGTATAGCAAAAATTCTCATGGAGTCAGCTGAAGGTGAATCTTTTGAGAACATAACCTGTAGCAGTCTGAACTGCTACAAGTAAAGTCCAGGGCAAAGAAGCAGAAAGGGCCTTTGCATGGTATCCACAGATGTTTAATTCAGCCGTGCAGTGAGATGTTCAGAGTTCCCCCAGCACACATGTGGAGGTTCCAGCTTTCTCTCTCCCAAAAGACCCGGGGTGACCCTGGTCTCGGGGCAGTGCAAAGATAAGGGCCAATCAGGGAATAGGGAGGGAATGCCTCAGGGACCTAGGAACAGACATAGGAACTGGGGAAGGAGCCAATGGAGGCTCAACAGCTTTTTGAGGGAAGCTTCTTGTGTCTCCAACTCAGGGGAAGCCCCCCAGAGTCTCCACAATATCCTAAATCTCAGATGCCTTCCTCTTGCAGCTGAAGTAGCTTCAGCTGAGGGTAGCAAATACATGTCAGAAACAATCCTCCATCATTTATTTCAGGTCCCAGTTATGTTAATCTATTTGAGTAATTGAAGTGTAATGAACCTGAATTATAATTAACTAGATTTCAATTGTGTTAATATACCTTTTCATATGACATATTGTCTATAAATTACATTCAGATGGTATCTTTATTTTACAAAAAACTACCATTAATGATCACTTCACCTTGATAGTTTTATAAATCCCCTTGGTATTATGGTTCCCAGTTTGTTTTATGGGCTTGAGATTTATCCTTGGGCCTTGTGGAAATAGATGAAATTTAGTGTCTCCAATCTGAAGAAGCCTTTATGAATTTTCTGTGCTTAGCATTATGCATAGGTATATAGTTATGATCATTAGGT
This sequence comes from Vidua macroura, assembly GCF_024509145.1. Taxonomy (NCBI): domain Eukaryota; kingdom Metazoa; phylum Chordata; class Aves; order Passeriformes; family Viduidae; genus Vidua; species Vidua macroura. Next base: position 76,253,090 of record NC_071573.1, read on the forward strand.
CAACTGAATCTGAATTCACATACAACAGACACATTTAGATTGTCCTTGATTTAATTATGTACAAACTAGGACACAGGATTCAGAAAGAAATGACCAGTCCAATCTAAAACTAAAGTTATTCTTTAAAATGGTGTACAGATACCGTCTTGTAATAACAATACTCCTTGACAGAAGATATTAGTGATGACTTCATTTCATCTGTCAGGAGAAAGAAATTGCTGTTTTTCATAATCTCAGTCTCAAAAAATTTTACTTGACTCAATGTCAGCCGCAGTTTGAGCTGACATTTCCTCTCTCATGCAGACACTACCATTGTTTCTCAGTGCTGTTGTAAACTCTGAGAAACAGTGCTGTCAATACACCTGAAAAAATAGATACTTACAGAGCTAGACAGGTACAATTGCCAACTGTGAATCTGGTTCATATCATATATCTATCATCCTTGAGAAAGAAAATTAACTATTCTTGGCTCAACCCCACTAGTTGCATTCTTGGGAGGTGAAAAGCAAGATTTAGTTTGTGAGGGTTTTTTGTTTGTCTTTTTTGTTTGTTTGGTTTAGTTTTTTTAAGAAGCTGCACAGAAGCTGTCTAACCCACAGCTGATGGCAACCTTCCATCAATTAGTGCTCCAATTTGCCCATTAAATAAAACAGCAAAACAATACAGCAAAGTTGATGGCAACCCTCCATTAAATTCCTGATATACAAGAAATTATTAATTAATTAATTCTTACAGAATTGGGACCTAAAAAATTCACCTGAAGAAAGTATTGAAGCTGTCAGCAACAAGGTATTAAAAGAGGCAATAAAGAAAAAAAAAAAAAGAAAAAGAAAAAAGAAAAAAAAAAGAAAAAAAAGAAAAAAAAGAAAAAAAACAACAAACCCCATCCAAATATTCAGATTTCAAGTCAGGGTAAATCTGCAGCCTTTAACTCAAAGATATGATTAGAAATTTTCTTAAAATTTTGAAGGAACATTTTCCTCTGTCTCCACTGTAAACACACCACTTTAAAAACAAGGTGATATTTCAGAAAGGTGAAAAAGGACATATAACTTAAACTACTGTTAGACTTTGACCCTAGTTTGGTACTGTGATTTAGCATATAAAGTTCTAGAAATTACTTTTATTGTTGCCCTTATTACTTAAAGGCATGTGACTTGAATATTATCTGAGAGTGACCAGGAGACACATCCTTGTAGATTGCTTCAGCACATAGGTTTTCATGCTTTTTGTCATACTGGTTTGACACAGGTGTTTCAGGAGCTAAATTCCAGTAACAGCCTCTAATCATTGTAGACCAGGGCATCTGCTTGATAACTTAGCAAACATTAACAGAAAAATTGACCCTAAATATTCCACGACACTTAAGATTCTCTACCTAGTTTATCAAGAAGTACAAATTAGGAAGAAAATCTATTAAAATTAAAAATGCAGGTCTTTTTTTTCTTTAATTTTTATGTTCCTGCTATTTGATGGTACATTATACATATTTCTCATAATAGAGGGTGATGCTCAACGAGCACCTTTGTGAAGAGGCCAAATTCTCTCTTAAGAAGCTGAAAACAGTTTTGAATAGGGCATTGCAATTGAATGGTCTTAATGTATGCAAGCTCTACCCTTTTTGGTCTTTCTCTGATCATTTGGAGAATCAGAAGTTTTCATACATCTTGGATTTCTGACTTCATATTGATTCTATTGATGCTTTTCAAATTTTTTGTTTGTGTGGTTTTGTTTTTTGTTTTTCCTGCAAACACTTCCTTGTATTTCTACATCATTCCCTATAATAGTAATTTTTTTCAAAGCATTCAATAAACTAATGATTGTGCAATTCTCTGCTCATTTCCCCCCCGCTTTTAATCAGCAAATTCATGTTGTATGAAACTACAGTAAATTATATATATTTATAAAAATCTGCCTGTGTAAAAAATATAGACAGACCTTAGTATTGGCACAAGATGAAGAATACTTTAAAATCGTGCTGTAAGTAATTTGTATTTGCACATGAGTCCTACATGTGTTGCGCTTGCAAAAACAACAAAGTACAGTGTGTGTTTAAATTCTGTTTTTTTAAAAGCAAAGAAACTCAAATAGTCAATGAACTTTTAAAACAACAATCACATCCAGTTCTGATGCCCCAAACATAGGAAAGATGTGGAGCTACTGTACTGAGTACAGAGGAGGGCCACGACCATGATCAGGGCTAGAGCACCTCTCCTATGGAGACAGGCTGAGAGAGCTGGGGCTGTTCAGCCTGGAGAAGAGAACATGCTAGGGAGAACTTATGGAAATATTCCAGTACTCAAAGGAGTCTTACAAGAAAGCTGGAGAGGGACTATTTACAAGGGCACGTAGTTATAGGTTAAGGCTATCACTAGGTTTCCTTCAAACTGAACTGGCTTGAGACTGAAAGACAGCAGGTGTGGATTAGATATTAGGAATTCTTTTCTGTGAGGGTGGTGAGGCAGTGGTACAGGTTTGCCAGAGAAGTTGTGGATGCCCCGTCCCTGAAAGTGTTCAAGGCCAGGTTGGATGGGGCTTTGAGTAATCTGGTCCAGTGCAAGGTATCCCTGCCACAGTAGAGGGATTTGAACTAGATGACCTTTAAATCCTTTAAAACTCACATCATGCTATGATTCTGTGATTCTCTGATTCCATGATTCTGTGACTCCATGATTCTAAGAAATGTGGTCTTGGAAGCAATTATAGACATTCTTAGCTCTACATACTAAAGTATATATATTAAATGTAGAGTTTAATATTGTCATTGGCTTTACAGCCTTATTCAGGAGAAGCTGAAGAGTATGATACTTCTTTAGCACCCACTCTACTTTCCTATGGAAACTAATTATTTTGAGATGTTACAAAATACAGGACCATTACAGCACTTTATGGGAGCCTCAGCAGTCTTTTTTTCTAAACTTTGCTGGGGCCCTGAGAGCATCAACAGACTCTGCACTGTCTCTGCCCTTCCTGGAGCTCTGGCTGTGGGTGCTTAGACCAGCTCTGAGATGATGTGGCTGGACTGTGTAAGCAAGAGCAGTAGGAAGGCAATGTCCTTCACTTGGGAGCCGTGCTGGAGTTGGAGCCTGTGACTTTAGCTGCACTGAGGATAAACCAAGGATTGTGCCTGACCATGGACCTTGCTGATGCTGCATTTCTTGGCTTTGCCTCGGAGGTGCCTCAGCACACTGAACAGGAGCAGGGTTGTGCAGAGCCAGTTCTCCAGGGGTGGTCTGACCCACTGGGCACTCCCAGCATTTGGCCCCTCAGGTATATATGATGGTACCACCTCTTTTGTTCATTTAAAAGCAAATATAGTTACACGGTCTTTACTTCCTGGAATATATCTCTTCTATTTTAAAATACACTAAATAAACACATCTTTCATATGGGACTGTAGAGATCAAGCTTATAAGCAAAGTAATTTTCCCATTATAACAGGAGAATGAAAATAAGCAATATGCAAACTCCTCAAGGATAACATTTAATTATATTGCATACTAAAGAGGTCACTCAATGCGGCTGCATGATAGATGGCAAAGCTGAATGAGCTCATATTAACTCTTATCTCTTAAGCAAATTTAGTGCAATGATTGGCAAAGTCCATTGTGTTGGTGGAAAAGACAGCAGATGAAATAATCTTGGATTTGTAAATTAAGCAGCACAAATTTTCAAAACAATAGCTCAGTGTTATGGTAAATGACAGGATGTATTTACTTAATTATGACTTAACCAAACAATAGGTTTTAAAATAAATGCACATATACTGTAACATGACAAATGGAAAATGGCCAGGGAACAGAAAATGTAAGAACTATGCTCCATTTAGTCAGAGTCTCACGATTTCAATGTTAGATAAGAAGCTGTTACACTTGCTTTCAAGTACTCTATTGGGCATTAGGTTTGTAGGTTCACAGGCAGTACAAGGTAAGCAAGGAGGAATAATTCAGTCCAGAAATCATTTAGAGTTTAGCTTTTCCAACAGCACTCCTGAGCCGTACTTAGATATTGCAGGGGTATAGTATGAGCCACTGTTTACTCAATTACTGAGTTTCATTTGAATCAACAGTCTTGGAATTGCCTTCTTCTGAACACATTTTTAAAGAGAAAATAAAATCCTTCATGTTCAGATCACCCACATGTAGAGACCAAAAAAGGAATTGATGCTTGTCTCACTAGACTCTACTGAAAATTCACTTCTGCATATATTACTTCTTATTTTGAATAGTAGGAATGTACAATGGAGCTTCTGAGGTATTCAAATATTGCGCTGACTTGAAGGCTCTGTTCTGACAACATATGTTTTCATTAAGATATATTTAATGAACTTTTCACTATATTTGACTGTTCAAACTACTTGATTAAATACATTACTGCAGCTGTAATAATTTCTGCCAGCTGTTTACAAAATAAGACCCTAACTTCCTTGGTAAATATTGCAGAATGTGAATCCTACTGTTAGTTGGTGTGATTACATTTCCTTTCACAGGTTTTGTAAATTAATACAGAAATCAGACAAAAAAGAGGTGCATGAAGAGGCTTAAAAGAAGCCCTTCAGCTATTTGGATGATGGCCGTTGCAGAAAAAGTGATAGAGGGTAGAAGAGAGCAGTTGTTGAAAGTGTGCTTTGTTTCCTTCCTAGGCTACTTGTTTTTATTATGGCATTCTTTTTTTTCAGTCTGAAAAAAACCAGCATTAATATTTTTAATGAAACATCTGCGGATTTTTTTTTTTTTTTTTGCCACTCATTGCAAGAAGGGGCACCTTTCCTTTTTGCTAATGAGAAGACACTAGATGCTGCATTTAATTTGATTTACATAAGAATCTCTGTGAGGTTGTAGCATCTTAGGGGGCTATGACAGAGACACAAAGACCTATTCATTGCATGTCACATGTAAAAAAGTGATTGCATACATATTCATTACTTTGTATTTTTTACATAAGAGGAAAAAATTCCATCTGTCCCCCTTGCCGCAGTTTACTTTCCCTGTTTTATATTCTCTATTTTAAGTGAATAGTGAAAGCAACATGCCAACAGTATAACACCGCATAGATTGAAATGAAACTATGCTGCATAAACTAAACAAATGTAAAAGAGAGTGTTTAGAAATAGAAAAGCATTGCTGTTCTCCCCTCCCTCAAGCAACTCATGCTGACATAGCAACATCAGCTGAATCTAAGTACAAGATTTTATGCAGGCTCCTTGGAGCACACTGTTTTTCAATTTTTGAAATGTTCAAAGGTCTAACATGCTTGTCCCCTGAGTTTCCTGGTAGCTATGTCCCTACAGAGACAATGAGGATTTTACACAAAGTTTATTACAGAGTCCAGAGAACTGCTGTGTGGCTGTGCTATAATTAGAAGAAGGGTTCACTAAAAATTAATACATGTGACAGCAGCCCTGAAGCACTAGACAGTTTGAAGGCCTCCTAAGAATGAACTCTGACTCAGCATAAAGGTAGCACTGGTAATCCCCACAGTACCAGAACAATCACAGACAAAAAGCACTTCATGTTATTGAAAAAGCACTAAAAAATCCAGTTGTTCCATGTATCTTCCTTGACTGCCTCAGGACAAGAACCAGAGTAAAAAAAAACCAAAACCAACAAACCACACATCAGTCCATTTAATTGTATTTGGGTGGAGATTGGTACCTAAGGCCAAAATTACTCTCCTTAAAACTCTGCTTTACACCTGGAATAATTTAATAGGCCTCTGACCTTTTATTAATTTAACTTTAAAGTTCAATTCCCTGATCAAAGGCATCACCCACTTCCTTTGCTTGATCAGATTGTCTGTAACATTTACCTCCATGCTGTATTTGACAAAATAACCAGTTATAGAAGCAAAGACCAGTAAATGGTATGGCTAAGATGCTCCCTTGTCAATGTTCTTCCTCTCCCTCACTTAAGTCATTGAATCTACCTTTTTTTCACCATGATATAGCATTAAGAGGAAAAGTAGAAAGTGTCCTTCCTTAATTTAAATAACTTGTAGCACAATTCTAAGAACGTTTTTCCAGAAAGATGTACGTAATAGGACAGCAGATCTGATTCTTCTGATTTCTTGCCAAAGGTTTAGGAGGCTCTTTTCTGAAAGGGAGAGAATTTTTCACTCTAGACTTGCTCTCAAAAGAAAGCAGCTGCCATAACCATGTTTTTGAAGGAAGAAAATCCCTTTGCTGTGTCTTAGGAATGCTCTGAGAAGAATGACCTCTTCTTTGATAGATCAGAATCTTGTTGGACACCAAGTCAATCTAGGCACTGAATTACTTAACTATGACAAGGTTGTCTTAACCTGGTCACATAAAAAAGGGAAAACTCTATGCACCAGAGAGACTAGGAGTTCCTAAAATGAAATGAAATGTGTTTATTGATTGAAGACTAAGCAGCTTCCCTCTGAGTGGACGAAGAAGAAAGGAGTTCAAATTGCAGTTTTGAATCTGGTGCTTACCTTTGATGTAAAAGCATGTGTCCTGTTTCTAGATTTTATTCAAAAATCCACATGACAAATTTCAGGGGTGAAGACCCTGCAACCACAATGACATACAAAGAAACCAGGCTCCATCTCCAGCTCTGATCCAAATGCAGCAAAAGCTCTTCTGCCTTTTTATGCCTCTGACATAAACTAAGAAAATAAACAAACAGAAGTTCACAGGAGCTGTGGGAACAGCATGATGTCAGTTTGGTGGGATGAGCTTTTCACACCCTCAGTCAATACAGCTGTCTGGGCTGGCAGCAGCTCTGTTGTACGGCCTCCCTTTCTGCTCTCAACAGGCAAGATGATCTCAGCAGTGGCTCAGGACACAAAGCAGCAAGAATTGAATGGGTACAAGAAACCGTGGTGAAGATTTTATAAAAATATGAAATAAAAATAAGATGAAGGGAAGAACCGGCCATAGTGGGGAGTGCTTCTGGTCATGCTTAAGTGACTACATATAGCGTTGTCCTGAGCACTACCTCTGAGAGCCAAGTGGAAAAGGAGGAAATCACATTGTCATTCTGCCTCCAGGCAAACAGGATTTAGGAAATCTGTGAAATTCAAATGCAAGAAAAATCCATTTCATGGTGTCCGCTACATGCATCAGAGATTAGGAAGGGCAGAGAGAAAGATAGAAATCAAGACTGACACTTAGAAAATGTATTTGGGCCATGCAGGCAGTGTGAGGAGAACTAAATGTTATCTTTAGCTAGGATGGCTGTACAAGCTTAGCCTGAGCAGTAATTTCCAAACAGTGATCCATTGGCTGTCCCATCTTAACAGACAGACACCTGCACACACACACGCTTGACAGTGAACAGGAAAATAATTTGTAACAGGGAACTGGAAACTGCCAGATCGTCCTAAATCCTACAGCTGCCCAAGAAGAGGTGCAAATGGTGACTTTCTGTGATTGGAACAATGATCATGACCAGCAGTCCTGGCATCTGCATTCTCTCATTCTACAGTAGGAAAAGAAGACACTGCATTTGAGCAGTAAGAATAGGACAAATGAGAAGTGACATGCTCTAGAGGATGTATGCAAGTATAGACAAGGTCATGAGAGCCCTCCTGCTTATCCTTCCTCAGAGCTTTGCCCCCAACTAAATTGGCTGACCCCATATTCAAAAATGGTGAAAGCAATGTGCTTATATACAGTAGCACTAACTTGACTTTGAAACAGAGCACAATGGTATTTCAAATACTATTGTAAGACTAAAAAAAGCATAAAATAACCCATGAGCCAGCCTAAAATGTCTGGTGAATTCAAACCTTTATGCTCCTTTATGCTTTATATATCACTCATTCCTGGGTTTAAAAAGATGCTCCCCTACATATATTTTGTACTATTGTCATATTAGATTATTATACTCTTAGGATTATACGTTATATTGTGATTACAAATTATTGTATTACAAGGAAGCTGTACATGTACCCTTAGCATCTAGGACAGGCTGGATATGCTACTCACATGAATTCATTTGCCTTTCCCTGGATTTGTTCTGCATTTGACTGTATACAAGACAAGATTTTTTTACAAAGTAAAAACCAACAGTAGAAAGTGAGTAAACAAGCAAAAACACTAGCTTCTAAACTTTAGGTGCAAAAGTAGACCATTTTCATTGATTCCTGCATACCAAAATTTTCTTTCTCTTTTCTCTTTTCTCTTCCTTTTCCTTCCTTTTCCCTCTCCTATCCTCTCCCCTCCCCTCCCCCCTTTCTCAAACATTTGACAGATATTGTCAAACTTCAGGGAAAAGCCCATGTGTCATACTATTATATTTAAATATATTTCAGGATTCAACTCCTATAACACACAAATATTACTTTCATACCATGATATTTGCATTTGCAATACCCTTAAATGCCAAAGCTTCATTAAACATGATTCTGCAAATGTTGCTCAGCTTTTACCAAAGCCAAGAACAAGGCTAGGCATATGCTTAAAAATAACAAAACTAATGAGGTTATACATAGAAGAGTTAACCTTCTTTGATGTAAAAGAGCATAGAAGGATTCAAAATGCTATCTGAATATTAACAAATTTATTAATAATCTCTGGAGAGAACTCAGATTTCTTGTAAAGAAAAGGGTTAGTCTCAGAAACAAAGGTTTAAGTAAACAAATTCTGCATCATTGCAGATGTGCTTGGGAAATGCTGAACAGGAGGTGTCTGTCATGAGGGTCATGCCATTTGCTGTCTCCATCTAATCACATTTCAGAAGGTCAGAGTCCCTTGTACAGCACCTGAAACTGAAAGTATTTGTAGCCACACTTGGCCATGAATTCAGTGATCAATACACTTTCAAAGGGATTGTGGTTCTCCTTAGTTTGAGCTCAGCTTCTTACTTCTCTGGTTCGAGAAATGAAGACTTCCTTGGTTTGAGAAGTTCTTCAGACCATCCAAATGTAACCTCTACAGTCAGGATCCGAACACGGGGCACCACTAGCCACTATCAATGCTTGAAGTCACAAGAGTTAATTTTAAGTTAAGTGACAAAGAGCTTTGCTCTCAACCCAATCCATGCCAATAATTTGACAATCAGAAGATCTTCAAAGGAAATGCAAGAATGTGTTTGGAAACTAAATGTTTAGAAGACACTAGAGGCTAGGGATCTTCCTTCATGTATGAATGCTGAAATTACAACACATTTAAATAACAGCTAGTATCACTTCTTCCACCTGTGCTTTGTATTAGAATGGAAAGCTCTCTCCACCAGCAAACAAAATATACTGTCTTGATCTGTTGCTGCTGCTGGCTGACAGAGAACATCCTGCAGCCACACTGCTGAACACTCTCACCATTGACAACAGGGGCAAATCCAAACACTCCATTTGGAAATTATCTATTGATGCTGCTGAAGCTCGAACTATACCCAGATGCTGTTGAAGACAACATGAAATGGCCATTAGCATTGGCTAAAACTGTGCCAGGTCCACCCTAAGGCATCAATAAAATAGGTTAGCAGCAGCAGCACCTAGAAATGTTACCTAATATAATTTATTTTACTTACACAGCAAAGCCTTCAAGGGCAATTTGGAAATGAGAGATTTTAGTATTTCTTCAGTCTGTAGTCTGTAGAGAGGGTGCAGGAAAACAAGGATTAGTGAGGTGCCTATTATAAAGAATTATGGATCCAGACTTAGCTGACTGGTTTGGGACAGGGCACAGCAGAAAAGGACATTACAGCACACATGGGGGTATTTAAGATGAAATACCAAAGAAATTTTGCTGATCTAGACTGAAGATATTTTACTTCTGCTTATACTAAGAGTGACCCAAGTCACAACTGGCCCAAGCACACCACACACTTGGATTCAGCTCATGACTGTGCTTTGTCAGAGTCAGAAACTACCTTCTACCAGTGATTGGATTTGGGTGATGTTTTCTGAAACTCTGTCACATGCCCAGCATGTCAACCTTGCTGGCAGGTGCTGTTTTCCCTCCAGGACAGATTTTGCAGCCTATGCAGAGTTTTGTGCCACAGCAGCCAGCCTGCAGTCCTGTGACTGCAGCAGAGATACAGCTCAGGGGAGCCACAGGTAACACACTTTCCTCCCCAGTCTTATCCATTTATTTTACTAGACAAATGGATTAACTAACTCTGAAGTCCTAAAGGTCTCCTTGGGTAGCAAATTGCCCTCAACTTCGTTGGTTTCTATGAGAACTGACATTGCTCAGTAAGTCCCCAGTTTTGCTCAGCACCTTGCAGTACTATGTCCTAAAGGATTATCATGGATGTGAATTGAATATAAACAAAGCAAGACCCATGACATTATGAAAATTCTATTGCACATGCATCTTCTAAAGGTGTGACAGAGAAAATGCAATCCATTACAAAATATGAGCGAAAATCAGACACCTTGTCTTGACATTCATTTCTGTCAGAAAGAACACACATGGGAAGAACAAATCTGTAGCTCATATTGACTAAGTTATGAGCATTTTGTTAATTATAGATAGATGACCTTCTTCAGAGCCATACTGATCTTGAGCACCTCCAAGGATGGGGAGTCCACAAATTCTTTGGCCAAATTATTCCAGTGCCTCACCACCCGCATATTACAGATTTTCTTCATAATGTCTAATCAAAATCTACCCCCTTCAGCTTAGGGCCATTCCTTCTTTGTCCTACCACTGCAAGCCCTTTCCAGCTTGTTAAAGGTCCCTCTCCAGCTCCCTTTAGGTACCACAAGGCTGCATTGCAAGATTCTCCCAGAAATTTCCCTCTGCCTTTGACTGACAGAGAGTGATCTTCATAGCAAGATCTCATATAATTATGTTTTTTATTCCCTTCACAAGGTAAAACAGGACAGCTATTAGTGTAATCTGAAGATTTATAAATAATATAATGATAGCTTGAGGAAGTTTCCCATTTATTAGATAATAATAATAATAATAATTTTCAGGCTAATTTTGAGGCCAAAAGCCTCAGAGTATATTAGAGAAAGATAGGATTAGTAGTGGCAAATTATCAAGAAGCAACCTCAACCTATTACTAGGATGAAATTTTAATTAAATAATCAATTTCAAAGACATTAAAAAGACTTGCAAAAATGAGCCAGCAGATTAGAAAGGAAAAGCTTAACACTTAGTTTAAAATTTAAACCTATTTTTTTTCTGTTGTTCTTGTCCTATTTTCTTCACATTTTCTGTGTGTATTTTCCTTTGCCTTCATTCTCCTTATTCCATTCTTATTTCTCTACTCCTCAGCTTCAGCCAGGCCCTTTCTGGCCCAGGAAAATGTAATACATTGGGAATGACTTATTCACAGAATGTACTTTGTTCTAAACCTTCTCTTAAAGCTGTCTGCTTTCACCAGTAATCACGCCAAGCATCAGGGCAACAAGATTTTCTAGTTTCTTCATAACACCATTTTTAGATACGTAAAATGAATATTACATGAATATTCCTTCATTATTTATCAGCTGAGCTGGGACATAAAGGCCAGAAGATTTCTAAATAAGACAAAATATGGCCAACAAACGATTCACAGAGCATTGGTCAGCTGTAGATCTCACAGTGCTGTAAAAAGAACAATCGATATTATTAGTCTCAAACACCAAGGCAAAGCTGGGAGAGCAAAGTGGGAACATGGCTTTTCAAAAGCCCTGCTGAAGACTGGTGACAGGGTCAGGAGCAGGGTACCTGACTAAACCATCAGGCTAATTCCTCATGTCCTATATCAAATAGCCCCTCCTGGAAAAAGTGCTTCTTGCTTGGCCGAAAGGCTTAATAAAAGCCAATATGAGTTTTATCTCCTCAAAGCATTTTTAAAAATTGAAGAATGTGGCAGCAAACATATACACATACAAGTATGTGTTGTGTATTATTTATTATTATGTATTTCCCTCTTTCCCAAGTATTTTGAGTATTCCAGATGAAAGGAGATGAAAGATTAGGAAACACCTTACATTGGGAACACAGGCTACAGCCAAATAATGAGAAATTTCAGCATCTCATAAGTATGAGATACTGAGTACATGCACTGCACAAAGGCAGCATTACAGTGGAACATCACCCTTTCTCTAATGCTACTTTGTACTGAATATATGCATTTCACAGTGAGGCATCACCCTTTCTCTAATCCTTTCTCAGCTCTCCCTTCAAACATTATTTATCAAATATTGCTTCAGGAAACATCTAAACATTGCTTCAGGAAAAGCTGGTAGAAAAGCTGGAACAGTATTTGTACAACCTTCTTGTTTTGACTGTCCTGGACCATTCAATTAAATATCACTGATTATGCACTTAAACAGAAATAAATACAGTTTATTTTTGGAATAGGTTATACTTGTGTTTTGAATGTTTATTTGCCTTTTTGCTGATTTTCAATTTTTATCATTTGCAATGACACATTATTTTGAGAGGTTCTGCTAAACTAAATTTATTCCCTTCTCTGCATTCTATTAAATGAAAACCACTAAGACAGCTCTTTAAATATTTCATTTGTTAGAAAAAAATCAGTATATTTTTCCGGTAAAATTATATTAACTAAGGTTCTCAAGTATTTTTAATGGTCCAAGTGTTGTTTGAACTCCTATATAGCTCCTGTAATTTATATCAAGGGTACTCTTACTTATTTGGATAAAAAGTTATAGACTAGCTATGCTTTTTAAAATTATTGTTATATAAATTCATAGGGAAAAGGGAATAGAAATAATTTAGCCAAAATGTTCTAAATTATGAGGCAAAAATATAATAAATTAATGGAGTATTAGCAAAACATTACATAAAATGGTCTAGGTATGGCATAATTTTGTAATTAATACTGCTGGAATTCCACTTAACAAGGGCAATTTCACACAATATATCTATGTTAAGTCCTAAACAGATTGCTGAGATGTGTACTGACTATAATTTAAGACATTGACTGCCAGAAGAAATGAATTAACAAATAAAAATGTTATTGCAGTCACCATAAGAACGGTGTTGGAACATTTGTTCTCGCTCACAGCTGCCTTTCAGTTTGCACTGGTTTCTAGTCCCATTCTGTACCTTCCATTCTGTACCTAACTGACTTAGGTCAGTTAGGCAGCCACTGATGGTGCTGGCCCCATTTTGCCTAAGGGCACCTGCAGGAACTGTTTTGGAAGTGGATATAAGAGCACCTAGCTGCCTTTTTGAATGAGTCTCAGGCCTTTCTCCTCTTGCATCCTTGGGCCAGCAGAGAACTGCCATGTCCTGGGAGCATCTGGAGTTGCTGAATTTGCGTGGGCTGTTTGGTGCTGCTGAAGTCTGGCTGTTCCCCTGCACGCCACTCACCCAGGGCACGTGCAATAGCTCAGCCCTGCACATATGCATTGTGCTTGGTGCTTCTGGGGTTCACAGCTGTTTTCTTGCTCCTCTGCTGAACAGCAATTAACCCAATGCTTTCAACAGGTGACCAAGTTATTGCTTGCATAAAAGTCCATTGCCTCCTGAGTGTGCCATTTACACCATGATTTATTGTTACAAAGCCACGGCTGCGCTGCACAGGTGCAGTGGACTTATCATATGGGACAAGATAACCTGCAGTATGCAGTTGTCTCCTCTGTGACACTGGGAGGTTAAAAAATGAGCCACAGCTCCAGACTAAGTTTCATCTGGACTCAGTAACAAAACCTGCAGAGCTTGTAAACCCTTCAAAATTATTTAAACCCATTTAAAACAAAAGAGAACTGAAGCACTTGGCTATCATTAGGAGGTGAATAAAGGGTTCTAAGGGATGCAAAGAATTAAATGCATCTCTATGCCTACATAAAAAACCTATGGGAATAAGTATCTATGTGTGCATAAAGCTACTCTATAGTTACATATTAAAAACTCATTAATTTAAGAGCTCTATGAGGAAATCGATTCCAGATACAACCAGTGAATGTCTGCTTACAGTATGGAAAAGAGAGCAATGTGCTAAGGATGTCTAAAAACACAGTACCCAACAACCAAGCCATTCATAACCTGTGCTAGGAAAGAAGAAACATACTCGAAACTGCAAGAAAGGTTCCCCATTTCACATAAACTGCTCCTATTCTTGTGCAGTAGTTCTGACAGTAACGAGCAAGCCATTTAGCAATTTGAGCAAAAAAACATAAAAGGAAATGGAAGTCACAAAAAATCATGTTCTTTCCAAAGTCTGTCAACTGCAAACTTCTAAGGAGGTTTTCCCAGTTTTTATCATGCTTTTTCTTTATTTTCCATGGCACAAGTCTAGCCTCAACCCAGCCATCTCTGGATTCCTGAGTGTGTGCACTCTATAAGTTGTCCAACCATTGTTATTTTTCATGAAGGGAACACCTAGATAGGTAGTAGTAGTACTTTTTGCTATATTTGCTGTTCTTTCACTTTTCTGACAGTTCATGTCTCAATGTTATCCTGTTCTTAATCTGCTTCCTTAGATCCTTGCCACCCATAGTCTGACAGACTTTCTGAATTTCACTGTGCAAATTCTTGTCTGTAATATATTTATCTGATTTGCTATCTTGTGAGCAAGTCTTGCTCATGCAACCAATGCCATCTGAGGATGTGGGAAGGATTCATGCTCAGAATTTTGCTCTTACTGGCAGGTTAATATCTATTCAGAAATTTAAAGCTGGTAAACAATACTTTGATTTTAAGATATTCACAGTTCAAGGTAATTTTTCATCTTGTACTTGAAACTGGATTTGTCAGTCAACAAAGTGTTAAGAGTACAACCTCTTACTTTACATATTGGACCCACAGGATTTAGTTTTGTGGATAAACACTTGGATGCCATGTTACAGTCCAGTGCTGAGGTTATACTCCACGCCAATACATTACTGAATGCCCCTTTCCCACCAAAGAAAATGAAATATATTGAGTTTTTTTCAAAAAACTTCTCTTTCACTCCAGCAGTCCCTCCCTTTTGCTTCTCACTAAATCAATCTTAGCTATTAGAAAACTTAGAAAATCTTAAGTGAGGCGTAACTGTGAAGTAAGCAGGAGGCAGCAAGTGTGGGAGGGCAGTGAGAAAGGAATGCCAACTGCAGGAAGAATAGATGTCATAAACCCTGTGAATTATAGGAGAAGGGCATGAACAAGAAAAGTAAGAAAAAGGCAAGTTCTTCAGTCACCTCAAATAGTCGCTGCAGTTCTAGAGGAAGAGATTCTGAGAACCTTTTCCTCACATAATCAGCACATGCAATTTGCAGCATTCCCAGAGGACCTCAGGGTCCCTCATTTCTTTCTTGACTAAGGGAACTGCAATATTTACATGCCATCCTCTCAACAGCTCAGATGGTATAATTATAGTATCTGATGAGAAAAGAATTTTTCTGATAATATCTTTTTTCTCCTGCTTTAGAGAAGAAACGGTATTGGTTAGAACACCAATTCTTGTGCAGCTGAATCTAAAGCTACGCTTTAACTGCTCTACTTAGAAAACAGAAACCTTCAGGAGAAAGCTCTGTCTGAGATTATAGCTTCTGAAGATAGCTTGTTTTAGCAGCATCTAGAGAAGCATGTGACAGTGACAGGACACCCCCTGTGCTTCGCACACAAATTGTTGTAAGCAACTGCCTTTGCCTGAAAAACCTGCTTTTGACAACTGAATAAATCAGACAGCCAGATCATAATAGATATGGAATATTACTTCTGTTTTACACACTGGGGACTAAGGCAATTGCCTGAGGCCAGCAAGTTACTGTAACACAGCTGAGAACTGAATCTTATATCTTGAGTCTCGTGCAAATGAAAAAAAAAATTACCCTTCTTCTAAGAATCTCACCCAAAGATATTACATAGCTATTTTTCTGCATCTCTGGTGCAATAAAACATGCACCTGTGAAGATGGAGAGAAAAGGGGAAGAAGGGCTTATGGGAAACATTTATGAATAGTATATTTCTATAATGTCATGATTTGGTGTTAATAATTAAAAAACCCCCAGCATTTCAGAACTACAGTCAAAATTTTCCACATATCTTACACTAACATATCTCTGGTAAAATTAGATTCACATTACATATTGACATTATTGACACTGTATGTTCAATTTATGTTTGTTCTCATTTAAAATGCTTTTTAGCTGTTGCTGTCATGTTTTTATGTACACAACATGTTAAGTATTCTTATCACCCACATTCTGGCTTGTCTATTATTTTAATAGATTTTGGTAAATATATTTAGGGCCTAAACCAAAGCTCAAAAAATCACGAATAAGCCCTAATATTCTAATATTCTGTACATACTACAGATTAAAATTTTATGAAATCTCAGCTAAAGAAAATACTGAGTGCATAGAATTGAGCACATGAATTGTGTATCACATGGCATTGTTACCTTGTAGGTTTCAAGCACTGGTAGAAAAAAAAAAGGAACAAAACCCCCATATTTTGCATTCTCTGCTTGTTCACTTTCTTCTCATAAATTTCCATTGAAGGCTGAATACTGGCAAAGGAAAAAACTTTTATAATCATGGTACATATTAAAAATTTGCAAGCCAGGTCTAAGAGGTTTTTTATGTATTTCAAATAATCTTAGAATTTTAAATTTTTATGTACTTTTTTCATCAATAAAGACTTGGAACAGAAATATACTTAAGATTCCAAATAACAGAAAGAGATCTAAGTACCTGTGGACATAGAATCATATCATTTGGAAAAAATGTAGAGGACAACATGAATATAATTGAAAAGAGCAACATTTTTTCAGTATCATGAATTGTTTATGTATTTACTGAACAGATTTGGTTGTACAATATTTAGTAGAATATGACTGTGGAGAAAATTTGTTTAAGCATTACATTTTCAGAGAGATAAAACTATGAATTGATCTACATAAAATTATCAACAAGCCCGTTGTATCTCACCTATACTCCTACGTATTACACATATTCCAGATGCATCTATGGGATGTGCAATCCTTCTTTCCTTCGTGATACAAATAAAAGGATGAATATAGATCCCCATAATGAACAAAGAACTATTTTAACTCGGAACACATTTGCTAAATAATAACTTGCTAAAATGGATAGCCTAATCATTAAATTTTGTAGATTAATTCAAAAAAGTCTTTGAATGAATAAGAAATATGGTTGAAAACATTCCACTTTAAGAATTGACTACTTCACAACACATGAATAGCCTCACATTGCTCGTGTAATGTTGTGTTCCAGTGAAGACCTAACATATTTCTACTCCCACTGAACTAATTTAATCCAGATTCTTACCTCAGGTGTAGCTGAAGATAGTTTAAGCTGTGTTTTATTTTACACTAAAATCTTCTAGAATTGATTCCAGAGTCCCTTACCTAGCTTTATCATAAGTGGTAACTAGCAGTGAGCAGTCCAAAAAGTTTTGACATAACGATTAAAGAATTTATTTACTCTTTTCATGAATTAGGATTAATCACCGGTGTATTCGCAGAATTGCATAAATTCTGAAAAAAAAGACTTTATGAAACTTAATTTTATCATGAAATAAAGTTGCAGGTGAAATTCAATACATAAACATTAATGGGTATATAACAAACAAGAGTCATTAACTTGTACAAAGCTCCCCACTGCTAAACTGAAATTTTTGGGGTTAAATACATTACATATTTATCAAAAAATACATATTTATCATAAATTACATATTTATCAAATTACAGTCTTCTGTGCTGGATCCCCTGGAAGCCCTATCATTAATGTTCTGGTTCTCTCCTTCTTTACATCTATAATCTATATTCAAAGGCCCCTGATGCCACAGGGACTCCTGGCTAAACTCCAAAACTTGCTGCAATCAAACTGAACATCTGTAGCACCAGGCTGAAGAAGCTACACAAAGGTTGCCTGAACTTTTCTGCAGTAAGTGGGGTCTACCTCCAGACCCGCTGGGGTGACACATAAGCAGCAACACCACAATCTTTTAATATCTTCAAGAATAAATGGCATTAGTTCAGCAAAGCTTGAGTGGTTACTCCTATGATGGTCCAGAGTTTAAAGCCAGCAACATCCAACCTTATAGAAAGAAGAAAACTAAAATATAATTAGTTGCCACTAAACCAATTTCTTGTGTTCCAGTATAAATATTCTTCTTAATTTCAGAAATGGATGAAGACATTTTTGATTTTCACACATAAGTCAAAATGTCTTGCAAAATACCTAAAGCATTACATGAAATAGAACTCATTTATTTTCAAAAATAGTTTCTCTTGCCTTCTGATAATCAGTTGTTTAGAGATTTTTTGAGGAAAAAGTTGCATCTGGATCACCTTGCTTATGAAGTCTGATCAATGCTATTGTGACTTTGTACCTATTATACTTTCAATTTCTACAATAACCTGTAGCAGTACATTTGATAATTTTACTATATTGAGTGAATAAACTCCAACTTCTTATTCTATTTTAATACATTATCTGAAAATTTAATTAGATGACCTTTCTTTGGCATAAAGAACAGAAAATGTTACTGTTCTCTATTAATTTTCTTTATGCCCTTCAACGATCCACTGGCACATTCTGAGGAACAATTTTTCTTGTAGCTGAGTATTTTTAATGTATATTTTCCTTGGTTCAAATCTCTCTTATTCTTATTTTTGTAATCTTTCCATGTATCTTTTTAGTTATTTTTTAAAAAGAAGATAGATAACCAGTATTCCAGACACAAGCACAACACACATTTATACAATAGTGTAGTGATATTTTTAATTGTCCTTCCTAATAATATATTAGTCATTTACTATCTTTGAGCTTAATTTTTTATAGTACTAACCAAATGGACAGCCAAATCAATTTTAAGCAGTAGACTGCAGCTTTCCGTTCCTTTCCCGGTCCCAGGCAGCTCTGGGGAGCCCGGCTAAGGCCATTGTTTCTTGGTGGGACTGGGTTGCCGTGTGGCCCGGGCGCTGTGGCGTGGGCTGGCCGCGCTCTGCAACCGGCGCTGGGGCGAGGCAGAGAGGTGAAGGAAGGCGCACCCTGTCCTGCGGGTTGGCTGGAGAAGTTTATTGTCGCGTGGTGCTGCAATGGGGAGCAGCGTCAGCCCCCAGCGCCCAAATGGACAAAATGGCGAGGAACAAAGGGGTGCATGGTGTTTTATTGGGGGTGGGCTGATGGGGGTGGAAGCCCTCCTCGCCCAATGGGGACAGGCAACAGGGGAGTGATGTAGACTGCGGCAACCAATGGGAACACAACAGGGGTGTGTACAGGGTTCCGGGACGAATAGGGAATGCAGGATGGGGTAACAGACACAGAACTCTCAGGAGTGGACAGGGGGTGGTTACAGGACTGGCATGGTGAGCTCCAATGGTAAGAGACCCAGAGCAGACCACTGCGGGGGGAACATGGTGGTACACAGGGGTACACAGAACCGGCTAACTAACACATATCAGAACCCCTAATCTGAACCCAAACCCGGGATGCAACAGTAGACCACTACAACAGAGTACAGCTTTTTGCGTGTATAGTATGCCCTGATACTATACATGCACATGACACAATGTTTTTCCAGCTCTTTTATCACCCAATTTGTTACTATTACACAATTAGGTTTTTAATTTTGATTATCTTTAGAAATTGTTTAGCACTAGCATATATATTTTTAAATGACTTCCTGAACAGCACAAATGCCACAAAAGATGTCTTTGGGACTTAACAAGTATCTGCCTATTGCTATGAAAATTTAATATTTCTATTATCTGTGTCTTAACTTTTAATGGCAAGTAATATATTGAAAAATTCTTTCCTCTACTTACATAGAGGGTAAAAAATGTAGTATCTTTTGAAGGCCAAGTACTTTGCTGAAATCTTTATCGTCTTTGACCACATTTCTAATTACAATTTCAAAAATGTAATGGATTTTTGGTGCATGACTTTGCTTTGGAAAACAACATTAATATTGCCCATATCTTAGATGTCTATTTTTTACAATTTTTAAAATAAAGGATGGATTTCAGACTTGTTTACAGTTCCAAGCATTGATCTTAGAAGTCATTTTAAAACTGGTACCACATTTGTCCCCTTTCCTTCATGTGCCTCCTGTTAAGCTAAACAACACAAGTATACACATTTTTAAGAATTTCATACTTGAGTTCCCTGAATGAGTACTATTGAGACAGGGTGATTTATTGCTGTTTGTTTTATTGATCCAGTCACAAGACCACTTGTATGACATTTCAACATAGGATATTTCTTGATTAATTACCAATGGATTCTGGATCCAGCATGAAAATCTGTAACCTCTTCTTTAATAAACATAGATACAAAACAGTTTAAACTTCTCTACTACAGCGTTATCAAGGATCCAAAGGATCTGTGAAAGATTCTTTTGCTGCTCTACCAGCACTACTAGCACACTACCAGCTTTCTGTCTGCTTGTGACATGTTTTAGAAACATGCATTAAAGAAGGCTCTAGTATTTATTTCTTAAAAGTTGTTTGGGTATATTTTTCCTTAATATTGTATTATGTCTTGGCTTCCATGGTTTTTCCATGGTTTTCTGTATTTACTTCTGGTGGATGGATGAGGGAAACTTAATTTTGTTGTTGTTGTTGTTGTTGTTATTGTGTTGTTTCTTAGGTCCAGGAAGTTGTTCCTTCAAGTTTAGTACGGGATTTTTTTTTTTTTTTTTTTTTTTTAATTAATTTATTTATTTATTTATTTATTTAGAATGAATGCCAGAACCAGAATTATCTCTTTCTGGTTTGATCCTTTGGACAGAATCTGTATTTTAAAGTATCTTTTATTTCTAACACCTTTCTTTATTCTGTTGTTTAACTACATGAACTTCTTCCAGGCCTCTTAAAAATCTTTTGATTGATACAGTAATCTGAATATGGCTATACCGCCCTCATAAAGCCTCCAGACATTTTATAATTTTGACATCTCTTAACTACATTTCTCTCTTCTATACAGCTTATCTTTTTCAATGTCATGATACTGCAATGGAGTTTTAAAATTTTGCTTTGTACTTGTTCTCCAATGTTTTCACTAAAAAAAAAAAAGTACAAATATATGCAAAAAAATCCAAGTGAATTGGTAGATCAGGAAGCTGGTCAGCCAAAGGCTGGACCTAAATGGCAAAGTATATGTACTTTTATGCCAAGAGTACAACTAATACAATTTACCATTTGTGTTTTCAGAATGTATTTTATTTTTTGAAAGTAGGTTCTTCACTCATCTGGAATAAAATTTGAGTACTCAACAAGAATCATTCATATGAGACAAAATAAGGACTGAAGAGCTTTTCACAAAGTAAATGGCTGGCTACTTCTTTCTCCCCTGAAAAATCTTAGTATTATTTCTCATTAACACTGCTTCCTGAGGTTAATGCCTTTAGAAGCCCTCTTTATTTCTTTAGAACTCAACATCAGCTCTTCATCAACTTCTTTTAGACACCCTTTAAAAAGAAGTATTCACTGTTATTGAAGTATTTTGAATAGTGGCAATGGTATTATGAAATATTGTATTATTGAAAAACATACCATATTTTAAAATCATACTTCTTAAAATTTAACTGGCTATCTGATCTTAATGAACAAGCAATCTCAACACTATGATAAAAGTATTTTCTACCATAGTATATTAGAATTTTCCAAGAAACTTCCATTAAAATCACAACAAACTAACATCCTAATTTTCACTAGTATTCTAAAAATCAACTGAAATTGTGGCTGGAACTTTGTTTGTTGAATCACATTGCAGTTTGAGAAATTAGTCTTGAGAGATCCTGCTGTGTTTCTATAGCAATGACTTCAAGCTATAAAACCAACTCTGAAGACAGGGTCTTGCTATCAGATACATAGTTTCCATGGACTAAAAAAACCCAAAAAACCTCATCTCCCCTACTCTCAAAAAACAAGAAACTACCTGTCATTGTGTTGGTTCTATGGAGAGCTAGCAATACACCTCTTCAAGGTTTTAAAAAACAGCTACTATAACTATATAAAATTGTCTTACATACTCTAAGCAGAGATCAGATTTAAAAAACAAAATTGTTTTCTAAAAATGGTACATCAGCTCTTAATGCAATAGCAGGCATCAGCATTATCTAATAAAACATTTATTTTTCTCCAAAATGGATTTTAGTTAGCTAGTGTATATTTTTGCTATATTATAATCTATGTTGAAAAAAGTTTAATTTAACAATTTCTAAAATTCTCTACTTTAGAAAAGTCCAGTAGATTTTTACCCCTATTTTTAGATAAAAGACCATTGGAAATGAACGTGAATACTCTGATTATTTCTGACTAAGAACACAACTGCTAGGATCAAGAAGTGAGCCACTCTGGATCACTCCATGAACATTGACAAGATCTGGGAACTGCTCCAGACTTTTTCTACCCATATAAGGGCAGTAGCATTTTTCACAAAAACATGAGGAAAATATTGTGTGTGCGCATATTTGCATACGCATATTCTAAGACCTAAATTCATTTTAAAAAATGTCCTCACTTTTGAATGTGCTAAGCCAGCTCTGAATAGTAGCAAGAATGGAATATATAAAATAGAATTCTCATCTCTCCATAAAATCATCATACTGGATGATAACTGTATGCACAAAAATAAACAATACTATGCGTGTGAATTAGCTTTATTTTTTTCATAGCAGTGCAGTTTGTTGGAATGACAAAACACATTTTCCAAACACCAAAGAGGAATTTCACACAGCCATCAAAAATAAGATGGCAATGCTTACCTTCCTAACTTCTTATACCTGAAGAGCATAATATGCTACCAGAATGCAACAAATACTTAATTCTACCCTTCATTGTACCCTTCTGTAATCAGTTGTAAGCCATTCCCAGGCAAGGCTAATTATTTGTGTGCCCATCACACCTAAACTTCAGTATGAACTGCAAACTTCAGTTTTACTTTGTCAACATACACTTGTACTTCAAGACTCAAAAGACATTTGCAACATTGTGCAGTAGTAAACTCAGCAGCCTAATAAGCGTAATATAATTAGGCCTAAAAACTTCGAGTATTGCCTATTTTAAAAAATTGTGATAAGCCTGTTGTTTTCAGTCTAATAAGTTCTAGACACATATAATAATAGAAAAATAAAAATTAACTTTCAAAACTCATATTATGAAAAGACCCGACTATCACACATTCCTTTAAAAATCACAATTTTTGGGCATATATTTATTATTCATGAAAACATTCATAAGCAAAAAGGTCTTCGGTAAATATCACAGGGGATTGAAAGCATTGCTTACTTAAAAGTAGCAGAATCCAGTCTGTAATTTTATTACAATGACATATTACTTTAAAAATAATGACTTCAGGTATATGCACATGTTGAAATAGACACATAAACATTTTTTATTTTTATGTAAGCAAATTCATCTCTGTCACAGACATGTAGGGTATTAAAAGAAAGGTATTTTTTTATTTGTGTTCAATTCATATAAAGATACACTATCGAATCACAACAAATTCACTTACACAATATGAAATTCACATCAGGCTTTTCTGCCATGCCACTAATCTTGTGGATTCTCTTTACTGAACATTCCAACTATGAAATCTTAGAAATTCAATCACTTTAGAAATTTAAAGAACATTTAACATGCTGGTCAAAAGTAAAAGATAAAAAGAAACAAAACATTGACACAACTTTTATGAAGTAGAAAGATGAAGACAAGTACTTATAGGACTGGGAGAGAGATTTTCATCTTATATTCAGTGGCAAATAATTTGTTTATAAATTCTTTATTTCTTCTTTTTATGTTCATGAGATTCAGAAAAAAAAGAGCCCTAAATCGCAATAAATCCTTATCCATGTGCCCATAGGTACATTTACTGGCAACATAGAGCTGAAAACACTCCTGAGAGATAATTTCAACTGAATCTAAGAACCATGTCTGAAATGTGTTAATTCAAACTATGCAGAGAATATACATATCAAATTTCGTAACAAAAATGTTTTCACCGAGGAACCTTCTGCTTCAACAACCTCTTAAGAGACAAATCATTGGCACCTCAAAAGAAATGCACTAGACAAATATTATGAACATCAGTGCAGAAATTATATCCACAAAAATTTACAGCTTGCCATTAAAACAGTAACAGCATCAGCACGTGTTTGCCCACAAAATTCAGTACAAGATTACAGATCTGACAGACATGCACTACTATACAAGATTTAATACACATTCTTATTTCAGAGTTGATGCTTCAGTTCTGAGACTGCTCACAGAACTAAAACAATTTACTTGATCATAATTCACAGAAGCAGAAAAGAATGTATAGATTTTGTTTTAAAAATATGTTCTCTTTTTACCACAAGGACTTGCTCCTTTGACTAGAAACCATTTACCCCCTGGTGATACTCAGTCAGTAGTATGTGATTGATTACTTCAGGTATTTCTGTATTTGCAGAGGCGTAACATGGCACAATCTCTTTTAAAACTTCCCATATCACTTTAAGTACTATGAAATAATGAATCAAATGCATTTCACCAGTGTAAAAGTATTAAAACCAGTCATTACAGTATTTTTTTTTCCAGTTGGCCAAGAAGTAAAACTGGTGGGACACCAAAGTGAAATGGGATCTAGATATTCCTTAAATCTATTTCAAATCTCAAAATCATTACAAGTGTTCTTCCCTGACTCTCAATTTTGGTTGCATACTGGAGTCCCCTTTTTTCCCTACTGTAATCTTAAAGGTTGGAGTAACCACCTTCTTAAATACATTCACTTTTCTCCTCCTTTGCCCCTTTTAACTGTGCCCTTGGAATCATCTTATTCCTTTGTATTTGTACATATCCTTTCCCACAGACCTACTTTTACTAAAATTTCAAATAAGTATCATGACTGCAGCAACAGTCCATAAGCAAAACTCTCCACTCCTTATGACAAGAAGCAGCACAGTGATTTGCTTTAAGTACAGAGAAACTATTAGTCAGGCAGGTGGGGTAGCTCTAGCAGCTGCTATTCCATCAACTTTCCTTAGGATCACCAAATTAAATTCTCAACTCTGAAATATTATGTGAGGTTGCATATTTATGCTTTAAATCACATCAAGCACATAAAAATACACTAAGTGTTCAGGGATGATGAATTTCTAGGCACTTAATTTTCATTCTTTTCTAGAGAAATTCTATAAATTCTTCTGAAGGTCCCATTAGACATCAGTGTGCCATGGCCCAAACTACTTCATGGCAAGAGTTAAATGATACCTTTACAGCAATTCCGGAATTCTTTCAGAGTAATGGAGATCCATTACACTGTTACCATAAACTGCATTTTAAACAAGATAGATCACCTCAGTTGTACAATACCAAATAACAGATTTCAAATGCTTCTATACACAGCAACGAAGGAGTGACTTTCACAATCACAGAGAAAAACTGCCACTAGGAGAAAGTAAGGGCTGAAAGATGAGTGCAAAGTTGTCAAGACCAGTAAAGTGCTGAGTTAACTACAGTGAGAAAAGACCAGTGGATGACAAAAGTTTAAGAAAAGGGAAAACAAAGATTCTTGTCCTTTCAAAAGGTTTGATTTCAGAAGATTTTTTAATAATATATGCAAACATTTAATTACCCCCTCACATTTAAAATAAATATAATGACTCTGGGCTGTAAAAGCATGAACATACAAAAAATTATAAAAATTAGTTATGTATAGCTATTTAAGGGATTTATAGTAAAATAAGTAGTATCAAAAATAAGTAAAATAAAAAAGGGAGTAGTTAACTTGAAAGTGGTAAAAGACTAACAAGTGCTTTGTATGTCTCAGATACTATTTTTTGACTGTGGTCATGCCTATGTCTATGTCAGTTTACCCACCTGAGTATAGCAAAACAAAATAAGCATCAGTAAACATTTCTTTCAGAGGCATTTCAGACCTTGCAGAAATGCAACAGGAAAATGCAAAAAAATATGAAGAGAGATTAGTAAGATTCCAGGAACTCTAGAGGCACATTTCAACATGCCAGGTTATATATCTGCCATTCAATTTCTGCATTTTTTCAAGCAGTTGAGGGCATTAGATGACACCTCATCACTTGAGCAAGCACAAAGAAACAACAAAAAAAAAATGAACAGTAAAAAAGTAAGAGATATATAAACAAACCTTTTTCATACCAAAAAGACTCTAGAAATTTAAGTGGTAACTGGTTTACATTTATTTGGAATGAAAAAGTTTTCTGGAAAAAAATATATTAGTTTGGTTTCTGTTTTAACAGAAGTCCTCACATTCACCTTACCACTTAACAGACAGATTACAGTGAGATCTCAGTAGAGTGTAGTTTTCATGAGTTCTGCTGACATCAATAGAATTCTAGCTGTTACTAGTGGTCACAACAGTCTTGAGCACATGAACTAAAACACAGGATCAGAACCTTATATGCCAATTAAAAAAAAAAAAAGTAAACAAGTAAGAAAGAATCCACTTTGCTAGGATTAAACATTTGCTGCAAATGAACAAAACACTGCAATTTCTACTATTCCAAAGTTTACGGCTTTGTTATAAAATTCTATGAAAATCCCAAAAAATTGTATTGCTGAGGAGGTATGTCTGTGTGATTGAACCTTTCAAATCTAATAAAAAATGCCAGTTAATAATCACAACATTGAACAGATGAGATTCTTAGGACTGAAAATAGTCATTTCCAGCCATACCACAGCCTTACAGGTAGCATTGTTATTCAGCTTATCTGAATAACAGCAAGATTTTAGTATTTACAATTATGAATCCTGGAACAACTAAATGGACTAGGTGAAAAAGAGAAATCTCAGATTTCAAATTAAACAAATGGGTAGTTGCCTTCATTGCTACCCAACTAGGTTGCTACTAAATCAGAAACAAAAAAAGTATTTCCTACAATTCAGTTATTGTAGGACGAGTAAGAGACTGAGTTTAGAAACTAGAAATTTAAAAAAGCACATTGGGTCTGTGTATGCAGTCAATTAGCAGAAAATAAGCAACAATGGAAATTTTAATAAATTTTTTGCATCTTTAGAGGGATTTCTCCCCTCAAAAAATGTTTTCCACTCTAATTCAAATTTTTATTTTTTTAATTCAAAGTAAGAGAAAAAAATGTTCCCAGTCAGTATCCAGTAATCTGCAAAAGTCTGCACCATGTACCAAACAGAAACAATGTAAGCAAACTAGAAATCATCCAGCAGTTCTTTGGAACTTTCTTTCAAATACTATTTTTTTTCAAACAAAACCCATTGGTGTTGCATCACACATAACTCTTCAGTGCTTTTACCACAAGCTATATCTTGCATATGTCAAGAACTCCATATGCAAAGCATCATAAAGCATAAATGTAGATTATTCCACACACTATAGACATGCATCCTGCAAGAAGCTATAAGGATTTAGATTACAGCATCAGTTTGATTAGAAACACAACTACAAGAATAAAAGAAGGAAGAAACTGTGCCAGTTTTTTGTTATACTTTGGTCATGTAGCATTATCCCATGCAGTTGTTCTGAAAACTCAGCATGCAAGTTACAAAGTTAAAAAAAACCCAAATTAACAACAAAGAGCTTTCCCCGAATATTTTTGAACTAAAATATCCAGTAAGACAGAATTACCAATATTCTCATAATCTTTTTACTTTTCAAAATTAAAATTCAGTAGTAGTGCATATACATTCAAAAGATACAATAAAGACATTTAGTAACAGATTCTTCAGCTCTTTCTCAATAGAGTCAATGCATTAGGAAACAACTGCAGCTGAGACAGCTCACATAAGCCACTGTTCTTGTTCTTTTCTGTACTTCTCAGACCACTTCTGAGTAAGCTCAAGGTAAACATTTGGTTTATGGGGTTTATAATCAAGGTAAACCACCTGTCCAGTCCGTTTAGGGACAGCTTTTTCAATCTGAGTTCCCTCGTGCCATTCATTAAAAGATGTAATGGAAATAATTTCTGGTCGCACCAGAAGGGCTGCACTGAAGGCAGTCTCATAGTACTTCCCATTGACACGGTTCCGGGTGTTGTGGTTGTTCCATGGTCGGATGCTGGTATCAATATAACCTGGCCCCACACTTGGAATAAACATTAAGTTGTTACTATCACAAAAGGCTTTTAAACTTGCCCAATTATGATGAGATGAGCCATAGGAGAAGCCATTGGTGGCAAAGTACGTGTACATTCCATCAAAACCACTTCGGTGAATGTCGTGCTTATGTCTTTCTTCTACAAGAAGTGCAATGAATAATGCATCATAGGGAGTATTTCGAATACTCTGGGATCCAGACACAGTTAACAGATTTGCCCATATTTCAGGAATTGTTACGTAAGAGTCATAAACATAAAACATGGGAAGAAGCCTGCCTGTGCTGGTCTTATGCCTGTAAAAGGCTGGATGGCTTCCGTATCTATAAAGCAAACAAGTATTGTTAAGATAAAATTTACCATTTGGAAAATACTGTTGTACAATCTGAGCTGAAGACTTTTCCAACAAATTAATTTAAAAAGACAGGACACAGACTTTGAAACACAGCACATCATGTCCACCTTCAGTCCAGTGTTTGCTGAAGTATCAATGACTCTTCAAAAAACCTATAAACTACTACAAATTAGTAACTGTCTTGGGTTTGGCAGGGACAGAGTTAATATTCTTAGTAGCTGGTCCAGTGCTGTCTTTTCTTTTTTGATTTAGCATGAGAATAAAACTGATGTTTTGTCTGGTGCTAAGCAGTGCTTACCCTAAGTCAAGGACTTCTCAGTGTCTCCTGCTCTGTCAGTGAGGAGCTGCACAAAAGGTTGGGATGAAGGAAGGCCAAGACAGCTGACTTGAGCTGGCCAAAGAGATACACCACAGTTCAGAGTGTCATGCCCATATATAAACTGAGGGAGCTGCTTGGAAGGGGACTGAACACTGCCCAGGGCTGGGCTGGGTACTGCTCAGAAGGTGGTGAGCAATTTGTCTCAGTTTCTGTTACTCTCTCTCCTTCTTTCCATTATCTTTCTTAATAATACTATTGGCAACATTATTTTAATACTATTTTGTTTCAATCATTAAATTGCTCTTATCTCAACCCATAAAGTCTATCTTTTCCTTCTGATTCACTTCTCCAGCGCTGGGGGATGGGAGGGGAAAGTAAGGGGCACTTGGTGGTATCCAGTTGCTGGCTAGGGTTAAACTGTGACAGTAACTTAGTGTCAAACTGTGCTACAGTTATCAGCTTCCTCTGAAGGGCAATTCTCTAATTCAGCATGAAATAAAGACAGTCTGAGCAGCACTGATAAGCAAAACACCAAGCAGCTGTACGGAATTTGTCAAGATAAATTAAAATCATTAGAGGTCAACACAATAAAGCTCTATCTGCTAGTTTGTCATTATCAAAATGTACATTTTATTTAATTTATAGAACATGTAATCCTAAGCAACTAAAGTAAGCCTTGTGATATTAAAGACTACTGAAAGCAATTTAAATTTGAGAATCTATGTAAAATTCACACTTCAGTGTTTCAAAAAAAGACTGATTTTTTGCAGCGTTGAAATATGAACAAAGTTCCTTTTAGCTCTCTTCAGTCTCAGCAGACATTATAAGCTATTTTTATAAGCTTTAGTTCATATACCAAATTCCCCTAAACCAGCAGGTAAGAAACCACAGGGACACCATTCTGAAAAAACTCACTTGTCAATGATGTACTTGACATTGTGGTACATGCTGCGATCATCTCTGTCTTTGTAAGGTTCAATATGAAAAGTGACCTGAAAGATGAAAACAAGCAACAGCAACACAGACATAAAACACTACTGAATACGGGGGCACTGGGTACTATATGAAGCAAGTACCAGTCCAATATGTAATTCTTTACAGACCAAACATTTCATCAGTCTATACTACTAATAATCCAGAATAATCCAACCCTAGTACAACTCCTGCACTACTGACATTAGAAGCTTCCGATTGCAGGAAGTTTGGTATTAAATACTTAGGTTTTTTACATTAAAACAGAACACTGCTTTTGTTTACCCTAGACTACAGCAAGTAGTAATCATGCTTCAGAAAAATTAAAAAACTACAAAACCAAAACTTAAAATAAATGATTCTCTCTTTGAATGTCAAAGAACTGATAAACTAATGAAACATTTTAATATTTAATTTCTAACTAATGTATTAAAATCTGCTAAAGATAATGCTCTAAGGATAGTTTTCAGGGTCAAAATACATTTTAAGATATGCAAAATGAACACTTTAATTTAAAATTTTATAGATTTATCAACAGCAACAAGCTCTTGGAAATAAATATAATATAATGTACTATTATTGCTCTGAATGTCAAGCTAGGAGCTTATGGAATTGATTAACCAGTATGTGTGAATTCCAATGTAAAAATGAATTTGTTTTCAAATAGACAATCATGGAAGAATACATTACATTAATCAAAGCAACAACTATTTCAGAAGCAATTTTAGAGCAGAATGTACTTAATAAAGTCTTTGACAACTCTGCAACAGTAGAAAAATTCCATTGCAGAGCAAATCTCCCTCTCTATTAAGTAGAAACTATAGAAAAATAGCATTAGACTAAATCACTGACTGACAGTAGAGGCTGAAAAGCACTATAATTTCATCTTTCATTTCCAACTATGAAAATCAGACAAATCAAAAGGGCATATCTTCTCCCAGACTTCTATTTAGCAAACGTAACAGAAACGTTTTTTGTACATTGGCTTTGGTCTACTGAGACTCCTAACACTTACTGCAAAAACTTACTAGTGCAAGAATGCTTAAAAACATTACAGTGAAGGTAGCACTTCCTGCAATATCTATACTGAATATCTGTATTCCAGTAATTCTTCCAAGTGGTAACAGCAGCTTCATTCATACTGCAATCATTACCACACTATTACACACTACTGTACTTTCCTTGGTAGCTTATTTCATTTGGCCTTGACTCCTTTGAGACTTGAATGCTAACAAGTTCTTTTAGGTGAGAGCAAACTCCATTAGATGGTCTAAAATTTTGGGGAAGGATACTACGTTTCTTCTGTCTTTTTAGAAATTTATTATTAGATAGAGTGCAAACTATATCATATAATGCAAATCACACAGAATTTTTAACAGTTTCAGAATTACTTCTGTATGTGATTTAATCATCCTATTTTCCTCCTGCTTGCTAAGGCATTTACAGTTACACCCAGTGACAGGAAATTTCACTGAGAATCTGCAACTTGCAGAACAAACTAAAACCCGAGCAGATGAACAGGCTGTGTTTTCAGTACACAGTACAGACAGCACACTCCAGAGATGAAACATATGCAGCTACTTAAAAACTCAAATTTATTACTTGGGAGAGATTAAAATGAAATACACATTTTTGTTATCATTATACAGGTTTTCTAATTTTATTATTCTAATAATAAACAAAATCAAACCACAATTTAAGATGCTACTGATCAATTAACATAATTTTTTAACTGACTTGATATTTCACTTATTTTAAGAATTCAATAACTTAGCCCTTCTATCCTGTCATGCCCTGAAGTAACCCTAAAGTCTGAGCAGCATGTCTCTGACACCTTATAGTCCAAGGCAAGTTTTTCTGATACTTTCTGGAATAAAGACATTTATTCAAACTAGATATTCCAAATCTGTCTTTATTCCTCATAGATGCTCACTCCTGACCTCTATGATCAGGTGCTAAAAAATGCAAAATGAAGGTAAGTCCTTCTTCTTTCTCAAAGGTTCTTAGTTTATAGTTCACTGTATTTCACAGTATTTTGGAACATGTAATACTTCCCTCAACTCCCAAGACTCACTGGAAAACAACATAATGACTTATTTTAAAAACTGTTTTCTGAAAAGAAATTAGAAAAGAATAAGTCCACAACACTATACCTTAGATTCAGCAAGCTAAAACAGATTACAATATTTATTCTGCTTATAAGGGAATATTACTCAGGTCCTACCAAAGTTCAGTGCAATTCAGAGGCTTCCATAACCACAAAGAAGCGCAGTATAATAGCAAAGCTTACTTTCCTAATTGGTCCTATTATATGCATCTAGAAATACTTTACCTTTAGGTTATATTTGTGTGCATAGTCCAAAACAACTGGCACCAAATCATCAGTTGGCTCTCCATTTTCATCAGCCATACCTGGTGGGTACCATGAAAGCACTATAACACCTGAAAGTACAAAACTGGAGTTTTAAAACATGTTGTTTAAAATATTACAGGTATACTGTAACATTGTCATGAGTTACAATTATCAATGTGAAATCTACATAAAATAAATCAGAATCTCAAATTACTTTTTAATCAGTTACAAAATCTCAGTATTCTCAGAGTGGAATTTAACGCCTCTCTTTATAGGACTGCAAAACAAACAATGGTTAGATCATTTGTTAAGGGAACAAATCTGTACTCAGTGTCCTAAGCCGAACACTTAAGAGCTGTTCCCTCACACTTTTCAGCACACCACTCCAACCTTCAGGTTGGACAAGAGGAAAAGAGTGCTCCCCTCTAAGGCATTATAGCTATCCATGATACAGGCAGAGAATATCAAGATACATGGGTTATAGAACAGGCAGGAGATAAGAGCTGTGCATATGATGAAAGAGATTCTTATCTTATCGAACTTTATTCCCCATCTTATTTCTTCATTGTACCTCTGGCTCAAATATAAAACAACCATTTATTACTAGAAGTAGTGACTTCAATCCCACAACCTTCTTTCTTCCTGGTACAGTTACTATGGTGAAATGCATCCTTGCAAGCATGTGAAATTAGTTTTTAAATTTATTATCTTCAAAAATACTTGAGTAACTCAATAATTTAAGG
Organism: Vidua macroura; assembly: GCF_024509145.1. Classification (NCBI taxonomy): domain Eukaryota; kingdom Metazoa; phylum Chordata; class Aves; order Passeriformes; family Viduidae; genus Vidua; species Vidua macroura. The sequence goes on from NC_071573.1 coordinate 76,285,748, forward strand.
ATGTTACCAGTGCTGTGGAGAAAAAAGACAACTAATAACATGTCTTTATACTGTAAATTTTCCTGATGCTGTCCAAGAAAGCAAAAGAACACACTCTTCAGAAAGGTAAAACCTGCTCCTTCTAAAATAAAATGCAGTCAAATAAACAGATTGGATCTTTTAAATGCACAGCTGAAAACAATATCAAAAAAAGCTAAGTCTGAAAGAAATACATGAAATACTGATGTAGGAATATTTTCCTATCAATGCTATTTAAAACATACAGAAGAATAAGTCAATGTGGTTCTTTTTAACTAGGTAATGATTTAAGTAAATGAATAAATTCACTGAACTAGGGAAGCATATATTCTAAATTCCACCTACTTTACTAACATTATAACATTTCTGACCAACAATTTCCAACAAACAATTCCAAAATTAGGAAAAAGAAACTATAAATTACAGTGAATACATAACCACACAATATCCAAACCAGAAATTTGCGCTCACCACACACAGAAACGAGTTTAAGTACCCTTAGGCACATTATCTCTGCATTTTATCAAAAAGAAAATCACAAATAACAGATAATCACAAGAGACAGTCTGCTCAAGGAAAGCAAAATGAATTATTTTACTGCATTTCATCACATTATCTTTTATTTCACACAAAAGAAAAGGACAAAATGCAAAGTAGTAAGGTGTAAAGGACAAGTAGAACAGCAACAAATCTGGATATCTTGACAAGACCTTCCTTTACACCTTTAGGAAATACATAAAAGTTCAGGAGACAGAATTGTTGATCAAAGAAACTAAATTCACATTTGCATTGGTCTTTTCCTGAGAAAGACTACTACACATTTTCTTTCCTGTGGTTGAAAAATAAAGTTATGTACCATTTAAAGAGTCAAAAAAAAAAAAAAAGGATGGACTTGACACTAAAAACAATGTCATAAATGTTTAAAACCAGAATAGTCACTAAAACTGAAAGTAGACTATCACAAAAAAAAGGCTGGTGCAAAAAAATAAATTTCCCTAAGCAATCTCATTAATAAAATTTACTGTATTAATCTGTAAAATATTAGAAAATTATTGCATAAGAATTGTAAAATATAGGAAGAATACAAGGAGGCACTGCATGAGACTTCTGTTGCCCCAATCTCTTATATGCCTCCAATCATTAGTCAATATTTGCTTGTTCACATTTTTCTTTTTCATAAAATCCTTGATAAAGCCTCAAAAATGGCTAGAAAAAATGATCATGTGACTGTAAAATAAAGTCATGGATGAGACACTGGCTAAGAGAGAAAAAGGAGAAACTGTAAATAGTCAGCCTCATAGTACACAAAAAATGAACAAAGTATAATTCTTAAAAAAAAAGTTGATAATTTACATTAGTCAAATCTAGATGGAAGAGAACAAATTCAATTGTACTTAAATCCTTAAGTCAGAATAACAGCAGGAAAAAGTGACTCTTTATAAATATCAGTTATGTTACAAAGAGTGTCACAGGAGTCTGAACTACTCACTCACTTTGCTGAGTTTTAAATTGAAAACTAACTGAAGTTACTAAAAAATTGATTACGCAAAGCATTTTTCCTAGTAATTGGCACCTTTTTCACTAGCAGTACAACTTTCTTAGACATCTGTATTAAGAGGATGAGGAACATCACATATTCTTCTAAAGCTGCAAGTGCCTCCCTTGCCTTCATCACACTATCATAAATTATTTTGGTCTAGGTAAGACTAAAACAGTGCTTACTGGCAACTTGCATCTGAGATTTCTCTGCAACAGTCTTGTTACTCCTGTTGATGAAGTTATATTACTGAAGAGGGTGCAAAATTTCCTAACCCTTATTTTTAACCCTTGTAAAAAATAAAGGTTAGGTTAAAACCCACAAGATGACAACAACCAAGAAGTAAACACTGCACAAGTAAAAATCGTTAATCAAAATATAACGATTACATTAAAATGTAATGATTAGGTGAATGAAGGAGATTCAATACAAGGTGATCAGCAGTATCAACAATATAAAAAGGACCATAAAGCCCAACAACAAGGAACAACACCAGAAAAATATATTGAATATTCTTATGTATACAGTTCACCTTATTTGGAAAAAGGGAACATCAATTTGTATTGAAAGAAGATACTTTTGGACAGTAAGGAATTATTGCACAATTGTTATTGCACACACACAGCATTCAGAGAAAAAAAAAAACACTCATATTTGAACAGGCTGCTCCTTAACCATGTTAGCATGATTTACTGAAACCTGTTCTTTAAACTGAAGCATTCATCTCCAAAAATAAAATACACAAACAACATATTCCAGTCAAGGTTTCTGTTTTTTCATGTATGTTATCAGTGTTTAGCAGTAAGTAGTGAAAAGCATGTACCTACAGTATTACAAACACCATTCTTACGTTTCTGTGCTGTTACACTCATCAGACACAGCTCTGAAGATGTAGGTTTCAGTTGAGGGTTAAAACTCAGAGATATAAAGACATTTACTAGTTTCAGACATTTCCTGAATTACACAGAAAAGCAGAAGGATAGCTCAGTTGTGCTCATTCACAGATGTAAGGCTGGCTAAATGAACAACATGCTGAAACTTTAACATTCATTACCAGTTGAAGCTGTACGCATTTGCTTCATGTGGGCTTCTATGACAGTAGGGTCTTTGGAACTGTAAGATCCAAGTTCTGGATAAAAGTTGGCCCCAATGTCCTCAGGAGGATTATGCCTTCCCTTTGGATAATTGTTTGCAATTTTGGGATCCCAATGTGGCAATAACGGATGATTCCAGTGAATATATTTACCATCAAACTGTGGATTCCCATACCAAGTATAGTAGAATATGTGAAAGTTATAATTAGGAGAAGAAAGCTCCTCTTCCAGCTTTTTTACTGGAGACATAGATGCTTTCATAGTATTGACAGCAATACTATGCAAATGACTGACACGTGTTACAGTATCTCCTTGAGCCCTATTTAGCAAGTTCTGTTTACTGTCTAAGAGCACTGTCCGTTGTTGAAGCTCCGGCAACAAACCAAGTCCAAATGGATCCCCAAAGCCAGCTCTGTCAGGTCTCAGAGTCTTCAAAGCCATCATTATGGAGCAAATAAACAAAATAAAAAGCAACAAAATGATGCATGTTCTTCTGCGAAATCTCGCCATGATGTCATAGTTCAGAATCCCAACAGAAGGATTTTGGCCGGAACTGATCAAAAGACAAATATTTTTAAGTTAGATTTCTTATTACCTAGTATTCAGCAGTATGAAATGCTTCATAAAATCTCTACATAATAAAAATAACGAGAGACAAATGTAATGCATACACTGACCTCAGAACTAACAGACTTTGTGGAGGGTGGGGTACACAAACAAAATCCCATTTCTTTCTTTGAGAACGTGTGTCACATTTTGAGGTTCTACCACCAAAGACACATATATTTTATAACATATTTTACTTTTGAACTTAATTTTTATCCTAATTCCATGAAATGGAAATTCTGGTTACATTATTTCAGAACTATTATGTTTTGTAAATGCTATTCAGGTAGCAATAATAAAGAAAATAGAAGAAAAAAACAGAAGCCATGAAAGGAGAATAACATAGCAGAAGAAGAGTAAAAAACAAAATGGGGTATGACAGAACTACAGCTTGTGTTCAGAATGCAGGTTTCATTTACTAACCTATTTACTGGCTTGAGACCAAGCACTTTGCCTTCTGTTAACCAATATATTAACAAAATACTCCAGCAAACTAAATTTGAAACCATGATGTTTTACAACTTTACAGATCTAAAAATTTAATTTTTTTTTCTAAAACACATAAGCAAAAAACAGCATAGCATTAAGGATGTATCTCAAGCAGAAAGCTTGCAAGTTAGCTGCTGGCAGCCAGTTAGTACAATGTCACAGCTGCCTGACACTTCTTGTAGTGTTCCAGGGCTAAATTCAAAACAAGACCAATGGTACACAGCAAGATTTGAATCATGAAACTAGGGGGAAGAAAATCAGTATAATGGAAGGCCTGGTTATTTTATTTATAAATTTAATTCCTGTACAACATTATCACAAGAGAACCAAAGAAAAGGATTAACAAAATTTAGGTTACCACAGAATTATGTGGAACAAGATTATGCATAAAACTGACAACACTAAACTGGAAAATCTAAGAATTAATTTCTGATTCAAGGGTCATTAGACATAGCATAGCTGTGATTTGTATTTCTGTCACTGGCCTCCAGATCTTATTTTAATTTACTGAGCCATACGCAGGTAGTTTTGAAATACTTGCAAATTCTTTGACCTTAGTTTCCTACCAATGTAATAGTGCATTAGCATAGAGCTCAGTTGTCACAATATGCTGCTTACTACTGCTATGATAATTTTAGATAAGCAATTTTAGAATATGTTTTTTTAACAATACAGCCTGAATTGGAATAGCAGTATTACACTTCCATTTCCAATATTAATCCATTCATCCTACTATCTGTTATAACTTCTGGGATTCATTTGGTTTTCACAGTAAGGTCACTCATTTACTTTAAGAGAAAAATCCAATTAACATTTCAAAAATAAACAACAAAATCCCAATGCACTTTTACCTTGTTAGAGACTGAACTCAGCTGAATGAGAATCACAGCACTAAAGCCAACAAAGAACAGATGGAACAAGGCAAGACTATGAAAATGATGTTCATTTTGCCCAACTGGATTCTGAAACCATACGTTTGGCTACTGTCAGGGAAAATGATTTTACAGCACACATGCTTACAGGATTTCACATCGCTTTACATCAAAATACAGGGTTCTTTTTCTATGGCTAACAATCCATCCCCATGATTTGAGAATTCTGTCAGAGATTGTTTGGAGTATAGAACATCTTACTTTAATAAGAAATTAATTTTAAATACACTCAAACTGCTCCTGCTATTTTTCATTACCTTTTCAGTCTTCTTCCTAGTATATTATGCTACCTCTACCTGGTAATTTAACTCAATTTTCAGATTAGATAAACTGAAGTTTTCTGAAGGGTTAGGATTTTTTTTTAATGAAACAATATTATTCATCTGACTAATGTATTAATATATTCCATTTAATTTAAATTAAATGCCACTGATCTTCATTAAACAATATACAGGACTGCCAGAGATAAACTACCTCTGCAATTATAATTTTATCTCTTCTGTGAAAAAGAATTCATGACTGCAATGTCACAAGGTTTGCAATGTTCACAAGGTTTGTCATTTGGGTTTTCCTATTCCATATCAAAGAAGCTGGTCCTTTTTATTCTTGGTTGATGTATCAGCTACTCAATGCCTCCTGTTTAGATCAAGACTTCACTACCATTAAGTCATTCATCTGAAGTGTCAGGAATTGATCTTGGTGCTCCACATTATTATTTCAACAAGTATGTTTTTATAGGGAATACTCACCGTTGAAGTACACTAAAAAATGAGCAGCATGCCCACTAGCATTTGAATAGCACTGAGACAGAGCTTGGTCTACCATATCATATTATGAACTTCTGCTATGCTTATACAGAGGCTCAGAATCAAAGTGCAAAGTTTCTAGAACAAGGAAGTGATAAGGAAGTGATATCTACAGTAAAGGCTTGTGTTTGGGGGAGACATCAGTCTCAACGATGATAACGTAATTCAGACCTGGCACAGACAAACTATATTGTAAAAGCTGCATCAAAGGTTGGCAGTGCTTCATGTGTCATTTAATCTTGCTCAGATCTACTTTTCAGAGACAGTGACAGATAAACTACCCTTATCAATGTTAGCGCCACAGCAGAACGGCAAACAGACTGAGCAAACATGCCTCTGCAAACAGCTACATGAAGTTATGTCTATCCCTGGGAGTGGAAAAACCTTAAAAATGCATTTCTGATTCAACCATCATTGGACAAAGCATAGCTGTGATTTTGCATTTGTTGTGAACGTTCAAATTTTAGAGTCTGACTGCAATTTACTGAAGTACACATCACTCCTACAGACTTAGAAGTATCTTGCCTTGGACTTTTGGGTGCTCTTGGATCTAACAGCAATTGACTTTCTCGGTAGGAAAAAAGCTGAATAACTTCAGCTTTATGAAGGTTAAGATCTTACATGCAGTTACCCTGACTCAGCAGCTTTTGGATTCAAACTCCATGTTTGTTGACACATATAGGTGTACTGGACAAAAATGTAAGCAGTTTGGGTTCTTTCTCTTGCCTACTGAACAAATTTTAAAAGAAGAAAAAAACCATCTGTAACAGGTCAGAGTTTCTCCCTTAATGAATACAGATAGCAGTTTCCTTCTTAACATGAGAAAAATATGAAGCTATACTGGGAAAAGTTAAAACCTATATTTCCTCAACATCCAGTTCTCTTCTCAAAAAACCCCAGAACATCTGACATAGTTGTTTTACTTTTTAGTTTGTAAGTCTACAAATACAGAAATAAAAGCATAAAATACATGTAAGTCTATCCCATTATGATCATCTCTGTTCCAAATTAATCTGGGTTTTTGGTAATAAATAGCATTAAATTGATCATAGTAGGCAAAATTTCCAGCTGTTCTTCTTAAAACAACTCCTTCATGAAGAAAGTAAAGGATCTATGAAAATGTTTGAGTTATTTTCCTAATTGTTCCACACACTTAATTGAATGTCTCAAGCTCTTACCTGACAGTGATTTTTTTTCTCCCTCACTACTGCTTCTTATACCCTTAAGTTACTGTGCAGGGAAACCTTCTGTTAGTCCTTTCCACTAGATGAAGAAAAAAGCATACAGATGTACAGATGATGAGCTTTTCTTCCCCTGCCATGTTTCCCCAAAAAAGAATGTTTCTTTAGTCAGAGAAGAAAAAGCAATTTAAAAAAAGTGGAAGGGACGATACTGCTTAATTACTAGAGATAATTTTGGTCAGGCAACTCAAGTTTCAGTGCCCTGCCCAGTGGGCTGCTTTTTTCAGTTTTACAAATTCCAAAAGAGAAATATGCATTATATATATCATTATGCAAAGAAATTAGGTTCAGATAAAACAGATTTATTTAGTTTAGCAAGAATCAGCAAATACTAGAATTTATTTGCTCTGATGTTCCTTAACCACAACAAATGGAAATGCAATATAGGGGAGAGCTCTGAAAATCTGATTTTTATTGATCAAGAGTAAGGTCACCCAGAAGCCACCGAGGCTGGTAGTTCGTGGATGGGATCAAAGTTTCTCAGCTCAATTATCTAAACTTAGTTTCTACTAAGTTTTCCCAGCTCAAAGAAACTGAAAACTCTGAAGTGACAGATCAGCTCTAGATCTAGGCCTTAAAGCCCTGATTCTGGAGCTACAGTGCAGATGTGCCCCTAGAAACATTAATTCAGTTTCCAAGTGATTGACCAGGTGAGGATTGGTAAAAGTGTTAAAAGCACATTCTGATCTGGAGATCACAAAGAGTAAAAAACAACAGAAGCTGACTACATATGCGTGGGAACCTAGTGGGTATTTCTAGTATTAGAAAGAACCAAGGAACTTCTCAAAAACTTTCTGTATATGAAAAGTCTTCTCCTAAAGCCTTTTTTAAAAATTAGCTTGAAAATCATTAAAGATGTAAGAAAACATTAGGTACGGCAGGCAGACACTTCACAGCTGTGTTACATGTTAAAAAGGTATCTTTTTAAACACTTCCAATACTAGATTTCTTTCACGTCTACCGAATTTAGAAAAAGGTATTTAAAATCTGACAACCAGAAAACAGAAACTGTGATTTGAATTTAAGAAAGACAGCAGTAGCAACAAAACACAATCCCTCTGGATTCTTTGCTGTAAACGTGGTTAAGAGAGCCTCCAGCATTTACAGTATTTGCCTTCAACATGCCAGCCTTCTGTTTCGAAAGGACATGGAAAAACACCTAACTCTGGGCGGCTGCAGGCCATGAGAAGACAGCAACCTTCAGCCGGTCCTCACCGGGAGCTTCCCGGGGCAGCTCAGAGCCAGGTTGCTTGACAAGGGCTGAAGGCAAGGGCGGGGAGAGCAGACCCAGCTCGCTGCGCCGCTCGCATCCCCTGAGCAAGGCACCGAGTTCCGAGCGCTCACAGCTCTCTCCCACTCTGCGGAACCAAGCGCCAGCCCCTGCCACCCGAGGAGCACCAGCCGCGGGCGGGAGGCGCGGCGAGGCTTCCACAGCGGGAGAGGAGGGAAGGCACCGCCCGCGGGGCACCGCGGACCCTCTGACAGCGGCTGCGGGCGGGGGCGGGCGCCGTGCCCTCCCCTCCCGGCCTCTCCCGGCCCCGAGGAGCCCTTCCCCAGTGCCCGGGGCCGGCCGGGGCTCGGGGCCGGCGCCGTTACTCACCCGCGGGAGGCAGGGCCGCTGCCGGCGGGCGCGCGCGCGCGGGGGCTGCCCCTGAGGGAGCCGCGCGGGCCGGGCCGGGGCGGCGGCGGCGGCGGCGGCGGCGGCGGCGCGTGCGCCAGCCGGGGCGCATGCGCGGGGCGGGCGGCGGCGGCCGGGCCCCGTTATCCTGTGGGGAGAGCCGCGCCGCGCTCCCGCCCATTCCGCTGGGAAACAGGGACTTGCGGCTGCTGGAAGGCCAGGGCCTCCGCTGGGCTTTCACATTGTGTTTGCTTTTTTTTTTTTTTTTTTTTTTTTTTTTTGACTCGAAAGGCCTAAAAAAATCTTTCAGTTCATTAAAAGCCTTTGCTGGGTTGTTGGTTACTTTTCAGCTGCGAAATGGTAGTCACAGAATCAATTTAGGATGAGATCATCGACTCCAAGCTATGACCGAACACCTCCCTCTCAACTAGACCATGGCACTGAATGCCACATCCAGACTCCTTAAACACATCCAGGGATAGTGGCTCCACCACCTCCCTGGGCAGTCCGTTCCAATGTCTAATCACCCGTTCTGTGAAGAAATTCTTCCCAATGTCCAACCCGAATCTCCCTTCATGCAGCATAACGTTTATGTCATCTCATCCTGTCACTTGCCTGGGAGAAGCTGAGCTTCCCACCCGGCTACAACCTCCTTTCACCCCTGAGCCTTCTCCCTGCTAAACAATCCCAGCTCCCTCAGCTGCTCCTCTTGGAACGCGTGCTCCAGGCCCTTCACCTGCTTTGGTGCCCCCCTTTAGTCTGATGCCCAAAACTGGGCAAGAAAATAAAACTCTGTAGTCAGACGGCTACAGAGCAGGTATTTGTTTATTCAGTGCTGGGAGTGAGGGGGATCTTTCCGCCAAAAACTCACTCAATCCTCTTTAGCTTTCAGCTACATTTTAAAAGTCCTTCCCTGCAATGTCACAATTACAAAGTATCATTAGCATACTCACATTTGCATAAAGCTGTGTCATGGTTTTATAACAGTTTTTAGCTTCTGTGCATGCATCAGTTCCTTCTGAGATGGTCATCAGTCTTCCAGTGGTCTTTTGATGAAGGCTTCTGTAGTCTTCCTCACGTTTGAACTTTTCACCTCTATCTTCAGTGCATGCCTGGTGCTTCTTGTTTTTCAGTCAAACTTGTTTTGCAGTTTGCAGGTTCCATTAAAATTTGCTATCTTGCTCTTGATGGCACATGTTATCTCACTGACTTTGTTATCTGGCTTGCTTTGCTACCTTGCTTGCTTTACTTGCACGTCTTGTTGCAATGTTACTTGTGGTTAACTTTTTGTTACCTACAATTTAGGATCCAAGACAGAGATGTGCAAGTAACGGCTGGATAAAGCCTGGGGATTGAATCTGTGTGCAATGTTGGGTGTGGCACCTCTGGACCCTTAGTTATTTTTCAATTTTACATTAGAGTAGGGTGTTCAATACAGTGATACATTGAGAAAGTCAGTGTGCTGGGGGAATTGCCCATCCTTATACACTGTCAGCTGTATGGGCATAAATCAGGAAAAAATATGTGGATAGGAGTTCAGTAAGTAATCATGTTATATAGCCATTTTGTAGTTACATATAATTGCAATGTTGTAAAAATGGTTTCACTGTTTTTTCATACACTAACATTTCATGTTATACTTTATTCTTTTTTCCTAAGCAGTGAAAATGGGCTACAAATAGTTGTCATAATGAGATTAATAACCAAATCAATGAAACAAATATATTCTTGTCTCCTGTAACAGCAGAAGTCTGAAGGACAGAAGAACGCTTGTGTATGAGCACTGCAGACTGACTCAATGCAAATTGTTGCACTAGGTAAACATCACAATGTTCCCATTGAATCAAAACACTTCTTCCCTCTGCCATATGTAAAGTGACTCTAATGAATTGGAGCCCTGTGGTGTAGTTTGCCTGATTTTTTTGTTAAGAATCTCTCTAAGCCATGAGAGAGAGTACAAACACTGATCAGAATTGTGGTTTCATTAAAATCAGAGGCAAAAGTCTCATTGATTTCAACAGAGACAGGATTTCAGCTCATATGTGAATGAAAAGACTTGGAATGAGTGTCTCATACTGTAGATATAAACAAGTAAATTCAATAGCTGCCATGGTTCCTTTGAGTTCTGAGAAAATTGAAGGAATTGTGGCATGATGTTTTCTTTATGCTGTCTGAGTGATCTTATAGGGGAAAATTGCAGTAATTCTAATTTCTAATATTTCTGCCATGTTTCTGAATAATTTCATTAACAGAGTGTGTCGTAAGTGATTCAGGAATGTCATGCTTTAATAATGGATTAGTTGGCATATGAATAGTCTGGAGATCAAATTTTGATATCTGTTCTATATCCTCACAGTATTCCCAATCTTTTCTTTGCTGTTTTCTTTGTTGTCTTTTCCTTTCTCATTTTTTTCTTTCCTTCTTTACTTCTCTCTTTCAAAAGAAAAAGTATTGTAGGGGTGGCCTTCGCTCCTATTTTATGGAGGATCTAATATTAGTTTTCACTTTCTCTTTACCATCTGGAAGAACTTCTAGTGGAACTGAGAAAATTTGTTTGAAAATAAGATATTTAGAAAGTTAAAGAATGTAAAAAGTAAATCTGAAGCATTTGATAATGTTCCATTAAGAGTGCATGTTTACTAGGATAAAAGTATACTAATGTTAGAGAATAAGCAGGAAAAAAATCATTTAATGAGAAGGAAAAAATCCTAAAAGTTGTTGTTCAGGCATTGTTCCATTATGTTAGAGGATTTTTGCTGATTAGACTGAATCTACTGGCTAAGATTTCAGAAAGCAACAAAAGGAAACCCATATCACACAACTTCCTCCAAGACTTTTTGCAAAGAAAGGAAATGAAGTAATTATGTTCAGTTTAAGTTTAGGTAGAACAAGGGATGTTAATATAATTGTGGTAATATCAATGATTAACTTTCTTTTTTAATGTCTTGCCTTATATTTATTTTTCCTCCTTGGTTTTTCCTTTTCCAGAGTGCTAATTTTTTCCTGTGTAAGATCAAGATGTACTTTTCCCTAGCCTGCTTTCTGATATTCTTATCTTTCCTGTAGCTTCCATTATTTTCTCCTCTATTATATCCTGTGTCTTCTCACTTGTACTGTATTTATGGCTATAATATCCATGATGCACTGTTCTGGCTTCAGAACAAACACAGAAGAGGGAATAGTCTGTGCATGTAGCCTTTCCTTCTATTCTCAATAGTCCTATCTGTCTCCAAATCATGAATCTCTCTATTTTCCTTCCAGTAGTCATTCTTAAGCTAGAACTCCTCCTTTGAAGTTTTGTGAATCTCTGCCACTTTAGCCAATACATAGGCTTCTCTTTGAATTTTTCTTCCCAGAGCCTTTTACCTCTGCATCCCGTATTTTTCCTGAGCAGAAGCTAAAGACAACCTTTCTTTTATGCTACAAAAAACAGTTGCAAAGTGATGGTCCACTTTTCACTGGAATTTTTCAGTAGCAGTAGAAATAGAGTAACAGTTTGGTTCAATTTGGATAACTATACTCTTGCTTCTTTAAAAATCTCAAAAGATAACTGTGAAATAGTAAAGTCTGGTTGCACAGATAACTTAGAGCAATGAAAGCTTTGATTGTTTGAGTTCAATAATGCACAGATTAATTACCTGACTGCCTCCGAGGGTAGCTATAGATCTTCAAACTGCAAATATAAACAGGTTTTATTAAAGCTCATACTCATTTTCTGTCATGCAACTAATCTCTGGATTTATTGAATGGTTTCTTGAACTGTGTGTATGTCATGGTTTAACCCCAGGCAGCAACTCCACCCCACACTACCACTCACCCACTTGCCCTGGGTGGGAAGGGAAAGATAAGCAGAAGAGTAAAAGTGAAAAAACTCATGGCTTGAGATAAAGCCAGTTTGACAAGTAAAGCAAAAGCCATGCACACAAGTGAAGTAAAACAAGAAATTCATTCATCGCTTTCATGTGGCGGGCAGGTGTTCAGCCACTGGCAGGAAAACAGGGCTCCATTACACAAAATGGTGACTTAAGAACACAAACACCACCACTCCAGAGGTCCCTGCTTCCTTCTACTTTCCCCAGCTTTATATGCTGAGTGTGACACCCCATGGTCACCTGGGGTCAGCTGTCCCAGCTGTGTCCCCTCCCTGTACATCCCAGCCTCCTCACTGGTGGGGTAGGGTGAGCAGCAGAAGTGTCTTTGACTGTGTAAACACTGTTCAGCAGTACTGGATTACAGTTACAGTTACAGGGTGCAACGTGGGTTTTCGCTCTCCCCGGCTGCACGCGGCTCTTGGGAGCCCGGCTGTGGCGTAGCTTCCACGTGCTGCCGGGGTTTGCTGCCGCGGGTTCCCGGACACGGCTCCGTGTCTCGGGCGCGTGGGCTGGCCAGCCTCTGTTACTGTGCACTAGGGGTCTGGCAAAGAGGTAAGGAATTTGTCCATTTACTCCGTGCTTGGCAGGAACGGTTTATTGGTCACACATGGCGCGGTTCGATGGAAAGACGTGACCGCTCCCGGCACTCGCATGGGAGAAAATGGCGTCTGACTGCCGGCGGGATAGGGCTTTATGGAGGGGCGGGGCGAGAGGATCCACGGCCTGCCGGCCAATAGGGGCGGCTGCCGTGGCAGTGATGCCAGCAACAGCGACCAACCAGAGAACCCCGCAGGGGCGGGCACTGAGCCTCGGGCTGAGCGGGATCGTGTGGCTTGGGGTGGCCAGCACGGGGTTTCCCGGGGCCGGATGGCAGGGTGGTTACAGGAGTGGCACAGGGGTAAGGATCCGGCAGCAGGCAGCATGGGGCCAGAAACCACGGGGGGGGGGAACAATACGGGGGAAACGCGGGATTACAGAACTTGACTTATTTTAACATAAATTAAAAACCCTAATCTAAACCCAAACTCCAGGATGCAACAACAGGGCACATCCAAAACAGCCCATACCCTGTGCTATTAAGAAAATTAACTATATCCTAGTCCAAACCAGCACAGTGTATTAGAGATTTCTTCCAGCCTTTCAGAAAGGAAACTATGTGTAGAAGTTATGTCACAGTCTATTGTAATTTTGATACTTAGAAAACAAGGGTTTCAACTTCAAATATGGTGGGGCTTGTTTATTTTTAGATTTGTGTTGTGAGATTAAAAAAAAAATCCAGCAGGACAAGCTAGAAGAAAGAGTTGTAATTATAGCCACTGATAATGTACTCTACTCAAATTAGAAAGTTCCATTTACTTTTGTGTGTGAAGGTAACGTGTGCAAGTAAAAATTCCCTTTACTTACAAAGAGAAGTAATCTAATGTAGCTAATTGTACAAGGTCAAAATGTTGTGTACTTTGTTAATGCAGGAGTGCCTACCAGGCTTATTGAACTGTGTGCTGTTGTATATATTGGATTTGTTTGAAGGTTATTGATTGGGCAACGAGTACAGAAAATATATGTCACATCATTTACATCAGCATGTATTGGGATGTGCTTTTTCTCTCTTTCATTTCATACTATTTTAAGACCTTTTCTGGAAGGGTATGGCCACATAAAACGTACCTCTTTCTAATACTCTTTTGTTAGAAATAAAGTTATATAACATCTTAGAGAGTAAGGGAAAATAAATGCTTCCCTCTGCCCATAAAGAAAATTGTACAGGAAGAATTTAAGTATTGTTTTTAAGATTTCCCCTAAAGTACATATCTATCTGCAGATGTCTTTTATTGGGATTCTCATCTCCTTCAGAAATTAGAGGCTTCCTCTCAGATTAAATGAACTGTGACGGGACAATGATGTTTTCTTATTCTTGCAAAAAACTTAATTCAGCTCAGTAGCTGAATTAATTCAGCTCAGTAGTCTTAGGCATTCATTTTCCCTTTTTATTTTCCTTTTCTTTTTATTTTCCCTTTTTATTTTCCTTTTCTTTTTATTTTTATTTTCCTTTTTTGTCTTGTTTTGTTAATCTTTTCAGCAATTGTAGAAGAAGAAATAGTTCTTCGAAGGAGGAGAGGAATTTTGAGATTAGGGGGTGATGTGTACTTAAAAAATATCTGAGTTAAGTGATATTGATGGAAAAAAGGGGCCAAATCAAGGGAGAGTTTAAAAAAATATGACACACATAGCCTGTGAGTAAACATATACATTTGGATTCAGAGTGAAAATACCATTTAACCATCCTTAGCTGGATTAGTATTAAGAAAGGAAATAAATTATATTTCATCTCACTTCTAATTATGCATTAATGCACACAGACTTTCAGAGAAATAAGTACTCTTCTTGTTGATGTGCAAGGCAGTTTACAGGTAAAATGGAAGCACACAAGCATAGATTTCCCTTGCTGTGTGTTCACAGTACTTGCAGTTTTAAGAAGCCCCCTTTTAGAGTGCCAATTAAGTTTCTCTCACTACAGCAGCCTAGTGGTTTTGTAATGTTGTAAGGATAGCTCTGCAGGGTGAAAGAGTTCTAGTCTTGTAAGGGACCCATAACCCTCTCCAGAGTTAAAATAACTACCACGACTGTTCAAGACTCTGAGGTTTAAAGGGACCACATACTTAATTGCTGCCTTTTCAAATTAGTACTATCATTAATAGTGTGACATTTTTTGTTGGGTGGAACATCAGGATGAAAAAGTATCAAATAATGTACCATACTTTCACTTCCAACTTTTTTACCAGCTTTTATTTTAGGAGTAAATGAATCATTAATACATTTCCCATTGAAACATGTAACTGTTGTACAAAAGTGATCACATTTTCATTTTGACCACTAGATACACAATTAATCTATAGGTGAGTGAATGGTAACAAATCTACATTTTTTTTTTAATTTAAGGATTGCTAGTAAGCAAAGTTATTTATCTTATTTCTCAGTAAACAAGTTTAAATATTTTCATATATAAAGTATAAATATTGGCTTAGGATAAGCCAAAGATATGCAGTTTCTTAAACCACCAAAACGTATTGCATGAGCTGATAATGGTAGTGCAGCTGCGATGACAGAAGATTGCAAAGTATGGTATATTCTGCCTAATTAGGCTGCACTGTAAAAGATGCTGGCATTGAAGCAGTCACAAAGGAATGGGAGGAAATATGTGGAATTAGACAATGGAATGAGAATTTCCAGTAATGGAAGCACTATGAAACACCGGTTCGCCTCATAAAGGGAATAAAAGAAAGGTGTATTTGTGTTAAAGTATTTCTGTCTTCCATTCCAGTTAGTTTCAGCTCATAAGCTAGAATGGGAAGTGTTTTACCATTTTTATTACAGTGTTCTATAAACCAACATTTTTTCCATCTGTATGTCTGTGTGGATATAATTGAGATGCATAAAACATTAGGAGCATATTACAGGCATAGAATCTGTATTGTTCTTTCAGTCATTTTTTATTGCACTTGCAGATGTATCCTACCTACAGAAATGTTTCCCTGTATTTAGGATCTTGTTTTGGAACACTGATACAATTTGGAGTAGCAGAGAAAGATTGTGGAGACCATTAATGAATGCATCAGTTCACAAAAAAAGCCCCTCTGTTTTTACAGTATAGCTAAGCATTAGTGCCTGAAAAGTTGCCAAGTGAGTGCAGTAATTTCCATAATTATGCAGTTAAAGCTGTCTTCATCAGGAGGGCATCTGATTAATTTGAAGATCATATTATTTTATAGGGTGAGAGAGAATGAACCTCATGCAGCTTGTTAGTGTTGCCTCAAGACTGTAGAAAACTTGTCATCTGATTTATCACTAAGAGAAGAGGAACCCTGGCAAAGCTAGCAAATTATGAAACACTCCAGCTTTCAGTATTATCAACACTAACAACTTTTGACATTAGATTATTAACAGTGCTTCTTTAATAATAAAAATAAGAATTCATGACTGTAGCACCTAATTGGATGAAAGTGCTTCTCAAAAGAGGTGAAAAGAGAATACTGCCTGTCTTGAGGGCTTCTCGAGCATGATTTAATGTGGTGTTAGAAGTGAGATGTAGTCATGGGTGTTGATGGCTTTATCCTGTCTAACTATCATTTGTATATTGATATTTCCAAAAATGGAATAAGACACCAGTTTTAGTTGGCTAACTTCTTGTAGGATCTGCAAAATAAATTGGTCTGAATGAGGATCTTAGTAGCACTGCAGGTCAGGTCAGAAGAAAATATATGTAGAATATTGGAAAATACAGACAATTACATCAATAAGTGTAGAAGCTATGGAAGCAAAATACCAAATGGTAGCACAGATTTTGCCTTTTTGCTGTGATGGTTCTACTAAAGTGTAGTAGCCAGGTGTATAGCTGTTTATGGTTTACTCTCAGGAAAAGTACTGTCAAGAGATGATGTGCCAGTTGATGCTCACTTGGAAATATTTAGATTTCTTGATTTTTCTGTGGAGTGTCTTCCTTTGGGGAAAAGCAACTTCCTCTGCTCTCTGTAATGAAACATAGGGACTGTTCATTTTTAAGACTTATTGTAGGATTCATTTTCTGCCCACTTCTTTAAAATCAGCTTATGTGAGCCAAGAGGTTAATTAAAATACAGTTCACAACATAGATGATGAATTGAAAATCATTTTGTAGTTACTGATTTTCTATTTTAAAGATAATTAACCCTACTTAATGATACTGTATTATGTTGCAGGCAATATAGATGTTGATTGGCAACTCTGTTGTGGAACTGAATTCCTTTTAGGAAGTCACTGGACATAAACCAAGCATGTTTTATAGAATAAACATATCCCTTGATTAAAGGTAGTTCAGTCCATTTCACAATTTTGCAATTTTCCTACAGATAAGTAGCAGATCATGAGAAATTACACTTTCTGTTTTGCTAAGTTAGAAACCATTATAAAAGGCTTTTTATCCACAGAAGTCAGCAGAGGGTCAGGTATGCTGTGAAAAGCTAACAGCTGCAAAACTGTTCAAATAAGTTCTGAGCTGTAGGCACATTTCAGCCTCTACTCTTGGTTCAAGGACATTCCTTTACATGAACTTGTAGTATGAAATCTGCACAGGTGATTAATTCTATTACCTTGGAGGTGTACTAGGGAGTAGAAAGCTTTTTAATGGACATGACTGGTCATCATAATATTTATGTGTATATTTTTTTATGTTTCAGGGATGTTTTAGTACACAGTTTCAAAAAAACCTGCAAAGCAAAGACTCATTTAACTGGCACAAAAATCACTGAATCAAAGATAATAATTTATAACCTATCTTGCACTATGGTATCATGTGAGGCAAAACCAATGCAGCACAAAGAGGGAGATAAAAGGAACAGTTTAATGTTAGCACTGATGCATTTCAGTCACTGTTTTCTGAAAGTTAACCTTGAGATTTTGATGGCCTTCTAGAATTCTGTTGTGTTAATTTGTCAGTAAGAACAGCAGATGCTTGGAAACAACTGTTTGCCTCAGCCTCCTGCGAAAAATGGATGAGGAAAAGAAAGGCAAATAGTAGTTCACTGTATTTGCTTTTCTTAGTGGGGTTGAAAGTGACCTGTTTTCCAGTTGGTACTGAAAAAAAGAAAATAGCAAAATATGTAAAAAATTATTTATGAAACTTGATATATTGTATAGTGATTGATTCTTTGTATGTCTATTGGACTCAGGGGTCAAGTACACATTCTGACCATCTTCTTTTATGAGTGGTTAGCAATGTGCTGGGAACTAAGTTACATAATAGTGCATTATAAAATAGCACAAAGAAAAAGCCCTTCTATTTCTTTATTTATAATTCATTATTTATTAGAAAAACCTGGTGGACTGTGAGCATTAAAATTTTAGAAAGCAGGAATGATCTTTATGTTCTGTACGTGCAAACTACGTAGAGTAAATTGGGTTTAATCCTTGATTATAGCCTTTGCATGCTACTGAAAGGAAAATAAGTGTGTTATACAAACATGTATTTTCTGTCAGTATTTTCCTTCATTACTTCTGTTTTTAGTCTGAAGCAGATCATATTTAGTTCAAGTCCTCAGTCATTCAGTTTTTGGAAAGTACTGTAGATAGTGTCTGTACTAGCTTAATTTACCTCCACCACAGCTATGAGAAAAATATCACCAAAAGATTTAAAAAATTAATTATTAGCACTCAACCTTGTTATGTTATCTAAACCAAAGACGCTCAGCACCATCTAAGATCCACTAAATCATCATAAAACTCCCATACATTTGGAGCTGGAAGTTTCAACACAACTACAGACTTCTTTAGGAGGTGACTAAATTCAAATTTCGAACCTTCAGCAACCTCCCTGGGCAGTGAATCCATAATTACATCTTTACTTGTTACTTATTTTTTATCCTTCCTTAAGGAAAGATTGTTAAGATTTTGGTCCATCACAACAGGTTCTCACTGCCTCTTTCTGGTAAAACATCCATGTCTTAGAATTAAACATACTGAACAAGAAGACATCATGAGACTGAGTATGTTTAGACAACCAAATTCCACTTGCATTGCTTCCCTAGTGTTTAGTACCTTCTACACAGACTGCAAGGCTTCAGTCCCCCCTTCCAAGGGTGATGTAGATACTTCTGCATTCTTGAAATCCAGGTGCACTTTCTGGATAAGGTTAACTATAAGGTGTGCCATGTTTCTTTCTGTATCCACAGTTCACCAGGCACTTCGAGCACTTCAGCATCTCAGCTCCTGCATGCTGATGTTGCACTTGTGACATTGAATGAATCTTCATATATCAATGGGTCAAAATAAAATTCTTGTTTTGAGTCTAAATTTATAGTTAAACATGAGCATAATTTTCATATCTGTTTCTATAAATGCATATGTCCTGTTAAAGTCCTTGGTAAATTATTTCGTTGTTTAATTGTTAAAAATTTGTGCTCTTGTTAATTAGCTGTTGCAGTGCCTTATATCCTAGTCCGTTACTTTTGAAATTTACATTCTTCTGGTGGTAGAGAGACTAAGTCACTCTTTGTTCTTTTGTTTGATAAGTTAAATTTTATTCATACCTCTAGAAGTGATGCCTCACATGGCTTTGATCATTCTTGTGAATCATTCCCATGTCTTCTCTGCTTATGTCTAGTGTGAACTCTAGGCATAAGAACTAGATACATTATGTTGACTGAAAACATTTTTTTTCCAGTGGGATTTTTTCCCAAGGAAAATCCATCTTATAGGGAAATATTTACAGATACATTTGATCACTGGAGTTATAAATAGCAGTAAAAATGGTTATCTTGTCCTTGGATACATTTTGTGCATGAGGACAGAATATATTATAATTGTGTCACTCCTAAAGGCTGATTGTAAAAGATTTCCTTTAACATATTGCACAGCCTTCCTAAGCAACCTGTTCTTGTACTTCACTGTCCTCACTATTCAAGATATTTTCATGATTTCTAATTTAAATCTCCTTTTATGGAATTTTACCTTATTGCTTTTTGTCTTCAGACTATACGAAGATAGATGAATTTTCTTCTTTAAGACCTCCATTTACATTCTTAAGAGATTATTGTGAATGTTGTAGGTCAAGATATGTATACCAATTATCATTTCTATTTGCTTCTTTTGGATTGTCTCAAATTATTCCATGTCCTTCCTAAACTGTATTCCTTCAACATAACACCAAAAAGGAGAAAAAAAAAAAAGGGCCAGCAGATGCTTGAAGAGTACTGACATGACAAAAAGACATATTCTGAATGTTTTTAATGCACCACTCTTTCATATAAGTCCCAGAATTACATTTTATTACAAGAAAATGCTATTTTAAAATTTTATTCAGAAGCTGTGATCCAGTGTAATATTTAATAATTTTCTGCAGTATTGATGGCTGTCCAGTCTAGTTTTGCATTCTTCCTTAACAAACTAAAAGTTGCTTTTATTTTTGTTATCTGATGTGAAACTACATTAATCTCTCTTTTATGATGATCAGCCTGAAAAATGTTTTGTTACCTAGCACGCTAATAGTAGTGACAGTTTCTTTTAGGTCCTTAGTATTTACTTTTAAGGTGAAAATTATAGTTTCAAATATATATTGTTTCTAGAGCGCTCAACTTTCATCCTTCCATGTGTAAGGTAAAAAAGTGTCACTCTTGTTCTGCATCAGGACTAGGCTTTACATAATTTCTGTGTATAATGCTGAGGACTATGACATCCTTAGAAATTTATTTCATACTTTAATAAGGAAGGAGAAATAGTTCCCTTCCCTCATTTGCCATAAGCAGGGTTGTATTTTCCTGTTCTACTTATTGCTCTGAATTTGATAATCTTCATTCAGCCAGTAGTCCCACAGAGGACTTGTTCTTTCTCTCGGAGCACTACTATGTGGTACATACAATCACATAGAGGAATATTCAAAAGTATCAAGAAAGAATTGAAAAAAAAATACAATAAATTAAATTTTCAGTCACTAAGAAGTTAGGAGAAAATATATAAAATTAGACTGTTCAATTAATCTGTTTTCCATGCTGAAAAATGCCATCTCCCAAAGTAGGGAAATTCAATTATTCTGGTCTTTTTGTATGTGTTTATTACAGTTTGTTTTACTGTAGTGATTTATAAATCACTTTTACTGTATAGCAAATCTACTTCACATAACTTTTAAATTCCAGAGGAGATGTATCATGTTGCTCTTTTCTGTCATGATAATAAATGAATGCACAATAAATTAATGTTTTTTTATTCTTATTTTTAAAGTAGTATGCCAATTAGGAGAAATTTCATACAACATCCTTAGCACAGTAGAATCCACAAATCTTTTGCACAAATAACTAAGAAAGAGGAGTAGTTTTTATGTGTTTGTATTTCTTTTATGTGTCTCTTCCCATACCTAATTTTTTTCTTAGAAATTACAGATTTTTTTTTAGATGTACAGACCTCAAAGTAATTTAGGCTAAAGCTTTAAGGTGGATCTGCCCATTTTTCCTGAGATTATTTACATAAAAGAGGTAGGGAGAGTTCCATGCCTAAATAATGTTTTGTTAAAGTAGGAAAAGATAACCTGAAAAAAATCACTTAAAATGTGAGTTTGCAAATAAATCCTTGCATGCTGCTTTGCAGAAAAGTAGTTTCCTTCAAGGTTGCTTCTGATAAAGGGGCTTTTATCCTTTTTATGTGTTTCACCATGCTCTTGACAGTCCGCTTTCAAACTATTGCATAAACTTCTAATGTGTTTTGACAATGACTGCTTCCTACAGCATTAATAATGACATTTTTTTCCCTTATGTTGCAGGCTGTTTATGTTTTGAATATCTGCATTCTTGAATATTTTTGGATATCTCTATTGCCTTTCTTTGAGTTCCAGATGGTGCTCGCAAATGGTCATAATCACACGCAGCACAACAATCCTCTGTTTTTACAGCAATGTCTAGAGTTAAGTAAAATATATACAGTACAATTCAAGCTGCAAATAAATAAATAAACTAGACATCATTATTTGTGAAGCTCTCACATCTCTTTTTTTTGGTTGCCACCTAGGCAGAATTTCAGAAAGTATTTGTTGTGCCTAGGTTTTTTTAGTCTTCAGAACAGGAGATGAGGTTGGAACCTTACAGGTGACAGAAAGACTTGGGCAACTGCAAAAATGGGTGGACTTGGATGGCAATTTGAAAAGTCTGTACACAAGCAGACTAGAGCAGAGAACTTGGAGGAGGGTAAAGAAGTGGGTTATGTGAATTCTCAGCTGAGATATCGCTGTTCTGAGGCAGAAGGATGCTGTTTATTGGGTCAGTCAGCTTCAAGTCTGGGAAAGACTGCAGTGGTGTGATCATACTGCTTAGATGTTGCCACACACTGAAGGGCTTCTTGAAAGCATGTGACACACAAGACCAGCTAAAAAATTCAAACAAAACATGGAAATAATTACTTTAGGAGGCTCACAGGTTGAGAAGCAGCATGAAAATAATGAAGACTAAAATGAATGGGAAACTTAACGATGTATTCAGAGATGAGAGTCTATTAGTTAGGATTTCTGATGCAAGATAATACAGAAAAAGAAAAATAATATTACAGTAGGAAAAGAGGAAAATGGGAACTGAACTTTTCTCTCTTAATTATCTTCAGAGAAACACATCTTTAATTAATAAACAGTTATAACAATCTTCCAATATTTTTGGCAGTGCTTTTGTTACAGCTAGCTCTCCTAATGAATAGCAACCTAACCCATTACAAATTTCTCCAAATATATGTAAAACCCTGAGAGGGCAGAAAACTAGATAATAAAGGGGCTAATGGAATAATTATAGTAGTATAATAATAAAGGGAAGAAATAGATCACATAAGTGAGGAATAAGCATTTTTTTCTCTGTAAATTTCTTTAACATGGTATTTTCTCTGACAACTTGAAAGGTGGAAAGTACAGTATCACGTTGTCTCTAATTTCCTGCAAGATAAATCTGAATAGCTCTGTTGAAATTGTAACTGTAGTTTGCTAAGAAAACGATCATCCAAATCTACAGTTACTGTTATTTCATACAGTATTTCATAAGACTTCAGTAAAATCAAATATTTTAAGAAAGCCATTGAAACTTCCTGAGAAGCTTCAATACCCAACAGCAGAAAACCTATTTTAGAGCAGGGTGCCGTAATGATTTTCTAAGCCATTGACTTAAGAAAGACCTTATAGTTTCCTTTGGTCTCACATGGATTGTGATAGAAAGTAGCCCCAAATAAGATATTCTATAACTTGATTTTTTTTCTTTTTGAATCAAAATATTACTGTGGTATGAAATAACAAATTGATTCTACCTGTTTTGCATAGGATGCTATGCTGTTTATTACTATAAGAAAAATCCTCCAGTGTTTCATTAACTTGGGGACAGCATTTGTGCTACTTGATTCCCTTTTTTTTTCTCACAGTGAAAAATTGTATGCCAAGTTTTGCCCTGTTATTGGTATTGCAGCTGTGCTACTGCACATGTTGTTTTGTACTAATTTAGTAGAAAATAACTTCAGAAGAAAGTACTTGTATTGCTGCCAAGTTTTGCAATTATTTTAACTGCTGGGGAAAATTATATTTTGCACATCTGTGTTGTGAATTTTGTAAACATGTATGATCCATCTGGAGGAGCAGCAAACTGGTGACATCCATCTTCTCTCCAGAACTTCAGAAGAGTTTGAGGACATGTCATCTCCTGAAGGATCAGGCATATGATAGTTTGATATTCTTCACTCTTTTTGGCACTAGGATGGACAAAAATCTTTTTCAGCCCATGTTGTCTTTTTTTTCCAGTGAGCCGTTAATTACCTGAATTGATCAAACCTATCCTGAGTCTCCTAGAAAATTCAGCTTGCTTCCAGCAGTCAGCTCTGTACCAGAGACTGTCTTCACAGGCTTTTCACAATAGATTTGTCAATTTGAATTTGTCAACTTTTGAATTGTTATCTACCTTTTCTTTTATACAATTGACTTATGTAAATTTGTATAGTAATGTGGTTCTACACTTCAACTGCATGTTGCATATGTTAGATGAAAATTGTTTAATTTTTGTTTAAAGAACCTCCAACTTGTCATCTGATAATTTACAGATTTTTTTTTTTGATCTTGCACTGTGAGAAAATGGAAAGTAGGTATTTCAGTTTCATATGATTCATGATTTTATAATAATTTATCATAGCTCCCACCAGGAGTCTCTGCTCTAGCAGGAGAGTTGTTATCAGTTTGATTCTTCTTGTAAAGAAGATCTTGTTTCTGTGTTCCTCCCTGCCATCTATGCTATTTTAATGTTTTTATTAGAACTCTACTGAGGTGCAGAGATCAGGACCACACACAGTATTTGTCATAGGTGCTAATTCTGAGTTTACATCATGGCATGATACAGGTTTTGTGTTTTGTTCTTTATTTCTTTCTAACATGCTATTTGACTTGCTGATATCTCTTAAGCGACAAGTTAGATTTTTTGTAAAATTATCTCTGTGGCCCATTTCCTTAGCAATAAATAGCTAGTTGGTTTTGGTTTTTTTTTTTTTTCCATTACTTTTTCAGTTTGTTTTGTTTTGTTATGAATTTCTTGACATAGACTTTTGTCTGATACATTAATTCCCAGTCAGGTATTATAATAGGCAACTCATTTAATCAGTTTTTCTTTTAATAATCTATCCTCTTTTAATAATCTACCCACTTACTCTTTAAAGACTGTGCTCATATCTTGATATTCTTTTGCTATCAGCTTCTAAATGAGTGCATTTGAATAGTCTCTATACCAACAACATTTTCCTCTTTTAACCAGTTGTTTAAAAGATTCTTAAACTAAATTTGTTACAATTTTTACAATTGTTACATTCTTTTTCAAAAGCTAAAATATTATTATAATGCATTTCTTTAACTTTTAAATTTTTTAGATGATAGGAAATTTGAGTATATTACGATCTTCAAGTGTTACATTCTGTTCCAAATCTTATGCCAAACTGATGACAAATCTCTCTTCTGGTGTGTTCCTTCATTAATCACTTAAAGGAGTCATCAATAGGAGACATAAATGTCACCTCCAATTGACATAA
Source organism: Vidua macroura (assembly GCF_024509145.1). Lineage (NCBI taxonomy): Eukaryota > Metazoa > Chordata > Aves > Passeriformes > Viduidae > Vidua > Vidua macroura. Next base: position 76,310,507 of record NC_071573.1, read on the forward strand.
CTGTTATGGAGTCTACATATGCCAGCCAAATCTTCCATTAATATTGTCTCTGACTTCTTAGCAAATTGTTCTCATTGTTGCCATCATGGGTGTTTGGGCAAGATATTTTCCTTTATCTAGATTTCCATGCGTTTCAGTATGCTTGTTTTCTGTGTTCCTTATTGATGTAGATGATATATAGTTAACATGATTTAATGTATAGCTCCTTTCCTCTCCTGGTTTTACCTGTATTCTGTTTCTCTATAAATACCCTGTCATACCATTCATTATCACCTTCTAGTAAACGTTTGAGATGCTTGACAAATATTAATTTAGAAAACTGTTATATGATATCTTTAAATGTCTACATGATAAAATTAATTCATAACATGTGTAGCTTTCTGTCTGAATGAATTGACTTCTAAACTCTTTGGAAACTGGATTTGATCACTGTAGCCTAGACTTTTTAATTCTTTGCACATTTTAACTGAGGAATGACTTAAACTATATAAAGCTGAGAGACAAAAATAATTTCAGTGGCTGGTTAAAATGGCTAAATTTAACACATATACTGGCATTATCTTATAGAACTGAAGTTAGTCCCTCGAAATGAAAATCACTCAGGCAACCATAGAAGCTGATGCTTGTTTTGAAATCTTTCTTCAGAGGTTTATCTTTAGGCAGTATTTGTCCCCTGGGTCTTGCAAGTCCCTGTGCCACAGCTACCATCTATAACTGTAACAGTTGTCCTTTACAGAGCCTCTCACATCCTCAGAACACTACACAAATATTAATAATATTCGAGAAGTCCATCTGAGGTAGAGGTATGTATTATTAAACAGTTTTCATTACATGATTAGAAGATGTTCTGACAATGCAAAGCACTATCTGAAAATTGTAAAAAATTTTTGTCTTGTGCACTTGGAGATTGTTTCAGATATTGTTTAACATCTTAACTATGAAATAGCGAAGTGACTTTTTGGTTTCTTTCAAAAGCAAAAGGAAAAATATTCAACAGGCTTTCCCAAAAATTTAGGAATATGCCTGATAAAGAAAAAAAAAATGTTTTACTGAATCTGTCCAAGAGAAAAGGACATCTTGTCAGGTCAAATAGATTTTAATTTTTTTAAAAAGGCTCACTGAAATCTCTGTTATCAGTAGTATTTTTTGATAAATTTATGTATTTAAGTAAATGCTGAATCCTTCTGTCTTTCATGGAGAACTACAATTCTTCTGAAGATTGAGATAAGCCAAGAAATTCATACTATCTACAGCTGAGGAAAGTAGTGCATATTTTAAAAAGTGAAAGTCAAAATGGAATGATAAAGAAAAGATTAGCATGGGTCCCTCTCAAAGACTGCCTGCTAGTTCATGGACAGAAATGAGACTATGTATTCCTTGAGAGCAAATGACACTATTCACTTGAAAAAAACTTTCTGAAATGTAGGTTGGCCAAAAAGAAGTGAGAGAAATGGGGATGTTGGAGAGAGGGGATGTTGGACAGGAAGTGAGCACAGACAGGTCTCAGAGGCTTGGGAGGGAAATATGAAGGCATGGAAAGCAAATGGATAGACAGTGTTTAATACAATATTAAAAGCCACTGAAAGTTTCTAGGATAAGGATTGACTCTCTAAACTTTCAAACAGGCCTGGAAAAATTTGTTTTCAAATCCCTTCTGTGTCAACTAGGAGAGTCACACTTAATCCCTTTAAAAGATAACTTACTCTAATTTGTATTCTGATATGTAGGCATTAAAGATTCATAGGGCCTTTGCTGTGCTTGCTTTCAGAAGAAGTTGCTGGCAACTCAGCCTATACATTTATCTATACATAAAATTCTTCAGGGTGGAAGCTACAGCTTCCCTGTGTGATGATGTTTATTAATCTTCCCTTGTAGTAAGAGTACTTTGAAACATTAGGCATTTCACTGTGTGAAATCCAGATGAATTTATTTAAATAATGAGACTTTGAATGTGAGAAAGAAGATTGAGTTGAGAAGACAGTAAGATGGATACTTTTGTTTCTTGTCCATTAAGTCAAAGTTTTCATGCACAAGGCCATTAATCTATTCCTATGTTTCACTCTGTTCTTACAGATTTAACATAAATTATATCCTTTCAACACTTAATGACTAGATTTGCATTATCAGCACAGGTATCAGCATCAGCAAACTTTTTTGTCATATGTTTGCTTGTGCAGTTTCTTAGAAATAGTATAAAATTTTGGAAATGTTGATTTGAAATCTCTATGTGCAATCAACTCTAGTAGAACGGCTCATGATTTTTGTTTCCCAGCCCCCCTCGGATATCTTAGTATTTTTCTGTATATGCATAAAATATTTTATTATTGTTGTGATTAGTATTTAGAAATTGGTGCCTGAAAGATGACAGACCTTATCAGAAGAACTAAAGCCTCTTACTGTATGTTTTGTAGCAAAATGCAAGTCTTTTTTATTCCTTGTATCTTTTTTTCAAGCACGAGAAATCAGCACATGGGTTTTAGAACACATTATAAATTAAGTGATGCACACATTCTTGGAAAAATGATTGCTGTCATGCTTTGCAGTAGACATCATGCACTTTCTTCAAATTATGCTTCATTAACAAATATGGAAGAGTACATGTTAAAAGCAATGGTATTCCTTAAAGCTTTTAAAGGGTAATATGTCACTTGCTAATGCACTTGATATAATTTAGTTATTTGGACAGGACAAAACATCAGCCTTAATACATATTGCTATTGCAAATTAGAACAATGAAGTGTTCACAGATGCATTGAAAGGGATTTGATTAAAAAAATAACCCCAAGATTTCATTTGGGCAGTTAAACTGTTGTTCATATGATTTTTGTGTTTAATTGGTTCCTGTAAACATTAATCTGAATAATTCTATTTAACAATACATAAAAATAAACATTTCACTATATTTGTAGCAAATTTAGGAGAGATGTTGTAAGTTTAGTGAAAAATTTCTGGAGACAATGATGTGCTATTTAACAGTTAGGATTGGTTGGATTAAAGGTTTAATTGGTTTCACTTGATCCAAATTTGAAATACTATGATTTAAACCCTGTAGTTTTTCTGTTTAAGATCATAGGGGCTGAAATTAAATCTTCATGTTTGTATAGGTAAACCTTGTCTCATAGTTTTGCATTTTGCTGGTTGAGTGACACACAATATTTGGTGGAGACTGACATTCTGTTCCTGCAAACCACAGTAAAAGCTGTAAGTGGTAAGCAGTTTCTTTCCTACTAAATTCTTCTCACTGTAAATCTTAGAAGAAAACCTAGCTTTAAACAAATGGGTGTAAAAATTTTGGATTTCAATCTGGTGCAACAGAAGCTATCTGTAAAAGGCTATTGCAGTTATTGCCCATATGGGAATTCTGAGTCATGAGGCATTAAGGTCACATGAGTATGAGTGCACACTGGATTAGCTGTGAAGCTAGAAAGGGAATCAAAAGTCTTATATTCCTTGATCAGTGTCCTGTTCAGTGGACCACAGCCTTTTATCCTTGCTCTTTCCACATGGGAATATATTTAGGTGCATTAGGAGTTTCCTTTACTTTGTTCTTCATGTTACTCCTTGAGCCTTTGTGACAGGGGGAATTTGATGGCGCTTTCCATTATCCATCTATTTTGTGTGATGTCATTATAGTGAAAGCAGAGAAACATTGATTTATTTCTTTTGACCAACAAAAGAGAAAGAAGTATACTGTGAAATTTTAATGGAGCCCTGACAGGAGTCATTGCCTACATCACAACCCCTTCACCTTTTTTACCTGCCAGCAAAGTCAGAATTTAGAAAACCTCACTTGCATTAATGGTTGTGTGCTTAAACTGTAACTATGAATGCTTGAGTATTGATGCTTATTCAGACTTTTTGAAGGTATTGTCCTGGAAAGGGTTTGAAACAGCAAACCACCACAAGGGTTCTCCTCCCAGGAGCAGGAGTGAGTGGTAGGTGCCACTGCATCTGAGCTTTGATTTCAGTGGAGAGGTGGGAAATAACAGCACTTCTCCCCAAAAATCTTGTGCTTGCTTGCTCTTGGGAGAAGAGAGGCAGAAATGAGAAATGAGAACCAGATCAGCAGCAGGGATGGATGGCAATATCAGCTGGTAAGAGCTGTTGTTTTACCTCATCTTAGTCTGACCCCAGCTAACAGAAGTTATTCTCCATTCTCCTGGTTTTAGGAAACAGCAGTTAACAGCTTCAAAAGAACTTTCTAAACTTGCTTGTCAAAAATATTCAGCTCACGTATCCATTTGGCATGGTGGCCTGAGATGCAGGATTCCACAGAGTACTCAGACCTATCTAACGGTATGCAAGTACAAACCCAGAGTCAAACCAAGTTTGAATGTGTGATATAGGTGTGATTTAATAAGTTAGCAATTTGTTTTTCATTTAGATGCGATTGATTGTCAATAAGACAGCACAGATGCAGAAAAGGGAGAGGGCAGGGCAGTCTGGTGATTGAAACTTGACAGGGAGAACAGGAGGGTGGCAGAGGAAATAATTCATATGTCCTCAGATGCATAGAATGGCCCTGCATTTAATATTCAGAGTGTAATATTCCTGCTTCTCCCAGCACTCAATGCTTTACAGTATAGAAATGTGAATCCTGGGGATGAAATAGACTGAGAAATCCTTGGTGATAGGATAGGGAGGAAATCAAACTTCAATGCTGTGTATGTGATAAATGTATAGCATATTTTTTTCCCAAAGTAATTTCTGATGTGAAGGTTTGTATTTTTGAATTCTATATTCTTTGTGAATAAAGATTCATTCTAATCTCAGCAGAAAATGCTACTTTTAGGCAACAGGGCGTTTTTTCCACATTCTCTGAAATTTTAAGAAATAATTGTCATTACTGTAGAAATCATGTCTGCAATATTTTAAGTGGATACAGCATGAACATCTGACAGCATATATTTTCCAAAGAACTGAGGAACGGATATACACATCCAAACTGTCAGTGGAATTGTTTTGAACTCTCTCTGCTTGTTCTGCCTGCCTCCATATCTCCTGCCTTAGCAGTCTCCAATCTGTGCACACACTCCAAAAAGACCCCAAACCAAACCCAAAAAACTGGCCTTTCCCCCCCACCCCCCCCCCGCCACATCCTCTCCCCCCTGAAAAAAATTAAGCAAGAGCTTTGGACAGAACTCTGCTAAGGAAAAAAAAAAAAAAAAACAAAACAGTGCTTACAATGCTAAGGAAAAAAAAAGAGCCAAAAAAGTCTTAAAAAACAAGAGTAATTTCTGAAATAAATTTTTAAAAAAGTACATGCCTATTCTTTCAAAATAAAAGGAGACAAGAAAAAGATTCTCATCTGCTGTTTATGAAGGCGTAGAATTTAGCACCACTTTTTTTTATCTCAAGGAAATATTGCTTCAATGCCTTAAATTTTCTCATTAAAATTCACAAATATTATAAAAAAAATATGTATCATACTTTTCTCCATGGGAGCTTCTCAAAACCTCTTAAGGGTCATAAGAAATTTCTTTCTCTCCCTTCATTCTATAGTCGCAGTGAATTCTCCAAAGAAATAAAAACGAAAACTTGTTTATAAAGCTGAGCAGCAGATGAGGTTTATTTTAGAGACCTGTCTTCTTTTTTTTGCTTTAACCTAATGGAAACATTGACATTTTAAATTTTAAATTTTATAATATCCCCATAATAAGCACTCTGATTCTGTCTACATAATTTCAGATTTTATGAACTTCTATTTTTTTTTTGTTTAATATATGCACACCCTTATTCTGTGTACACCTTCGTTTGCCTTCAAAGATGCTTGAAATGTAATGGAATTCTATATACTAGAGGGTAAAAATAATTGGGTAGAATTAGCAAAGAGTATTTTAATTTTCATCAAGATAGAAAATGAAAGGGCTTCAGTTACAAGAAGCAGGTTGTGACTGTGAAAGAACAGCTGCTTGCTGTTTACTTTAATTAAAAAAGTTGGAACAGCTAATGGATAATTTAGAAATAATTAGTTTTGAAAGTGATTGAATCACTATTTTGATTATCAATAATTGAACATAGAAATCCCAAAAGGGAAACTGGAAATTAAGTTTCCCTTCAATACTTTTTATTTTAGTTCCTAAACTAGGAAAACTATTGAATTATGCACAAAATACTGCTTGTGATTACGTTGTATGGTAACATTACTTTCTAAATACCAAAGTTTCAACTGCTGCAATTAGAAGCTTCTTTCTAATTATTCTATTTTTTTCTTTAAAAATACAATTAATTTTAAAAAATTATAAAATACTAGCTGCATAATAATCAATCATTTTAAAAATAATATGATTTTTACAGGAATATATAGTTTGGTTATGACCAAACTATCCTGCAAAGGCACAGGTACAGCATACACCAAAGGGTGAAAGTCAAGGCAAGATTCAAGACTAGGAAGTTTCATATTTCTTATATATTATCCATTTCACTGTAAGATAAATTTTTATAAATAATATAATTGATATGTAATAATATTTTTTTCTTTGAGCCATTCTGTGCTGTGGACTTTCTCTTGTTATTTTCTTGTTATGGGAGAGACCCATGGGAGATTTGTGGGAGGACAAGGTCTTTCAAGTCCCTCAAAACATCGCAGAGATGTCTTCAACCTCTGGGAGCCTTCATGATGTCCGTATGTTTTGGAGACAAACCACTTATCAGTTGAGATAGAGCAAATCTAAAGTCTCAGGCAGAATGTTTCCTGGGGGGCTGCACATTGAAATTACTCAACCAGGTGTATGATTTGCCTCAGAGGCCTGGCTGGGACCAAAAGTAGCTTGAGCTCACCATGCTGTCTTGTTTATGCAGTTAGCATCAAGGGTCTTAAAGAGATGCAAAACAATACTTTCATGGAAAGTATTTTAGATCCCTTTTTTCCTTAAATATAATTGATATAGGAACCTTTTTAGCAGGGAAAGTCAAGCCTGACCAGTTAGCCTCAGGTTTTCTGACTTTAACCAAATTCCATTAGAATCACTAAAGTTATTGGGTAATAGCCAGCTTATCATGGAAAACAATTAGCCTGACTTGCTTTTTTTGGTTTCTAATGGTGGAAAACATCATTAGCCTGAAGCTATGTTTCTTGTTAAAATAAAGACTTTCTGACCATGACCTAATTATATATGTGTATAATCATATTGCCTTTATAGATGGTTCAATTTTGTATTAACAGAAAGTAATTTAGAGATATAATAACTTTGAAGCTGCTATTCCTGATATTCATATTCATATTCAATAAACATGATATCAGAACATACATATGGACCATATTTCTTGTCACTGGAACTGCCTGAAGGGCTTGGAAAATGAGAGGAAGAGAGATAGGAGATTATTCTTCCAGATTTAAAAGAGCTTTTTTTTTTTTTTTTTTTTTTTTTTTTGGTACATGTTAAATGTGATTTAATTAGTGTCACTACTATATGCTTTCTTTCCTCCCTGAATAGTATTTTTTCTTTCTCTCTTCTGCCTTTTGAAAATTATATGTGGCATACCAGGAGGTTGAGGTTTTTGTCATAATTCTCTCATGTTCATAACCAGTTTTTATTCCTTGTTGTTTAAGTTGTTTAAGTTAAGTACTTACATAGTATAAGTTCTTTATTTCAAATTAGAAGCTCTGTGCCAGGTTTAAATGTCTAGAGTGTTGTCGTTCAAATATATGAAGACTAGTAACTAGAAATGGGAAAAATAGCGCTTTATGAACTATGGTACATGTGTGGCATCTGCCATAAATGTGAGTTAGTTCTGTATCACAGATGTTTACGTTGTTTTGGAAATAACCTGTGTGCTTTCTGTGCTGTGCAACTTGACATCTTGAATTTAGCTTTAAACTTAACTTCTCCTCTGGGAATAATGAGTATTGGTGAGTAGTGGTGCTGAAAATATTGTATTGTGTGACTTTAGTTGTGGCACCTAAGATTGGTGATACTGCTCATAGAATCATTAAGATTGGAAAAGACTTCCAAGATCATCAAGCCCAACCTTCAACCAAACACCACCACCACGTCAACTAAACCACAGCACTAAGTGCCACATCCAGTTGTTTCTTGAACTTTTCCAGGGAACACTCCACCACTTCCCTGCACAGCCCATTCCAATGGCCGTCAACCATTTCAGTAAAGAAATTCTTCCCAATGTCCAACCTGAACCTCTCCTCGCAAAGCTGGAGGCCATTTCCTCTTGTTGCTTGGGAGAAGAGGCCAATGCCCTCCTGGTTACAACCTCCTTTCTGGTAGTTGTAGAAGACAATAAGGTCACCCCTCGGCCTCCTCTTTGTAGACTGAACAACCCCAGGTCACTCAGCTGCTCCTCATAGGATTTGTTCTCCAGACCCTTCACCAGCTCTGTTGCCCTTCTCTGGATACTCCACAGCCCCTCAAGGTCTTTCTTGTCATGAGGGGCCCAGAACTGGAGACAGCACTTGAGATGTGGCCTCATTGCTGAAAAAATAATGTCATTTTTTACAGATTCAATTTGTTTTTAGCAGAGGTGGAGGCGGTATCAACCTGACTGATTTGCCCAAAAACCAGCCTGTCAGAGAGTACCATCAGCCCATTTTCAGGGAGTTGCCTAAGTCCTAAAAGGATACAATAATTTTGTAGTACTGTAAATGTTTGGCCCAATCCATAAAACAATTTCTAGGTCAAGATATATTCTTCATATTCTTGCACATCACTGCCGTATAGCTATGATTCGTCTCTTCTTTTTAAGAAAGTATGTACACTTTTGTTTCCAATTCCATAATGATTCTGCAGGGAGACAGTTGTGGTGTCAGTAGGAAGCTATGATTCAGTATGGATGTTTGTTATGCATGTTCTTTTTTTTTTAAGTGGATGATGAAGAGAATGCTTAAGCATTAGTTATGTTTAAATTAAAGACCCCTAAACTGGAGAATAATACTTTGGGTTTTATGTTCTTATGGAATTTAGGCTAAATGAATTTTATCAAAATTGTCTACTTGGGTGTTGTGTGTTCCTGTCACAGCAGCAGTCTTATTAAAAAAAAAAAAAAAAAGTTGCTACAAGACTGTTCATCAATCCCCATCTTCCCCTGTGCACCAAGGACTTTTCTAATCTTTTCTGTGTCTTTCAAGATAATGAAGACACCCTACAGAGCTTAACATTCAAAGACTACTGCAAATTATGTGTACCGTTGAGTTTTATAAGGTTAAAAAAGCTCCCATAAATTCTGTTACACTGTATAGACCTTTCTACTATGAGGTGAAAAGCCAAGTTTTCAGGCTCTTAGTCCCATGCTCGGTTGAATAGCTTTGTTAAAATGTCCTGATTTATGCCATAGAATTCAAAATACCTAGCTGCAAGATTTAACATTTATATGTAATTTTTAATTGAAAATTACTCAGAATGCTAGAATTCCCTCATTTTTTTGTTAGTCCACTATGACAGAAAGAGTTTGGGTGTTCTAAACTTTGTGCAGGAGATGTTCCTGTTTATAAATAATAGACAGTTACTCAGTTTAATAACTTGTCTCAACACAGAACAGAGGTAACAACCTGGGAACGTATCAAAATGGCATGGAGCAAGAAACAGCATATTTTTCCTTTTAAGTGGATGAAATTAAACAGAGGGAACATTTTATTCTATTTTACTCCAGCTTTACATTCCCTAACTTTATTCTTAAGTAATTTTAGAGATTCTAAGTATCCCACGTGTTCTGGGAGAAGATACACTGAGGACCAGATGGCATTTTTCCAGGAAGAAATGGGAATAGGCTTTATTCAATCAAATAGATAATCTAAACATGAAAGTTTTATTTCTGCCACAGCTTTTCAGCCTAGTGCTAAGTTGGGCTCAACTTGTGAAATCTGTTATGATGTTTGTAAAGACCTTTTGATCTTCATTATCAGAGCAAGTAAAGTAATGATCAAGCCTTTCCTTTTTGTTTGACTGGTATTGATACATGCTGCCTGCTCCTTATAGCACCATAATACAGACACATTCAAAAAAGTACCCTAAAAGGGTAATTTTGGGGGCTGAAGCACATGCATTAATAATCTTAAAGTCTTGTCAGTGGAGAAGTGTCTGCATTTACACTGCATCTAAAGCAGGCATCGTAAATTTCCTACCAATGTAAACCTATGGTATTATAAAAATGATAATGTCATTTTAGAAAGAAATGTTATATTTTTTATATATGTTTTGTTGCATGTGACAATATTACATACCTGCAACTTTCTTAGCTGTGAGGTACTACATTCTAAAGATCCAAATCTAATTTACGCTAATGCAAGTGACCTAAACTAGATTGCAAATTCAAAGATATCTTAATGTGTTCTGCATTGCTTTGTCACTCTTCTATCTAGAAGAGTATCACTCTACTTTCTCTAATTATTTGGTCTATAGGACTTCAGAAAAAAAGAACTAAATATTGGAATCACACTGTGACCAATTAAAGAGCATCAAAATGAAAATTGCAGGGGAAGAATGAAAGAAGGTAGGGCAGAGGTGAAGATAATATTCTATGTTACTTATAGCAAGAACAAATAGACCTTATCTGTCTGCCCTTGTACTTCCTTTCCTGAATAATTTAAGGCAATAAAGTATAGCAGCCAAAATGTTTTATCGACTATCTGAGAGTTAAAGTGGCTAAAAAGAAAATCTTGGCATAATCAATATAAGTGAACTATTAAGCTGAGAAGGGTCTTTCAAAGTCATTGTTTATTAAGCTAAAGTTCTGCTCTGCCTCTCTGTTTTGTATTAATGAAATTTATTTCATATGGCATCATTTTCCAAGAATCAGATATCAGATTTAGTTTAAATTCATAGATCTATCATTTATTATAGTTTAAAAAGTTAGATTTAAAAGTTCTGACATTATTTGAGAACCTGCTGATTTTAACTGATATTATTTTGCATTGTTTCAATGGTCCTTCCAAGACTTATTTTCTACTATTCCTAGATGAGTAGAAGAAATGCTGCAGAAATGCTGCAGAAATGCTTCTTATTTCCTAGTAGTAACACAGCACTAAAACTTTTATTTATATACTTGTATTCCTCTGGAATAGGTTACGTCATGTGTTAAATTAAGTGTGATAAAAATGTTGCAGATATATAATTAGAATATAATTGATTCAGTGCACACCTGTCTAAAAATGTATTTGCCATAGTGATGTACATAGATGTATCTAGTCTAATAATCTGCTTTTTTCCTCATAATTGGATCTCTCACAGCTTAAATGACAGCACATTTTATATTAACCTTTCCTAAGCTAGAAGGTAATATGGACATGCATGATGGAAGCTTATTTCCACTGCTTTAGATGAGGTCTGTTGCTTTTGCTGAACGCTGAAAATAACTACTACTTTGCTTTGCTATTAAGATTGAAAAGTGTGTGTGGAACACAGGATAATGACCTTCTCAGACAGAAGGGTGTAAAAGTGTTCTAAAAGACATGAAAAGAACACTTTTGTGCTAGAGAGCAAATGAACAAAACATTTTGAAGTGATGCAGTTCAGACCAACTATCAAACAAAACGGTAAATGACTCAGTGTGGCTGTAGAGCACAATAGCTAAACAGGTGAGGTAGCATTGAATACTTACAACTAAAACTGGAAGTGTGTATCTCTCCAATTAAGTCACTAGTAAGGGTTTGGGACCATACACCATTTGTCACCATTGATTCCAATTAAACTCAGGGGTTCTCATTGTAAAGAATGGTGAGTAATCAATGAGCAATTAAGAGAAGAAGACCTTGAAAGTAGCTTATTGTACTATACCTGGTATGGAAATGTGTGGGCACTTTGCCATTAAACCACTTACAACAGTGATAACATGCTGCAGGTGACATCATCTGTTGCTCTTTTAGCCTAGACTGTAGTGCAAATAGCTTTAGGTTAAACTTCTTAAATTCCTGGGCATCTCTCTGTAAATCCTGGTCTGGAGCTTGCTGGTTTGTTCCCTGTAACCAGCCACTATGACTTCTATCTTTATTATTAGTAGCTTAGAAAAGATAAATCAGGTCCTCCAAGATCATGTAAGGTTAAAGTTATTAAAGGCACAAAAGATGTTGATACAGGGAGTGCGAAAGGTGAGTTTCAAGAAAACTGTAGCTGAAGGTTCAAATATATTAACTTGCCCTTATGTGCTGTAATTATTTTTTATTCCAGGACCGAGGAAAGGAAATAAGGTTAAATGCACTTCTGGAAAGCATCATGCATGCAAACATGATTTGTGTAATAATTTAAATTTTATTTGTCAAACACGATATTTTAAAAGGCATCTTGTCACTTTGTCATGCTGTCTCTCTGAAATCTTGTTCAATTAATACTTTTTTTTTTTTAATCACTTCACTAACACCTAATTAATCTTGTTCATGATTGTTCATTTTGCTTGTTAGAATTTGTACCTATGAGGTCAGGGGCTGTTTTGTCTTGAATGTGTAAATGTTTTCCCAGGCAAAATACACACATGTATGGAAAATATAACTGTATTTATCAACATCATTTGGATTTGTGATCTTGTCACTTTAACTATCCAAGTTAATTTAGAAAGTTATTCTGCAGAGTATCATTGCATGACTAGGGACTAATTAATGACTGGAAAACCATTATGCTGTCTGTATGGCTGGACACTCGTATGTTCTCTGTTTTCTGATTTGTATATTGTTTTTCATGTTTCAGCATTATGTAGCCTTTAAATTACATGCCTGTGTATAACCTACCTGCCATAGTTGCTAAAATCAAAATCTTGCTATGAACAAAAAGGAGGACATCCATTAAATGTAAAACAAGGAAATGTGTTGTTCATTGCCTTAAAATACTAACAGCCTAACTAAGATGAAACAAAGATATTACGATTACTACAGTGAAATTTTAATAATAATTACTGTCCAAATTATTATCAAATAATTTAAAATGGTTGTATCAAGCTTTGTGGTCATCCTTTTGCTGTGTCTCCGATCCTAAATGAGTCAGGGTGTTGTTGGGGTGTTATCAGTTTCAGTGAGTTTTCAGGATCCAGAATTTAAGAGAGAAGTTTGAGGCTGGTGATGATTTTTTTCCTCCTCTTTGATGGAGTATATATATTTTTTTCTTGCCATTCTAATGTCTGCTTGAAGCAGTTTAATGTTTTCTAAAATGATTTGCATCTTGATTTTTTTCATTGGTCTGCAACCCTATGATATATCTTCATTTACAATACATAGTGTATTTTATGTAGAGGAGATACTTGTTCTTTGTTTTGAGGCTTTGCTCATTACTCAAACAGCAGTTTTTGCACAACTCTGAGGTCTACATTTCACTGGTGACCCATGAGCTGCTTAGAGTCTTGGGGAATCAAGTGTTACTCTTTCACCTTGTTTTTAAGATAATTTTTTTACACTTGAGAGAAAATATTTCCTTTTCTTGATAGTCTCAGGCCATCAAGCCACAATGACAATAAAATCTTTTTCTTATGAAAAATTCTGATAATATATATCAGTGGAGTTTGCTACTCTCAGTTTATATGCCTACCCAGCTAAAAGAAAAAAAATATTTTTTTAAATGATAAATATAAATACTGGGGGGTTTTGTTTGTTTATGTTTTGTTTGTTATTTAGTTTTGGTTATTTTTGTTTGTTTTGTTTGTTTGGTTGATTGTGGTTTTTTTTTCTTTTTTTCTTTTTCTCTTTTTCTTTTTCTTTTTTCTTTTTCTTTTTCTTTTTCTTTTTCTTTTTCTTTTTCTTTTTCTTTTTCTTTTTCTTTTTCTTTTTCTTTTTCTTTTTCTTTTTCTTTTTCTTTTTCTTTTTCTTTTTCTTTTTTTTTCTTTCTTTTTCTTTTTCTTTTTCTTTTTCTTTTTCTTTTTCTTTTTCTTTTTCTTTTTCTTTTTCTTTTTCTTTTTCTTTTTCTTTTTCTTTTTCTTTTTCTTTTTCTTTTTCTTTTTCTTTTTCTTTTTCTTTTTCTTTTTCTTCTTCTTTTTCTTTTTCTTCTTCTTTTTCTTCTTCTTTTTCTTCTTCTTTTTCTTCTTTTCCTTTTCCTTTTCCTTTTCCTTTTCCTTTTCCTTTTCCTTTTCCTTTTCCTTTTCCTTTTCCTTTTCCTTTTCTTTTTCCTTTTCCTTTTCCTTCTTTTTTCTTTTCCCTTCAGAAATAACTCGTATGCTGTTTGGGAAATATACAGGATTTTTTGTCACACACTGTATACAGGATTTTTTTCCTTTTCTTTAGTTGGTATATTCCTTATTGGACTGATGATAAAATTATTGCTAAAAGTGAAGAAATGCATTTCTTCCATAATCACATAAGTCATCCAAATTTGAAAAAAAATAGAGATTATATATTTTTTAATAATCTCTTACTGAGTGTTAATATGTTTAGATGGAAGTATTTTTACAAGTCTGGCAATGAAATTACATACAGAAAATTGATTTGAAATAGTTCATGGACAAATCAAGTCCTCCCTGTTTCAAATACATTGGTTTGTTGTTTTCTCTGGCAGATTAATTGCATTTGTATACGCATAAACATGGTCATAATGCTGGAGGAAAGGAGTATGTATGGTTTCTCTATAAGATATTCTTTAATCGAAAAATGAGAATTATGTGTGTTGACAGATAATGCATTCTGTCTTGTAGCATATGGTGGTGCTGATAAGAACTTGTAATAGTCTGTCTAAAAACCTCATGTCTTTGCAATGCAGTGCTAAGTGCCTGACATCCTATGCTCATTTTGAACTCCAGTAGGAAGAAAAATGAAATAAAATATTGGAGACTGAATGATGGAATTCATCGCACTCAATGTCTTTTCCAGGACATGATTGATAGGGTGAAAAAAACCCACCATGAGAAATCAGTTCAGTTACTTTTGCAAAGTCTCTTCTGTTGTGCCAAAATAAAATGTCTTGATTTAAACAGAGAGAATTGATTTACACATCAAGTAAAATTATTTATGATAATCTTTTTTAGATATCTTTGATTTAGGTACTATAATTTTCTTGGTATCTCTGCTGCTCTCAGAATATATTTATGCTAATAGTACAGCTTTGTCTTGCACAGCAATTTGTGTGCATGCACCAGTGTAGCTTAGCTGTGCTAAGCTCTAAGGAGCACATTCAGAGGCAACTCCATTTAAAATGTAGGCCAAGAAATTTCAGGCTTAATTCAGAGATGTATGGACTCATCAACAGTGCTAAACTTGAAATGTTCATCTCTTAAGCTTTGTTACTGCACAGTCATGCCAAATGCTGTAGGTAAGGGACTATCATCAGTTTTAGTCTAAATGTCGATTTTTGGAAGTTATGACGTATCCAGTGTAGGGGTGGAACAAATGGTGCATGTTGAATGATCTGCCACTTTGGGAACTCCAGGTCTCTTAGAGACATGTCAGTGTTCAGAAGCTGTGAAAACAATTCATGCAGCTTGGATAGCTTTGGGCTGGAACCATAAGCAGGAGCACTGAGGGGGAGTTATGGGTCAAGCAGATGCCAATAGTCTTGTCCTCAATGCTGGGAAAT
Source organism: Vidua macroura (assembly GCF_024509145.1). Taxonomy (NCBI): domain Eukaryota; kingdom Metazoa; phylum Chordata; class Aves; order Passeriformes; family Viduidae; genus Vidua; species Vidua macroura. Next base: position 76,325,941 of record NC_071573.1, read on the forward strand.
ATTGAGCCCTTACCTGAGAACTCTCCAGAACCTATAGAACCTATAGAATAGAACCTATTTATTTGTTGTTGTGAATGCACCAAATTTTTGTAACTTCTTGGACTTCCTGTCAAGTTCAGATCTTCTAATAAAAGGTTCTTCATTTTGGGATTGAGTGAAGGCAAGCAGAGTTGTCAGAGATGTTGACACTTCAGAAAATGCTCTCATTCTCTGCTCTCCTGTGCTCTACAGCATAGGAGAATAGTTTGACATAGGGAGTGCTCTCCAAAAAACACAAAGAATAGCTGTGATTGTTGTTTTTTTAACATAAAAATGGGTAAGCATATGAGAAAGGATAATTTTAATAGTATTTAAAGGCAGTAATGTGGATGACATATAATTCATCAAGTCATTGTTTTCAGTGTAGAAATCTCTCAATTTACTTGAAGGAAACAATTTCAAATATATCTACATTGATTTGTAGTCTAGACATGAAGATACTAGGTAGTATTGAAGCTGTCAGGATGTCATTTGTAAGAATGTATTTTTTGTTTAATAAAGTGAGGCGATGTTATTTTAAGGGTTCATTTTGTCTTGTTTTACTTGTAGTAAATAAGGAGAAACATAATTTTGCCTTTTATATATACAGTCATGCTATCTATTACCACTTTAGATTGCTTGTCTATATCCTTTTCAGCTTTTAGTTTATGTGACAGTATTATTTAGGAATTATATTATGCACAAATAGCTTTTCATGTTTTTAACGGTAGGAAACCCATACATGATATGAAAAACCTAATAACTTTTGTATATTTGTTACAAGGTACCCATATCCTGAGGACTACACATCAAGATAGCCAAATTGCAGGAAATAGAACTTTTCTAAGATAATAATTGGAGAGTGACTCTTTCAATAGAGACAAATTTCAATATTCCTAGGCATGAACATTCACAAACTGAATAGAGAGCTTTAAAACTCTGTGCAGAGTGCCCTTCTCAGACAGTTACCCTTTGCTAGTTACTTTAGTCAGTAATATATTGCTTAAAACAGGGTCACCGATGGCACATGGTATTTTACAGTTGGTATATTTGTACCAGATGCAGGGGTAACACAATTTTCTACAAAATGCACACCTCATTTTCATTATGTTTCCATTTTAAGATCCAGCTAGGTAGCCTGAAACCACCCTTAAGCCCAAGTGATTCTTTGCTGTTGGTACTTTGCTACAGGCTCATACTCAAATGAAGACAGGCAAGTTAATGTGCAGGTTTGGGACAATTTCCTTGCATTGGCTACATCTGCCATCATGTATGCCACAACAGATCAGTCAGCTGAGACCTTCCTAGACAATTCTCAGCATTATGTGTTGAAATGTCAGGCTGACACTGCCATGGGCTCACCAAAGGGGACAAAGTTGTGGTTTTCTCTCTATGACAGTGTGGACAATCGAAGCCTGGGTAGATAGTCTGGCCGGGGAGCATGCCAAAGGTTAGCAAGCTTGCTCATGGGCTTCAGTGCTTCAAAGGACACCTGGAGAGAGAGCAAATGTCTTGGAGTGCCACAGTAAGCTGCATTTTTCAGGCAGACAGAGCACCTTTCACGTTTACTTGATACCAAATGTCTGTGATAGATTTCATCATCTTCAGACCTGCATGTTTCTACTTCTTGTGTGTATGTGTGCTTTTGTTCCACAGACTATTCCAAGCAATAAGGAGTGCCAATGCTCAATGTATCTTTCTAGTTATGATAGAAGGGCAGAAGTAGTGACAAACAGAACCAGCAGAGAGAAGCAGAGTTATTAATTCAGCTTCCTTTCTTCCTTTCTTCTGATGCAGAAATTTCTCGTCCCACAAGCCTAGATCAGAGCAAGGATCTGAGCCAATTCTGGTTGTGGGAAATATATTTTTTCAGTAGATAAGGTGCCTTTCTGAGGATATTGATTCAAGAAGAATGAAATGGAAACTAAGGAAAAATAGGCTGTCAAGGGGTTATTTTAGAGGAGGTCTGATATAGTAGAAAAAGAAGGTAGCTGTGTGTGTCTGTGTACAGGGACTGTAGTATCTTTGAATATTAAGGAAGTCAGCAAGTGAAGGATTATGGTAGCATTCAGTTGTTACTGATCCTCATGTCCTTTTGTCTTTATTATTGCAATTATTATAAACATGACAATGAGGAATATTGGACTGAAATTTGGGGTAAAACCCCCCCAAACAATAAAACACTTCCCTCTTTAAGATATGCCTTTTGTTTTGCTCAACAATAAATTGAATAGGTTGTTACTGGAGTTTTAATAAGGCCATAAACTTTCTGCTCTGTATGTAAAATGAAGCAGTTGATTTAGTTTATAATGATACAAACAAGAAAACTACCGTAAAATATATGTGATTTTCTGAAATGTGAATTTGATTAGAAAGAATAATGCTGGGAAATACACAGCATCTGATGCAGCTAGACAAAAGAGGCAGGAGAATAATTAAAACATGGCACACTGATTTATTTAAAACTCAAGGGTCTACTTTCCAGCATAAACCAATACATTCTGCAAAAGACCATTTTGGAAGGTAACTGAAGTTACCAACTAATACAAGCTTCAGCCAAGGCAAAATATGTATGCCTCTTCCAGTCTCCTTGCCTGCAGGAATATGCTTTGTGCCAGTCATAGTTAATTTTGCACTGGAAATACACGTGGGACTGCCAGCTGGAAGCAGGGGGAATGAAAACTACGCACGTAAGTGCTTCAAACTGCTGGAAATACAATTCTTGGCATTTAGATGTCAAAAAAATTTCTACTTGTTTATTGTCAAATTAAATGCCCTCAGACTAAGAGCTCATCTATAATTGAAGTTTATTTTTAAAGCAAACTTCAGCAACATCTCTTTCTGCCCTTGCCACACAGTTTTGCTGTCGCTGAGATGGAAATCTCACCAAAGAGATTTCAAGCTTATGTATTTCCAAGGAACCATAGATTATTTTTAGACACTTCATATCATGGGATGAAGTCCAGATCAGCAAGTTGAGTAGTTTTCTATTTTCACAAAAAAAAAAAAAAAAAAAAAAAAAAAAAAAAAAAAAAAAAAAAAAAAAAAAATTGTGGAGTAATTCAGCTTTCAAATGACCTCCTCTGAAGGTAATTTGGTCCAAGTTCTGCTGAGAGTAGAGATTTATATTGTTAGTTGAAATTATGTAAACAAAATGAGCTCAACATGGCTGAAGGAAAAGAGATGTTTTTGAGTTTTTCTTCCTCATATATGTAGAGTGGGAGAGACATCTAGATTTGGAGATGGAAACTGGTGATGCTTATCTAAACCATTGTTTTTGCAAGAAAATGAATTTTTTATTTCTTACCCATTGTACCAGTAGAATTCATGTCTCTTTTTTCCTGTACTTCTCTAATAGTGCACAAAGCATAAATTCATTAAAGTTTCTGGTGAGTGGAAGTCTATTAGGCCCTTGTTTCCACTTTCCAGGTGATGATGGACGATAGTAGAATCCTGAAGTATTTGAAAAGTGCATTAGGTAGCTCACCTAATTAGATCATCAGATTAAGAGACATATGATCTAGCTGATCATTCAGTGAGAGCTTATATCTGTTGGATGGACTACCACTGTCCTTCATGAGGAATTCCTTTGACTTTAGGGATAATCTTGACAGAATCTGACCCTTCCTTTGAGCTTTTATTTTGTGGTCTGATGGTGCATTTCAGCTCTTAGCTCATAAGCATTCTTAACATGTCGTTTTAACATTCAGACTCTAGAGCTAGGACTCTCAGTAACTCCCAAGCCTGCTATAGAAATTTCAACTATAACTCTATGAAATTAAATTTTAAAACTTAGGGTTTAAGGGCTGTTTCCCAGACACCTTTGGCTCTTTGGCTGCTTCTTACAGCAGAGCACTGATTTTATGTGCACAGCAGCATGGCACAAGCAAAGCTTTTTGGGATCCAGCCATCTCTACCAGCTTTTGGGTGTTAGAAAGAGATGAGAAAGGAGAAATGTAATACAAAACAAAGAGGAAAACTAGGTTCTAAAAAAATATAATGTTAACTGTAAAATAAGCTAGAATTATTTTTTTTTTCAATTAGGCAATCATGAATGGATAAAATATATATTACTTTAAATCAAGGTGTTTTTAAAAGGCTGAAGTGACAGATTTAACAGCTAATTAATTTTATTTAAAGAAAACCAAACAAAAAATTTACAATTTCTCCTATAACTTCTGAAACGTAACACTGCAGTAAATGAATTTTTTCACTACTTGCAGTTTTATGGTGCTCTAAGGCAAAGGTAGCCTGCATGGTCTGGCATATTATATTGAACCACTACCCAAAAAGAAACCCTGGAAACTTCAGGCAAAGCAAAGAAGATGAATGAGAGAGATGAAAAATAGTTATATAAAGGCATGATTTATATGTAATGGGGGTGGGAGAGTGAGTAAAAATAGACAAGGTGTGGGAAAAAGAAGTAAATCAAGCAGTTGAAACTAGTAAAGTCACAGAAATTAAGAAGCAGGGAGATTCAAATAATTTCTGAAAAAATATATATTTTTTTTTTCCTCAGGGAACACAGTACTTTCTTGCATTCATGCTAGTGATTAGGTCTCAAAATGGTACCAGAGTATTACAAAAAATATTTGACTTTACTAAGGTCCTTGATTTTAAATTAAAGGCTTTCAGTCTGCCATAGAGATCTTCTGAAGGTCCTTCATAGTTTGAATGATATCAAGGATTTTTCTATATTAAGGATTTTGGAAACAAAATTAATAATTTAAATAATTATTAATTTGTTTTCAGTGCACCTGGAGACACCTCTACTTCCCCAAAGAAAATGAGTATTCACTTACTGAGACCATTCTTAGGAAAAAAAAGAAAAAATTAAATCCAAATCCTACCAGAACAGTTGTCAGAATATATTCCTAAAATCTCTATCATGAGTACCTGATTAAATTATATGGAGTAAATTAAAATTATCATTTTTGTAAATTATTTAGCATGTAAATGCATTTTCTATAAATTTTCTATCTAGTCCACTTTCATGGTTACTTGCTGAAACATTTTAATTTCCATTGCCATAGATCAGACTTGCATTAGCTGAGAGAATTTTTTAACAGCTCTGCTGATGAGACAACATCTGCTAAACCCTGCTACATTACTATTTTAAATCCTATGACTATGCATCATCATTTTGTTTTGCTTTATGATTATGACAGCTTGACATAATTCAACATACTCACCTTCTCAAAAGAAGGATTTCCTGAGAATGCAGAAGAGGCTTCACCCTTTCCAGAAAAGAAAACCTTTACATGAACAAAATACAGTGTAAAACTTAAACCCATTGCATCAGGATAGCACAAAGTTTCCTTCTTCCTCTATCTTTCCTACAAGAGACAGGTCTGATAGAATACCTTCCTTTCTGCTTTTCTTCTGTCACTATTTCCTTTCATGTCCAGTGTAAAGTTACAACTTATTATATACTGTGTACTTAGTATTCACCACATCAAAGATCAAAGAAATCATTAAAGAAACGTAATTCTTTTCCCTATTAATAAAATGAAACAACACAACTCGAAATTGTAGATAAATTGGAATAGACCTCATTTGTAACTTTTTTTTTTTTTTTTTGCTGGTCCATAACGAATTTTATGAATTTACTAATTCAAAATAGGTTGATTTCAGTCACTCAATTAAAATTTCCCTTGTTGCATCTTCTCTGTAACTTGCTTCCTATTATCTTTGTATCTGTCCTTCTATGTCCTACTAATGAAGAACTATCACCCCTTGGCATCTGTTTTTAAGTGTTAGGGTTTTTTTCCCCCTAAGTCATCTCCTTTGATTTCTTTTACAATTCTTTTAAGCTGGTAAAGTCAATATAGGGATTTTGCTTAAAATAATTTCCTATATATTTTAGGGCTTTGGATCCACTTGCAAAGGCTTGTCTAAATATGTCAAAAGCACAGTCACTTAATGATTCTTTTGCATTGTTTTTGATTCACATTCAATTCTTGTTCCAAACTTCTAGCTAGAAATCATCAGTTATTTTGTTATTGTGGAATATCTTGATTGTTTTCACTTATTGTAAGTCTTTTTTAACACCCTAAGTCAGAGGTGCAGTTATTCTGTCCCCTAAGCCTGAGTACTAAAGTGATGACAATGATTTAAGAAGTTAGTAATTTGTTTGGTTCAGTAGGTATGCCTGACTGACTTTTCTTATTTTTTTTTCTGTTTTTCTAGAAAGTTCATTTTAGGAAAGAAGAGCTCTGACTTTCTATGTGAGCCACTTTGTAATAGTACTCAAAAGTTACTAGAGCTGTCTACTGCTGTAGATTTCTTTCTCATTACAGGCAAGATATTTTTGGTGTGTATACAGTGCAAACTTCAATATGGGAAGCCCTAGCTAGCTTGGCTAGTGGAACAGAAAGCAATTTAAATGATTTATCATGATGGAGCTGTATGGTGCCACGTAGTTTATTGTGCATATGTGTAGATCACTGTGGGCTAGAACCCCTGACAGGCCAATGAGTGAAATTTATGCATCACTTGAGATCCTCAGATCTCTCACTTGCTGCCTAACTTAATAAAATATCTAAAGTTCCTCAGAGTCCTCTAGAGCTACTGCCTAGCTGTGGAAATGCTGATCCAATCTGTCAAATTGTTGAAAATATATCCATATGCCAATGTGCTAGCTGAACCCCCTGAGTAGTTTCTTTACTCTGTTTATGAGATCTCAGGCCATGCCCTCAAAAGAAGACCAGGACTAGAAGGGAGTTCATAGATCTCTCTGAATGATGGCTGCAATTGCAGAGGGCTGGAATATATTTTCATAAGTATATAAAAAACCATCTCAATAGTACTTTTATGCTCTTCCCTTGCCATTCCTTTCTTCCCCATTTCCCATAGAAAAGCTGCTTGAGGGCTTCTCCTGACTTCTCCTTGAATGTTTATTCATAGCTGCATTTGTGCTGATAATGTTCCTCCCTTGAAGTCACTATTCTTCCTCTAGTGCCAATCTCCTGAAGTATTATAGAGAGAAGAATTAAATTATCTCTCAGACTTCATTTTGGTCTGTGAAAAAAATCTAGAGGTCTTTTAGTCCTCTTTCCTGTGACAGACTTTCTGTTGTCCTTACCAACTTCATAGTTCTTACCTAATTCTCTTCCTTTTTATTAATGTCTTAAGATTGTCAGTCACCATATTCCGAATGATGATATGCCAGTATTGCATTTGCCTTTCAGGTAGCTGTATCCCATTTATATCCCAGTATCCCATTAACCTATTATTAACAAATAGGATTTCTGCTTTCATATGGTAGAAATAAATTTGAAATTCAAAATAAGTTTGAATATTTTCAGTTATTATTGTACAGACGTGTATTTAGTATTGCTGAATAACCACTAACATGGTCCTTCAGGTCATTTACCCTTGTGTTTTTTTAACATTGTCTCCTATCTTTGTGATGAGAAGTCCTTTTCTAGCAATGGAAATTTGTAAAAAGATCAGGCCAAAAGCTAATTTTTTCTTCCCTAATTAATCTCAACCAGGAGTTTCTTGTTTAATTCTCTTTAGTGTTGTCTCCTGTTAGACCAATTCCTTGTTCAGGTTAGGTTTCTATTAATCTTTATCTGCTTAGCTAGACTACTAAATTTCAGTGTGTCAGAGTGTTAGAGCCCAGATGGATAAGCTCTTAATTCATTACCCTACTGTGGAAAATAATTTCGTTTTTTAAAAGCTCATGTTATATGTTTATGTTTTTAACAAACAAAATTGTGTCTATAGATAAATGGAAAATGTCTCCAAACCCTTGCACATTATTTCAGTAATATGAAAAACTCTATATTTATCTGGTTATTCTTTTTCTCCTGAATACAAGTATTTTTTCTGTTTTTCAGGTATGTTCTACTCTTATGGAAACTATCTTAAAATATATGCTGTCTGACCTGCAACTTCATTTTTCAGTTCTTCCACAATTCTGGGATGGAGTTCAGCTTGTGATTATGAGCAATTCATGTATGTTTAGTTCCTTGAGATCTGTTTTCACTTCTGTTTCAGTATTTTTAGGTTTTTTTGTTAACACACACTTTTCTTTGCCTTACTGTTATCCAAAAGGTCAATGTCATGGGCTGTTAAAAACTGAAGAAAGCTCTTTATTTTGTTATTATTCATCATCATTGTTATTATTATTAATTCTAATTAGTCTCCACCTCTTTATGGTGTCTTCTAGCTCTCATTAGAACAAGGCTATGTATCTTCACTACCCAAGGTCGTTTATAGCTGCCTAGAAGAGAATGAGTTGCTGCCTCTCAGTGTTGCTCACAGAACCAAAGTTGGGTTGAGGCTGGAAGGGACCTAGGGACATCTTCTGGTCCAACCCCTCTGCTCAAGCAGAGACACTGAGTCAGCTGCTCAGGGCCATGTCTAGATGGCTTTTGAGCATCTCCAAGAATGGGGACTCTGCCACCTCTCTGGTCAACCTGTATGGATGCTTGGCTACCCTCATGGTGAAAAAGTGTTTCTGTCTGTTCAGAGGGAACATCTGGATATTTAGTTTGTGCCTGTTGCCTCTGGTTCTGTCACTGGGCACCACTGAAAAGAGCCAGTCTCTGTCCTCTCTGCACCCTCCCTTTTGAAGTTTATATACACTGATGAGATCCCCCTGAGTCTTCCCTTCTCTAGGTTGAGCAGTCCCAGCTCTCAGTCTTTCCTCATAGGAGAGATGCTCCAGTCCCTTAATCATCTTATTGGCTCTACACAGGACTCATTCCAGTAAGACTTCACCTCCCTCATACTGAGTCAGAACTGGATGCACAGTTCAACAGGCATGGCCTCAGCAGTGCTGAGTAGCAGGGAAGAATCATCTCCCTTGATGATCTGATCCTCTGACAGTGCTCAGCTGACTGCAGCCCAGGATGCCATTTGCCTTCTTTGCAGCAGAGACACGTTGCTGACTCCAGCAAGACCCCAGGTGCTTTTCTGCAAAGCCCTCAGCACATGCTGGTAGGTGGTTCTGCCTTTCAGCATCAGATTTTTCCTGTGTATTTTGTGTGATGCCTGGCCTCCCAACTCATGGCTCTAACTCAGCTGGAGAGAAAGGTGCCCTAAAATTGAATTCAGCAATAGCTTTTATAGCTCGGTCCCAGTAAGATTTCAGTCTCAGATTTGAATGTGTCACTTGATCATAAATGCAATTTAACTGTACAGCCTTAAAAAACTGAAATGCATATTTACTCTTATAGCTGGCCAAAACAAAATTAGTGCTAAATTAAGGTATTGCTCCTGTGAGTCTGTAGTTTTCTTTTCTCCCCCCATACTTTTGGTAAACTTACAAGTTCAAGTTCCTGTTATTTCCATATCCTAAACAAAAAGGGTTAGTGCTGAGAACACCAAAATATATGCAGAAAGTAGGTATTTGTAGAAGCAAGAAAGAAGCAACAAGACAGATTTGACTTCATGAGAAATGTCACCTAATCATCTCCTTGACAGAGCTTAAGACAAAATTGTTATATTATTAATTTATATTTTGATTAAAAGCTTCTTTTTAATTTGAGGGGTAGAGTGGGGTGGGGAGAGGAAAAGAAAAGGCTATTTTGGAGAATTTTTCTGCTCTATTACTTTTCTCGTTCATTATGCCTGGGTCACTTATTTTTTTAGCAATGGACATTTTGCCCTCTAGTGGTTTCTTTTGGTTACAAAATATCCGGGGAAAATCTGCGCTCAAATTCATCCGCTTAGATTCTGGTGTGGACCTGCAAAGCAAAAACTTTTAAGATGTGTTCTTTTTTCTTTTGTCTGTATCCATTAATGCACCTGTATGACTCTACCTTTAATTACATTGTCCTCAGAATACATTGTATTCACATGGATTGTTAAGGGGGAACTAAAAGCCACTGCATTTTAATTTTAAAGTAGTGTCAAGGAAATTAACTGGCAAAGATTTGGATTTTACTTCAAAGCAATGACACTGTACTGACGTTTTGGATAATTTAATTTGTTGTTTTATATAACAAAACAGAGGAATGAAAGCTGTGTAATAACTGAAGCTGTACTATATTTGCTAGAGCAGCATGCATATGCTCCAAAGCTTTTCTTTAATTCTATACTAATGATCCAACTGTGCTTACCTGGGACATGATTTGTGGATAGACAGAATGTATTTAGCTTTATTCTAGTGCCTTAGTCACTGCTTTGGTGCTCTGGGAGTATGAAAATGAAGTGGTACAATTTATATTGTAATACTCCTGACACCAGCATACTGGTTTTCTGCTGCAGTATTTCTATGCATTTTTTGTTATGTGAAGTTTTGCTGAAGTGAATGGCATGTTTGCACCCTCATTTTTTTTTTTTTGAATCTGTGCCAAGGAGAAATAATCCTGCATAAAATACATAATATTCTTATGAAAGATAGGAAAAAATCCAATTAACATGCTTGATGTAGCACCAATTGAGATTAAATATGCATACTACTCAAGGTTGTTCTCTTCAAGGCAACCTAAAAATAAATATTTAGGGGTTATTTCAAAATGCCAACTTCAATACAAAGTTTCATTGCATCTATGAATTCAAGTGCTTCCTAATTGGAAAAAGAAAGGTTAATAGATTAATGATCTTCAGTTCTCAGCTTCATGGTTCCCAAAATATTCAGTTTAACTAGTCCCTGAAAAGAACCACTGATGGATTGATGCTGCTCAATGGTTTTAGAATGATTGGATTACAGTAAACCTGAGTTAGATGAGGCTATAAACCAACAACAGTAACAAAACATCAATTGCACTCTTCCTTGCAGAATAATAAAAGAATTTCCACAGACGAAAATATCCTGAAGATAAAATGTATTTCATTTGTGCTTTAAGACCTTTCCATGCTATTCCTTTCATGGCTCTATTTTTACTTCAAAATATTAGTTTATAAATATTTACTTTTTAAAACCTTTCCTTCCACTATAAAATTTGTAAGATTGTATCATTGAAAACACTCCTACTTTATGAAATAAGAGTATTTTTTTCATAATAATTCCCAATTTTATGAGAATAATGAGATTTTTAGAGAAAAGTGCTCTTTCCATGAGCAGTGTAATTTTGAGTACTGGTCTACAAAGATAGGACAAAAGGCCCACCAAGTAAAGAAAATTGTTCTTGAGGCTTTTAGGTTCTTCAGCCCTTAAGAATAAAGACTGTGGGTCTGCTAAAGTGGCATAAGGAGCTATGACATTGGGAGAAAGTTGAATTAAGGACTTGGATGGTTCAAGGGTAATCTGCTTACAAAGCTGAGAGAAATATGGTAAGATCAGACAAAATATCTCTCTATCTTACTTTAAAAAGCAAATTTTTCAGTACCAAAAGGTTCTAAAAAGGAGCAGAACTTTAAAATAAGGACCAGGAGAAGAATGGGGATAGAAGGAATATGTGTCAGGATCAAAGAGAAAATAATGCAGTATTCTCCTTATTAGTTGTAAATGTTCATAGAATCATAGAAAAAAAGTTGGAAAAGACCCATCAGGATTACCAAGTCCAGCTCCTGGAGGCCCTGCAGAGGGCACCCCAAGAGTCACACGATGTGCCTGAGCATGTTGTCCAAACACTTCCTGAACTCTGTCAGGCTTCGTGCCATCTCCAGGGAACCTGTCCCAGTGCTCAGACACACTTTGTGTGAAAAACCTTTTCCTGATATCCAGTCTAAGTGTTGCCTGACTCAGCTTCATCCTGCTTCCTCGAGTCCCATCACTGGCCAAGAGAGGGAGGAAATCAGGAGGTGTATTTTTTGTCTGTAGCTGGTTCTCTGGTTTCCTGCTGTTTCTTGTTTTGTTAATTTGGGGGGTGGGGAGAACAAAGGGCTGCTATTTGTATGTATTCAAGGCCACCTCTTTTCCCATGGATCTTATGATCTTAACTACCATTGCTGTTGCTGATTCAGATCATATATGGTGAAGATTTCTTGCAGTCAAGTGGGCTCTGCAGTTCAAACACATTGTGCATTGTATGTGACCAAGGCCTCTGCCTAGAGCTGCAAACAGACTCTGGCTGCTCCATTGGCTGCTCCAATGTAGCCATTATTGCCCAGAACTACATATTCTGTCTTCCTATTGAAGGCTTCTGCCCCTGTGGCTGGAATGAATGAGTCAGCACCTCAGGTCACTGATTTGTGGATTCCTTAAGAATTAACGCTGAAAACATGTGCTAGTAGGAGGCTCTGTTTAATCACAGTGCTCTGAGATGAAGAGTACTCTTACAACTTCAGCAGCTCTGCCCGAGAGCAGGGGATGTTTTGAGGCATTTGACACTTCAGTACCATTGTTTGGTCTTGGTAGTCAAGTCCAAACTTGGACCTGGAGAAGATCCAATGAACCAGAGATAAGAGCACATGCAAGGTCCCTGTGGATGCTGCATTGAAGCCAAGGTTACTATCAAAGGTTTATTTTGGACAGGTTGCCATCATTTTTATGTGAATAAAAGCAATTTTTCTGAACATTATGCGAGATGTAGTATGACAAGGATTCTTGTTTTGATTTTGCTCCTCCACTATAATTGTTACCCTTATCCCTAATTCTTACTTGTAATTTTTAACCTTATAATATTTTGCTTTCTTTGAGAATATTTTAACAGCACAAAATATTGTCATTTTTCTTCCTTTACATATAGTAAAAAAAATAAACACTGAACCAAAAATGAAAATTGTATGTTAGTTTTATTCTTCATGAGAGCACTCTAGATCTTATGAATTGTTGTTGTCTTATGCTCAGCAGTTGGTGATTGTTAAGTAGATTAATCAGATGATGATAATGTTAAAAAATTCTATTGCAAATAGTATAAATCACATATTAAATATTGAAAATTATATACTTATGGCCATTTAAGCTGCAATTAAAAATAATCAAATTATCCTTAGCAAAGCAGATTTAGTAAATAGAAGAACACAGTAAGCTTGATTTTTTTCTAGTTTTCCTTCTTTAATAAATTATGCTAGAGCATTAAAATATCCCCTGGGGAACAAGTACTCTAGGTTATTAAAGAATAAAATTATATTTCAAAGTTTTATATCCATAGAATATGAATATCTAGATGGAAGATAAACAGCTTTTGAAAAATTGCCTGAAAACAGCAATAAACAGCAATCCATTTAGGGAGTGTTTTCTTCCAGTTTGCTGTGCTAGCATTTTTCCTATAGTGTCTGTGGTCTTAGGAAAAATGAGATAGCTTAGAGATATTCTTTCATCATGGTAGAAATTTCAGCCAATCTAAGTGCTTTTAGAATAAGAGTGGAGTGTGGTTAATTCTGAAGAAAATCTTTTCATTGCACCTGCAGCTATTATGTGGTGCTCTGTAGCTGCAGTTTGGATAACCTTCTTACCTCTACCTAAGGCTGAATGCAAAAATAGGGTCTTCAAAAGTTTCAATTCATTAAATTAACCAAATTAAATACAAGTTTCTTTCCTGTTTTTGAGTCTTTAGTTCTCTCAGAGCTATGCAATGCTTTTGTACTTTTGTGCTGCGCTCATCATCTTCCTCCTCTTCTGAGGTTTAATGACTGCTTAAGATATCAGGACACCATAGTTCTCACTTTAATCACTTTCAGATTCAATAAAGATTACTGCAAATGATACCAAACAAAGCTTAATGCACATTATATGATCTCCAGAGAGAACCTGAGTCCTAGCTCCTCACAGTGAGGTCTCCTTGTGAAGAAGGGAAATGCCAAGATGAGTATTTCTGACTCCTTTCCCTACTCTGGAGGTTAGGTTTGTAAGCCAGGCCTGCACATCTTCTCCTACCCAAGCCACAGCTCCAAAGCTGGAGCCTTGGGAAATAGTGGACTGTTGTGGGTTGCTTCCCTTATTAATTATTAGAGGATAAGCAAAAGATTTTCCCAGGGAGCTGAAAATCCCATTGAATGTGCTTCTCAGCTACAAAGGATTCAGACGTTGCTGCACATCATTTTAAGCATTAACTTTAAAATACTTTTGAAGGATTTGAGATGAAATGTTGTACAACAGAGTGTGAGGTGATGCACTTTAGCATTAATAACAACATTTCTGCAGGAAGCTCCTCAAAGGAAAATAAGAGTGTAAAGAGCAGATCAAACTCACAGATTTGATACTGAAAGCATCTGCAGTGATTCAACCATGAAAATAGCCAACTAAAATCTAAGTTGTGTCAGAAGAGGTATTTAGAGTAAAGGAGGAAAAAGTTGCTATAATGGTATGTTATCGTCTAGTCAGTTATGTTCAAGAAAGATAAATTGAACATCTGAGTTCAAGACAGGATTGACAAATCTCCCATTAGACTAGACAATCTACAAGAGGGGAGCAGAAATTGTTTTCCTTTTTTTTCCTTTTAGATCAGCACAATGCGGGTAGGATATAATTGTTTCCTGCAAATGTCTTGGAACAGTTTAACAAAAGGATAGAGGATTTGTTGAATTAAGGACAATATTTTCATGGAAACAGACATGTACATATTTTATTTGAAATAAACTTGATTCTGTGGTTTCTTGAAAACAGGAGATTTGCAGCTAGCTCAGGTTATAGAAGAGATTGTATATTGGATGACCTGTCAAGCTCTGGCATCAACTTCTCACTAGTCAACCACACAGGAAAAAAAATGTGAAGCTTCTAAATTGTAAGAACTCACATTTTCTGATGAGTCTTACTGAGAAAGTGATCTACAGAATTAACCAGCTCACTCCCTCTACTATGTGTTTCCAAAAAGTTCTGCAGCTGAGTTACAGACTGTGCATCTTGTTCTTGCTCATCTCGTTATGGTCTGAGAAACAACATTTCACATTAGATACTTCCAGCTCTTTCAGATCACTAAGAAGGTTTCTGGGACTGTGTATTAAGGGATGTCAACTCAGCAATTTCAAGCCCAAGTTTTTCTGATGCCCATCTACTGGAGGCCAACCCACGAGCTTAGACTTCTGGGGCTCAGTTCGAGGCTGAACTGTTTGAGACCAAACTGTAGGAATGATAAGAGCATATTCCAGAGATATGGACAGGATGATAACCCTTCTTTAGATGAGTCATGGGTTTGGGAGACTTCTTCTGGTCACTAGGGAGTAAAATGCTCAACTTTGATGGGCACCTATGGAAAGAGTCACTAGAGATATCTCTCTCCCCACCTGCCTGCTTTAGAAACACAGTAGATCAACAGATCACAAGTACATAATAGGCATCATTCCTGGGCACTGAAATATGATCACCCGCATTATTAAATGCTCTGAGTGTTCCTTGCATGCTTTTAGCCTGTCTCAGTAAAGCATACTGAGACAAAGCCAACAACTGGCTTTGTGACAGCCCTAGTTTTGAGTGCCAGGATAGTTAGATACCGGTATAAATGCATTCTGTGCCATTTAACATGCATACCCAGGACTGTCACTGGCCAAATTTAATTTACTAGAGCAAGCCCTAGAGATTTTCTAGTAGCACCTGACACTCAAGATTAGTTAAAGGAGAGTCATTTAGCTCTCAGTTGCCTGAAAACAGTAATTTGTTGTCATGTTAGTTGATCTTGGCTGTCTGAGCCAACTCCGTGGTGCTGGTAGATATGACACAGAACCAGCAGAAGATCTGCAATGATCTGGAGTAGCAGTTGGAACCTGGGCAAGATATGCTGGGACAAATTACAGTGTGTTTTGTTTAGATAACTCAATCTCACTCTTATCACCTCTGTTCCCAATCATACCTAGGATGTAATGGTGTGAAGTTTAATATTGCTGATTAGGTCAGGGATGGAACACTTTGGTAATGTCCAGGTAAATCAGAATGGTCCAGCCAGTGGTCCATGCCAGATCTCATATATGGGCAGGGTTCCAGGACTATATATATAATTTCTATAGCATCTGGGCAAGTTGAAGTATTTGCCTACATGAGCTGTCACTAACAGTATTACGACATATTATGTTCATGCTCATATGTGATGTAAAACAGAAAAGTGGTTGGGTCGCTCTAAGACAGGGGTTAGGAAATGTAGATTTATCTGAGAGAGAAAGTAACTTTCCTTTTCACCACCCTCACACTGATTTAATCAGTGCCTCTTCCACTGTCCCCAGAATCCCTATAAGATATCATACCAATGAGAATGCTCAAGGGTTAAGCATCATAAGTTAAAACTTATTTTTATAGTTACATGTTTTATTTACATAAATCCTGTTGCTGCAAGATTTATGGTAGAATGGGTGAGACATATATTAATTTGTATTTCTGTCCTTTTTCATGTTGTCACTGATGATGCAATTCCTAATCTGTGTTTTTCTAAGCAGTACAGTTGCATTGACTATAGCAGCGACACCAGCTGGTGTGCCAGGGTGAAAAATGTGTTTTCCTTTTTTGGCTTTGTCTGAGTAAGGCTATATAAGCAATTTTATTCTTGAAGCAGATTTCATAACAGCTGCTTCCAACTCTAATTCTTTCTTTTTCCATCTGTCTTCTCCTAATTCTGCTATTAGAATGGCTAACAGAACCCCAAGGGTGCTCTGAGTTTCTGAAAGAAATGGGCAATCTCTAGCAGCATCTGAACAATGAAAGCCCAAAGCTGCATTTGAATTTAACTCTATTTTCCTCCTCTAAATAAAGACCTGGGGGAAATGAGAGCTACACAGATGCTTTGTGTGAAAAACACAGATTTAAAAGAAGTCTAAAGTTGGATTAAAAAGCAAAATAAAAGTTTATGAAACTCTGTTAAATGAAATTAACACCACCATGAATCTGACTGACTAGTCTAAAAACAAAAATCATTCTACTAAATTCTGTCTTCAACAGCTCTGTTTCAACTAAACTTAAAAAGAAATCCTATACATAATCCTATACATATTTTTACTCAGGTCACCACACCATCTCTACTGTAACACTTCATATTGCTACAATAAGGAAAAAGTGCTATATCTTCAGAAAATGCCAAAAATACCTTACAGACATTTCAAAAATGGAGGTTCTCATAAATTAACCTTTCATATAATCAGATTTACATTTTCCCCATCACTTAGAACCTATTTTCTCTTTTTAATAGAGTAATATTTCTTAGTGATTTCACAGTGATCAATGTTTTTTACTGAGGCTGGCAGTCTGTCTAAAGTGAGGCGTGCCCCCCAGGATTGATACCCAGCTCCACACTGTTCAGCACCCTCATAAATAATCTGGGTGATGGGAATGAAACACAGCAAGTTTGCTGCTGACACTAAACTGAGCAGTGGGGTGGACAAGCCAGAAGGGAGAGCCATCTTAAAGAGAGACCTGGACTGGCTGGAACGGCAGCAGAATGGTACAAAGTTTAACAAAGACAAGCGTAGTCATGCACCTGGGGTGCCATTACCAAACAGCTCAGGCCAGGCCAGCATCTGGGACTGCAGAGGAGCCTTGCTGAAGGCGAGCTGGAAGACAAGTATGCCAGCTGTGAGTTGCTGCAGCAGCAATGGTATGTTGGATCCTGGCCTGTATCCACAGGGGCATTCCTGGCAGAAGTACAGACAAGAGCATCACTGACAAGTGTACTCAGCACTTGTCAGGCTGCACCTGGAGCGCTGTGCCCAGTTATGGCCCCCACAATTCAAGAACAACACAGACTGGAGAGGGTCCAAAGGTAGCCCTTGAAGATGCTCAAAGAAGAACCTGCCCTATGAGAAGAGAGTGAAGAAATTAGAGGTTTTTTTTCCCATGCAGAAGAGAAGGCCTAGAAGGGGATTTCATTTTTAGTATTTCAGTCCTTAAAGGGCAGCTTCAAAGAGGACAGAAGCTCTCTTTTTAGAAGGAGCTGCCTGGAGAAGATATGGGGGAATAGATGTAACTTGTACTGGGACAGGTTTTATCATGATATAACAAAGGAATTTTTTTATAGCAAAACCAATCATTCCATGGAACAACCTCCCCAGAGATTATGGTAGAGGCTCCAACACTGGAAGATTTTGAGGTGCAATTGGACAGGGTACTAGATAATCTCATCTAGGTTCCCTTTCCTCCAAAAACTGGATCAGATGATCTTTTGAGGTCCCTTTCAGATGGAGGCGTTCTATAGTTCTGTCACATCTATCAGGTGGAAGGGCAAGCACAAAGTAGCTTTTTAGGAGACAACCTCAGTACTTATTTCAGTAATAATAACCATTTAATAACAGTTTCTACTGAATTATCTAATATCCAATATCACCTTTCTTCAGGGTGAGGAGCAAGGTACTGACAAAAGGTGACCATACACTAGCACTACTACTGACTTGCTCTTTGAGGCAGTCTTAGCAGCAGAAGCAACTTTAATTTTTTCTTCACTGATACCTGAAGCGAACGTCTCTCAAAGGGAAGTACCTCATACATGCATATTTTGTTCTCTTTCGGCCTCCTGGCTGATTGTTACTATTTTTTGTGGATGAAAAGAAATAGCAACCAGAGAAGTTTGCAATTTGAGTTTAACATAAAAATAGCCTTTTTTTCAGCCTTGTAAAATATGAGATTGACAGAGTGATCTGCTCAGATCTGTTGCCTATTTACAGATGCATGCAGTGCATGCATCTTATCTATTTGCAGCCAAGCCACTGAGGTATGAGAAGAGTGATCTCTCAACAACTTCAATTATTTTGTGTTAGGCTTGTCTCCTTTCTAAGTTGTATGTCCAAGTTACCCAAGCTTCATTCATTGCATCCTGGGCTCTTGATAAAAAAATCCGATTGTATGCATTTTTAAAATCCACTATAACCACAAATACTTTTTTTCTTTTTAATAATTTTTCCAAATTCAGTCAACAAATATATGCATATTTTGCTGCAAATATGATAACTAAGACCTTTATTTATTATAATATTTTATATTAATTCTCTTCCAGATATTAAGAATATTTGATGCTGTATAATTTGAAATCCTATTCTTCTTATTTGAAGTCTTATTCTTTTCTGCAAAGGACTGTGTCTTTTTTATAAGTCCAACAGTATAATAATGGGCATTATTTTTGGCTCAAAACTGGGAAGGAAATAATTTTTTCATATGACATTAAACACAAGGAATATAAATCACCTTGTAGTAGTGAGAATAAGGAAGATCAGTCATGCTTCCTGAGGGGAAAGGAAACAAGGGAGTTGCATTTTAATCTATTCTCAATGGAATATTTAATATCAGACTTCAGTACTTCATAGACCTGAAATTCAGTGCATCATTTTAATTGTCTCCTGACCGTGTTGGGAAAAACTGATTAATAAATTAGATAGTACTTAACTTTCTCACAATGAAAATTCATTCTCGTATATAAAGTGTTGACATAAATTGCATCTGGGTATTTTTTATAGTGTAATTATTCTGTTTTTTTTAGTAAACTGACATCAGATCTAATCTTTTAGGATGGCATTCTTCTTGTCTAATTTTATTAATCTAAAAACTAGATAAATTTTCTAAAGAAACTGTCTGGGATTCTTGAACAGCCAATTGACAAAGAGACATGTAGTCTCCAAAGCAGATTCATACCTGTACTTTAAGTTTGTTTAAACTGTAATTTGGAAAAAAATCCATTATTTTTTTCGATTAATGTAGCTGTTTATAGCACTGGAAAAGCCTAAATTAAAACCATAATCTAATCAAAGTTTGTTGATGTCTGAGGTTGCATACAATTCCATCTTTTGTCTTCACACAAGCAATCATTTGATCAGCAAGACGAAAAAGACTGCATTTAGTTTACGTGACTTTCCTGATATTCTCAGCACAATGAGATAATTTTACAGGCCTTATGTCTTGAATTTTCAAAGCAGAACCCAATTTCAGTTGACAACAAAGCTTAGCATGTCTGCGACTGATCTGATGTTAGATGTCTGTGTGAGGATGTTATTTTCACAGGAACGTCTTTAAATGTTTTTCTGTAAATTGGAGCCAAGGTGACAGGTTGATTTACAAGTACTATTGTCATATATCTTCAATGATTTAGAAATGTTTAAAGAGGGTTTATTTATACTTGCAATACATGTTATTCTAATATGACAACAATAGAGGCCACTATGGTTCCAGAATTCAAAATCTAAAGAAGTCTATAAATTATTGTTTCCTAGAGAACAAAAACAACAATAGTGATTTTCAAGTAAGGTTTGCCTTTTAAATTCTAGTAAAATATTAAGTAAATATGTCTTGATGATTGTAAATACTACTTGCTTGAAAATAGATTAAATTCAGTGGGAATAAGATTTTGTTTAAACTGGATTAGAAGTTTAGGAAATATTATATAGGAGGATTAGGATATTAGTATAAGAATAAATTTGCATTTGGAGGTGCTGGGGTGTCTGTACAAAGGTAGAGAAGTTAGCATCCTTGCTTCTACTTCTATGCTGTATTGAAAAATGTATTTTGACATTTATTCTAGTTAATAGTGGTTCAGAGCCTGACAGTGGATACATAGTAGTGGAGTGGCTATTTTATTTTGTTTTGCAATCTAACATTATTATTAGATCTTGCAAAGAAGCAATTATAGATAAGCAGTTATAGATTATTATTATTATAAATTAAGCTACTAAATGCATAAGTAGATATATGTTCATGTTTTCACTGAGATTTTTTTGACACTTACATGGAAACTCTGGCGTGTTAGCTGTGAGTTATTCTAAGCACTAAACACTGCTAGAATGAATGATCTCTCAGGGGTTTTGTTAAACTTTGCTTATTTTCTATTGGTTTCTGTGGTTCAGTATTATAACTCTCAGTTTCTGAGCACAACCATGGGAAACAAGTAGAGGAGAGGAAGTTTGTTCAATATATGGCAGACTGCCCAGTAATTAAATATGATCCTTTTAAAATGCATCATCATCACTTGAACTGTTGTTTCTTTTGGAATTTGTCTGAAAACCGAGTGTGCTAGACTTGACCTAAAAAACAAACTGATGCTTGTCCACTTGACATGCTCCATGTGGAAAAGGCTTAAATTTTCTCAGAGCTCCAATAAAGGCAGTGATGGTTGATATGGCCACAAGCACAGAGAGTAATGGGGACATATGTAAATTGTTATAACTTTGATGCCTATCAATTTCACCAGGCAAAAGGCCAATTGCTAGAGGAGCTGTCTGAGGGAATGCAAGATTTAATGGTGATATTATCAGTAAAAGTGTTGCTCATCTAGTTGGGGAAGACGCATATTTTTATTTGGGTATTGTCCAACACTGAATTAAAGTAATTTTACCCCATGCATTGAACAGTCATGAGATAGCTCTTGGCTGCTTTCAGGTTGAGCTGGAATTAAATGTCAGTTTGAAGATGGCAGATTTAAATCCTTGAAAATGACTTCTGATGTGACTTCTGTGTAGTAGCTAGTGAATACCTTTAATTTTGGAAATAACTTCAGTGAAATTCTCTCTCTGCATGGAAGTCATCACGCTATTTCACAGTTACAATAGCAGAATCTAGAAAGAAATAGCAAGCTTATCTTGCTTTCTTTCACTGTTCAATTACAGGTGCTATGGGTGATATCAGAGATCATGAAATCAAATATGAGACAAGTCTTAGAGTAGCTGGAAGGCTTCTCTTAATCTTTTATGTTTTCTTTCCAGTGCCTAATGAATTCTGTATTTTTTTTTTTTTCATTCTCTCTATGTATGTCCTCTTTGTAATTGTTAGTAGGCTGTTTAAGATACTCATACCTACATGTCAGATTTTTCTCACTATATTTGATGTACACACATGCTGACAGAACTCTCAAGCTGAGATACTTTACATGTGGCAAAATAAGAGCTTTATCACAAAAGCCACATTATCTTTGTCAGGTCACAGGCTAAGTTGAGAAAAACCTCTTGTTTACTGTATCCATTCTAGAGATTTTGCCTACTTGTACCAGTCAAGCAATGTGATTTTATGTCTATAGACTTTTTTCCCAACATGACTCCATTGGCAGAACATGGTAATTTTACCTACAGAGTATATCTGTTCTGCTGTGTGGCACCTGATCCAGACAGCTTGCGATCTACAGCTCATACCTCATGAGTTTATTCAAATAACCTAGGATTTGAGGATTTTGCATTTTTTCCCTTTGTTTATTTCTTTCAAATCTCTTGGATAACTTCTGGAACTAAAAGTTACCTAATCCTTACTCAACAGTCATGTTGATAATGTAAGAAAAAAAAAAAAAAAAAACAAAAACCAAAAAACACCTCAGCAGAATCTAAACCTTCAACCTTTATGCATGTCAAATAGAGTTGGAAATTACCTCTAGGGACAAGGATTTTATTTCTATAGAAGAATATATCTGCTATTCATTTTCCCTTAGGATGTCTCAGTCTAATCTGATCTTCATCCTGGCAGGTATCAGAACTAAATTCTCTACTACTGTGAATTGTTGTGATTTGTTGAAAACCTGCCACAGTGTAGCAACAGCAGTTGCAATTTGGAATGCTAACATTAAGACAATTAATCTTTCGGCCCCGTGGACTGATTCTTCACCTGCCCAGGCTCAAGCATGATGTGAAAGCATCATCTATAGGGCCAGGTTTGACCAGCATCACATCAGTCAGTGAGAACTCTTTTAATGGCTGTCAGCAAGGGGAAAAATGGCAGAGAAAAGGCAATTACAGTAAGAAAAGTGTTGTTTGAAAAATTACTTTTCTGTACCATACTTCTGTGAATGTGAAAAGTTCAGTCTGTAATTTGTTATGTTTAAGAATGGCCAGAAGTAGAAAGATGTTTCTCAAAGTCAGCACCAACTTAGTAAGGAAGAAGATATGAATATTCTGTGCTTTCTATTAGAGATAGAAATGAGGGGGGCAGAGGAAAAGGTGTTAAACAAAATTAGATGTAGTCACAGGTGGGTAAAAGATACCTAAAGTATTTTTCTAGTCCTACCGCGTGGCAGTTGCTAATGCTTATAGCAAGGCTTATAATATATGCTTATGAAAGCAAGGGCTAGAGCAGGATGGCTGTGCTGTGTGACATTACATTGCAAAACAACACACCAGCCAGTTTCTCTGTCAGCAGGGATGTAACTCTTCAGTAGCTCAAATTAATGAGGGAAATTTCAGAAATCAAAAAAAACCAAGAAGAGAGGCTTTTCTGGTGACACTGCAGCAGGAGGAGGCCTTAATTTTTCCTAGTGAATAGTTTTGAATGTGGTTCTGCCATATTTGTACTTATTTCAGCCCATATCACTGCAGGGATACCACTAATTAGTTGAGGTAGAATTCCTACCAGGAAGCTCAACTGGCTTGTAAATCTAGGACTGTATTGCAAGGGTCTTTCATCCCTGAATGGTATTGACAGAACTGACCAGAGTGCCATTCAAGAAGAGTGATAAACCTTCCAAACCCTTATTGCTAAAAGAGTGGTTTGCAGGAAGCAAGGGAACTCAGAAGGAGAACAAGGAATAAGAAACCGAGAATGAATTAAAAAATATCCAGTCCAAAAATAAGGTTATTTGTGTCAGATATCCTGTTTTTGTTAGGCAGGTTTGGCTGTGTTAGCAATTCTACTGCATTCTTTAGAGTGCCCTGAATATAGTAGCAGAGTTAAACCTTGTCACCTTTAAATGACATAGTTCAGTTGAATGCTTGTAAGGTGAACAGTTCATTGCAGCTCTAATGCAACATTCTGATGCTCTTGAGGCAACGATCAGTAATTTATGTTCCACTAGAGACCTTAATGGCACAATTACCATCACACATTGTTATGTTTTATAATGGCATCTCATGTCACTAATAACTTATAAAAGCATAATAGTGATAATACTTGAAGGAAGCAAGTTAACCAAAAAACCCCTCAGTATCCTCCCTGCTGTCTCCCTCTTCCCGTCAATGAATGCTCATATCTGTGATGGGGATCCTAAGGCAGAGTAAGCATTAGATAATGGTTATTATAGAACACTAGGTAAAATAGTGTGTTGAGTAAGAGAAGAAACAAGTGTACATGATGCCATGTAAAGTCAGTGCAATCTCACATAGACAGGATGCACGGTGTGCTGTCAGGTATGCTTGCATCATGCAGACCTAACTGACTTAGGTGGATATGTCCTCAAATGATAGGCAGGATCTCACAAGTTCAGTCATTGAGATGCAGAAGGTAATAAACCAACCAATTCCTTTCTGGCACTCTTTATCTTTTTTTAGGAAGCATTTTGTGCTTGTTGTTTCCTTGACAACAAATTTCCATTGTATCAAATGTAGGACAATACAGACCATTCATCTTTAAGATTTTACCTTTACACGGAAACTTCAGTCAAATATTAGTAAGAGAATGAACAGGCTTGGTATTCACAGATTGTCACTTTAGCCCAGGGAATCAAATACCTTTAGGCATACCTCTGCACTTGGTGATAAGGGAGACCATGATGCAAGGAGCAGTTTTGAGTATGTAGATTTAGGCTACTGCTCTGAATCCTTTCAAAACAGGCCCTCTAGAAGTGATTCAGAGTAGAAATCTAATTTTCACTTTTTCATCCTTGCAACAAAATTTTTTTTTCCATAAGTATGAAAAATATTTTTTTTAAGCCTCATACTATCAGCATGTTCTGAGGAGATACAATTTCAGTGGAATTTTAAACCATCCCCAAACATTCAGCAGCAATGTCTGAACTGGATGATTGGACATCAATTTCCTGCTCTGAGGTCTTGATGTGCTCCATCCTTCCCTATTATGAGTCCCTTTCCTTAAAGAAAATATGCATGTGTGTACAGGAGGGGATCTGCAGAGCACTGTGTGAGAGATTCTGCCTGGCATGAGGGGTAAGGACTGTGAAACATGAACACACCTTTTTCCTAGTTTGGACACTGCCAATACCTCCAAGTGCCTTTGCTTCCTCCTTTTTCTCTTGTGCATCCAGCCACCAATAGGAATAATTTGGCCTCAGATGAAAAATGACAAACATTTCTTATATCAATGTACTTCTGCAAGAAATTATTTATTTTGTGTACAAGTAAACCAAATAATGAATGAAAATATTCTTCGTTGGTTAATCCCATCAAATTTATTATATTATACAAGCCACTTCTTATGATAGGTTAACATATTATTTCATCACACAATAAATCTAGTGAAAAGCATCCCAAGCTATTCATCCTTACTGTGTTTCTCAAAAGAGGAAAATTCATAAGGTAAATTTTAATTGAGCTATTAATTAGGAAGTAATTAGGAAGTAACTAGTAATTAGTAATTAGGAAGTAACACCCTACTATTGCCATTCACATATTAAGAAAAATGCATGGATAGTAAGTTTTAATGAATGTTATTGCAGTTCTTCACAAGTTTGTTTCATATTAAGACATTTTATTTTTCTTCTTTTGGTACAAGTAATAAAGAGTTTAAAGGCCCATCAAAATAATTTCAAGTCCTATAAGCCTGACTCCCACAGTTCTGAAATATTTGGATGATGAAACTTGATATTGCCCAGGCGTTCAGCACCAAGATTTGTCTTTTTCATAGTATATTCACTGTGGACCTAAGTGGAATTCCTGCAAGTCTGGGATTTCATGAACTAAACATATAAGTATATTGTTGCAGAACATTGTGATCAATGTTCCTTATGTTACAGCAGGTGTGTTGGCCCAAAGATAATAAGAAGATCTGTATTTTTGTTCTATCTTTACACAACTTCATGGTAGCATAAACAATGTAGGCTTTTGCCTGAGACACTCAGTTTACAGTTATTATTCAATTTTCTTTCTCTGAAATTCTATATTATATTTAGAATCATCATCTTACATTATGTTCTTGCCATTTCTAAAATGCATATAATTTTATTTATGTACATCTAATTTTAATACATATATCACTATAAAATAAAAAGAGTGTATTTTAATGAATCATTTCAATGATGTGATGGACTGAATGGTAAAGGAGTGGCAGGCAATGCTGGTTGTGCCTACTAGTTCTGCACTGCACATACTCATTTTAAATAGCAACCACTGGCTAATCCACCATTAAATCTAAAAACTGGTGAAAAAAAATTCCACCATTAAATCCAAAAACTGGTTAGCGACTACAGTGATTTGTACAGATTATAGTGACAGATAAATTCATTTTGGGAGAAAAAGCAGGGATGCCAATAAAATATAATATCCTCATGCTGAGGAAGGATCCACGTAAGACATATGATAGACTTGTCCCACAATTTGTAAGGAACCTGCTCAGTTCTACCTCTGTTTGACATGTTCTTACAGCAAAGCATCATCTCTTTCTCATGCTTTGATTCAGGAGTAATGCAGTTTTCCAGCCTCAGTACTTAAGAGTTCCTCTTCTATTTTAGTGCCAGCTCAGTAGCCAGACCTTGGCACAATTTCTGACAATGTGCCTTAGTATATTCTGTGTTGAGTAATTAAAAGAGGACTTAACAGCAATTGGCACATATAAACTATTATGATGGAAGTGAAACGATATGCGGAATAAATAAATAGACTCCATAACCTGGGGTAGTTATGAAGTGGGTATGTATGTCAGCGCCCGGCACAAGTGAGATAGCTCTCCAAAACTTGTGCCCCGAGCCTCAGTCTGACCCACACTTTTATTCTTAAAGACGTTCCATATGCAATACATTGCACAACTTTTTCATGCATATTCAACCCCTGGCCCCGCCTGTCCTCACTTCTCATGCTAAGTAAGTCCACGCCCTTCTGGGCACGCGTGGTTTGCTGTGGTGGTCGTACGGGGGTCTCTTGGTGGTCCTGAGGCTGAAGATTGTAGTCTTCCTCATGATTGAACTTTTGAACTTTTCCTCTCTGACCATGCGCTTTTGGTCCTTTGGTGCTTATCTGAGTATGTCTGTCAGTCTTGATAGGCTTGGAGACAGAGGAGCTTCTTTATCTGGGTTCTTTGCTTCTTCTGGTATTGTTCTTTATGCAAGAAGCTTCAGAAATTTGCATTTTCCTATGCCCTTTGTACTAGGCAGAGGTTTCTTAAGTAAAAGGTTGAAAATTCAACACATAACTCTACAAACTAAATTATAAATGCTTAATTCATTTTGTTAACCTAACTCTAAAAATCTCTGTTTCAGAAGGAGTGGACAGAAGTCAGAGGACATCTATCTAATTTGGGGTATTTTCTTGTCAGAGACTCTGCAGGAATAAAGAACTCAGAAATACTGCATGAGTAAATTAAAAAAAAAAACTATTTTCCAGTATAATTAAAAAATCAGGAGCAGTTTTTCCTCTCTGTCTCATTTTGCATAGCTCTAAGAAAAAGAACTGGCCTAGGACTAAGTCTAAGTGAGCTAGAGATCCTAAAATAGGTACTTGAATTTCTTACATAGCTGGAACAGACTTCAGAGGCCAGCAAAGGCCAACTGAATGGAAGACACTTATACAGGGCTTATACTATACAATAGCTTAAGAAGGAATTTTTAGCTGGCATCTGGAGTATAAATGCTATTAAGAGATATAAGACTAGATCCTTTATGACACTAACACTAATGAAAATGTGGGAAAAAAATGCCAGCCTCATTTCCCCTGGGTTTCTGTTTTTAACTAGGACCTTATCACTGGCTTAATTCTATGCCTTTCCTCTTAGGAAAGCAGTGATGATATAAATAATACAAAATATGAATGACTATATATCAAGGCATTGAAATTAAATACAGAATGGTCAATCCAGAAAAGAAACATAGTATAACACGTGCTGAATCATCTTTCATTTTCTATAACAGGAACTGAAATATTACTTCCTTTAATATTGTTCTGAGACATCTCAAGAATGACATCTCAAGCCCTTTACCATAGTCTGGGAAACATGTTCTTTTGTTTAGTCTTAGAAAAAAAGTTTCTCTTGCTCCAGTTATTTTGATTTTTGTAATGGCTTTGTTGTTGACAGTGACAACACACTTTTGTCCACCAATTGACAGTCTTTTTGTACAAACTGAAATATGAGATGTTTAAGAGAAGATGTTTGTCTAGATCCTAGATTCCTTGATTGGACAAGGTTTTGATATAAGACTAGGCAATATCAATAATCTTCATGTCGTGAAAAAGTGGTGAATGTTTTTCAGAATATCATGTAAAAGATTGCTGACATTTTTCCTCAGTTTTTTTGTACTAAGAGACAAGAAGAAAATAGTAATAATATAATGGAGATAAAAAGTAATGCAGGTTATCTTGTCAGAAGAGAACCTATACTAAAATTGAACTTAGATGAGCAAAGTGAAAACATATAAGAATCTAAATGTCACTTCTCTCAACTGCTTTTGTTGAAGTAAAATCCTGAACTGTGATGCAAAGTTATTGATAAAGAGACTCAGTTTCCTAAAGGACAGCTTGCATTCTGCTTGGGGACTGAAATTGGGAATATGACATCTACAAATAGAAGTACTAAGGTTTTTTAGGCTTTTGAATCTTGAACATAGGGTCAAATCTATCCAAAATTTTGCAAAAAATAGATAATTAAGCAAAAGAAAGAAGGTATGCTTTGGTCTTAATTCTATAGGCTAAATGTAGACAACTTGAGATGCATGAGGATCTCTCAGTCAGATATAGGACTGAAATACAATAGTAGATGTACAGTAGATTGTTACTAATGGCCCATTCCTGGAAGTCTTCAAGGCCAGGCTGAATGGGGTCTCATGATTTAATAGAAAATTGTGGAAGCAAAGGAACAAACAAACAAAAAACCCACTCTAGAAATCAAATGGAAAAGACCTTGTTAGGAATTGCAGATAGAGGTGAAATGACCATAAAGTATATGTTTGGAAGGGCCTGCTTGTAAATCATGTTAAGTGATTGGACAATATGTATCTGTTAGGTCCATGATGTTGATTTCATTTGGCTCACCTTTTTAATGATAGCTATAAAAGTTATAGGTGGTATTCCTGTACTTTTATAAAATCTGTGATGTTATAAAGCAAGGATAACTTAATTACATAATGGAGATAGATTTCATACTAAGATTAATCTTCTAACTGTGAGGGTAGAGAAAACTACTCTGGTGATGTCCTGGTAAAAGATCTTCATATTCATAATATGCAGCACATTCAGATTATGTCTAAATTTATGTCAGAATCTGAACTGTTTTTAAAAATCTCTCTTTGTATAAAAGAGATACAGAATAAAAAAAGCATTTTTATTAAAAGAAATGTATAAAAATAACCTCTAAAATATATATTTAGCCATGTATTTACATGATACGATTTTCTGGGTTTTTTTTCCTAGGATTGTCCTTGGAAAATCTATCCCATTATAATTTAATTTTGCAAACTAACACTTTAGGTCAGTATCTTTAACGTAATAAATATTTCATTTAAATCTTTGGACAGACAACAAGTGGATTTTCTATGCCCTGTTTAACTTGATCTTGTTTACTTTTGACCCCATTTAATTAGCAACACTTCATTCAAATCTAACATATAGACTAAGACTTTCTTTTAGATTTAAAAAATATTGTCTGCTGCTGCTGCCAGATTTATGGCTTAGTGCCACACTAGCTAACACAGAACAATTTAGTACACAGAAGATTTTGAATAGGAAACTAAAGAAAGAGCTTGTTTTCTTTAATTATTGAATTGATATAAATTATAATTAACATAATGCTTGGAACCTAATTAGACTACCATACAATAATTTATCTTGTGTTTATGTACCATGTCCAATTTGCTTGTGTTAACCCCTAACCTGCATATTATGACTTGGCATGATGCATTTGTAATAACAGATGTTCATTTTATTTTTGTAATTACCTGAATATGAGATTTAGGGTAATTATTTGTGCAATTTCATTAATAAAGTAGATTTTCCAAACATTGCTAAAGAAAAAAAAAATCAATTTACAAACACTTCCTGTACAAAATGCATCTGATTTCAGATTTATTTTAATCAACTGTAACCTACTGTTTGAAAAAAAACAGTGCAGACAAAATGAAATTAGAAATAAACAGGAATTCCAGCAGGGCTATTTCATGCAAAGAGAACTAGAAATATTAAATAAATTGCCAAGAGCACTGATGCGATCAGTATAAATGGATTCATGGAAGAGAAGGAGAAATTAAAGCTGCAGTGACAGTAGAGAAGGGGGAGAAGGAAATAAATTTAGAAAGCTTGCATGCTTGGGTCAAGCAACCTGACTTATTTTAGTAATTACTTATTGATGTGTTTCCCTCACCAGGCCTGTATGTAGATTCACAGTTTTACCATCAAAATCATTTGTTAACACAATGAAAATTCAGACAGGGTCAGAACCAAGGTCCAAAAGTTGAAGCTGGCGAAGAGATCTTTCATTCTGGAGCAGATAGTGAAGGAGCTGTTGGGTGATTGGTGATTTGCTTACCATATATGCTGACCTAGGATTCTCAGTGGCATGTTTGGAGATTTAGAAAAGGAAATAGCTCAGTTACACAGTGCTACAAGGCTTCCATAGGTCATGGCTATTAGTGGCCTACTATGGTTTTTATTTGACACAACCTCATAGAGGAAAATATTTTTGCCTATGGAAGCAAAACCAAAATACTTTAACTACTACATTTCTTTAATTTAGATACCCCACTATTCAGAAGGTGTCAGCTAATAATTAAGAAAAATAAGAATGTTACTTAGGTAATTTTAAAAGTATTAGGGGCTTGGTTGGGATCTCATGATATAATCTAAATATCTTCAGCAATTAAATATTGCTCTCAGAGGATGTTTTGTACACTAATTGGCAAACACATCAACTAAGAAGCACTGGAATAGCTTATAGCATCTCCCTCATTTCTTCTATATAGAAGAGAAAGAGTCTGTGGTTTGTAGAAGGCATAGAAAAAGCTGCAGCACTGGCTGCTTTTAAAGAATTCCTGAAAGGTTACCAGAAGTTTGAAAAAAGTTGTGGCAAGAAGTATATTTTTAAAGGTTATTTGCATTTTAAGGGATGCACATGAGAAATTAATACAAGTAGCTGTTTTCTGTGATACACTCAGGTTTTAAAATGAACATCTCAAAAGATCTGTGTGTGTGTGTACACACACGCACATATATGCACATATACACAAATATATATAAAACAATAGATATACACAAATATATATAAAACAATATATATAAAACTGTTTGTAGAACACTTCAGGGGTTGCACTTACTTGAAATACTTCTTTAATGAAAAAGAATCTCATTGGCCAAATGGGAGATAATTTTGTTCTATGTTTTTCAGTCATGTAAACCAGTTTTGATAACCCTTTTTCTTTTGTTGTTCTTGTTTGCAGCTTAGAAAATTTTTAAAAAGCATCTAACTGAATTTTTAGTCAAAAGCAATGTACTAGCAGTATTTTGAGTTCCATCTACAGACCACAGTGAGCAACATCTCTGTTCTCTCCACATTTGGCTAAAAAATCACCATTTTCCATTCACATGGGAAAGATAACAAGAACACAACTTTACAGGAAAAAATCTTATTTTATCAGCATTATGCCAAACCTCTGCAGGGGTTGTGGAGTCAGGTCTGCATAAGCTGATGAGAGTTAGTTATGTGCTTGAATCTGTTTTTGCATTGCCTGGGTGACGAAGGTGCTTACTCAATAGCTGTAACTGTCCTTAAATCAAAATAATATTTTTAAACTAATAAATATATATATACTAAAGAGTTTTTTTGTTTTTTTTTTTTTCTGGTTTTGTTTTTTTATTTGTTCGATTGGTTTGGTTTTTGTTAAATGGTTTTTTTGGTTTTTTTTTTTAAGTAATTTTAAAAAGATGGGTCAAAGTTATGATATAGGGAGAATATTTTTTATTCAGATTTTCTTGTTTTGCAAACCTGGGCTTTATCCTCCAGTCTCTTACTAAGTCTCACTATGACTTAATAACTCATTGCATAAAGTTGGTAATTTATTCAGATCAGGCCTTCACTGTGTGAGATGTTTGGTCTCATAGGAAATGTTCAGTGCTTTATAATTCACAGCAGATGATTGCAATACAGGTTGAATGACATATATGGCTGTGTGACTTTTAAATTGTTTGAAAAGATGAGCTATTGATAGTTAGCTATTAAAAGTCACTGCAAACAACATAGATTGTCAAACTGGGGAACTGTTTGTTGAAAAGAGTGGAGCAAAAATTCCCTAATGATTGTGCTAAATCAAGAAAAATGATTTCAAACCAGTATAAGACTGCAGCAATGCTTTCTATCTTGGGATTTCATTTAAAGGCTCATATTTCTTAGCGCACTGTCACAAACCCTTCACTCACAGAATCAGGAGGTTGCGTGAGAATCTGCCTGTCATACTGACAGAAGAATGCTTGGAAATGCTAATTAAATGAGCTATTTAAATTGAAGAACTAAAAGAAGATAGGTAAATGTAAAATTTTCTGTAAACTTTGTGATAATCAGTCTATGAGTTTTTAAAACATGAGTTATGCTTTTATGATTGTCTGAGGCTGCCGATAGACAGAAATGTGTTTCAGTCCACACAGGTTTGTCAGTGAAACCAAAATATAACCAGTGTTTCTGACAGAAATGTTCCCATTAGCCTCCACTTGTTTTATCAGTTTGGTTTTAATTAAGAGGATTTTCCATGTAGTCAGAATTTTAGACTTGACTGTGACACAAGTGTTGTCTGTCAATTTGCTTCCTCTTCTTCCATCATTATCCAAGGCTCAATTTAAATAAGACCACAGGCACCAAATAGTGTTGTAGGAATAGCATTGTATACTAAATTGACTACTCAGTAGTTAAGAAATTCAGAAATACTTGTGCTTGTGCATTTCTAAATTCTTTCTGTCATTTCTATAATGCAGTTATTTAATTATGCTGTTACACTGTGATTTTTTTCTTCCCCATTAATATTTGCTTTGTTTATCACACTAGAGGGACCTCCTCTAACTGAGGCTTTACAGTTAAGAAAGCTATTGAAGTTTAGAAACATGAAGTGGATGTATCATAGGAGTGCACCATAGGATCAGGAATGTGGTACCAGATGTGAAGGCTGGGTCAAAACCGTCTGGAGGAAGATCCTAGTTTGTGAGCTTCTGCTCGTATTGTATATATGAAGCAGAACACATCTTACAGGAGGGATTTCAAATGCTTTTCACGCCATCTGCTTCTAAATAATCCAGGGTCTTTTAGGATTTTGTAAATTTGTTTTTAGCTTTGCCAAATTACCCATATTAAAAAAAAAAAAAGCGCAACATATTTTTCTCAATTTTTGGGTGACTTGCTTCCAGAATAACAGAAGGCCAATCCACACTCATTCATCTCTCCTCAAGTTTGTAACTGCAAATTGTCTGCAACTCCAAATTTGCTCTGAAGTATCAGGTCTATAGCATTTCAATGTACAGATTTGTTTGCTTGTAAGTGAGAATATGCATTTTTTGTTTCTTATTCCATCTCAGCGTGCCCATGACTAATATCAGTAAATATTGGCCCAAGACAGTAGAAAAGAACTTTGACTTCCATGTTTCATATTAAATGCCAAGTGTGCTTCAAGACAGAAAAAACAAACAGGTGGCAGAAAAGGGAGAATTGAAATGTGTATACAGCTCACAAGGGATGTGGTACATTTTCCATCTAATCTATTTAGTTCTGCGTGTATTGCCCAGTTCCAGCGTACCTAAGCACAGCATGATCTATAGCTTTGCACATTGCTCAAGATGCATGATCAGATCTCAGAAAACAGCAAATGCTATCAATAAAACATGAAGCAAAGTTAATTACAGGCTTCCCTTCAGAGTCACCCTGCCGCTCATGGTCCATTATAATGATTCATTCCTAACATGTGGGAGAGATTGACAGACATTATATACTTTTTATTCTCCAAGTTTTCCCTGTGTAATAAGTGCCTGCTGTACACTAGGAAAAAGATTAACTATCAATTTCAAGTAGAATAAGGAATAAATGCTTAAAAGACTAATGAGACACTATTTTTACTGCTTGGAGTACTGTGACTAACCAATGAGTCAGATGAATACTTCTGTCAGTTTAATTAGTCATTGGACGAGCCTCTATTTTATCCTTAAACTCTAATTATTTGTAAAAAAATTTTTAGAAATACACTTTTTGAGTGATGAGATCAGCAAGTTCATTTTCAAAAATCCTGCTGGAATAAATATGTGTTACATGCTTGTCTGAAAGTAATTTTATTTTGCCAATTCCTTTTAGGTCTGCATTTGTATGTCACTGTCACATCTAGGATTCACATGTTTGCAAGTCTCTTTCTGTCACTTAGTGTCCTAAAGACCAAATATCTGAAAAGGTTTTTTCCTACTGCAGTTAGTCTTCAGTCAAATATGGAAAGTGTTGGTTATCTTTTTTTCCATTTCCGTAACCCATTGATCCAATTAAAACAAATGCTAACTCATTTTTCAGCACACATTCTTGCAAATTGTCTCAATCTGACATGTTAAATGCTTGAGGGTATGTGCACACTCATCTTCTGATGGGTTTGATAACCTCATTTAATGCATTTTCTAAAAATTCACTGCTATATTGAGAGCAGAATGGTGAAAGTCTGTTCATTTTGCACAAAGTTCTGCAGGTAAGTCATCATCTTGGAAAAATTATCCCTTGTGTCTTCATTTTCTTTTGTTCCTATTATAATTTTGATTTCACTTTGGCAAAATGCATTAGCCCTTCATGAAACTAATCAAAAGTGTGTTGTTTCATCTGTGCTAAACTATGCTAGTATATTACCAAATTGCAGAATCACAGAATATGCCAATTGGAATTGCTATATATTAGTAAATAATATTGGTAATTATATTAGTAATTAATACCAAACTATATTAGTAAAAATCCACTGTTAAAATTTCAAGCACTTGAACTGTTGTGTCGAGTGCTTTTGTTTTATTGTATGTAATACTAGCACTCATATCTATTTTATTCAATATGCCTGAGTGGATTTAACATCTTGCACCTTTTTTATTTCTTACATGTACTTTTTAAAAATAAAATTAATGAATTTCAGAAAGATAGTTGATATTGATGCCAAATTGATCGTAAGGGTAAAAATGTCAGTCAAATTTACTGAAAACTGAGCCAGTGATGCAGCTTTGGCTTTTTCTGGACTGAAGAGGTGAATGTAGATTTAGAAGAGTAATTCAGCCTCCCCCTAATGTGGGTATGCAGAGAGAGAAATGAGGGTCTTGTCCCCACCTGTCAGGTCTCTGTTACCTACTGACTACCTACCCACCACTATTGTTAAAGAAGGGGAAGTAGAGCACTGCCTGTAAAACCACATAACTCATAACAGTAGGGGCTTTGTGATCCTTTTTGTGTTTCATTTACACAGATGGGAGTTTGATGCAGCTACTAGCTCAAACCCTCTTGTTCTAGTTTTGGTATTCTGAATCTGCATTTTGAAAGGCTATGGATCATCATAATGGCAGGTAAGTTCCCTCCTGTGGTGCTCTTGGAGATTCATCTTTTTGTACGAATTTGCATTGTCCATTGGTTTGAACCATATCTCAGTGGCCTAAATTCTTTCCTTTTCAAGTTAAAAGCAGAAGTGAAGATTTGGGAGCAACAAAATGACAAAACTTAGATTTCTCTAGGAGGTGTCTGTAGGTCAGCAACTGACAAAAAAACAATATCGACTTTTACTACAATTTAGAGAAATGCATCTAATCACATGACTGTCTTCAAATTCTGATGTGACATTAACACAATTTGGTATCTCTAAAGAGAAAATGTTTTTTTCTGGTTGAAGTCCACATGTATTTGGACATACATTTTTGCAGACACGTGGATTTCAAGTCCCCATATCCCAGACTCAAAGTTGATAATATATGTCTTGTAGAAGTCCAGCTTTTCTATAATAAAAAAATTAACTAAATAAGTGTTTTCATTAATTTCAATGTCATATTTCTTAAGAGATAATAAGAGAAATTTTGACATTTGTAGTTTTTTAGTAGAAAGGCAATTGATATGTGTAGTGTTTGACAAACTAAGAATAATAGATCTGTTTATTTCATAGTCATGTTCAAGAAAAATAATTCTACATTTTTCCTTGCTGCACTGCATTTCAGAATCCAGTTTAATTCAAAAGGATAGTTTTCTGCTGCCATTAAAAATAACTGTTAAGCCACAAAATAAGGTACATTAGATTGTAAAAATTAGATTTATTTTAGAAAAATAAGAAATAGTTGGACCTCAAAGAGTGTTTCTTGTCACATCTTCTAGGAGGCTGTATGTGAGACAATGTGGTATGCTTAAAGAAGTTAATACTTACTGGCCGGGAGGCCTTTATTTTTTATTTCCAAGGAGTGCAAATAAACCTGCTTGTTAGGGTGGAAATTTAAAGGTCAGTCCTCAGATGTCATAAATCATAGATCTAGGAAGAAATAGATTAAGGAAGCTTAAAATACTCAGTCAGCATCAACAACACAGCAGTGTTGCCTTAATTCTGCAACAAAGAACTGATTCCAGTTATTATTCTGTTCCTCAGGGAGTAATTTATTTCTAGTTCAGGTCTTAAGAAAAACATCACATAAGTTATAGTTCCTGAATTTTATCCAGGTTTAAGTTTTACTCTTAAGGATTCATAACAATTTCAGCCCTTTCTCTGGTTAAACAGTGTTTAATTTCATTTTTGTCAAGAGATAAATTGATGTTTCTTAATTTATTTTTAAATCAGTAAAGATTAGCTTAATTTAAATGCATGTATAATTAATAAGTGCATGTTTATTCAATTTTAATATTGTGGGTTCATAATAGTATGTGAATTTTGAGAGGTCAATTTAGACTATGTTCACCAGGGATCCATATTTATGTCATTCCTAATATATATTTCCACATGCTTGCAGTTTTGGAGAGTGATGCTTTCCAGAGCAATCTAATACATTGCTCCATTACCTTTGCAAACAATACATTTTTTCTAATATCTAATCTGAATCGTCCTTGCAGCAATGCAAAAGTGTTATTCTAGTTTTTCTCACACAGGCATGAAGAACAAATCTCTCTAGGAAAAAAAAGTGTATTTCTGCATTGTGTATATCATGAATATCATCTTATAGTTGTCTCTTTTTTCTTGTAGTCGTCTCTACCCCAGGGTGAGTAAACTGGATCATTCAGTTGTTCCTCAGAGGGCCTGCCAGTAGACCGCTCACTGCTATTTTTTTCCTCATGCTTTGTTTCAACTGACAGTGACTTGAAATATGGTGCCCAGAATTTGAGACAAGGTAGCATCTGTGGCCTTACAAGGCCTCAACAAAGAAGAATCTGTTTTATATACTGTAAAGCAGGCTAGGTAAGCTCAGCACTGTTCTTCGGCTAATTCCATCCATCAGTGTTGTTTTATTCTCACTCCCCGTAAAGGTTACCTTTATCATTCTAATTCCGTCAAATAAGTGTACTTTATATCTTCCTGTTCCCACTGAGAAAATTATTGTTATTTTCACTAATAGACTCTTGCCAGTGGTGTCCAGTCAATTAGAGACTAGAAAAACAGAACACAAATTGAAACACAAAGAGTTCTGTCTGAATATGAAACTGTTTTCCATTTTTTTTTTTTTTTCTGTGAGGGGTATTGAACACTGGAACAGTTTTCCCAGGGATGCTGTGGAGACTCCATCCCTGGAGACAGGTAAAACCCAACAGCACAGAGCTCCAATAGCCTCTTCTAGCTGATCCAGCTTTGACCAAGGCAGTTGGACAGACTCCAGAGGTCCCTTGAAACTATTCTGTGTTTCTATGAAATTAATACCTAAGTAAAGGTTATACATACAGGATTATTCTTAGCAAAATTAGAAAAAACCCAAAATTTTCTGTCATGAAGATAGTGTAAAGTCTGTTGCTTTCCTTTTTTTCCTAAATCTAAGATTTACATGTATAAAATCATAGAATCACTGAGGTTGGAATAGACCTTCAGGAACATCAAGTCCAACCTTCAACTGAACAGCATCCTGTCAACTAAATCATAACACTAAATGCCATGTCCAGGCATTGCTTAAACATTTTCAAGGATGGTGACTCTGCAACTTCCCTGGGCAGCCCTTTCCAATGCTTAACAACTTTTAATGGAGAAATTCTTCATAATATCCAACTTGAACTTCCCCTGTACAGCTTGAGGCCGTTTCCTATTTTCCTTTCACTATGATGATCTTTGTGCGTGCCTTCCAACTCGGAATATACTGTGATTCCATGATTCTGTCATACATGCCTGGGAGAAGACTCTGACCCCCCACTTTGCTGCAATCTCCTTTAAGGTGATTGTAGAGGGCAATAAGGTCCCTCCTGAGACTCTTCATCTCCAGGCTAAACACCCTCAGCTCCCTCAGCCGCTGTTCTTATGGTCTCTAAACCCTTCAATAGCTCCATTGTCCTTCTCTGGACACTCTCCAGAACTGCAAAGTTTTGCATGGTGTGGGAGCCCAGAAATTGACAGAGGAGTATTTAAGTCCCTAAAAGGTTAAAGTATCTAAAGGTTCAAGTAAGTCCTTATGTATTATTATTGTGAGCAAAGCTATAAAAATGATTAGCAGACTCAAATATGTTTAATTTAATTGTATACATTTTTTATGTGAGGAAGAAAAGTTGATTTTGTATTTGGAAACATCCAGGCTTAACATGGTTGAATGAGGAAAAAAGGCATTTTGGTTCTAGGTGCTTTAAATAACAGTAGACAGTTGTTCATCTTGCCAAGCATAAACCTTTCATGCGCTTTTAAATAAGCACTCAGAAAACATTTTTGCATTTTGTTGTATGATCCATATCTATTGTCCATCATATTAAGTGGCAAAAAATGCTCATTTCTGAAGAAGAAATGATCACTGACACACTAGCTTGTCCCTTGAATATGATTCTTCACATGAAATTGTGCTTTTTCTCCTTTAACGAAAGATCATTATACACTTATTACAATTCCCTGTTAATGTGCTCTGTTATAAAAAAAAAAAACAAACAAACATGACCGTTGTTTTATGTGTGGTCATGTGTGACAGTGGGTTAGAGTGAAGCTTAGAGAAACATTTTTTTTTTCCCTAATGTAGACCATTAAGATTTCCAGTCTTCTGGACTGGGAACTAATTACTGCACTTCCATCACTACTTTAATAATTTTGGATTTGCTATGGTTTAGTTTCAAAAGCAGTTAACTCATTTGGATTTAAAACCAAATCAAACAGAACAAGACTTTCCTGACCTTCAAAGGTTTTGTTGTTGGACTAATTTCCAAGGTAGGATCTTATTTTTCAATTATGATATGTTATGGATATGGTGTGACTTGAACCTGATCACAGAAGAGAGTTTGGGAAAACTCAGTTTAGGAATAACACTACAGCAACTGAAAGTAGACAGGCTATTTACAATAGTTTCACAATATTATTTGCTGGAAATATCTTGAATTAGTAAATTATAAAAAAATAATTACAAAATATTTTCTGATTTTGTCCCTACCATTGTTTGGAATATGAAGTTATTTTTTGCCTTTTTCTTTTCCTTTTTTTTTCCCCTCCTTGAACATATTTACTTAGTCATAGTCAAATACTTTCAAGCTATCTCTTCTGTTTACAGCTGGCATCCTGTAACAAGTGGTGTCCTCCAGGGGTCTGCATTGGGTACAGTTCTGTTTAATATCTTTATCAATGATCTGGATGAGGGTTTTGTGTTGCACCCTCAGTCAGTTTCAGCAGGAATGCTCATCTGCTAGAGGGTAGGAAAGGTCTGAAGAGGAGTCTGTATAGGCTTCCCAAAGGACTGGCTGAGTCACCTTCCCTGGAGGTATTTCAAGGAAAAATAGATGTGTCACTTAGGAACATGATATAGTGGTGGGCTTGGCAGTACTGGGTAAACTCTGTCTTGATAATCTTAAAGGGCTTTTCCAGTCTAAATTATTCTATTATTCTGTGGCTCTTCCCCATTGGTCAGTCATTCTGTACTTTGAGATCCTCCCTTCTGTCCTCATGCTTTTGTCAGTTTTGATGTACATAAATTGGATGTCTACTTCCACTTGCTTTCCAGCTTATTTTTCCTAAGAAGGAATGATTTTTTTCTGTACTTGTTCACAGGTATATTGCATTCTTGTCATCTACATCTCCCACAAAAAAGATATCTGCAGAAACATATAGGAGAATATACTTTGGTGGGAAGGAACAATATTGGATTAGCCATTTGGCATTATAGAATAGAAAGATTAGCAAGGCATACATGTCATAAAGTGTAAGATCATGTGATCCATCTTATATGTGCTTTTATTTATCCTTTTTTTTTCTGTCATTAATAATGGTTTGATTAAGGCAAACATTACAGTACTTTGGAATTTATGGTAGTTACCCTTTGCTGTTAATGTTATATTTTTATTTAATTGATTTACAGTTACATCCATATTGGTTTGAGTGACTAGAATTAAAATGTATTTTGCAAAGTGCAAAATTGTTTAATTTCTGTAAGCTTCAGTTAAGTGTTCCATGCTGTATTCTAAGGCACTTCATTTGCTGATAGAAAGTTGGTATGTATTTTTGTTTTCCAGATGTATTTCAAGATGTAAAAATCCTTCTGATTTTTCTAAAACAGATGTTTGTTTGAATTTAATTTCTCATTAAGAAAATTCAGATCAGTTCTAAGACAAATTATGCTTAGTTAAATTATTTTTTCTGCTAATTGCATAAAAGTTATATGATTAAATAATTCTTTTTAAAAATATTATATTTATATTTTATCCCTTTCTGCCTTTGGCATTGGTTTCAATTTAACATTTGATACTAGCATGTTTTTTGTCTTGTTTTAAATGAATGAATACTTTATGTCATAGAGGGTTAAACTGGATTAAATTTTCTTCTGCAGAACTATCCATAATGGCATCAAATGAAAATTCAATTATGGAAATAGGAAATTTCCCACACTTAGGGATAGCATTGTAAAAGTAATAACTTTTGAGAAACTTAATTTTCTGTTGATGGTCTGCTACTGAGCTGCTTGAAAATCAAATTCCCTAACTTTCTTTTTAGAGGACACACCAAGTCCCAGCCTGTTCCTGGGTCTGGTATTATTAAACAGATTGTTTTACTGGAATTGCACTGCTACAGACACTGAACACAAAATTTGATATGTGAAATTCAGCTAAATTACTAACCAAGAACAAATTAACTATATCTATTTTTTTGTTTGGCTTCCTATGTATCTTAGCTGCAGGTGGTTTTGGTTTTGTTTCCAAGAGCAATAGAGCATGAATAAATTAATCTGAAATTAAACAATTTCTCTTTTACAACAGCTTTTGAGCTGACAGTCGAAGCAATTTTTTAGTCTTAGAGCTCAATTTGTTTTTATACAATTTGCAGGTTTTCAGTGAGGGACACCTCTTCCCACAAAGACAGGAGTGGTAAATCAATGTGTACTAATATGAACCAAAGCTGGCAGTGACTAGGATGACCGTGTATGATATCACTCTTTATTGCATCCATGTTTCATTGCAGAGGATTTCCAGAGCTTACTTATAATGTCAGTTTTCTTCCAGTTCTTGTTTCATGGGAACATGGAATTCAGCTTGTAACCTCTGGCTCATTTTCCTACAACTGATCTCTATCTTCCACCATTTGCTCCAAAGCAAAAAGTGCCTTTAGCGCTGCTTTTGGCTGTATTTATGGTAGAGTTTTGTAAAAAAAGCTGACTTCTTTCTTCATAGGAAATCATTCCTACTTCTTTCAGCTTTTGCTCTTCACTGCTTTCAGTCATCATCAAAACTTCTTTTCATTTCAAGAGATGTCAAAACAATAGTCAGATATTCTGATTCAGTTTTTTTTTTATCTTGCTGTGTATTATGCATAAACTTCTAAAATATGCACTTTTAACTTACTACTAGATTCTCTGTTTATTAATTAATTCTATTTCTGACTCTTATTTTATCTGTTTTAATAAATCATAATTGTTTTAAACAAATATATAGCTGCCACACTTCACAGTTACTTCTGTTTGACTATAATTCTCTTCCACATATGAGCATTTTATTTTACTCTATTGTTTGAAGAAGTCTGTTTTTCATAACACCAATGTTTTTCAAGCTCAACTAATAATTGATGGTGTCTTCTTATTGGCTGGCACATTTAATTTGGGTAAACTCCCCACAACCAATATATCCTTTGTATTGCAAGCATGCAGATTGTTCTTCACTGGCTATTGATATACTCCTGCTCCCAAGGGTCACAACATTCAGTGTTTTCAGGTTATTTTCCAATAATAAAGATGAAGTACAGTACATTGCAGGACTTTAGCCAGTGTAGGAACATATAAACAGACATATAAAATATCATAAGGAAAAACATGGATTAATTTCATTAATTACCCTGTCCTACAGTACTAAAGAGATTTTATTTATCTATTTTTAATGCTAAATTGACACATTTGGTAAAAC
This sequence comes from Vidua macroura, assembly GCF_024509145.1. Taxonomy (NCBI): domain Eukaryota; kingdom Metazoa; phylum Chordata; class Aves; order Passeriformes; family Viduidae; genus Vidua; species Vidua macroura. The sequence goes on from NC_071573.1 coordinate 76,368,044, forward strand.
AGCTGAGGTAAATAGAAATCATATCTTCTTGGGTTTAGCTACATCACATACATGAAGTTATCCACTTCCATGTCTCACAACACAACTGATAGCACAGTTGAGCTATCTCTAGCACAAGCCAGGTAATTTAGTTTCTTCTTCAATGAGCTCATTGAGAAAGATCTGTTTTTCCTTTAAAAATTAAAAAATTAGGTAGGGTTAAGTCACTAATATTCATGAAAAATAAAGTGCTGTCTATGTAACAAAGCAAATAGTTCAGTTTGATACCATACATGAGAAAGTGAAGTACTTGGCATGAGAGAACTAATTTCAAATAACTTCTGAGCTCTGCTCTGGTGCTCTGGAGTCAACTTATGTTAACCTTTCTTTATGGATTTTTGAGATATTTATTCATGGAGTAGTATAGGACAGATTCTTCAGAGTCAAGAATAGGCCAAACTTCCAGACTCAGGGGATTGTTCCCATCAGCCACTTCCCAAAGGTTTGTGGGAAAAAACAAATGTTCATCTTTATTAATGATCACAGAGAAAATATTATGAAAATAGGTGTTCTTATATGTGTATCTGTGTGTTTGTTTAATATATAAGAGAGAAAAACTCGAAGATACCATATGTAAGTAGTTTCCGACAGGAAAAAAAATAGTGTTGTGAAATCTCATAGTATAAAAATTCTTTAACCTCACACCTATGAAAAACTGATCAAAGGCTTGCACTTCTAAAGGAGAGAAGAGGGGATAACAACATTAAACACCTCCCTTCAGATCTTCTGCCAGAAATCATTGTGTTTGTTATCTTACTGAACCCAGTTACTTTTTCTAGTCATCTAATTACTATCATGCTTCCCTGCCATGAGCCCCTATGCTTGATGCCATATGTTATAAGCCAAGACCTACAAAACAAGCTGAAATTCACTACTTATTTATTTAATTTAGATGTCTTTGTTGTAGTAGTTCTCATCAGCCCCATGTATCTTTGCTGCCTTGATGATTCACTTCATTGCAGCTTTGAGAATAGCTGCCATAATCAAAAAACTAAAAAAAGATACTAATGGTATTTGTTGATTCCAGTTCATGAAAACTGTGGCTGACATTGTAATTTTTTCAACTGAGAGAATGAGACACCTGAAATATTTCTAGAAAGATCAATACTCAAGTAGGTACAGCTTGCAAAGTTACTGGAGCAATTTTCAGAATTTACTTTTTAGTAGCTGTAAAAAATGGAAGATGAAATAAAAATTTATTATTTCCAAGTGAAATGGTAAGTTGGTTGTATCTATTAGAGCACTAGAATTCCATACAAGTGTCTTTATAAATGTGTAGCTCACAAACTTACAAAATTCTGCTAATTTGGAAGAGGTTTTAAAGAAAAAATAATTTTAATCACATATAAGGTTTTTTTCTACTCACTTTCAGTCTTGCAAAGGCATTCAAAGGAGTGGCTGAAAAAGCATATGCCTTTGAAAGAGTAAAAGCCCCATTTGATGTAGAGAAAGGGAATCTGAAGAGTTTTAAACTGTTCTTCCTGACATTACTTTTTCACAGTACATTAGATACCATCTCTTTCCTGTTATAATACCTCTTTATACCTAGCCTATAAGATAGATTAAATTTGTTGCAGTGTGATGCTTTTCATTTCTTTGCTGCCAGACATCACATGAAAATTCTTCATCTATTTCTTCTAGTGCATATGAATACAGAAGTGATAAAACATTGGTGCAAAGATGAAAAAATTAAAAAAAAAAAAATCTTAACAAACTCAGAATGAAAAAACAAAGTACTAAATAAATTGGAAACTAACAAAATGCTTGTCAGCATGTGCAGCCTTACGATGTACCCATGTCTGGGTTTTGTAATACAAAGTGACTTTAGAATTACCTAACAATACAGGTAGGAAAATATATTGATGTTTTCTGCAATAGATATTATTGGCTTCTGAAAAATCAAGAACAGAAATTCAGGTTTTGTTCTTTGTTTGAAATCTCCTTTCACATAAAGTACAATGGGCCTAGTACTTGTTGAGTCATTCTGCCATCTGGTGCAATAGATACCATAGCCTCTCTCTCCTTCCTTGATTTACTGCTATTTCATCAAACATCCAACAGTTTTCCACTGTCTGCTGCATGCCTGTGATCCTTAGTCCTCCATAAAGCCACTATCTTCCAGTCATTTTCAGGATCTGCAAGATTTTCAGTATTTTTCAAAACTTTTTCTGTGGCTCTTTTGTGATACTTCTCTATCAAAATGAAGACTGTCAAGAGTATGTGGTCTTGAACCCAAAGTTATACTGCAACTAATCAAAAGCAAACTGAGATTGCTAAAGAAAGATTATTATTATTTCTATACAGTGTTTTATTTTAACTGTACTTATAATAGATTTTAAAATGATAGCACAAGGACAGAAGACATATTGTATATAAATTAAGTATATATAGACAATCTACAATTAAGGAAGCTCTCTAGAAATAGCTGAATTTTTTTGGCAAGAGGGACAGGATGAATCCAAAGAGCATGGGGATTAAGCAACCTCAGAAGGCATTCTGTGGTTCTAATTCTATATTCTAATTCTAATTCTATACTATGAACATGATTAAATTCACTAGAAAGTATTCTGTCCATCCTATGTACCTCACATGTATCACAGCATCAGATTGGACACCATAGACTGAAACATTTGCATAATATATAAATAAATACTTATAATTAACAATTATAAGAGTTTTTGTTTCTACTTTAAAAAAAAACTTATACTCTTTAATAAAGGGATCATTTGTCCTGAATCTGTGCAGAGAAGCTTACCAACATCCTCATGAAGACTATTCAATTAAGTGTTATGTAAAATTTAAAATACTCTGGGTTTGAGCCAAAGAGTCATAGCTCCTAAACTCAGCTCCTTCGATTCTCATTTGGTGAAAGTTTATATACTGTCCATGTAGTTGCACTGTGCAAATCTGGCCTAAGGGCCAGATCTGGGATGATCTGGCCTAAGGTGCTCTACTTTGGATTAAAACAATAACGATTCTGGCACCATCTAGAATTCTTTATTACTCTATTTACATAAATTGCTTTCAATTAACCAGAGCAACTTATCTTGGAGCAACAGAATTGAACCTTAAACTCAGGGAAAATGTGTGATTTGCTCCCCAGTTCCCCTTTCTGGGACGGCACTGTGGTCTGTAGGCTGTGTTGACAGCAGCTGCCTGTCCCTCGCTGTCTGTCTTTATTGTGGTCTCAGCAGCACCACTGTTCAATGCTGCTCACTCAATTACTAGTACAGACAAAACTAAGTAACGAAGAGTTCTGCTGCCACAGTGTAATTAATCCTCTGGAGTCCCATAGGCAACGAGCAACTGCACAAACAGCTGACTAATCTGCCAAAGTACGCAGGTATCTTGGTTTGCAGCACCATCACTCTGCTGGTATTTCTATACTTAAATGCCCTTTGTCATATAGCAGATGACTTAGCTTGCAAGTGCTTGGAAGCCACTATTTGCTGCCTGTGTATTTTTACAGCTGATTGTTTATTTCTAGCCTTCTTGACATAGCTCCTCTTCCTTTTCAACATCACAGGGCAATACACTCACCTCATGTTAGTGTGGAGAGAGAATTTTTTTTTTATCAACTGCCCTCTAGAGTTTAATGTTCATTGCATTTTGTATATTACCTTCAGCAAACTTCTAAAAGTATATTTTCTAACATGAATAATTATATTGTAAAAGTTCACATTAAACACTTTGGACTGAAACAAGTCAAGTGCTAAAAAATATGATGCACAGAAAATGGATTTTCCATTTTCCTGATATAGATCTGACCTTTGATGTATAATAACCACATACTATGACAGACGACCTAAGCTGTAAACCACTACAAGTAATAATGATAGATGTGTTTAGACTTTTTCTGACATTAAGCAAACTATATAACTATAAACATATTGTTAATACAGAGGGCACATTTTCTTGAGAAAAAATATTTTTTTTCTTCTTTCATTTAGCACTAACTAAAACAAATGGTTGTTTTGTGCCTATAGTCATGATTCATAAATGGGTAGTACTCATTCAACAGTACTACTTTTTTATATTTCTATTTTCAACTAGACTACTATTTTTCTCAATTAAAATGCAATAATGTTTGTTGAATTTGGTAGAATTTAATGTGAAAAGAAAAGTATATACTTGAGGTCATAAGAGAATTCATCCTCCAGAAAAATATAAGAGCAGAACAATGCTTTATTCTTAATTGGCATAACAATATTGAAAGAATTTAAATTATAATCTTCAACAATTATAACTCCTGAGTCTACTGAAGCCAGTCAACCAATGCTGTAAGGAGGAAAAAAATTTGAAATTCAAATTTGGAATATATTTTTGGAAAGACCAAATCAGCAAGAACCTGTCATTTGGGCAGAAATAAAGGGAATAAAATCTGAACTTTAAACCGAATTGTATTTTCTTAAGGGTATGAAAATGAATAGCACAAAAGAAAAGGGAAAGAAAAATACAGTTTGAGTATTGATGATAACGGCAGAAAGAAATCATAGAATCATTTAGGTTGAAAAATATCTTTTAGTTATCTTTAAAGCCAGCGCTGCCAAGTCCACCACCAAACCATGTCCTCAGGTGCCACATCTACATGTCTTTTAAACACCTCCAGGGATGGTGACTCAACCACTTCCCAGGGCAGCCTATTCCAACACTTGACAAACCTTTTGGTGAAGAATTTTTTCATTATATCAAATCTAAATGTCCATTGAAGCAACTTATATATGGATTATCAGTGTCAGATTGGCATGTCAAACTAACCCATAGGTAATTTAGTAAAACTGATTATCTATGCAGATAATTAATAGAACTTGGAGGGTTGAACTAGTCTTTTTGGCATCAGTAAAGCTTTGAAACAGGACAGCTGGAGGTGTCTCCAAGGTGAGTGTCTTTCAGCTCTTTCCTATTAAATAACTCCTTTTGAGACAAAATACTGTGCTGATTAAATACTTATACCAAATTGGAAGCCATTATCAAAGCAGAAGATTGCAGACTTCATAAAATAAAATTAAAAAATTAAACAAACAAACCAATAAAAAAAAAAACCCAAACCCCAAAAACATTTTAAAAGTGAAGTAATAAGGGATGGTACGATACATAAAGAATAAAATGCCAGGTCTGGCCCTTGATAATCCATAGTGGAATGTTGTGCTCTAAGTTCAGTGAACTTTGCTCACATATGGGTTGTATTCAGGTGTTCTACTTGATCCACTGGCTCAGTTAGAGCTGACCAGGGCATTCACTTCTAAAAATGCAAAATTTGATTCTGAACTGAATAAAAAAGCTAAAAAAAAAAGGCAAGTGGTGGTGCTGCTGCTATATAAGACCCCTCTTGTGCAAAATCCTGATGAGACACAGTACAGAAAGCTAAACTGAGACAGAAACAGAGCAGGAGAAGGGCTACGAAGATACTTAGGAGACTCTACCTTTTAATGGAAAAGATTAGCTTGATTAGCCAAGCAAAGATGAGAAAAATGGCTTTGCTTACAAATATCCAAAGAATGAAGAAATGCTCTTCAAACTAAAGAATTGTTTTGGCACAAAGGCAAATTTGTCTGAACTAGATGTGAATAAATCCAGGCTGAAAATTAGATTAATGTTGTTGACCAGTGGAGCACTTAGATTTTGGATCTGTTCTCAGAGAGTACTAGGATGAAAATATTTAGTTGTTTTTAAACTGGAGATTATAAAATGTGGTATCTATGATAGCAGGGCTTGATGCTTGCTATCAGCTAAGTCTTTTTATGCTCTCTTTTCCTCAATATTTAGGACTTTAATTCATACATCTTATATTCAAGACACAAAGAATTACCTACAATTTCACACAGAGAAAATTTTCCTTCTGGAGATGTTTTTTTTTAAGTTTTGGTGTTAATAATTACAGATTATTTTCAAATGAAAGTAGTCATTAAGCTTCAGATCTGCAAAAATGCTTAGTTATAGAAAAGAATAATTTTAAAATTTCCTGGTCTGTGTTTGTAACTTAGAAACCTGGTGCAGTTATCTAAGTAATTATACTCAAATACTGAGCCAACTCCTACACTGCAGTGCTTAAATCACTACAATTCCACTGAAGATAGAACTATGGCTGATTCTGGAGTACACCTTTTAGGGCATTATAAGCAGACTCAACTGTTCCTTCTAAAACCAGATGCTGGAAATTGTGGCTATCCTGAGTTTTCTCTTTAATTTACACACATGTCATTTTTTGCCAGTTCTCTGTGTAGTTAGAAGTTGTGTCTTCCAACACCACCTCACTCAAATCAAAGTCAGCTTCTAGGCTGAAATATGGGATTCTCCTTCACTCAGAGCTTTGTCCATTTGAGCGCTGAAATACGTCTGAACATGAAATTTATACAGGCTGTTTCATCTGCCAAAGAATATTTTCTTGTATCTAATTGCCAAGGTGACTCATGGGTCAGGATTTCCAGGCAGGACAGCCAAAGGGTACCAGGAGCAGCATTGATTTCATAGAGAGGCCTGGGTCTTGTGCCTACTATTTAAAAAAAAAAACAAACTACGGACACATTTGTCTAGGGAAATTTATTTCCATTAACTAGAGCAAATTAAAATTTTAATTTAAAGCTCTGAATTTTGACTGCTGACTTAATTGGGAAGTATGCTGTGGAAAAGAAAAAAATAAATTGTAATTATCTGGTTATAGATATCGTTGGGATAAAGAGACTACTCAATTTAAGAGGCTATAATACCTGTGAGTACAACTCAAGAGGCTCATGATAGATATTTGTTTAGATTTTTGTTTAGAAACATATCACAGTTCATTAATTTCTGTATATATTTTGGCTTTTTTTTCCTCTGACATTGAGTTTCTTGGGTTGGTTATGTTCTGTCAACCTGCCAATTTGAATCTAGTCATTCCTTTATTTGTATGTCACTTAAAGCATTGCCTTAGTGGTTAAACAATTCTTTTCTAATGTATATTTACCTGCAAAATTTCCACACTTCAGTACATGGACTACCATCAGCAGTTTATACCACTGCTAAAACAAATCACTTGTATTGCTATTTATTGTTATAAACTGTTATTTACACAGCAAGCTGTAACTATGATTTCCAGTGATCACATTAATTGACTACATTTCACTGTGCACCTCAGCTGCCAGTAATTTGGCCATAATTTTTGCAGGATTTATTCTTTTTTTTACAATGTGTGGAGCCTGTTGCTCTTTTGTGAAACTACATGATCAGTGGTGTTCCACTAATTGGCTGGCAGAAGTGCAAAAAAGGTAAAAAGCATTGTTCTCCACTGTAAGGACAAAGAATGAGGTTCCAGCACTGTGCAAACTTTATATCAGGCACAGAAACCAAAGTTTTGTCTGGTGAAGCTGTGACCCACATATCCTTCAAGGCAGCATATGAGGCCGCAGTCTTCTGCACCACCAGCCTCTGGTAAATAAAGCAAAGATTCAACACACAAGCATTAAGTCCACTGAGTTGTGCATTATTCTGAAAGTTGCTGAACAGCAGAAGGTAATCATTCAGTAGAGTCAAGATGAATAAAATAAAAGGCTATCTCATGTTACAATTGATTTCAATCTGCCGAAATATGCACTGCACATTTTGATTAGCTGGGTAATACAGTGTATGCTTCTGCTGGGAAGGAGAAATCCAACACTTTATTGTACTTCTTTTGGCTGCCTATCCATTCATCAAAGCTTTCCTAATTTGCATTCTATTTCCTTTGATGCAATCAATATGAACAATAGAGGGTGTTACCTTGCATTTCTATACTTTGATCTGATTTGGCATTTGTGATCAACACAGTCTAGCAATGTTTCAGGTTAGAAAACATTTTGTTACTGCCATCAATTACATTGTTCAGTGACCTTCCTTCTCCCTGCTGTGCTTTGAAAATACATGTATATATTTCAAGATGTCTTTTTTGCCTATGCTATTTGTTTTACAGAGCAACACACTGTGAAAATGAGAGATGGTAAACAACATCTTTTATGTTTAGGATGAAGAAGCCAATGGCTACTTATCCACTATTATATTCATGTACAGTTACTCTTACAGTGAATATAAATAATAATGCCATTAATCCTCCACGTCATAAAGAACTGCATGCATAGCCTCCAGCACTGTGGTATGCATTACCAATTCCTGGACTGGAGCTTTTTACTCCCCCGAGAAGATGTGTTAGTTGATGTGAGCTCAGTTCTTGAACATATTGAAATGTAGTAAACCAGGTAGTGCATTATGAAATAACAGTAGTGGTTCTTTGGTTGATGAGGTTTTTTGTTGTTTGATTTGGTTTGGTTTTTTTTTGGTTCTAACTGGTGAAAATGAGGAGTATATGGACCTTTATTATTATTTTTATGATTATACCTAAGCAAATTTATGACTTGTATGATTATTCTACAGCATATCTTTGGATGCCTCACTCCCATGCTGTATACCTGAGTCCTTTCACTGGTAGGATGGGATAATAAAATTAATTTGTCATTACATTAAAATTCCCCACTATAAAAGAAGCATTTGTGTGTATTTTATCAGCTCACAGGGTAAAAGAAATATTGATGATAATTAAAGTCACAGGCAACTTCTCCATAAAGAACTGAGAGGGAAAAATAGTTCAATTAAGTCACTATTCTCTCCAAAAACATTAGAACATCTTAAATCTCAATATGATGCTACTGTTTTAATCATTAAGCAGACCAAAATACCTTTTGCTAATCTGGGATCAGAAGTAAGAGGCTCCAGGCTTCCCAGTCAAATTCCATCTGTAAGACATTTCATCTTTCAAATTGTACGTTGGCATGTGTACTCCTGCTGTAAAACAGCTCTATAATATTGTTCTCACTACCTTCATATTGCTGTCTGATTTTCTATCCAAGAAACACATCTGAGAATCTGGGAAGATCAACTAGTCCTGAAAACATCTTCTGAGCCTGGAACATCTGTTAATCCTGTTTCAGGTTGCCTACACAAAGAATCAAGGAATAAATAGCTGTCAGAGAGAAAGTCTTCAAATTGAGGTTAGCAAGCAAAGCAGAAAGAAATGCAGGACTTGAAAAGAGGAAAAAATAAAATAAGTAAACAAAAAAGAACTGTTGAAAATGCTTATGGAAAGTGAAAATATCATGTCTGGATGTTTAATACAGTTTTCTATATATTTTACACATTATTTTCCCATAGAACCCCCCCAGAGATTAATTTGTCTTATTTGTAAGGAATACCTGTGTATCCACGAGCATATGGGCATGCTAACATGAATGTTACTATCAAAGTACATTTACTTTTATCTTTAAAAGAGAACAAACAGGTAAAATTTAATAAAGTGTCTGGTTTTATGTGTAGGCTAAAAAGACTTGAAAATCTAAAGGGAACATCTATCAACTGTGATGGAGAGCAGCAGGGAAAACATAAATTTCTGTAATGTAGGTTATTTATTCTACTTATTACAGCAAACACTTGCTCAGAGGTGATGTATTTAAGAATGCAAACCAGTTTTCTTTGCCACCTCCTGCCTTTTCTCGCAGTTAGACCTGGGGCTGAAGTTTTCCATTCTTTTCCTAAAGAAGGTGGATGTATCATTCCCTTTCTTTTACTGATTAACATTTTCCTCTAAATCCTTTCTGCTCAGAGTATCACAAGCTCTCCATTAATTTGTCTTTCTTCTTTTTACTTCTTTCACTTTCTTTTCTGCCTTTCCCTCTTTCTTTGACTTCTCTTCCTATTTCTAGTATAATATTCTGATTTTAAAAAATCCAACAATGAAAATCTCTAGACACTAATATTTCACTCATTATCATTATGCTGTTCATCTTTTTAGCCTGTCTCTGGTTCTTGGTGTATTGGGTGTTTGGGCTCAGGTACTGGCAGCAAGGGCTGCAGAGCAGACTCTGTGAGGAATGGCCAGCACTGTCCTGTGCCAGACATGGCTGATTCCAGCTGACCCACCATGGCTGAGCTCTGCAGTCAATTAAATAAATGGCACTTCTGAAAAAGCATATTTAAGAAAGGGACAGGCTGTGAGAAATGAAGGGGGAAAAATATGCAAGAAAAAAGCCTTCCAAAAAACAAGGAGAACTAAATATTTCTGAAATCATAGTGAAGTTGGATGAAAAGTATGGCTTCCTGAAAAATTCCGTTTCTTCATACATGAATTTATCTGAATTACAATATTCTAGATGAAGGATAAAGTTGAAAAGGGAGAACAGTAAGAGAGATTCTAGGGCGACTGGGGACAGTAAATTGTAGATGAACTCTTGCAGTGCATCTCAAGGGACAATGGCAAGTGGGATTTTTTGTCTGCTTGCACTAAAGGATGAAGTCATGCAGAAATGAAGTGCTAATCTCTGCATAGCTTTTACCAGGTCATGTCAGGAATTCCAGGCTAAATTCAGGCATCTTGATACTAGAAATATATGGACAGCTCTAAGAGATTTTCTAGGCTGGTAGTTCAGAGAGAGAGAAGTACTGAAATGATTACAAACCAGGCAGATTGATTTCTGAGAAGGAAAAAGCAGCATAAAAGCTAAATGTGCAGCATACATAAAACAGCCACAATATGCTTATATAGAGTAAAGTTTGATTTTCCTTGGGTTATTAATTTTGCTTTTAATCAAGCAAAGTGTGATATATCTGCCATGATATAAAGAGAAAAGCTAAACCTACCATAAGGACAAATGCTGAACAGTGACTTGACTTATGGAATAACTCCAAATAGAGGGGTGTACATTACATCTTTTGGAATTTTCACTTTAACAAGTATTGCTAGTCTCTGATGAGGGCAGTATGCTTGTGATCAGTGGAAACTTTCTCCCATTAGGTAATTATTCCTTGTAATTTTCTCTCGTCGATCTCATGTGCATAAAGTCAGAGAACCAGGGAGCAGAAATGAATGCCTCAGAAAGAAGATCTGGTTCCTTAGCACAGAAAACTTTTTTAATAGAAATTCTAACATATTTTGTATCCCCCTCAGTTTATATCTTAAAATGAACTTCTTTTGTAGTTTCCTATTCATCCTCACTCACAAATAGCAGAGAACTTGACTCCAAGAGCAGTCTCAACTATCAAACCAGGAGAAAAAGATGAGTTTCTTGATTCCTCATGCAATCATTTCCTCACTGTAATTTTTCTGTAGGAGTTCAAAAAGGTGTGTTTTGTGAAGTAGCATTGCAAAAGTTGAATGACAGGCATCTGTGGTTTCATTATACTGAAAGTAGGCCACCTTCAGTATATTCATCAGTTTGCATGCTATTCCTCTTGATGGCAGGTGAAACAATAATAAATAATGCACAAAGGAAGTTAATCTGTTTCCAGAGTATTTTAATAAATAACATGTAAAAAACCATTCAGACCTTGGGCTTCTTGCCAGAGCCTGATGTGAGAGAAATACCAAAAGCACACAAACCACCTCTGAAATCTAAGGCTTGTTCCAATTTCAAATTTGCATTTATTTTTTCTTTTTATATAGTATGATTTGATTTCACACTAATAATATAATGAATTTATAAGAAAAGATAAAGTGGAACATCTCTACCAAGGGAAATTATTGTTGTATCAATTTCTTATTATTCCTCCTATTAACCTTTTCTTTTTTTGTGTCTAGTATTGGAGAGAAAAAAACCCAGAAAATCAGCTAGGTCTTTTGTCAAGTGCTCACATTGGAATGAACTGTACATGGAGAGGAAACTGAAGCTGCACACATTAAGAGCTGTGAATTCATGCTTTACTACTCAAAGAGTAGATGCTGAGAAGGGATGCAAAATGTTTACCTTCACTTGCTTGGAGTTCCCCAGACTTGTGTATTTCCTTGTGAACTGTTCTCCCATGCCACCGTGGGCCTCTGCAGCCACTTTTACTCATTTACAAGAGCAGGATGGATGCTTGTGAAGGACTATGAAAAATACAGTTCTGTGAAGATTCACACTTTACACCTCACTAGAAGAGGTAGATTATGCCACCACCTGCAACTAAGATACTCTCTGTATACATATACATAAATAAGAGCATGAATCACATTGTTAAGGGATTGATTAATTAAAGAAAAAAATCTGTGTATGTTTCTGCTGTTAATCAAACGCATATCATAGAATCAAAACAAGCAGTAACATCGTCTGTAGGCTACTAATCAGTGTAAACAAAAGTAAACACAAGTTAATGTGCAACTGTTTTGAAACACAATATTGTATTAGCATCATTGGTTCAGCCTCAGAAAATTCTTATTCCACTTTTCCAACAGGTATTTTATCCATTATCTTGAATGTTTTTTTTGTTAAAGGACTGTAGATAAAAGAATGCATCTGTCCCAGTTTTCCTATTTTGGTTCAGGCTACTGGAAATATAGTACTTACATTTATTTATATTTAGTGGCTTACTAGCCCAAAAATATCTTGTTAGCTAATAAATGTTATCAATATAGATTATAGAGTAATTATAGAGTAATTATAGAGTAAGATTTATCAATAATTGAGAAAAATCAGTAATAGAAACTAATTTCAGTGATTTAAAAAAATCTCAAAAATATGTTACTTAATGGAAAAAAAACCCGACAGAAACTATATGATATCATGCCATGTTTTAGAAATTGCTTAATTTTTCCAAAATATAAAGTGGCAATGCTTAATTATAGTCTCAGAATCATGACTAAATCCTAATGGATGCTGGAGACATTATTATGGGTAAATATGCTTTAACAAAGAAGCAATTATTTAAAATACTGAAAGTATACATAGTAAGGGATTTATTATATCCCCTATACCTTTGATTTTTTACTGAAAGAGGCAGGGTGGGTTTCACTGTGAAGCTGAGAGCTCTGCTCCTACAAAGTATGAATTGTAGAAATATTACAGCTTAAATCTAAATGTGGTTAAGTGTGTCTTACAGAATTGCATTCTTTATAAAAATGTTACAAAATTGACACAGTCAATTGCTGTCCAGTACCTTCAACTGTTGCTCCTGGATGTGCATTAATATATCCACATTTTATACAAGGGTTTTTTCCCACCCTGTTGGATCCACTGTGTGAGAAGTCCTGCAATCAGGAAAATAATCTTGTCACAGATGAATATATGATCTCCCTGACTGTTTCCTACAAAAAAGGAGAAGGAACCCATTTGTGTCAAGTTTCTGGTTTTTTTAGTTATGTTTGTCACTGTCACTCAGTTTGGTGAATATTTTTTTTTTCTCCTACTTGACACGTTTTAGGATGTTCTGACTTCAGCTGTAGGTTTATGGATATTGAGGAGAGTTATGTACTGGTTTGGGATAGCACTTCCACTTCCATTGGGCACAGAAATGGAGCAGCTTCTAAGTGGTTCTACATGAGAGAGCTCATGACTGGGTCCTGAGGCTGAGCAGTGAAGGGCAGCATGAGTTCATCGAGCACTTTTCAGGCAACAGTGGCCTGTTTGAGCCTTCTTAAAGTGCTTGCAAGTTTAAAAACTGGCAACAACAAAAATCTCTCCCCAAACAATAAAGTAATATGAAATATATAAAAAGAAAGTTTATAGAGGAAAATACAGAAAGCATCAGGTATTGGCCTATGTAGCTGTAGTTCCAGTGAATGTTGTAAGGCTCCGAAATCATTCTCTGTTTCAGATGATGCCACAACTGTGGTTCTTGGGATTTTTAATTAAAATGTTGATTATATTTATATCTATCTATCTATCTATCTATCTATCTATCTATCTATCTATCTATCTATCTATATCTTTATTTCTTCTCCTGTATCTCCCTTTCCCACTGTATTTAACCTCCTTCTTTACTCTAATCTCTCATTTCATGTTCTATACTGCTTTCCTATTAACCTTTTTAACTGAATGACTTAGAAGTAATACCAAATTTTCCCGGAGTCCTTCTGTGTTCATTGAACTGTTTGTGTATATGCCAGATCAGTTTTCTTTTAACTTCTGCATGTCAGGAAATCAAAAATACAATTTTTTTCCCCTAGCATATCATACAGGTTGCTAACTCATGAATATGCCTACTCAATCAATTCTGACCACTCCTTGCCTTCTGAAAAATAGTCAGCACTTGCAGTTATGTTGATATCATAATTCCAGCTGTTTCAACATTCCTTCAAGTTCAAACTTACATATTCTACAGGTCCCATGAAAATGACCCTTCAGAAAATCATGTGCCTAAGAATTTGTCCAAAAGTATTTATATGCATGAGATTGACTAGGTTTTGATACAAATACCAAGGTTTTAAAATGTTGATATTAACAACAGTTGAGGTCAAATCCACACTCTTTTCTGATTATTAAAAATGATTACATTTTTGTTTGACTAGTTCAGTCAGCTCCAATAACAGTCAAATTTTACTCTTAGAGACTGGAATTTGACTGACATAGGAAAAATCAACATTTAGAAGGAGAAAAATCAAACTCTGTAGTGGAAGAAAACATCTCTTGCCTTCTGCAGGACATTGTAAGCAATGGAGAGGAAACAAAACAAGACATTACCTGGTACCTGACTGCAGTTTTAATCAGTTCCACTAAGAGATCTTTTAGGTTTTTGACTAACTCAATGCTTTATAAAAATACATCTAATTGAAGGACAGTTTTCTAACCATCTTTGTTTTAGCAATCATGACACATTAGGGATAAGTGAGGAAATAGTTCTCTCTAGCAAATGCTCTCAAAGATTAATTGCAAACAAATCAATTTATATAATTCTTTTAAAATTAAGAGTGGTTTACAAATAGATCATAATTTACTTTTAATATATTATTCCATTTTCACTATGCAATTAGGAAAAATAATTTTTCAGCTGTGGACCCCATATAAATGTGGGTTTTTTTACTCAGTAGAGGACAGCTAGTTACCGTCATCAGATTGCATTATCTCTGCTTTCAATGATAAACATTCATAGTGCAGCACAGCAAGTATCAGCTACTGAATATCATTGATGAATAATTTATTTATATCAGATTTTTTGGAAACCTTTTCACTTACATCTATCACCATTTAGCTAACAAAACCAAGCACTATGTTCCTGTGGATAATGCAAATTGAACCTAATTGTAAAACCTCTTTTGCTTTACAAACAGCAAAATTTGATGGGCCTTCAGTAATGAAAAGAAACATATTTTAGCTCAAATACTCATAGAATTCCATGTAATAATATTCTTCTAAAGCTAGATTCATCTTAAACCAAGGTTTCAAGTTTAAATATCCTATTTTGACATTTCTAATACAAAAATATATACACATTTTTTGTGAATAGTTATGTTTGTATGCATATCTCTATATATGTTACATGGCCACTAAGACACTGAATAGCTGTAGCTTTATTTTAGGATACAAGGTGGTGCTGTTTCTTTTTGAAACTGAAAATAATGTGTTGATTTGATCCTTCAGAAAGCAGTAGTAGGGACACAATATCTCATCAAGTGTAGTTCTTTTAAGAAGCCAACTTCTCCATCTCCAGTTTATTTAATTGTTATGCATTTAAATAAGACATACATGCATATGTGTATTCATATGTGTATATATTTATACATTTCAAGAAGTAGGTTTAAAGCAATAACAGACTTTACCTTTGTACTTAATGCTGAATTTGAGTATTTTCATGCAGAGTCAGTGTCTTACATTAAAATTAACTTACATTTTATTGTGGAACTAAGGTACTGGCAACTTAAAGAGTGATTCTTTTCTCTACACTGTACTTGAGTGAAGGATATTGGAACATTTGAAACACTATTTTGCATAAATATTAAATTCATCTGACCTATTAACTTATGTTTTTGCTTTTATGTCAATTAAGTCCCTGTAAAACAATGTCAGAGCTTATAGTTATTAAATTCAATAAGAAATGTGATAAGTTACTTCTCCCTAGTACTGTTACCAATATAAATGTTATACCATAAATGGCAAGACTCATTTTCTGAGCTGTATGATGACTGATGTTGTCGTATTTTACATCTTTTTTATTTTTACAAAGTTCACTAGGCTGCCAGATGTTGATAACCTTTTTCAGAAGTAGAATATATTTGGTACCTATCAGTCAGGCTCTTGCACAAGGTTAATTTGGCCCTTTCATGGCCTTTCTGAAAACTCACATTTTGTGAAAGAATTCGGGGAACATTAGACCGTGGGTTATTGAAATATCAGGCTAAAAGAACAAAAATAAATACTAAATTATATACCAATGTGATCATACTGCTTCCATTATGATAGATTTTTCAAAATGTCCATCATGATAAGATTCATGATCCTGAGAAGAACTGGTGTTATAGTTATTCTGTACATATGTACAGTTCCACTGAAACTGATGTGATTACTTACATAAGAGACATTCATGGCTAATTCTTTGCTGAACTGCAGACCTTAACTTCTAAAGATAGAGTTAAACTACATTCTCATCTTGACAACAGCTTCTTCTTATATAATCAGGCCAAAAATAAGTATTTTCAGACACCTCCACAACATGCCCAAGTTCTTACATCCTGAGTATCCTAGACAGCATCTTCTGGGACTAAAATACTTAAATACTTTAGTACTAAATAATTTAATTAAATAATATATTTATATATATATATATAAATATATACATATATAATATATTAATATACATATATAAATACTATTTAATACTGTAATACTAAAATACTTAAATACTTTAAGCAGTCTGTTAAAATATACTATTAACATCAATGGGTTTGTTTGTTTTGTGGTGGTTTTTTTGTTTGTTTTTTTGTTTGTTTTTTTTTTTTTGTGGTTTTTTTTTTTGTTGGTTTTTTTTTTGTTTTTTTGGGTTTTTTTGTGTTTTTTTGTGGGTTTTTTTTGGGTTTGTTTTTTTTTTTTTTTTTTTTTTTTGTTTTGTTTCTTTTTTTTTTTTGCTACTTGTGACTCCTGTTGAACTGTAGCCCTGGTAAAAATTTTATTGGTCTGTTCCTGCAGTTACATAAAGTTGTTTGAACACAGCTGTACACAGTCACAGATATTTGGCTGCAGTTTAGCTGTTTTGTTTTGTATGGTTAGATCTTTAGCATCTCTCTCCAGCACCTCCTTTTAACCTGTAATGTGTATATACTTGTGCACAAAATATTTAAATCCTTTTGTAAAATAGTCTTAGTGAATCCTAAGTACTTAGTTACCTAAGTAGGTAATGAAATCACTTCCACGATTATCAATAAACACAAAGAAATACTCAGATTTCAAGATCAGTAGCTGTTTATCATGAATTGTTTAAAGAATGATTATTTAAACCATTAAGGCTTATAAAAAAACTGTGTGGTTATGCCTAAATAGAGTGGAAGTAATTCTCATATTACAGAATAATAATGATGGGAGCAGATCTTTAAGATACACTCAGACTACAGTCTAATAAAAATCTGAAGTGAGATATAAATTCTTCTGACTTCTGATGCTATAACTGACACTTCCCCATACTTATTTTTGATAAAAATCATTGGGCTTGGGCAATTTTTTAAACTTAGATTTCAGCCAGGGTTAAAAAAAAAAATTTAAAAAAAGAAATCAGAATAGCAGCATACCTAGATAATTCTCTGTAAAGGATCTCTCTATCTGAAGCTAATGACAGCTTCTAAGAAGGGAATTGCTCCTTCAGGGTTCTGCTGTCCACTACTGTACATTTGTCTCTCAGTTCCACTACAAATTAGCCAAAGCTTTTGTAACCCACTGCTAATTTGAGAATGTTAAAGCAAACACGATAGAATTTCCCTTTTGTGACATATCTCTCTTTTCTAATACTTTATTTTAGGCTGACTTTTTCTTTCCCTTTTATCAGGTTATCTAAATGGGTATATCTATTTAAAGAGCAGTGTAGAATGCCCAAAATTATGAAAAAAGTTATACTTTTCTAGTAAGTAAAGGTCAATAAAGCTAACTCGTAAAACTAGATGACTAAAGTAAGGTTAATTTAACTGGGTCTAGTAAATCTCTACTCAATAATATGCGTAGAAATATAAGAGGAAAAGAAGAAATAATTGAATGAGAAATGTGTACTACAATATTATCATATCTTATACAAAAATGTAGCAGTAGGAATAACACTACTTGTGGGAAAAATTACCTTACTGGCATGGATAAAATTGTCTCTAGATAATGATGAAGACTAGACAAAAACATGATTCTGACAGCTTCTGAGTCCTAAGGGAAGAGTTGGAGGTAATGGAAAAGGTTTTGTTTTTATCAGGACGGAAGCACAATTGAAATCTCCACTGAGTATTGTACACACTTAGAGTGCAGAGGGGAAGGAATAGATCTGCAAACAGCAGAAGTTATTATTTAGAGCATGGGTATATATTTGAAGGTAAAATTCACAGATTTTAAATACTTATGGAGTCACATACTAGCACATTAGCTATGAAACATAGCTCCTTTCCCCATATGAACTAATGATTGATGGACAAAGAGGAAATCTGAGCTTTTGGGCTATACACTAGAATGCATAATACATTGCATTTTCCAATTATGCTTATCACCTAGTGGAAGGTCACCAGCAAGCATAAAATTGAAATGCTCTGATTGAGCATGCTGTTCAGAATTTCCCATTTGTGGTTTGTTTTTTTTCCCTACCTGCAATTTCCCATTATGCATGGTAGTTTTCACACTGTATTCATAAGATACAAGTTTATTTTTGTTCTCTTACTGATTATTTATGATTACTCCTCATATCAGGAGGTCTGACACAAATATCAATGAAGACAATGGACCTAAGTTTGCAGCCTTGTTGAATTTTATGATGATTATAGTAATCATTAGAAAACCTTACACATTAAAAGTAACTTTCATTTAAATGTGAGAGTGATGTGAGGGTTTCTTATATTTTTCTAGCAGTTAGGGAAAGGTTAGCAAATTTTGTTTTGCTTTATGACAATTTCCTTCATAAATTAATTTGAAAAACTGTAAGTTGTTCAATCACTAAGAATTAAATTGAAGTCTTTGGGATATATGCTGGACACCCAGGAGAAAATTAATTACATGAAATCAGTAGATTCAGGGCATATTAAAGTATGTACAAAACTGGCATCCAAATCTGACATAAATGACCACATGAAAAAAGGTTTGTTAGCCAGAAACTCCTTCTTGGTTTCCCTGAATTAGTCAAAAATATTAGGATAGAGAAATGTCAGTTGTTATTTTTTCACCAACATCATGGAAAAGACAGTGGCCATTGTCAGTGTAATGTGCAAGTATAATAAGCTTGGTAAGAGAGGCTTGATTTAAGTCTACCACTGATAGCAGAGGTTCCAAATGTCCAGTTTTCATTCTCCAGGCAGATGCCTTAAACAGTATAGCAACCATCTGGCCCTGGCATTCCTGTTAGACACCTGAGCCATGAAGAATGATCCTTATTACCAGAGCCGAAAGAGAAGAAAATATGAATAAGCACACTCTATATTACCTACTGAATGCTGGCATTACAGTTGGGTGTCTAGTTGGTTTGTTTATGTTTATGGTTTTAGTTTTTTTTTGTTTTGTTTTGTTTTGTTTGGTTTGTTTTTTTGGGTTTTTTTGGGGGGGGGTTGTTTGTTTGTTGTTGCTGTTTTGGTTGGTTGGTTTGGTTTTTGTGCTGGGAAAGGTTATGGAGACAACAAGAAGTGCTGTGTCCTGCACTTTGATCACAACAATCCGAGACAGTGCTATAGACCGGGGGAAGAGTGTCTGGAAAGTAGCCAGGTGGAAAAGGACACTGGGATGCTGGTCGACAGCTTCTGAACATGAGCCAGCTGAGAAGGCCAATGGCATCCTGGTCTGTATCAGCAATAGTGTGGCCAGCAGGTCCAGGACAGTGATTGCTCCCCTGTACTGGGCACAGGTGAGGCTGAGCTTCAAATGCTGTGTTCAGGTTTGAGCCCCTCACTGAAAGAAGGACATTGAGGGACTGGAGAAAGTACAAAAATAGGCAAAGCTGATGAAGGTTCTGGATCACAGGTCTTAAAAGGAGCAGCTAGGGGAGTTGGGGGTATTAATCCTGGAGAAAATGAGGCTTAGGGGAGACCTTATCACTCTCTACAACAGAAAACAGGGGGTAGCCAGGTGAGGGCCAGTATCTTCCCCCAGGTAATTACTGATAGGACAAAGAGGACATGGTCTAAAGAGAAGGTTTAGATTGGATGTTAGGGAAAGTTTCTTCACTGAAAGTGTTATCAAACATTGCACACCCAGGGAAGCAGTGGAGTCACCAACCAAAGGGATATTTGAAAAATATGTAGACATGGTACTGAGGGATATGGTTTAGCAGTGGTTGGGCTCAATGATTACACAGGCCTTTTCCAACCTGAATGATTTCATGATTCTATATAGGCAGTTTTTACTGGTATCAATTTTACTGAATTTGAGCAACAAAGAGGACTGTCCTCTTGGCTGCAAGACTATTTGTCTTTGTTGAGTTTTATGGTTCAACTACAATTAAAGACTAAGCCATATACCTGCTCCTTATCTGCTGAACAGCTCAACCTGCCTTTTTCCATTGAATGGATTCTGATGGGCACCATGCTGTGGGTTTTTTTTTTGGTAAGACATAAATGATCGTGAAAAGTAGAACTATTTACAACTTCATGATGAGTATTTAAATTCTTATCTTTCCAAATCTTATTTTGAACATTCAAATACTCAAAATGGTGTGTTATACATTATTCAGATCTCTTTCTGCTTTTTCTTATGAGATTTTTTTGCAAGGTTTAGTTTTTTGATTTTAAAAAAAGATAGAAAAATTCATTCTAATAACAAAGATATTTAATTTTGCATTGAATAAGATGATTTTCTTCAGGTCATACAAAAATATTTTATTTGTGTTTACTTTGGTGAGAGAAAAAACAAAGCTTTGCCATCTTTAACATAAATAATTTTCCCCATCACATCTTGCATTCCTAATCAAGTTTAAATTCATGTGTGTTATCCATGTTACAAATATAACACAATTTTTAATTCAAGGCAAAGGCAAACAGTTGTTTGTTTGGTTTGGTTTTTTGTATAATAAAAATTATAGGGATGATCTCCTGATGTAATGTGAAATGATTGTTTTGGGAACTGAGATCCCTGTTTTGGCTTAGTCTCTAAATAACTTTTCTCAGCTCACCTTTTAAATCTGATTAAGTTAGGGACTTAGCAAAGTTCCAGAAGTATTTTGCTAATACTGTAACCTTGCCTCTTACTGAAGCTTGTGATGATCCTTTCCGGTAGCACTTTTGCACACTGCCATCATATCTTTGAACATTAAATATGGTGGAATTAGCAGATTACATATAACCTGTATAATCCAGCCTGAGGTTTCTCCTTTATTGAAAGGAGCTAATTCCCCTCTTTATTAAATGGAATCACTTTGTCCTTCCTGTAAAACTGATTATTATAAAATATTAAACCAGGTAGTAAATGTAAGTAAAGTGAATCTTGAGACATCCATAGTATGGAAGTAGCAATTTGATGTAGAGAAGATGCTTCAAGAAATTAAACATTAAACTAATGGCTTTTATTTGTAAACAGGTGACATAACTTATTGTTATACTTAATTATATCTGACATCTGCAATACTCAATTATGTTGGCACTCATTTAACTGAGTAAATACTCATTAAAACAGATAGCTATGCTGGAAATAGGAATTTAGCTTATTCTTGCTATTGCAAAAATCTAAGACTGGAAAAATCTCAATGACAAGGAGTATTCAAGAGCCACCTTACATAATAAGATCAAGTTGAGAAAAGATATGTTGCAAAGAGACAGAATATTTACATGCAAAAGTTGTAAAGGACTTATAAGGGAAGGACCACAGACCTTTGAACTGGAGATGCATTATTTTAGTCCAGCTAAAATACAATCAGTAAAAGGTGAAAGAAACAATTGTCAGTTGCATAAGTAGAAATAAGTAGCAAAGGTGTGGTCTTGGTTGCCTAATTCTAGAGTAAGTATCAGAGGTCTTGCATATAATTAGGTACTTTAAAGACATCATCAACTTTTTCTATTTCACCTAACCTGGCTTGCAAGAAAGCTATATCAATATCAAATATCAAGCTTAAAGAATTTGCTTTGAAACTTAATAACATACTATTTCCTAAAGTAAAAATTTTGGTCACAGAGGTGACAGAAGTGCCCATAAAATTGTGCATTTTTTAAAGTACCCATCACTCTCAAAGGCTAGCTACTATATGATGCTAGAATAATTGCTTTAAGAGACACATATGTCAGCAGTGGATGCAGATATACATTTTTACATATATAAAAATTTCTTCATGTAAGACACCTTTCTTAGGCATATCATTGCATTCTATTTTATGTTGAAGTTTGTATGAAGACACACATTTTCTTAGTTGAAAATGGAATTTGAAGAAGCTACTACTTCTTTTCTCACACTTGATCTCACAAAGAGTCAAACCCTTTGCATTCATCCAGCAAAGCACTCAAACACATACTTCAGTTTAAATAGTAAAACACAATCAGTCAGAAGTACGAACATATTTAGAATCATCCAAGTACAACTTTGGACATTTAGTGCCTTGAAGCACCCAGCCCTTATGCTCTACAAGTAGCAGACATGAATGTATTGTTTAGCCTTTATGTGAGGAAAAAAAAGATGCATGAGTCTGTTAGTGACTTTCAGTGTATATTGTAAACATCTGCAGCTGCACTATTTTTAAAGCCTGGCTTATTTTTGCAGCTGAGTGAAAGGTACTGCTTGGTTTACAATGCATAGCAAATCCAATTAAGGGAATGGAGCTGCTGGAGTTCTTTTTACATTGAGATCAAAACTAGCTTTGCTAAACCATGTAATTTTTTCCAGTAAGCATAGAACAGAGACATTTACATGCATTAAAAGAAGTTTCTTTGTGCAATAAATGTTAAATGTTAGCCATTATCTTCTTCTAGTGGTGTATTTGTCATTCATATGAAAGATTTGAATAATTGTATAGTGAATGAATCTCAAGAAGAACATCAATTACAGGTACTAAGGGATATATTGGAATTCTGAATAACATCTTTTTTATTTATTGTCATTGTACACAGCATTTGTATTGTCAGTAAATTTGTCTCTAAATATTTCCATTTATCCGTACTCTGTAATGACCACAGTTGCAATTGGTTCTTTCACAGTGAATTTGGTACTGATATTTCCTCTCTCTTCAGTGAAAGGAAACAAGAAAAAAATGAGGGGTGTACCTTAAGGCATGGAAAAGGAAGCATTGCAAATGAGACAAATTTCTTGCATGCCTGAGAATTTTAACTTGGCATTTGGATGAGGTGACATGGAAAGGTAGGCAGAATGAGAGATAACATATCTAAACCAGTTTGTACAATGTGAGATCCCCTGTTCGTTCCAACTGTCTCCAAGCAACAACAGCAAAATCTCTTGAGTTAATGTACCAAAAAATAAACCAAAGCGGAACCTTTCCTTTTTAAAAAAACCTAACCCTTTGAAAGAGAAATGCAGGAGGCAAGAAAGGAAAGATAAAGAGATCTCCTTCTGTTAGTTTAATACATTTTGATTCTCTTAGGTATCACAGGGACAATCTTGATTTAGAAGTGTGGATGATAAGGAGCAGATGCTAAACAAGGTGTGCTTTCCTCAGATGAACCAAGGTGAATTTTCTGCCATGGAATCCAGCATAAATGAAAGATATTAGATTAGTAATAATTCATGTTTCTTTAGGAATATTACTGCTAGCAAAGAGCAGGGAGAGACCACTGTGTGCATTTAATGAGTTTCAGTTTACTTTTGAGACTTCTGAAAACTCTTTGATGTGGATTAGAGATTAGGAGAATATAGTTCTGAAATACTTAATTCTATCACTCTTTCCTAACATCATCTTATCTGCAAACAAACAAACAAACAAGCAATTGTCTGGACAACAGTCAATTTTATTGTATGGGTACACAGCGCTGTAGATCTGTACACACTGCTGTATTTATGGATTTAGCCATTCACTTAAATGAAATCTATCAAAGTACTTTAGGAAAATATTACCACTGTTGCCTTTCACAAAAGCAGAGAGGACTATTTTAAGAAATATTTACAAGTCCTTGCTTCTCTAGTAGTTTTATTATAATCCTTACATTATTTCAGTTCAATTAGTAACTTAATATCATGTTGTACTTGTTAAGTGATAAGAAGCTCATTTGCACACATGAAGAAAGAACAGAGAAACAATGGCATGAGGACTAAATAACATGCCTCAGCTGATCCCAGGCCATCTGCAACAAAAGACCCTTCACCTCAACAAGACCAGAGGAGCAAAGGGGCAAAATGAAAGTCAAGAACCCAATTCAAGGGTTCTGGAGGAACATCCATCTTGCCGAGGCCCCTCCTGGAATTGTCCCAACAGAGTAATCAAATTTACTGGCCTGGCATGAGTCCCACCATAATGATGGGGAGCAGGTCTCTGGATTACCTTCAGACAAAGGGGGCGTCCCTCTCTAGGAATGTGTAATACATTACTTGATGCGTGGAAAAGGCGTTTGGTGTTGCACAGGGCTTATTTTAGCCTCCTTTTGGGGAGTGTCGGGGTTTGACACTAGCTAGAAGCTAGGCACCCATGAAAAATTATTCACTCATTTTCCTATGCTATAGTTGAGCAGAGGAAGGGGAAAGAAATATTAAAAGGCTCATGGGGTGAGATAATGATTAGGAGAAAACACTCTAAGGACAAAATACACTCAAAAGTTAAAAGGTATTTAAAAAAATTATTAACAGAATTAAAAGAGAAATGAGAATTAAAATAAACCTTTAGAACACCTTTCCCGCCTCCTCCAGCCCTTCTTTCCTTCCCACTGACAGCACAGGGAGACAAAATATGGGATTTTTAGTCAGTTTGTCACTTTAAAAAAATCTTTCTTCAGTTCTCTTAGGGAGAGGAGCCTCTCTTGTTATATCATGGGGTTTTCCCCACAGGAGACAGTTCTCTGTGAACTTTTCCTACATGGCTCCAATTTTTACGGGTAGCAGTCCCACCTGACCTTCTACAATGTAGGTCCCTCCCATGGGCAAAGCAGTCTTCTCACAACTGTTTGTGTTGGTCATTTTAGTTCATGGAGTGAAGTCTTTTAAGGATGAACAGTTCTACTCTAGAAGCAAGCGTCTTCTTTCTCTGAAAGCAAAGGCTTTTTTCTTTCTGTTCGAGTTTCTCACTAGATTACAACTTTCACACTCCAGTGTGAGCACTCTTTCACAGGCTGTGAGTGAAACCTGCATGCCCCCATGCACTTCATGAATTACAGGGAAACACTTTGTTGTATTATAGGCTTCACCATGGCTTACAGAAGTATTTCAGCTCCGACGTCCAGAGCGCCTCCTCCTACCCCTTCCTCTTTTGCACTGACCTTTGTGTCACATTGCCTCTCCACCCCCTTGGGGGGATAAAGAAAGCTTGCATGCATTTTTTATTCTTAAATATGTCATCACAGAACTTCTCTATTATGACTTCTAACTTCTCTGTTTGGGCCAGCCAATGTGTCTGTCGTCAGAACCTTTAGGGAGTGTCTGAAGTTTCGAGGAGCTTCTCTCTCAGAAGCAGCCTCTGTGGCTTCCTCCACCCCCACGAAAAGCCAAGTTGTGTTAAACTAGCACAGGGAGGAACCAGAGGAAGAAAAAGAGTGGTATTTTGTCGTGTGTAGGAACAAATGTGAGAAATAGAGGGGCTGTCATGGTATTTTGTTGGTAAACAGATTTGTCTGTCCACAACCTGCCCTCTGCCTGATCACCTCAGTTTGTCATCTCTCATTTTCTTCACCAGCTATTTTTCCATAAGGGGTTCTTTAGTCTGTGTGTATAAGGGGGTTTGTTCAGATGTTTGAATGAATGTGTGAACAATAGCAAAGATCAAGCTGGAGTAGCCAGTTAGTAGGTACAGTGTCCTGAGAGCCAGGAAGATGGGATGTGTGGGCCTCAAAGGGACATCTCTGGATGGAAAAGTGTTTCTGTCTCCAATGTCAAGAGCACAGGTGAGTTTGCTGTGGGATCAGAGCATGTGTGTGTGTGAGTGAGGGGGTCTGTACCAACCACTGGAGTGGGACTGAGGCCTTGGGAGCTTGTATACCAGAAGCCAGCAACTAGAGATACTGGGATCAAAGAACAGCTACTGGGCAGAATGAAAGTCTGAGCCCAGCTGCTGGGTGCACCCATCTTTTACATACATAAACATTTTTACACCTTCAGAACTCCATCCTGCTCAGTCAAAGTGGGGAGGAGAAATGAGAGCATTGGTGCTCTTGGTGTTCATGTGAGTGCTCTGTGTATCTGTGTGGTCTGTGGCCAGGCTTTTGTATATGTATATGTACATATATATTGTGGATAGCATAAACTACTTGTCAGCTATTCACACTCAGACTCACTCCTGGAGAGACTGGGTAACTGAATCAGACTAGAAGGAAGCCAGACCCTAGAGACTGTCCACAGGAGGGCTGGGAAATGCAGGAGGGATCCTCTAGGTTTCCAAACTTGTCTGATTGTGTAATCTCTACATCAGTCAAGACAGAATACCATCTGAAATTCAGAGAATTGAATTGTTTTTTTGGTTTTTTTTTTTTATCTTCTGATCTTCTATTACCCAGGGCAGTTCTATTCATTTTAGATGCATGACTGCAAAGTCAATGTAAAGCTGGTTTGTCTCTTTATAAATTTGCAAAGGTACCCAGAAATTACTTTTTTGACGAAGCTTAGCAACATTAAAATTCTTTTTAGCTGGCTGAAATTGTTAGCATTTTATTAGTTTGCCAGTTTTTGCAAGAACATTAAAAAAAACAATAGTGATGAAAAGGAAGCAGAAATATAGATTTTCTTGCTATTTTGGCAGCCTTTTTTCTTTAGGTTTTTTATTTCAGGTATGTTTACAAATCAAATCCTTTTTTTTCATGCTACTTTTTACAAAATAAGTTCTCAAGAAATACAAAAGCATAATCACCTGCATTTTACAAACAGAGTCAAATCAATAAGGGTGTTCCAAAGCCTAAAATTATGTGTCCTGCTTCACAAGCAAGATCTGCTTTATTTGCAATCATTTATGATCTTTGCAGTGGGACATTGTGTGTTTCACAGTAGTAAAGTTCAGCATAAAGGAGGCAGCCTGTCTATGTCAGCTTACAAATTCTTCTGTCATATCTTTGAGGCTGCTGTATCTGCTTGTTCTAGAGAGATGCTCATAACCAAACCTACCACACTCACCAGAGAACATGCAGGATTGTACTGTGTGAGCAGCAGCCACCTCAGCAGGCACTCATTAGGGAGTGACCATAGGAAAATTGTAGTGTTTGGTGCTAAACTTGATCTTATCTAGCTCCTCCATCAAGGCAGCATGCACTGCTCCTATTCTGTTCCAGACAGAGCTTTACCTTGTCTGTTTCTAAAGCCCACCAGTGGTAGTGATGGCCCTGCTTCATCCATGGGTCTGACTTTCTGTTTCAAAACGCTCTTGTGTTTCTCCAAGTTTCCAGGAATATTTTGTGCTGTTTTCCAGTTTTCATATCCACTATGGTAAAAGGAAAAAGACAGTTTCTTCACATGCAATGGCTTCTTTTATACTTGAATAATATTGCCCTTCCTCCTTTGTCTTAGGTTAAACAACACATAACTTTTAAATAAATTATGTATAATATTTTCCTCCTCCTGCATTAGTGTATGATGCCTCTGGAGGATCTTATACTTGTTCCAGAACCTTTTTCCCTATCTTGCTTACAATATTGTCATATTAATCAATGTGAAAATCCATCCAATATTCAAGATGCATATATAGCCATACAACTTCTTTCCTGGCCACAGGGGCTATTAGTTAGTTGTAGTAAGAAATGTACTTTGCTTAACATGCTTTGGTCTGACATCTATATATTAGCTGCTTGTTATCTTCCCCATATTTACAAACTGGCTATTTGGTTACTGGTTTTGGAGTTCTTTTGAAGCTATAATCTATAATCTTTTAAATATTCTTCTTTGATGTACTGAAGATCAGCACAACATTTTTCCTCTTTCTAGCATTTTGATCCATTTGCCATTCTTCACAAATTCTCAAGTATAAGTGATGTCATTTCAGAGATTATTTAAGCTGTCTGCATATTAACCTAATGTGAAAATCATGAGACCCAAACAATCTAAAAAAAACTAAATACAGTCTTTTAATTTTAATTTTCTCTTTGAAGAATTCAGCATTTGTTATTTGTACTAATTGAGTTATTTTCGCTTGGGAAAATGTGTCCTAAATTATACTTAGCCCACTTGTTTTTTACCAAGTGTCCCCTCTTGTGGACCTGTGACCAGTTACTGCCTTGTTTGGCTTTTTTTCTCTTATTACTGACTGTGGACTTGATTCTTGAAACTTTGGATATATCTTTCTATCTGGGTCCTATTTCACATCTGTCAAATGAAATTCCAGCTGGTTCCAAAGAGATTGGTTGGTTTGATTTTTCATTCAGTCTTTGCATGCTTTCCCCTTGCTTTTGAATCAGTGAAAAGTACCATTTTTATCCAAGCAGTCTTTTGTTGCATCTCTTAGCTGTCATAATTTACATGACTGCCCTAGAAGTATTTTTTTTGGAAAATACCAAAAAATACCATGATTTTTTTCTCTCTTTGACTTCCTACATGTGCAGTGTCTCATATGAATTGGATTAATCCATTGAGAACAAATTTCCTGAGACTTTCTTCAAGAATCATAACAGGTTATGAAGATCACTCCCTAACTATCAGCTTTTAAACAACCTATCCCTACTGATTGGGACTAAACCTACAGGAATTTCCCCCCTATCTGTTCTGTTTCTTTCTATAGCTTCTCTGTCACTTTTTGTAGTATTGGACACTAGCCTGAATTGGCCTAGAGTATATTTTTGAATTCTAAATCTACATATCTTAAAATAAACAGTGCTTTGAAATGTTCAATTGCACCAAAATGTGATTCTTCATAATAATAAACTGCTAGAATGGATCATGTCAAATATATTCTAAATTATTTCTGAAAAATCAGAGCATTCTAGGAGTCGTTCCCCTTAAGTAGTTTCATGCAGTCACCCTGTTCTGGAGAAAAAGACAGTTACTCACAGAGACATGACAGTTTTGTGCCAGATGGTCTTAGTAAATTAATCCATTTATTACTATTAAATGCATTGACTGAATCACCACGCTTAATGATACCTACATTTGGAATTGTACTTGATTCATTCTCAGAAATTCCTTACTTGGTCATTCTTGCCATTCCTTTCATGAATACTGAAAATTCCTTTTCATAGCGTAGAAATATTAGCTGCCTCAATGTCCAGAGATGGCTCAAATTGCAGCGTGTGACAAAACAACGCCCATTGTTGTATGCTTCTTCATTCCTTTACATAGGTTTTGCACAGAAGCTTACTGAGATTTGTGCTTATTGCACCAGATGAACTTGTCATTTACCATCCAAATGTTTTATCTTTTCTATAATCACAATACTTCACAATAAAATTTCTATTACAGATTATCTCTTACTGCTTTATTGTTACTGCTTTCTTGCTAAAATTTTGCCATACTATTATTCTCTAGACAATAACTTTGCCTCTTTACCATGGTATATAATTAATCATACATCAGAAAACAGCATCAATGAGAAATTCTTCCTCACTTCCAACAAGGAAATAAAATAACAAAACAATTTTAGGGCCAAATATTGATCTGCCCCAGGGTTTTGAGTGCAGTTTGCTTTATAGACTCTATTTCCCGAGACAAAAAAGTAAAACTTTGGTGTAACTTTGTAATATATATGGTATAATGCATTTCCACAGTATTAAACATGTTTTGGTATTTGTTCAAGCCACTTGTGCTGACTGGATGATTCAAGTACCGATTATTTTTTGTGTAGAACAGCAGAAGAATACAAAATACTGTCATAGACCTGCTAAGCCAAAAGACCTGATTCAGCAGAGTATGTAAGTCAAAAATCACACAGGACCTGTGTGATTAAGGAACACAATGTTCTCTAGCCAATATGTGGAATAAAGCAAGATAATTACTAATGTATCTAGTAGTTTTGGATCTCCAGACAAAATAGCTGAAACATATTTATAGCTGTTTCAGCTGGGGGAAGCTCTCATCATGGTACCTGAGGGAAATTCAGACTCAAATCTTCAGAAATATAGTGAGATTCTAGAGTCTTTCTACTATTATTCTTCAGAAGCATTTGGTAACTAGAGTAATTATTGTTTACATTAAGCATTTTTAAAAATATTTTAGTGATAAAGGACCCAAGTAGTTACAAATTATAATTATCAACAGCCCTTTTCCTCTCTGGCTATAAATTAGTCAAATGTGATTGAGAGTTTGAACCAGGGGAATTATTTCAACTATACTTGTTGGTACCTGGGGCAAGTTACACTACTGTAGCTGAATACTAGGGCTGCATGTCAAACATGAGAGTTGTTTCACGTGTCTGAAAAGTGTAATCAACTTTTTCACAGAATGAAAAAATCATCAAGGTTGGAAGACATCTTCAAGATCATCTAGTCCACCCATCAACCCAGCATGACCATAATCACCCCTAAATCATATTACCAGGTGCTACATGCAGATGCCTTTTGAACAGTTCCAGAGATGGTAACCCCACCATCACCCTGTGAATCGTACTCCAATGTCTATGCACTCTTTCAGTGAAGAAAACTTCTCTAATATCTAATCCTAACCTCCCCTGGTGCAATTTAAGGCCACTTCCTCTTGCCCTTTCACTTGAGAAATGGCAGAAGAGGCCACTCCCTACTTGGCTACACTCTCCTTTCAGGAGCAAGATCTCCCCTGAGCTTCCTCTTTTCCAGGCTAAACAACCCCAGCTCCCTCAGATTCCTCATATGACTTATATGTCAGACCCTTCACTAGCTCCAGTCTCTTCTCTGGACTCCCTGCAGCACCTCTGTCCTTCTCATAGTGAAGACAAAGGACTTGAGGTGTGATGAGGGAAAAAATAACTTCCCTTTTCTTGATGCATGCCATTTGCCTTCTATTACTATGAAGCAATTATGTTTGCTGAAAAAAATGCAAAGTGTTGAATCAGGACAATTTCTTAATTCTGACAGGATTTAGAAAAAGACTGCTGAGGCCTAAATGTCTCCTCAATAACATGCATTTGTTAAACTCAGAAAATATCTGAATCTTGAACACGGTGTTATTAGATGCCCTTGATAGAAGAAGGTGTAATGAGATAGTAAAATCTGGTGCTGATATAAAGGCGTTTCAACACAGGGGATGATCAAAATGTTATACAGGAAAAGTTGACTACTTTCAAGCTTTAACAAAGAGAAATTGGAAGTAATATAATAATAAAAGCAAGTTCAAGGTCACCTGCTCAGGAGTTAATAGGAAAATCCACAATAAACTCCTCCAGAGTAGATGAAAATGACAGAGGAAGAAAAAGATCTGTCCATTTTGATTAGTCAAAGAGCATCTCTGAGATTCAATATGATGAAAACTGAAGTCTAATAATTATGCATGTCGTATGGCCACTGAGAAAGTAATGGTTATCCCTGAGCATAATGTTTCAGGTATTACTAAAAGATAGAGAGAAACAGGGTGTATGTGCTTGCCATGAGTAAATTTAGACTAGAAGAGAGAAGAAATTCTTACGTTATAAAGCAACCAGGATCATCCTTTGAAGTGCCAGTGGTAGTCAAAAAATTAAATGTGTTTCTAGATGGAATTAAAACAGCTAATGGCAACAATAAGATGATGCAAGAGGCTATTTCCAGTCCTATGTTGTGTCAGTGCTGCTGCTTCCAGAGAAAAAAATTATTTAAGATAAAAATAAAAATGTTATAAAGTTCCTCTTATTATTGTCGTTGCTGTATCATAATTTTGATTTTTCTATTAGTCCACCCAAAGTGTCTTCAAAGACTGTTAGATGCAGGAGTTACACAAATTACTACATGTCATGTCCCTGATGTCTTTCACAAAGGAAAATATCTCTTTTTTTCTCAGCTGTGAACCTACTCTAGTGTGTGTCCACTGCTTACAGAGTAACCAGGTGGCTGATATGTCAACAGCAATGATGTTACCAGATGTATTCTGCACCTGATTGCAATACCCTCTCTGCCTGTCTTTTAACAAACCTTGCTTGCCTGTAGTCACTGAGATCTTTGTAGACTTCAAGGGTTTTCTGTTATATTTCTGGTGAATATCAAAGTTGGATATCTTCACGCACTGAAACCATGTCTGGCATATATAACTTGTCACTGTGCTGTGTGAAATCATTGGCCTGGATACCCTTTAAGACTTTCTCCATGGTGTTTTATTGGCAGACACCTCTCAATATACTGTTTTCCAATAATACTTTCCTTCTGTCACACACTGTCAAAGTAAATTAAAACTTTTTTTTTTTTTTTTTTCCTGAAACCTAGTTTTCTGTATTCTGAAATGCTTATAAAGACCTAGGTTGTTTCTGGCTGAAAGAAATGTTAAACTATTAGCAATGAAACTGGGAAGCTGGGAGATGGGAAATGATGAAAAGGCTGAATAGTGATGTTTGAAAGCAAGTTGCAAGATGGGAGAAAAAGAGCAGGATTAGAAGTAAGAAATAAAATAATTAATAGTAAAGACACCACAAGGGTTTTCCTTCTGTGTGTTGGTTTAATTTGTAATATTTTGGAATTGTAAATTCTAGCCTGCCTCTGAAAGGGAAATGGGATAAAAAAAAAACAATTGTTTAGTTTTTACTTCTCCTTTAATCATAATAATTTTGTAAAAAAGATAATTATTTCTAATCTAGACCAGTTTTCCAGATTTTCCCTTTAAAATATCAGGAATTTAGAGAGACTACTTTGAGGCCTGAAATAAAAATTTGTTTTGTTTTATAAAAATTCCAATCATTTTGAAATGTCAATGAATAAGGGAGAGCTCTGCATATCCCAGAGAATATGAAAATACAAAGTGAGAAGCAGAGGGGAAAGAAGAGGTCAAGGACACTTTCAAATTTTCATAAATCTAAGGACCATTCCTGTTTATAAAAATGTTGAGTTTCAGCAGAGTCATTTATGTATACCCTCATTTAGCTGTCAGAGCAATGATTACTATGGGTACATATTTAATCCTAAATAATTACTGTTTCTGATCTTGTATGCAAAAAATCATAAATGATGACTCTAATAATTTATTTTTGAATATTAACATTTACAATTCCATGTGCTTTCTGATTTTTAAGCTTATTTTTACTAAGCAGAGTGTTTGGCACATTTATACATTCCACAATGCTTTTTCCAGATGATTTGAGGAATGTAGTTCCCTTTTTTATCATGCATCAAAGTCCTAAACAAACGTCTCTGGCTATTTATAAATGGAGTTCTAGCACTGAAACCCAGGTAGTGGAGCCTCTGAGAAAGCATCTTTAAGAATGGGCAATTGTTGCAGTGTACAGCTACGCAAACGGAGCAAAAAGGCTTTGTGAATTTGAAATGGGAGTTTCTGTTTCCTAAACCTAAAGCTGGAGCTTCTATTCTGTATTTTTATGTGTATTCATCCTTTCCCCTGGAGTTATTCCCATTGGATTTTACCTATAATATATTCATACTGGGCATTGTTCTATTGGTTTCACCTTATCTCTTATTTTCCCCTGTATAACCTGTGTCTGGACCCCTGATCATTGTCACTTGTACGTGCAGCGTTCGAGCAAATACAACCAACTTTGGACTGCACAACAAGTGTCCAATCTCTTGAGTCTCTTTATTCCAGTCTTGATCACGCTCTCTAAATACCTCTGCCTGTATCAAACGAACCCACAAAGGTGTTTGTTGCTTCTCTCCGGGTGCTCCTGGAAGCGCCTGGCCAGTGCCCCGGGAAAGAGGAGCCGGGTGAAAACAAGGAAGTCGGAGAGAAAGAAGCAACATGAAGGAATGAAGTTGGACTTGGGAGAGGGAAGAGAAAAAATTTTTTCCAATGTTTGCCTTTATTTCTCCACACTCAAATCTATTTTACTTGTCAATAAATTAACTTTCCCCAAACTAAATCTGTCTTGTCTATGATAGTAATTGGTATGTGATCTCCCTGTCATTACCTCCAGCCATAAGCTCTCTTATATTATTTTCTCCACCTTTTCCTATTGAGGAGCAGGAGTAAGAGAATCACAGGGAAGGCTTGTGGCCATTAACTGAGGCTAATCTACAACATTGGTTTTCTTCCTTTTTACTCAAGAAAGTGTACTTTTCCTGATTTTGTAAACCTCAAAATCATCTTTGATTGCCTTGTATTAAGAAAAGTCTGAGTAGACATTTTATAGTCCCCCATATCTCTGGCCAGCTTCATGTCCAGTTGAGCTTTGGCTACATAAATTTTCTCCTACGGTGGCTATCAGCATCTCTGTATTATTCCTATGTCACCTGACTTTGCTTCCACTGGGCACACTGTGGATATTCTCAGTTCAGTCAGAGAGAAAAAGAGAAAGATTTCTGCCAGGCTAAGCCTGGGAAAAAGTCAGAGAGGAATTTAAACAATCTATTATTTTGCTTTCCGTTCATATTGTTTATAGATATGTTCTACCACACTGACCTAAGTCCAGTGTACCAATCAGGTGAAATGTTTTTACTTTAAGACCAATGGAATTAATGTTCACAATGTTCTCTATAAAAGAGAGAAGTGCCTTTGAATAAACGCTCATTTTGCCTTCTGAAATCATACAAGTCATTTTGTCCGTCCCTGACTCAACAGCGTCAGCACACAATTTCCTTTTTTGCCTTATTTCCAAGACAAGATTCTCGTTCAGCCAAGCTGGACTTCTGCCGTGCCTGTTTGACTTCCGATATTTGGGAATTGTCTTCTCCTGTGCCCTTAGGAGGTGATGTTTGAAAAGTGACCAGAACTGATGGACCCCAGCACCTGCAGAAACATTTTCCCTAGTGACCTTACATACTAAACCCCTGAACAACATGAAGTTAGTTCTCCTCATGTCCAGAGTTGAGATTTTTCTGGCACTTTTCCTCCTCTCAACACAGATTTTAAACTCGATCACTTTGTGGTCACTGTGACCAAGAAAGTTGTAAGTCTTGACTTCTCTCACAAGATCCACTCGCTTGACAAGCAGTAGATGAAGGAGAGTGTCTTTCTGAGTTGGCTTCCTTAGGACCTGTTCCATAAAGTTGTCATCCAGGTCTTTTAGGAATCTTCTGTCCTGGGTTTTACCAGCTGTGTGATACTCCCAGTTTATTTCTGGAAAGTTGCTGTTCCTCGTAAGGAAAAGGGCAATTTACTTGGAAGTGTCTCTTAGCTCCTCAAAGAATAATTCATCATTATCATCATCATCCTGACTGGGAAGTCTGTGGTAGACTCCCACAATGACATCTATGTTATTTGTTTGCCCCTTAATTTTTACCCAGAGGTACTCAACTGTGCCACTGTCAACTGTGAGCTCCATATATTCTAAACCTCCTGTTACATACAGTGCCACCCCTCTGCCTCTTCTGCCCTGCCTACCCATCCTGAAAGGCCTGTAACTGTCCAACAGGGCACTCCAGTCAGAGGAGGCATCCCACTGGGTTTCACTTACACTGCAGAAAGGGACCTGGGGGTCTTGGTTGATGGGAAGTCGAACACGAGTCAGCAGTGCCCTGGCAGCCAGGAGAGCCAACCCTGTCCTGGGGGGCATCAGGCACAGCATCGCCAGCCGGGCAAGGGAGGGGACTGTCCCGCTCTGCTCTGCACTGGGGCAGCCTCACCACCTCTCTGTGGTGACCAGTGACAGGACCCGAAGGAATGGTCTGAAATGGTGTCGGAGGAAGTTTAAGTTGTATATTAGAAAAATTTTCACCCGCAGTGTGGATGGGCACTGGAGCAGGCTTCCCAGGGAACTGGTCACAGCACCAGTCTGACAGAGTCCAAGAACTGGTAGGACAATGCTCTCAGGCACATGTGTGACTCTCGGGGATGGTCCTGTGCAGAGTCAGGAGCTGGACTCCATGGTTCTTTTGGGTCCCTTTCAACTCAGCACATTTTGTGATTCTGTGATATGGAAATCTTTCTCTGAAAACTTATCTCTGACTGTTTAAAAGGCACTGTTTATGTAGTCCTGACAGTGCTCTGCTCTTTGATGGTCCATCAATATTTCACTTAAGAATGTGTTTAAAAACCACAGATATAAATGTTAATTTTCCCAAAAGCTTAGCTGAACTGGAATTTAGTATTGCAGAAATGTGTCATACAGTACAAAAAAATAAAATATTAATTTTTTTTAAATTCCTGTCAAATTGTCACTGCATTGAATAGAAGTTGCAGGTTTTTGTATGCTCCAGTTTTTATTCCAGAATGAATTGAACCAATGTTCTGAATACATAGTTACACAGGCTACCGCAATGGATTTCAGTGTAACATTTCACCACTGTATTTGATATACACAATCCAATTTTTATAGGTCTCTCTTAAGTTAACTCAATTTTACGACCATGAAAACTGCTACCTACATAACATTAAATTTGAAAAATAACTTGCATGAAATATGATCCTTATGTGTGGTACTTACCACAGTAAATATAATCTTCTTTGTTACAGGCTGATTGTCACAGTGAAATGGAACTGGGATGTTTATAGGTAAGGATGGTACAAATATTAAGCACAAACTATTCTTATGTTCTTTTTATTTATTGCAAAGTGCAAAAATGAAACAATATCATTTCTTCTTTAGTGTGAATATTTCTTATACAATACCATGTTTTTTCTCTGTTCATATAAATTTTGGTAGTTAAGAAGAGTTTTGGTTTTTTTGGTTTTTTTTTTCCACACAGGAAATATTTAAAAAGAAATTTGTTTTGTCAGACCTGAGGGCTCTGTGGTCCTGTGTCTGACTTGAACAATCACCAGTACCAGAGCCTTCAAAAAAAAGGGAAATTTGCTAGCATAAACAGAACTGTATATCTTTGGTTCTTCTTTGAAGTGTTCCACATTTAATTTTATATAATCCCACACAACACCTCAGCTATCCCACAATAAATCTGCTTTTTCCCATAAGACTAAGAATAATCTTTCATCCGCTTTCTTATCAGTTGGGAAATTCAGTTTGAATGTCCTCAAGTCTTTGTGCAATTCCTTCAATGGCCCACCAATCACTCCTGATGAGTCCTGCTCTCTGGTGTTGTCTCTGTTATCTCTTGTACCTTGGAGGTTTTATACCTGGGTGTTCAACTTTTTCCTTCTCTCCTTTCTAGTGCCTCACACCAGACTCTTATGCTGAGGATGCAGAAACCAGATATTCCCATAAATCACATACTAGTCCACCAAAGCCATCTCCCATAGTAAGTGTCCAGCTTACATCTTGAGGCAAAGTACTTAAGCAGCCATTCTCAATTTCCTCATTACTATTCTTAAGATGTTGGAAATGAAGCCCACGGTTTAATTGCACATCCTGCAAGGAAATATTTTCTCCTACTGTTTTTAAAAACCCTGATTATTTTTACTACCATTATGCTATCTTTTTAATTGTGGTATAAAACCAGAAAAACAGACACGTATCCTCTCTAGGCCATCCATTATTTGATATGCTTACATTATAACTCTCTCGATGAATATTTTTTGTAAAAGAAACCTGGTCTTTTAAATCTCTTTTCAAATTATTCTCTTCCTTGATCTTGGCCTTTCTCTCCAGGCCTCCTTTTTCCCTATAGTTTTTTTTGAGATAAGTAACCAAGGAAAAAATGGACCTTCTTGGGACAGGAAACAGGAAATTTAGGTAACATTCACCTTCATCCCCAGATGCCTTATTTTGGTGTTGGCAAACATCCTTCCCCATTCCCTTCATCTGCGCACAGAATCTTCCTTGATCTTTCAAAGTCCGGTGGAAGCTGGGAAAATAGATAAATCTTGTACTAATCTATCTCCTAGCACGATGCTGTAGTGTATATGTGTAGTGTTCCAGATGATGCCAAGATATTGATTTACACAAAACTTTGAAACTCTATGCTGTTCATTATCTTACTTCTTATGCAGCTTAATGTTTTGTTTGCTTTCTGCTGCGGTTGTAAATTAAGCAAATATCTCTCAATTACTGCAATGACTAATGGTTCCTTTCTTGAGATGGAGGTGAGCAAGCAGTTTAAGATTTTCTTCATGTATAAATTATTTTTCACTTATTTATTCTGAAAATCATCTCTCCATTTGTTTACTTCTCTTTAATGTTTTACTTAATCCTCTAGTTTGGATTAAGTAAAACAATTTTGTAAACTTCAGATTTTGCTGTTACCTTGCTTGTCACTTACAAAAAGTAATAAACACTGTGGGATTTCAAATGAAAATGAATGACTTGATAGCAGCCAGCACATTAATACTCTGTTTAGCTGTGCATATAAAAATTTATGGAATAAGTTTGCCTATTAGTGTAAATTTGTAACTGCATGAAATATGTGTAAAAGGATTGCAAAGTCTAATTCGTATTATTGTAATGTAATTTGAATTCCTGAGTTTTCCAGTGTAGAGAGTACACCGTTTTTTAGGATTTTGTTTTGATCAAATCTTTCACAATTTTGCAGACATCACTCTCTTTAAAAATAAATCTGGTTTTGTAGACTAGGTTATAATATATTTTTCCAAATGTCGTGACATGTCATCGAACTGTAAATTAATAATCCCTGATTCAGCATAGCATTCAATCTGTCCTCATTTTCCTAACAATTTTCCTGTCCTTTTCCTCTACTAAAATCTTTCATGGTTATGGAACTGACTTTGATAAAATAACCTTGGAAGGAGCTCCTGGTATGAGAAGTCCTGACTCTGAGCCTCTAGAGAATTACAATCAGTCAAAAATATATAAATCAAATCAATACTTTCAGCTGATGTCATTAAGGATGAGACTTGGCTTGCTTTTTGGGAAATATTCAATGCTTTCTAATATTACTTTACAATTAAATTCCATTCTATAATATATATATTATTACATTATAATAATATTATATTATAATATATATGTGTCTGACACATATTCTGAATGTTTTTGTTCTTCCCCTTTAACCAGAGAGTCAAGTCAGTTTACTTGAACTAATTGTGATTGACAGTAGAGGTGAGATGAATCTCATTTTTTAACATCCATTTATATACAGGAAGAAGCCATAATTATATAATGATTAAATGTGGTATTAAAATGTCTGATTTAGAAAACAGCGCACAATATTTTTGCAGTAAAACACAAACAAACATCTTTTTGAAAAAGTATGAACATTATTGAAATTAAAAGCATCTTAGCAATAAGTGACTAACAGCAGTTTTCTATTTTTACTAAAGAGTGGTGACAGATGCTCTGACATATATTCAATCTGTTTCAGTAGACCATCACAGGAAAAAAATTAATTTCTTTTTCAAATATAAAAAAAGACAGAAAATTCCCCTTTCCTCAGACCTTCAAATATTTAAAGCCATATTTTCACTTAAAAACATACTTTTTTTTGTACTGCTGTCTTTTAATGTTGGAGTGCACAGCAGAGTGTAAAGATATGCACATATTTTGGAAAACAGTGTGCTTTAACCAACACTAAAAGAAAGAACTCAAATACTGTTTCTTGATAAACAGCTTTAAAACAATGTGCAAAATAGATTTTTGCTTCCATATCCTCTACTTGCATAGATAAGAATGAAGTCTATTAAAACAAACCCAAGGACACTATCCTTCACAGGGCACTAATATTCAGAGACTGCATAGCAGAGATGTCTGGTAAAATACAAACAGGGTGATGCCCAACTGTCCCTGAACATGTGATTACTGCCTATTATTGTCTTTTACTTGTCATAATGGCAACAATCAGTAAATTTTGCCAGACAATCTCTCCAACCAGGTATCTCAGAGAGAAGTAAGAGAATTGAAAATGTCTTTAATTCTGTTTGGTAGAGCCTAAGCTAATTAAAAAAAAAAAAAAAAAAACACCAAAACAAGCAAACAAACAAACAAACAAAAACCAAACCAAACCAAACCAAACAAACAAAAAATTGCTGATGTTGTTTTCTTCTTCTAAAAAGCTTTCTCATCTTTCAGAGGGCAGTATGCTACCCAGAGAGGAGGAAAATGGTAGAGCACCCTCAGGCTGTTAATAGTTGTAGCTCTGTAGTCCTGTTCTCTTCCTGCTTGGTAACATAAAGAACAGAGTGCTAAGTGTCCTTTATCTTCCTCATCCCAAAGGTCTGTCTCTTCAGCCTGGCTGCTGGGTTTTATGTTTGGAGCCCAGAGCAGATGTACCTTTCTCTGAAGCACTAGCTGACACATCCAGAGAATGGATACTAGATATGATGCACTACTAAATTTGATATTCTAAACTTTGTAGGCTTTAAATGCATAAAACCTTACAACAGGATAGTGCTACACATTTTACTGGGTTTGTCTCTTATATACACCAGTGTAAGTGAGCTTCAAAATCATATTAATTTGCCATATTGAGTAAAGCATGTATAGAAAAAATCATGAACGGTACTTTTTTAAGGGAAAAATAACTTTAATTTGAAAACATTGCTATTTCAATGTGAGAGAGAGTTTGTACAACAGGTCAACTGATATGGAAATGTAAAAATATTCCTTTTACTCTCATAAAATTCCCTACATTTGTTTAACTTTTATAGAAAAAAAAAACTTTTTAAAAGCAGTGAAATTGCCATTAAATAGAAAATATAATATGCTCTTCAGGGAAAAAAAAAAAAAAACAAAACAAACAATCAGTATCTAAATCTATTTATTTGAGCAAATAAAATGATTGTTGTGGATTGAAGGATGTATAAGCACACA
The DNA here is from genome assembly GCF_024509145.1 of Vidua macroura. Taxonomy (NCBI): domain Eukaryota; kingdom Metazoa; phylum Chordata; class Aves; order Passeriformes; family Viduidae; genus Vidua; species Vidua macroura. The sequence continues at coordinate 76,408,682 of NC_071573.1, forward strand.
CACTTAGATATGGGTATCAAATGGTATTTATTGTGCCCAGAATAAGATTTCAGTGCTTTTTGCCATCAGAGCAATAATGAAGATTTCAAGTTAAGTTGAATTCTGTAGCAAGAATAATAAAAAAACCCAATAAAGATCTTCACTAAATTGCCTTCAGCTCACTAGTGTGATTCAATTTGCCATTGAAACACATGGCCTAAAGTGAATATAATGAACACGTTTAGAGAGTGAATTATTTCAAAGTTATCCTTGCATATAGATGTATTCAGTGAGATGCTCATTAATCAGTGTATTGCCTTGGTCTAATTAGATAAGCTAAGGTAAACCAAGGAAAATAAATCGGAGAGAAGAGATCAAAGAAAAGGATAAACCCACAAAACATCTTCTCTACAGAAGCTAGTAATTCCAGATTCTTCTGCAGTCAGCACTAAAATGATTTCTAATGTTTCAATGAGGTGTACTCCTTAGGAAAAAAAAAAAAAGCATATGACAATTTTTTTTCTACTGTTTGTTTCTTTTATAGTTCATAATCTAGGAAAAAAATAAAAATTAAACACCAGAACACTTTTCCTTGGTGATACTGTATTTATTCAGAAAAACAGCCACAAAAGAGCAAAGGGATTTCAGGTTTTACTGATAGAATGGAGCTGCGTGCCTGATTAGATAAATTATGTTGGCATAACAACAACAAAAAAAAGCCAGATTTCAATTGACACAAGTTGATAAAGGTTTGCTGAAGGAAAGGACATAGATCAGCATACTTTGGCTGAAAATCTGGTCTACACCTTTAAAAGAAATTAGATCTTTGTCAGCTGCTCTGTGTCATAGACTGAGCCTGTGAAAAGACACTCTCATTGTCTTTTTCGCTGCTGACAGTAGATTTCACAGTAGTTTGTGAAAACAACTACTGTTGTTTTCAAAGCACAAACAAACAAAAAACCAGCTCCTCTCTCCGGTCCCCCCACCACAAACTCAGAAGATAACAGGAAAATTGTGTTACTCTTTAATAAGCATATTTTGTCTGAATGTTTATCCTTTCTATGGATTTTACAGATCATGAACAACAGGCACAAATATGTGATTTTGAATTTGTATAAATAAGGGAAAACATTTTCACTTTCCTCTAACTAACATGATTATGTTAGCTAATATAAATACAATCTTTCCATCACTCTCTATTGCTCAGCATTAATGACAAAAGTTTCAATAGCCATCCTTTCTGACTGTCATTATTTGCTGGGTACTTAATGACATTTTTATTGCAGGATTTATTTATAAAAATACACCTTCACAGTTTTTCTGAGGGGCAAGATCCTGATTGAGGCCTTTCAGTACCTGATGGGAGACTACAAGAAAGATGGAGAGAGACTATTTACAAGGACATGAAGTGACAGAACAATGGAGAATGGCTTCAGAACTCAGTAGGTTTAGATTAGATACTGTGAAGAAATTCTTTACTGTGAGGGCACAGGATCATGTTACCCAGAGAAGATGTGGATGCTCCATCCTTGGAAGCGTGCAAGGCCAGGTTGAATGGGGCTTTGAGCAACATGGTCTAGTGAAAGTTGTTCCTGGTCCCCTTAAAGGTTGGAACTACAATCTGTGACTCTGAATTTTAATTTTTTTTGCAAATATTGTCCATTTGGTTTCATTATGGAGTTCTTTTAGAAGTGCAGTGTGGAGTCACAGCATTTGTCTTACTAGAAGATTCTCAGATACTTAATTTTTTGGACATTATTTTGTTTACAGATGAGGGCAAAATATTTTTTAAAAATATTCTTTGCAACTTTTTGTTTTATTTTGGATTCACTGACATAAATACAAAATATTCAAAAAGCAGAAGTGGAGTTTAACAAGGTTTTCCAGGCTTCCTCCATACGCAGTTGGAAAGATAGATGAACATCTGGGTAATTCACCTCAATATAATAGTACAGGGAGATCAGCCCTCTGAGTGGCCTATATTTTCAATAATATCAGCAGGAACCCTGATAATAAAGCAGCCTAGATTTTAGATAACTAAATTAACTGAGGTGAATCTCACCATTAGGATGTCGCATTCCCATTCTGTTGTTTGGTTTCTTGCTTTTTGATGCCTAGGACTTGCATAGCCCCAGTGACATTGTTCTTTATAGAAAACAGTTTTTCATTCATTGCTTTCCTGCTGCTTCCTATAATAATTAGTGATTTTAAAATGTCAATAATTTTTCAGACTCATATATTAATTTCTAGTTTGCAATTTTATTAATAGTTGAAATCACTCCCTAGATACAAGACTGTGGATTTTGCTTCCATCTTCATTTTCCTCTGTAGCTCAGTTTCTGTTGATGTTTTAGTGAACATAGTACATATCATTGCTCTCATTCTGTTTATGCTAATATATGAATTCTATTCTCTTAACCTGCTATTTATAATATAATACAGTAGAGTTAATTATGTGCTGAGAGTAATGTAATTCTTAACTCTGTGGGATGGAAACAGTACTTGAATTTTCCATATCTTTGCTATCTTATTACTTCTGAGATTTAAGCAGATTTAGTTCAGGTGAATTCATATTCAGAGATTTTATAAGTGAACTGTAGACATTATCTTCATATGGGCTAAGTTATGACGTAGTTTTCAGGCACAAAATGGCAATAAGTCAGAAAGCCCAAAACTTATCAGTCATAGATTCTATTGCAGTGCTCTGGGTAGTGCCTTATGACCCAGGCAAGATTGTTTAAGGTCAATGTTTTAGGTGTTACTGCAATATTTTTGAAGAAAATTTTCAAGCAGTAGCTTTGCCTTTTTGAATGTGCTTGTGACTATGATAACTATTGGAAGACAGACTCTTCCACTAGACCTATTATTCTTTTACATGTAATTATGAAGCTGTACTAAAATCAGAGGTTATGATTTGGCCATAGGTTTTTCATAAAAGTGTTTCATCTTTTCTTAGAGACAGAAAGGGATTTTGGTTTGTTTTTTGTTTGGCTGGGGATTCTATGTGTGTGTGCCCTAGGCCCATAGGTTATAAAGTACACTTCACCATAGCTGTGCGATAAAAATATTGGATCACACTATGCTGTTATTATTTTAAATGCTTCTGAAAACAATATTAAACTCTTTGGCATAAGAAAGAATAAAGGAACATGGATTCCACTGCAATATAAAAATATTAACAAGAAGAAAACTTAACATTTTTGTCCCCCTAGTATTGGGATGGAGAAGGTAGGAGTGAATGAGATGGAAATCTTAGATTGAAATATATATGTTTCCAAGTACTCATCTGATGGATCTTTAAATAAGCCTTACTTTGGAAGTGTGATTTTCTTTATTGTCATGTGGTGTGTCCATTATTGCAATAAAATAAAAAAGTTCCATGGATCTTGTTGTTTTCTTCTCTAAAAAAATTGCAATGTTGTATCTCTGCCTGTCCCACAGAGCTGTAAATTGCTTCCATTAGTTTCCTTGCTTTTTACTTTTGTTGTCTTGGTAACAAAACATAATTTGTTCTTATACGTGTATTATAGTCAAACTCTATAAGTTAAGGTTGCAAAATTTCTTCCAATAATAAACTCATATTTCCACCTGGACATAAATTTTTGGAGAAGTCTGACATTAAACTAAAACTTTCTTGGCTGAATTTTATGAGAAATGCATTTTATCTTTAAAAGTTTATAGAAAATAATTTGCTTTATATGAATGAGGCACAATGGCAAAAAAAAATTTCCTAAGGGAAAAGAAAAAGTAATAAAGATGGGAGTCTTCTCCGTAAATTTAGACATCTAAAAGTTAGCCACATAAGTCTAATAACTTAAGGGTCATGCGCAGTGAAGAGAAACAGACACCTCCAGACACGTACTCATTACATTCCAAAACAGGATTTTAAAATAAGGGAAAGTGAGAAGCTGAATTGCTCGATGTCCATTTCTCTCCTTTAATGGGAAGTAAAATGTTGTGAATTACCTGAAATTTTTCTGGCTAAGTTTTAAATGTCTAAACAGGGGCAGATGAATACCATTCAAGCATTCTGTTCTCAATAAGGGAAACTCAAATGTATGTGATCTAAGAAGCTTCTTATTTTGTGCATTTCCAGTTCTAAAGAGGGCCTTTTTTATTCCATGAACTTGATTTCAAACAGGTAAGAAACTGTTCATTAAAGGAAAAATTCTTTACAACAAGAGGAGTCACACATTTCTGGCTATATGCATTTTTTTTTCATATAGGGCTTCATGTAGGTGTTTACTCAAAGAAGATTGAATGTCAACAATTTCATTTCAGCCCTTCTACCAAAATCATCTAATGATTTTATAGCGCTTGCTGAATACTTTTCATATTTGATCATGACAAATATAGAGAACATTCCAGGAGATGGAAAATATTCTGCTGAATTTCAGGCGACAGAGTAGTCAAGGATCTTTAAGCAATCATTGAGTCTGTCCTTCTCTGTCAAATGTATCATCAGACTTGTGGTTGATGAAGAAATTGTACTGATTGATTTTCAAATTGTTTGCCCTTTCTTCTTCAAATTAACATTTGTATATAGTTTCAATTGTCTCTTGACTGTTTCTGTACACCCCTCTAAATATTCTGGTTTTCTCCAGAAGACTTAACAAGAATTTCAACTTTTTATGACTTTTTAAAAAACATTATCTTTCTACATTTCTACTCATTGCAAATTAATAACAGCATATTAATTGGATTGTAGACTAATAACGCATAAACTCTAGTCACAGACATCCTACATCTTACTCAAAGCAAGTCATGCATTTCCTGGCTAGACATGTTGGAAACTTTTTATTCTTAACTTTGGTCAAAGGCCAGCCCTGGTTCTGGAGAAAAGAAGTTCTATTTGTTTGCTTGGGTTTGTCTCTGTCTTGTAGAAAAATCTGAGATCCTGAGCTTACAGAGGTACCTTTATATATATATGTATTTTAAAAAGCTACATTTGCTTATATGCAATATTCTTTGGGCACTAGAAACCTACCCTTCTCTGAAGCCTAACCCTCTCTTGATCTACGTCTGCCCTTTCTCTAGGCCTCCTTTAAAAAGGGACTGTCCCTTTTGAGATTTCCATACAGACTTCAAACCTCTCTAGAGGTTTCCACAGACACATAATTATATTTTCTATTTTGTTGCTTTGTCCTTTTCTAATAATTTTCAAAATGTAATACATCTTCAGGGCAGTAAGTCACTGAGCACTGAGCTTGATATTTTTATAAGTCTATCCACCGTGACTCCTTTCAGAGTGATAATAACCACGTGTTGTTTGCAAACAGAGGAGGACTTGTGGGTGATGTGATGGTTAGAGGCTGTCTGAGGCTTAGTGATCATGAAATGATCTAGTCCTCCTTTCCTGAAGAACTAAGAAGGGGAACTTTCAGAATGCAGATTTTGGCCAGTGAGGGGGACTGGTTGAGGAAATCCCTTGGGGGGCAGTCCAGAAGGGCAAAAGATTCCCAAAATGCTGAGCATTCTTTAAGAAAGAAATTTTAAAGGCTAGGATCAGGCTGTCCACACATGCCAAAATATGAACCAGTGGGGAAGAAGACCAGCCTGGTTGAACAGAGTACATCTAAAAAAAGGGCAACAACAATCTGGAGCACAAGTCTTATAATGAGTGGTTGAGGAAGCTGGGGTAGTTTAGCTTGGAGAAAAGGAGCCTCGGGGAGAAATTATTGGTCTCTACAACTTCCTGAAAAGAGCTTGCAGCCAAATGGAGTCTCTTGTCCCAATAAACTAGTGACAGGACATGTGTGGGGACAGACTTAAATTGTACCAGAGGGGATTTTGATTGATTATTAAGGAAAGTTTTAGTTACTAAGAGGCTTGTCAAGCTTTAGAACAGGTTGCCCAGGGAAATGGATAAGCTACTATCCCTGGAGATATTTTAAAGATGTATAGATGTGGCACTTGGGGACATAGTTTAATGGTGGGCTTGGCAGTGCTGGGTTAACAGTTGGACTTGATGATCTTAAAGGTCTTTTCCAACATAAATGATTGTTGATTCTAAAATAGCTGACTTAGAGCAAATGATTATGCATCAATATCTAATATTGCTTTACTTATGGACTTTTACATGATAATAGTTATTTTCTTGTACTATGAGATCTCCCTGCATCTCTCGGCAATCACATTTCATTTTTACCATGCTGCATAACTATGCATAATCAGAAAACTTCTTTTTCTCTCAATACTTTCTTATCAAAGACTTTTGGAAGTCTAGTGTGTTTAAGAAATGGATCATTACCCTTCACTTCTGCAGACTAATTCAGAGAATTCAAATAGGTTCTTGAAACATAGTTTCCCTCTATATTGATTCTTTATCTTAGTTTGTTTAACTGAGTATTTAATTATTCTATTCTTGTTAGAATTTTAGACAATTAACCTGTTTCTGACATTTAGTCTGTAATAGTTTGACTGGCCTTGAAGCACTTCTCCAAAGTTGCTGTAATTTTAGCCATTCATTCCTCTGATTCTCCAGCTAATTTGTTAGTTTATATAACACAGTTACTACTTAAAGATATTTTAATTCTAAGTTCCTTCAATGCTTAAAATTAAATAGTACCTAACTTCAGCAATCAGTTACTATTTATTTTATTTGTTTGTTCTTACATTCAGCTGACAATGTAGTTTGAGACAGTTGCTCAAAGATATTTTTATAAGAAAGAGTCCTTGCATGGGACTATTCCTAAATTTTTTGGTGGTGGAGAGTGATGTAAATCACTTCTTAAGATTTTCTACCATGGTCTAGTTAATTTCCTGTATTAACTACCCTTCATTTGCTATATTAAGTGTCTATTGATCCTGCAGACATTGTGTCCAGTATTTTGCTTCTAACATATTTGAAAACATCTAATTAATATATTCATCCTTTGGCAAATTGTTCTTTGAAGTAATTTTTTGGCTTATTAAAGTCTCAAAATTAACTTGATAGAGCTTATTTCTTTTCCATTCACCTTATCTGGACACAATACTCATTTTCTGAAAGATAACTCTTTACTGCTGTTATCTATTTTGTTTTTACTGTTTAACTATTGTTTAACTATCTCTACTGTTTCTTTTCTTTAGCCAGATTGATTTTATATTTACTTTTCTCCTTCAATATGGTGTCTTGAAGAAAACTCTATACTATCTTAAGAAGATTTGTTCTTTGGCTGATTCTTTTACATTACTTTAAGTGTCCTGGTTTTGCATAATTTCTGTTTTTGAAAGTGAACATCTTTGCAGGGGTTTACTTTGTGTCATAGTTTCAAACCAGATTGCATCGCCTTCAGAGAGGCTCTTTCAGAGATACTTTCCAGAATAAGTCCAACCTCCATCTCACAAGAACTTCTGGTTACCATCAAGGGTAGTCTTTCTGAGTAGCTGTTTCAAGAAGCTGAAGTCTAATAAAGTTCTATCATGTGAAGTTTGATCTGATACCACATGTTTAGATACCTATCTAAATCTTCCTGGAAATAACTAAAACTTCCCATCATTACAGTGTTTATTGCTCTTGCAGCTTTTTGGGTCTCTCTTACTCACATTTAATGACTGAAGGCTGAAAATAAATATGTGTTTTAACCATCATTATCATTCTGTTTAAGTATTATTTTAATTATTACTACTTTTTAAATCATGGCTTATTATTCTATTTGCTCTAGAAAAATCTTTGTCTGACTTGTTTAAGTAATTTACAACCTGACATGACATCTTTGCAAGATCTGCTTTCTTTCCCCAGTTTCATAAGTCTTTATAAGTTATTGTCCTCATTAAAAATCAGGCAAACAAATTCACTTATTTTATGCTTTGCACTTCAAACATTTAAATAGATGAATTGTTCATTTCCTTTTGAGATGGTTGTCTCCTCACATATGACATCCTGAAAAAGAGATTTTTTTTTAAGAAAATAAACTTGACTTTTAAATTCCTTTTTGTTTTATAAGATACTCATTCCTCTTTACTGAAAAAATATATTTCAATGGGATCTGCTCTTCTGCAGCTCTGAACTTTCTCATAGTGCTTAGTGCAAAAATTCCCCATAAACTTTTAAGTTTCATCATCATGATTCTGTTTTCACTTAGATGTAGCTCATTGAAATACCAGACAGTTTCATAAAACAGACATCCACCTACTTGATGAGTTTTTTTCCAGTTTCTATTGAGTTTGATTGTATTTTCCTCACACAACTGTCTACAGATGAAAATAAACTCAACCCGTCCAGACTGTATGACTTTGATCAGTCTTGGTCTTCTCAACCGTTCATTTAAATTTGGTTCCAGAATCTCTATTCTCTAACAAATGTTAGCCCTACAAGAAGCCATATATACCATTATTTCCACTGTCTAGACCACGATGTTCTTTGCTGTATTGTCAGCATACTCTCACTGTTGTCATCACAGGCACATCTGTCTATCTACATGGTCTATGTCCTACTATTGTTCACTTCATCACTTCACCACATTTCTCTGGAAGTTCCGGATATTCCTTTCTATCTAATCAGATCTTGCTTGCTAAATATTTTCAGCTTTTCACAGAATCACAGTATCCCAGAATATTTGCAGTGAAAGGGGCCTCTGGAGATCAGGTATCCACAGCATGGCTCCCAACAGAGTCCACCGGGAGTGGACTAGTGCCTAGTTTCCTTGTACCATGTCCAGTAGGTTTTTAATATTTCCAAGGATCAAGACTCCAGTGTCTCTGATCACCAAATGGAGCTAGAGATGCTTGTGTCCTGCTTTGCTGTGGGGCACATCACTGGCTCATGTTCCACTGGCTGACCAAGCAGATTCCCCCCTTTCTTTAAGGATGCTTTTCAGCTGTTCACTCCTCAGCATTTACTGGTGCATGGGCTTATTTCTCTCCAGGGTCATAGCTTGACATTTCCCCTTACAGAATTCAATATCCTCCTTCTAGGAAATGGTTTTCCTCAATGGCAGTATTTGCTAATGGCCTGGAAGTGGGATTACTCAGGATGCCTGTGTACTTCCTCTGTAGGCAATAATGCCACATTTAATTTATGTCGCTTATAAAAGTGAAAAATAAAAGGAATAAAAAGGTAGTAATGTGGTTTTGATCATGGTCAGTGGTCTGTGGCAGATATATTCTACATCACTATGCCAGTTTCTTTATTTCTAAATTTATATTTCTGTACCATGCTTCTCAGATATGTTCTGCTTTGCTCTTATAGAGTTAATAATTTCAGTAGGCTAAATTATTCTCATTCAGGTTTTCTTAACATTGCAAGTCATCATAATTTAACCCATACCATAGGTCAGCATATGTGGTCAGCTGATATTGTTCAGTGTCTTCTAGTGACTTCTGCTTAAAGAAGTGAGTAACACTGAATTCTTCCATAAAAATCTCCAACATTTTTTTTTTCCCTGATAAGCAAAGTCTATATATTTCGTTAATTTTTTTTTCCCATGTCCTGCTAGGGCTGTTCCTAAACCCTGAGCAATAGTCTTGCCACCACGGTACTGCTCAACAGAGCTTGAAATTAGCAAGAGGAGCTCAGGCTGTCTGACAGCTAGTCCTACCACGGCCGCCAAGTCTGAACAAACAGCAGCAGCTATTTTGCCCACAGGGGAAATAAGGTTAGTGAAAATATTAAAGAAAAGTGAATGCCACTGCTGGCATGGCAACACTTTGCAGTAATTGGTTCTTTGTGATTCATGCTGGCCTGGTTCTGAGAGCTACAGATGGGAAGCTTGGAAGGTTTAGTTTGGAAGCTCTAGTATGGAGCTTATAAGCTCTTCTTAAGAAGTGGCAAACAGATCAAAAGTTCACTGAAATAAGTGCAATTCTGTAAATTCCAAGAACATTTCTTGCTAATTTGTTTTTCTTTGAGAGAATTATTTGATTTGAACATGTAGAATAGTAACTATTGTAGCCATTCAGCTGCAGGCACTGCTTTTCATGAAAAACTGCAATCTTTGATTTTTTCTTCACTAAACTCTATCTCATTCATCTACAGCTGATCCTGACCATTCCTTCTTATTATAGAAATCAGATTTGTATAACTCGATAATACGATTAATTTTGAAAGACATTGTTGAAAATTTGTTCTAAATATTATTAAAATTACTAATAAAGAAGAAAACTTGTGTTCAAAGGTTAAATGCGAAACCAAAAATCATTAACTAACACAGACAAATGGTGAAAACAGCTTGCAAAAATTAAATCTTCTAGCTCAGATATACGAATATGAACCATATCTGAGCTGCCCAGTTTAGCAAACCAAACTGGAATTCTCAAATGAATTGATTGGACTCTCAATAATGTTGAGGAAATTATTTGCTTTTGGTACTCTCTTGCTTGGCTAGGAGTGGGGCAGTTGATAGAGCTTATAATTCTTTTCCTGGTTCTGCCTTAAACTGTGAAATGGATGAGAAAGATTGAAAAAAAATAGGAAAGAAAGAGTGAATTTTCCAAATCTTTTCAAGGTCTTAAGTTTAAATATGACTTAAGTTTAAATTGCAGACACGTTTGGGTGAATTTACTTCTGTTGTTTACAGAGGTATAATTCTGGTTTCTTGACCTCATCAAACTTATACTGATTGAAAAACATGATAATACTACAGATTGAGGATGATAATTAATAGGTAGTGCTGAGACATTGTAGAGTCTCCATCCTTGGAAGCACTCAAAACCCAATCAGACACATTGCTGAGCAACCTGCTCTAGATGACCCTGGTCTGTGCAGGGGAGATGGACTAGATGACGTCCAGAGGTCCCTTCCAAACTCAGACATTCTGTGACAATCTAAGTATAATCCCCCCCAAACCCCCCCAAGAAGATTTTGATGAATTTAACAGCTGTGATATTTTTCCTAATATGCTTGTTTCCTGCCTTGTTACATCAGAGCCCTGATCTCTGAGTCAGCGTGGGGTCTTATGAGGCAGATAATTATTTATACTGAGTTTTTTCATTTGCTTCCAGCTCGCTTATATGCAAAAATATGTAATTAGTCTGAAGCTGAGTATACAACAATATGTCAAGAAAAAAAGTACTTTAAAGAATATTACTGTCTTCTCAAATCCACAAATGTTAATCTGGGAATGTAAATGTGATGTTGTGTTTTAAGAAAAGCACACAGTGTGAATTAATGCAGCATGGAACAGCTGCCTTTATAACCCTGACAATTCAATAAGAATAGGGAGGAAGAACAGAGTGAAGCAGTGTGTTTCAAGTCACTGTGTCAGGTAGATGTAATACCACCCATGTGGCTGACAGCTACTGAGCCAGAAAATCAAGCTTTACCAAGAGTGAAACCCTAGATCCCATGAGTCTGTTTTCCATTCTAAGTGGTTAGTCACTTTAGTGATATTTCATTAGGACCACTCACATAATCCCATCCCAGTGATCCTGTTCCATATCTGCTCTACCATCAGTTTCCAACAAAATTCTGCTATACTCTGATTACCTGCAATAGGAAATTACATTCAAAGATGACCCTTTTGTGAATTATACCTGCTGAAGTCAGTTCTATTTTGACAGCTGAATTACAATATAGACAATATAGCTAGTCAAGGCTTCAAACATTTTGTTTTCATTTTAGTAATGACAAACAAAACTTCTTTAATCCTCCACGTTAAGATTGGAGTTAAATACACATGTAATATAATAGTCTACACACCTCAGTTTGTGTAGACTTCTAACTATACACTGGATTACTTGTATTTCTAAATGTCTTAGAAATTCAGGTTGCCAGCTCAGTTTCTTAAAGATTTGTCATGCCTACCCAGCAAAGCAGCAGTAGATTTGTTTGATTAATGTCCTGATATTCTGCTCAAATTAGCAGTACCATTTCAAAGTATTTCATCTCCTGAAGGGAAATTGCAGCCTGATATTCAGGGGATTGAGCTGCAGATAAAACAATTATCTTTTAATGACAACTCTCCTCCTCATTTTCATGTTTTTTTTTTTATTATAAGGCGGTAATATAATTTATAAACAGAAGAAGGCTTTGTAGCCTTACATATTTAGAGATGTTGCATATACAAGTCTTCATTGTTTGTCTTAGCAATCAAACAAAAGAAAATGTGACAACTCAATCATTCTGCACTTCAGCAAAACCATCTTTTATTATGATGGTAGAAATTCAGGCAAGTCTTCATCTTCCTATAGACCCTTTGTCATGTGGCTATTTTGAAATAAAATGGTTTAAAACCAGACATATTCACGTCATATGCTGGATAATAAGAGCCAAATATCTTGTCTAGATTGAACAGTCTCACTGAGATCTCTTAAATAGACCAGTGCTGTAAATAAATCAGCTTTTATTATGCTCTAAACAGATACATGGATGCATATAATAGAAGAAAAAAAAAAACTCCTGAAGAGTGTGCTTAAAAGAAGAACATTACTGGAAACTCAGTACTGTGTTATAGTAAACAAAAACCATTGGTACAAAACAACATCTAAATTTATTCAGGGTTTATTGATCAGAATAAATAAATATATTTTATTTTTATCTCCATTCATATATTTTATTTTTATCTCCAACTCTCTATTAATTCACTGTTCATACTCTTATTTGAACCCTTTTTGTGCATCAACCCAGAGGGATGGATGTAGTTTTAATCTGAAAAAGCAGCTTGTCTGTCTCAGTGGCAATGATGATACTGTACAACAAAACCATTCCAGATACTGCAGTGAGTGGGGATCAGTGAGGCTGGTGAAGTGTCAGGACACAAAATGTTCTGGACATGGTAACAGCACTTTGGATGCTGGTCTCCTAGTCCTTTCAGAAGAGAAGCATGGGATGTCAGGATTTACCAGCAGTTATTTTCCTATCCTTTCCTTAGCCAATTCTTGAGGAGGGGGAGTTGGGGGAGGAAGTTATCTGCATATTTTTCTCCACCTGCTAATCTCTTCTCATTATGTTTAATGAAAATGATAGGCACAGCTTCTGTAAAAAACAGGCCAGCCTTAGTACTGAATATGAGATCTTTTCTGATCTTCTCTATTATTTGATCTCTGTTGAAATGAAAAAAAGAGTGTATTTAGAGGATATTCTACATTTAAGTAATCCTTTTGTTCCTTTCCATCTCTTTGCTCAAATGTGAATCTGGTTTAGGACTGGCTTGTGAGTTGTGCTAGTTTCTGGCCAAGGAAGAATAAAATGCCACATCAATTCAAAGTCGTATTTATTCTGAAAAATCACAATTCCTTAGTATGAAACCGACAACTCTAAAATGCTTTCACAGACCATTTGATTTGAAATAGATGTGCATGCAATATGCTGGGTTTTCTTCTGTGCAGTTTTTGCATTCTTCAAACACTATTTTTTAAACTCACAAGACAGAATGTTAATTGCTTCAAACAGTGTACCAAGAACGTTGGCAGGGCTTTCACTTCCTGTTAATATATATGTGCACGAGGGAAAAATTCACTCCTGTCAATATTTGCAGTAAAAAGCCAAACTTAGGAGTACACTCTGAAGAAAGAAATTGGTTCATAGCTACTTCAGTAAAGCATAAGACATACTTTTTAGGAAAATACAACTGCTCCAAGATATATTTTAGTTTTACATCAGTAACAATACAAGTGCCTGTTTCTGTACACATAAAAAAAGAAAGCTTGATATTTTTTTGCAAAAACTAAATAAATACCAGTGTCAGAGTTCAGATATGCACTAGAATCACACACACACACACACACACACAATGCTCACAATCACAAATAGAAAGACAAGATATTAGAGAACATCTGACAAAATCAAATATTGTTGTGTGGAAATGTCAAGAAGTCTCCCTTCCTTTATTCTTTGTAGAACAGAATACCTATGAAACTTCTGTTAGATTTCTTTTTCTTTTCCCCACACCCAGAGCAGTCTGATTGCACACGGATGGACTCTTAGCAGCAGTAAAGACACATCTCAGACACAAAGATCATCTCCATCAGTCAGCAATGCAGATCTTGTCACCCTGAAATAAGAAATGCTAAACATTCTCAAGAAAAATCCTCCAGAGTATTTTTACTTCATGCATTCTTAAAAATATCTGAATCATTTTGGCTAAAGTTTTTGGCTGTTTCTTCACTGACAGATGGATTAAAATTCTGACAGATAAGCTAAACTTTCTACTAGAGAAGGAAATTCTTGAGTGTGTGCCTATTGTGTATTCAATCTGTCTGCATAAAAAGTTAAAATACATATTTCCATGTCTTTACATATGTATTTCTCACTTAATCAAGCCACTTTTGGATGTGGCTTTTGTTTTTTAATTATTCATTTACTTCTTTTTCTCCCATATTTTTATCCATACATCATTAGACAGTTCATTTCCTCAGGTTCTTAGACTGTACTTTTCACTTTTTTTTAAAGAATTGCCTCCTTTTAGGAAAAGGAGATTCTAAGGCAGGAATTTTAAGGCAGGCAACAATGCAAAGAATCTTTTTTTACATATGAAGAAAGGTATTTTGTAGAAATAGGGTAACTGTGCAAAAGAAAGAGAGAAAAATGAATAAAGGAATGAATTTTGTATTTTGCTGATCTAGTGGATCACTTCTAGTGGATATGGAGCATTTCAGTGGCACTCAGAAATGCCGTGTTGAATCCTGCTCAGATCCCTATTTTATGTGTGACCTTGGTTTCTCTGCTGCTTGACTCCTGTATGTAAGTTGATGACACTGTTTCTCCAGTATAACTAGGTCATTAGAGAGAGAAGCCATTTCATCCTATTCTAAAACAAGTGTTTAAAACAGAGGAAATAAATCAGCAGAGGAAATTGCTGCCTCTCTCCATTGTCTTAGAAGGAACTGGGAGGAAAATGATACAATACACAATATTTAGGAACAAACTGCTTCTTCTGATTAAAGAATTGTTTTTGGATTTTGATGTAAATACTTAGAAGTAAAAAAAAAAATTGAGGAGCTTCTATGTTTTCAGGTACTAAAGTAGATTGCTCTTCTTTCTGTGCTTCCTTTCGCTCAGTATCATTAATTTGTGATACATATCACTCAGTATCATTAATTTGTGTTTTAGTATATTTTTATACAGTCTATGTCCTGAGTTATAGTCAGTAGCCTTGAATGTTTGCAGCCCTTTAATCTGAGTATCTGGTAGCACCAGTGTGAAAAGCAAATGATTTATACACACTCTCTCTAAGCTAAATGTACACTGTCTTCTGTATATAATTAAAACCAGATCTTCATCAGACTTCTTTTCTTTTTCTGTGTTATTTTTTGACTTTTTTTCTTTCTTGTTCTTATTTTTAAAAACTATTTTTTTCCTAAAATCTGTCTGGAAATGTAAGGAATGTCTCTTAAACTGAATAAAAAATTAACATCTAAGAAGAAATAAGTTTTTTTTTAAATAGGCATTTTTCATATGCACACTTACATAGGAAAACAATTCTCAAATCCACAGCATAAAGGGCCACAAGGATTCAGCTATTTCCTCTAGAAATTATAATTTAAGACCATATGATCTCTCCAAAGGAACATTATTGATTTTTGAGATTACCATGCTTACTTAGTCCCCAGAATAAATGTATAACATTCGTGTGTTTACAATACACCATTATAAGGGGGAAAGAGGGAAGAAGTGCCTTGTTGAATGCAATTTTTCTAGGAAGACATCCCTTTTTCACTTTAATACATCTAGAAATCTCATAAAAGTATCTGTCCAAACAGCTGTTAAAAGCTAACTACAAAGATCTTGCTGCCTGAATGCAAAATACAGAACATTTATGGTAAACATAGGCAAAGTTTTGTATCATATTTAAATAGTTCTCCTTCATAAATATAACAGACTTTTAAAAATAGATTTTTAAAGTTAGAAGGGGTCTTAGACCCACTGATTTTCAGTTTTGCATATGGTGGGCCACAGAATATGCTCAGAACTAGGCCAAATTATTTAGAGTTGCCTAAAACAGATGTCCTATGCATTTCTTTATCTTCCCCTGAAAATTTCGGGAAATGGGAAGTCTGAACAAAAAGAGAACTGTCTATCTATCTTCACAGGATGAACTGACTTTTGACCAAATGAAAACCTTTGTAAAAGTAGCACAAGCTATCTAGTGGGCTTGATCAGAAATTGGGGTGCATCTGCATTATATCTCTGATCCAGGGCAAGATCGCAACAGATTAATTTCTTGATCTGCCACCTTTGTAAGTACTTGTGAGTTTCTACATGCACCTCTGAAAGGTTAAAGAAATAAAGTTCAGAGAAAAGCTGAAGATTAGCTTTGCTAACAACAAACCTTAACAGATCTGTATCATAGATCTTCCTCCATAACAAGATTTGGGATGTGCAGCTATTAGAATTACCTTACTGAGTTTTCTGTCTTCCAACTGATGCATGATCTCAGGGCGCTTGCTCTTATTTTGTTTCTCCAATTAGAAATCTAACAGCTTAGTTGAAACCACTAGTGAAATTAGTTTTAGCACATAAATAACTTCATGGGAAAGGGCAAGTAAAGGTCATATAATCAATCTGAAAAGAGGTATCTTCCTCTGGATCAGTCTATGGCAGCAGAAAAGGTTACTTTGTTTAACTACCTATGCATTCCTGAGAAGTTCTGGCCTTCACTGATCTGTCAATTACATAACTTGTATGAATACTCCCTAACTTGCTGAAACAATGTAATACCAATTTTTTTTTTTTTTTTGTAAAAAATAATGGAGCTGGTATTCATAGTGCTGCAATGGTGGTAGGTTTGCAAGAGACTCGTGCTTTATGAAAGTGTTGAGGAGAAGTATCAGACACTGAGCCAGTGGGATCAAAGAAAGACATTTGTCCAACAGCATCATTTGCATCTTAGAGGCAGTTTAAGAAGCAGCTGACTACTTTTTCAAAGAAAATGAGGTACTGATGGTAAACTTCTTGTTGCTAATCATGTTAAGATGTTAAATTTAGGCACACAGATGAGATGAGGATAGTGAAATATTTTAACAATTTTGCTAAGTATCAGTTTAAGTATTTGTCCTTATTTATGGTTTTAAGGAAAAGAAATAATTTTTGCACTGTTTACTGCTTCCCTGTTCTATTTCCCTACCCATCCCTGCTCCCCTCCAGCAAAAAGGTATATTTGCTTGAACAAATCCTGATGCTCGATTCCTCTCATGGCATTGTGTTCCATGATGTGATCTGACTGACTCCAACTGAGTGTGAAGCACGTTCTGTTATACACATTTTTGAGCAGTGAATTCATCTGAAGTTGCTTGATACAGATATTTTTAGGCTTGGGTCCACTACTGTCTGCTCCCAGCTACTTGTCAGACATTTAAAAAAAAATGATTATTAATCTGACCTATATTTAAAACACTTGCCAGCTCTAATTTTTCACAGCAATTGTGTAAAGGATTGTGATTTTTACATTAAAAGAAAATTCTCTTACTAGACTGTAAATACAGTGTTCCATCCAGCACAGTTTAAATTGTATGTATTTTCCATTTTTCATGGAGTCACTAAGTGTTATAACTATTCATTTTGTTGGTCACCTCTTCTGCTTCAAAGATCAAAAGACAAATGAACATTAGTTTTAACACATTTCATTATCACTCTGGTGATGTGTAAAAGGTTTGCTAAAATTTTTTTTCTGGAAAACCTCAAACCAAGGTTTTAAAAAATGACATCACCTCCCTTTTTCCATCTGAATTTAACATGGTGTGGGATGAGAATGAAGTTAATGCCTCAGTTGGCCACACTTGGTTTGATGGTAGTGATTATTAGACTTGTTTCAAGTTCATTGCTCATTGTTAAGTAGGGATCCTATGCCATAATGCAATTAAAAAGAAAAATTGCAGATGCAGCCAATAGACTACTTCATTATCACAAAGGAACAACAAAGGAAGATTTATTACCACCTTCAAATTCAATTAGATTATAATTTTTCCACACAATCTATACTTTCCTTACATTTCTCAGAAAATTCTGTCAGAAAATTGTCTGTCTCAGAAAATTTCTGTCAATTGAGCATCCTGATATATAACTGCTATTTATGTACTTATTTATTGACTTATTTAATGGTAGCAGAATATATGTAATAAATGGTCATTAGAGAAAGAGGTTTTTGCCATTTCACAGATTTTTGGATACATATATATGAGATTTATAAGGTAGGACTGTAACATCTGATCTTGCTAAATCTGAAAAAGAGACAGCTAAATAGGGATCCTAGTGCTCATCTATAACACTTTAATGGCAGAGTGTAGTGAAGATGGAGTCAGACTGTTCTTGGAGCTGTGCAGCAAAATACACCTTTGTCTGAAGTCAGTAAATCTGCTGAACAAACTTTCAGAGTACTAGTTACTAGGAAAAAAAGGGAAAATAGAAGGAAAAAAAATGCATCTCAAAGAGAGTCAAAGATGAAAGGTGCATGTGTGAAATGATCTTTCCCGAATTTGTGGCTTTATGCTATAAAATAATGAAATAATAATTACTTGTAACATGTCGTCATAAAATATTTTGCTGGACTGAAATGTAGAAGGTGAATTCTTAAAACCTTACATGCTCATAGTCCCCGTTAATATGCACAGAAAGAAACCATGATGGAATGGCTGAATAGAATATTATAAAATTACTGGTTCTTCTTCATGACTTTTTAAAAGAGAATCTTAAGAGGAATAAAGCTTTTTAAGCCCACTCTTAAACAGAAAAATATTCAGTTCTTGCTGTTATATAAATATTCATACCTGTTCAGAGACACTTTCAGAGAAAAAGGAATAGTATAACGTTAGAATTTCATGGTACTGGCTCCGTTAGAAACCCTGCTAGCAAAATGGGAAAAAAAAAGAAAAAGCTTTGACAGATACTGTTTTCAAACCAACTAGCAGGTATTCATGAAGTCCAACGAATTCTAATGATTTCTGTTTTATTTCCCACTTCATCCTGGCAGCATAAAAGTATATAGGTTCAACATCTTCTACCAAAAGTATATCCAGTCACTTATATAATTTATGCTGATCTCTCACGGCTCTGTAAGTTACCATAAAGCTCATGAAGTGCAAATATGTAAATAAATTTTTGCATTGTATATTCTGTGGAATGAGTGACGGAATGTGAATCTGGGTCTCCAAAACAATTGTTTCATTCTCAGTGCTGACACTACCTTTAGGTAATTTTTCTCTTATTTTCAAGTCCACCATATCTAAAAAGTCTTCTCCTTTTTCTGTGTAAAAATATCTATTTCTAATGCTTTTAAAAAATTCACAGTACTCTGTAAGTACTGATTATTTTTTCTACTGTGGACATTATGATAATGAATTGGCTTGGTCAGATGTAATAAGGTGCAACATCACTTGGTAGAGTTAGTGACTGGCAAATTAACCTGGTAATTTTCTTTAATAAACTTATTTTCTAAATCAAAGAAACAGAGATTCCATGCTTCTGGACCTCTAGTAAAATATCTTTTCCATACCAGAGACCAATAAAATCTTTAATTAAACCAGAAAAATGCATAAAAAGAACTAGGTAAAATGAAAAATCTAAATAGATAGTGATATTAGGAACATTATATTACCACCAGAAGTCCTTAAGGATCAAAATAGGATCAATACTAACACCAGTGAAGCAATTTGTTGTTCAAATTTGCTAATATTCTAAAATTCAGAGATACCACTACCATGAAAGCAGAGTATCAAAAGAAATTGAAAAATTAACTAATGCTTATGAATGAAATTTAATTTTAAGAAATTCAGAAGACCCTTAGGAACTAATAATAACAATTTAAGTGTTACTCTGAAAATATCAGTAGTTGGAATTTACTATGGAAGAGAAAGAACTTTTCACATTAATTGATTGCAGGTCGACTATGTGCAACATGCATTATATGGATGTGAAAATGGGCATGAGATCCTAGGTAACGACAGTCTAAATATTTCCAGTTAATTTTCGAAAATATAAATTTTTAATAAAAATATAGAGCCTGCAATTTAACAGATACTGTGCGCAGTTCTGTCATGCAAGTCACACATGTTGAAGAAGAGTAAATTTAACCTCAGTGAAGGCAAACAACTGTTATGATGATCTAGAGTAGGGACTTATACACTTTACTTTTAGGGAAAAGTAAAGTGTATAAGCATGGAGTACAAAAATGGATATCTGATTAGTAAACCTAGAAAATATAGAAAAGGGAAGGGGGAAGGGGGAGAAGATGGGAAGGGAGGGAGAGAGAGGGGAAGGGAGGGAGAGAGAGGGGAAGGGAGGGAGAGAGAGGGGAAGGAAGGGAGAGAGAGGGGGAGGGAGGGAGGGAGGGAGGGAGGGAGGGAGGAAGGAAGGAAGGAAGGAAGGAAGGAAGGAAGGAAGGAAGGAAGGAAGGAAGGAAGGAAGGAAGGAAGGAAGGAAGGAAGGAAGGAAGGAAGGAAGGAAGGAAGGAAGGAAGGAAGGAAGGAAGGAAGGAAGGAAGGAAGGAAGGAAGGAAGGAAGGAAGGAAGGAAGGAAGGAAGGAAGGAAGGAAGGAAGGAAGGAAGGAAGGAAGGAAGGAAGGAAGGAAGGAAGGAAGGAAGGAAGGAAGGAAGGAAGGAAGGAAGGAAGGAAGGAAGGAAGGAAGGAAGGAAGGAAGGAAGGAAGGAAGGAAGGAAGGAAGGAAGGAAGGAAGGAAGTTGCGGAAGGAAGGAAGGAAGGAAGTTGCGGAAGGAAGGAAGTTGCGGAAGGAAGGAAGTTGCGGAAGGAAGGAAGGAAGTTGCGGAAGGAAGGAAGTTGCGGAAGGAAGGAAGGAAGTTGCGGAAGGAAGGAAGGAAGTTGCGGAAGGAAGGAAGTTGCGGAAGGAAGGAAGGAAGGAAGGAAGGAAGGAAGGAAGGAAGGAAGGAAGTTGCGGAAGGAAGGAAGTTGCGGAAGGAAGGAAGTTGCGGAAGGAAGGAAGTTGCGGAAGGAAGGAAGTTGCGGAAGGAAGGAAGGAAGGAAGGAAGGAAGGAAGGAAGGAAGGAAGGAAGGAAGGAAGGAAGGAAGGAAGGAAGGAAGGAAGGAAGGAAGGAAGGAAGGAAGGAAGGAAGGAAGGAAGGAAGGAAGGAAGGAAGGAAGGAAGGACATGGTATGTCAGTGTCTATGTATAGGCATGTGGAAAATGAGGGATATTGAAGGAACCAGAAGTGTAGCTGATTTCAGTGTGGACAGTGGTGGTGCAAGATTAATTAAGTTATCGTGTACCTCAGATTTATGAGGGGAATATGCAGGACAAAAAGTAATTCATAAGTGGTATTTGATTCATTAACAAGTATCCTGTGATGTAATAACCTTTACAGGACTGGATTCAATAGTCCAGAACTATCCCTTCCTACAAAAAGTGCCTGTTTCTATGAGAAGCACTCATGAAGCCAGTTGCTGCAAAATTATCTGCCTTAGGACCTTCCTTAGCATTAACAGGGCAGAAAAGGAGAGCTATAGAGTTGCAACTTTCCCTGCACGTAAATGGGAAAGATGTCTCTGCTGGGAGACAGAGTAGCTTTGGAGACGCACTTCAGTTTGGATCAAGAACATGCATTTGCTTTCATTTGTGACACAAGAAGATCTTGGGCACATAATTTAGACTTCTTTCTACTGAAACTAAAATAGATAATTCACTTTGGGAGCCACCTAATACACTTCATGCCCAGTTGACTGCTCAGTGCACAAATCAGCTCGTCAGAAGTAAAATTTCCTGTGATGTGTTGTGCACACTGGATCCTTAGCAGCAGCTGCTCCTCTGTGTGGATCTGCTCCCTTTGGGTAGCTGCTTGCTAATGCAGGTGTAACCTGTACATCACCCAGGGTTATGCATGACAAAGAAGTAGCAAGGCCCACAGTGACTCTGGAAATCTGCCAGTGGATGGCAAAGGACATGGCTACCACTTGTGTACCAAGTCTTGTCACAAAGCTGTCAGTATCTTTGAGTTGATGTGCCCACAGGAGGGAATCATGTTAATGTTTCATTTGGTCCTTGGTAGTGGGTTCCCAGCATAGTAACCATTTGCTCAAAGTGTAATGAATGAAACGAGCTAAATTCCATCCTGCTGTAAGCTGTCCCAGAAAGAGAACTGAATTTGGCTTGGATGTGTATGTTAGAGATGCAATGGTAATCTTAGGATGAGTATTTTCAGTGTGCACCTTTTTTTGTTGTTGCGTCAACAGTTCTTTCTGGCATCTTTAAAAATAGTAACATTAAAATCATAACGTAAATCAGATTTGGATTTTATTTACTGTCCTTTTCTCTTAATGGTACTCTGTGGGTTTTTTTTTTTTTTCTTTCTTTTTTTTTCTTTTTTTTTTAAGATGAAAACAGCTGCTAGCTCTGCTAATTTGCTTTCTGCAGAGTGAAAGACTGTATGAAGAGTACACATGTGAGTTTATTATGCAATAAGGAAAAACTTATTGTGGTAGCAGCATGCTTTCCTACTAAAGATGAGCTGTTAAACACTGTCTCACTTACACATGGATTGCCTGTGATGAGTGATACCAGATGTAGAGAAAAGTGAAGCAGCTGATGTAGATAATTTACTTTTGTAACTGTAAATTATATAATGTGTTTGCATTTACTTTAGAGTCTATCAGAAGTAACAGAACATAATGATGACAGGTGGCAGAAAACATGTTGACTTTTCCCTTCATCTTCATACACTCGTGTCTAACTCAATAATTTTTGATATGTGAGAATTCCTATTGAAACGCTGATTGAATAATCTCCATTACTCTGCAGAGGGAGATAAACATCCAAACCAGGTGAGATCTTAGGCAAAAGACAGTCCCAGAAAAGGATTTATGCTGGAACCCTATTTTCCCACAGTTTCATTTTAGTAAGCATCTCACTTTTGGTTTGATACTCCCTGAGGGAACCTGTTTTCAAATGAGGAAAGCTTTAACTCATTCCAGGGCTAGACTGTAGCTGTGTATGACTGTATGTACTTCAGACTCTTCTGTGGAGTCACTGTGTATTGCAAAATTAATGAAATAGTCACTGGCATAAAGAAGGGTTGAATGGACACCTGGTCCATCTCTAAATTCTCTCTTTTTTTTTCTCACAGTTTTTTTTTTTTTTTAATTCACACAAATATGGTGGAGCTTCTATAGCTGTAATAGAAAGAGACTTTTTAGCTCCAGGCTTATTTCTTGGTGAAATGTTAATTGTATGTAGAAAATGTTGGGGTGTGACTTCTCCAGACAACAAAAGATATTGGAACATCACATTCTTAAAATTTTAATTGTCCAGCCAAAGTCTACTGGATAAAATAGGACTGGTAGAAACATACTGTGTTGGTGTTTGCTTTCTGATATGGTGTGTATCATTCTCAAACTAGTGAGGACAGAATGAATTGCCTAAACATAGGCTATTTTACATACTCTGGGTTATTCAAGACATCTGCTTGGAATTTACACATCCCACATCCTTCTGGGGTGGCAGCTGAAGGTATTTATTTAGACAACTCATTACTAGTGCTCCAACATTTTCTAATTCTCTGTTGGGTTATGTTCAGACACTGTGATTATGGAATCTACAAGAGTTGGGGTAATATCAGTACATGCTCACTGACAGAAGTAAAGGATCATATGAAACTTATAAGTATAATTTGTGGAAATGTTGACAACCATTATAGTTCAAGATAATTCTAGGATTTGAAATCTGAATTTAGTGTGTGAAGCTGCTGTTTCAGTTGATTCTACATCTGAATATGACTTCAAGGGGCAGAGGAGCAATGGACAGTGACTAAACTTAGCCAGGTTATCAGAACATTTTCCTTAAGCTAGTGTGTCCTAATCTAGACAGGTCAGCTTAACAGAGAGTTAGACTAAAACAGCTTGAAAATCATCAGTTATTTTTCATGTGAAAAAGAAATTAAAAAAAAAAACCAAATCAGAAGACATTAAGAAAAATAAGTTTGTTCTTCTTCTTTTTCTAGCAAAACAAACTCGACCAAACCCCTAAGTTAATTTTTAAAATTCCACCCTCCCTGCAAGCAGCCAAGCTCCATGCAGCCATTGACTCACTCCTGCACCAGCAGGAGCAGGGAGAGAATTAGAAGGGTAAAAAGTAGAGAACTCTCGGGTTGAGATGAAGCCAGGTTAATATGGAAAGAAAAAGCCATGCACACAAGCAAAGCAAAACAATGAACTCACTGCTACCCATGGGCAGGCAGGAGTTCTGCCATCCCCAGGAGAGCAGGGCCCTCTCATATGGAACAGAGACTTGGGAAGACAAATCCATCACTCCAAATATGCCCTTCTTCTTCCTTCTTCCCCCAGTTCATGTACTGAGCATGATGTCACATGGTCTGGAATGTCCCTGTGGTCAGTTGGGGTCACTTGTCCTGGCTGTGTCTTCTCCCAGCCTCCCAAGCACCCCCAGCCCCCTCCCCAGCGTGGCAGTACAAGAAGCAGAAAAGGCCTTGGCTCTGTGTAAGCCCTGCCCTGCAATAACAAAAACATCTCTGTGTTATCAACCCTGTGTTCAGCACAAACTCAAAACACAGCACCCTATTAGCCCCTGTGAAAAAAAGTGACTCTACCCCAGATGAAACAGTACATCTTAATTTTAATTTTTTTCCTCCACTTCCTTTCACTGGAATAACTTTCTTGGTTTTCCAACACAAATAGTTATGGTGTTTGAATTTTTTCCTGTTGAAAGGAATTATATAACAAAGTAAAATTTCAAAGAAAATGGATTTTAAGAAATTTAGACAAAAATAATTTTCTTTAAGGTATACATTCATAGTAAAATTTCATCTGCTCTATTCAAACCCTGTGATCTGACAGCCATAATTCCAATTTTTTTTTGCATTATTTAATGCTATGTTGTCTACATATGCGTAGTTAATAAACTTATTCTATACTCATTATTTGAAAATTGAGGGAACAGCTAAGGAATAACTATTCTCTTTTCTGTAGAACTTCCATAGAATTGTTAGGTAATGCTCTATATTTTTTAGAATATATGCAAAAAAAACCCCAACCCAGGCTTCAAACAAGGAAAGTTTGACTTAAACAGTAGTGTTACTGAAATACATGAAAATATAAACTTTATTCTAACAGTACTGTAAAATTGTCATTCTGATAAAAAATATAATTTTTTGCCACTGATGTGAATGTCTTTTATTTTATTTTCTAATAAGATATTGATAAACATTATACTTGTGGTACAATCCTTTGAAAGCAGTTTTAAATGGACATGAATATCTTGTCTTATTACCTTAAAAGGGAGTACTCTTTTTCTTTAATGAAAACCAAAGTTATTTTTATTTCAGTAATTTTGTTCAATATTAAAGACTTATAGTTAACTTCTGACAATTTCTAAATCCAGAACACCACTTCAAAGGAAACAGCTATGCTTCCTCTGTCACAATTCTGACTTACACAGAATCTGTAAGTTCTCTTGAGACCTAGAATGTAAAAACAGTTGCTGATATTATAAGAATGAAAAATAAGAATCATTATCGTGAATTGAAAAATAAGCAAATAAATTTGAGTGAAACAACTCTGCGCACAGCTGAACATGAAGACAGAACAAGAAGTTCAGGGCTCAATATTTCATTTGTGGCTTCATAGTAATTATTTTCTCAACTGGCTAGGGGAGACAGGAAAGGAGACATGGGAGATTGTTGAGAAAAGTGATGCATAACCCTTCAAGAAGGAAGGATACCATCATCCAACACTAAGAGTACAGGTACTCATTCATACAGCTATGTTCCAAACTCTTAGCATGTGATACACACAAAGGTGTGGCTCAAATGGGTTGTTGTGGGCTTTCAATATTTTCTTCATCACCTCTCTTCCTCCCTTTAATATCCAAGAAGTTTTATGCACACAAGTAAAGGAACAATTTGGATATATGGATATCTTACTGAAGTGCTGGTTCTTAGCTGAGTTTTTTATGCTTGTATGGGATTGGAGCTAATGCAAATGGGACTTATTATCGTCACAATCCACAGACAAACAGTCAGATCATTATGTTATTTATGGCATTCATATAATATTGTGAAACACAGAAAGCAGCTGCCTCACAGTTGCAGCAGGATAGCACAGATTCATCAAATTCGTAATACAAAAATTCATGTTTAAATAATTTTGACAGCAAGTTAAATTCATTTATTAACAGATTATATAACACCTAAATTTATCACATCCTTAGAGTCTTTAGATTTCCCTCCCTTTTGTAAATTCATTTCTAAGTGTCTAATAAAAAAACAGTATTCACATTTAAACTAGGGTTTAGCTTTGCAGACCCGTAGTTGAAATTTCCTTGATTGGTGCAAACTTTGAGTAACAGGCCTTTGTCTTTTATATTGTGGGGGAATTAATCAAAACCTTTATGTTTAACCTCATAACTTTACACAATCTAACCTCTCTTTGGTTGGGAAAAATATCTATCAGCCTTAAAGATGTCTGATTTTTTCCCATGCAAATATCTTGTTCTATTTTGAATGCTTCCCACAGCCCACTGTTATCGCTTTATTAAAAAGAAGAATTTAAGATGCAAAAAGGACCAGATTAACTCCTGATTTTTGTGAGGAAAGAATTTATTTTTCCTGCTGATCCTCTGCTGTTTTATTCTTTCCTACCTGGTAAATCTCTATCAGAAAACTTTATTGACCCTTCGGTCTTGTGACTACTGACTTGAATGTAGACAGTTTACACTGTAATACTGATGGGACCTGGCACTGAATAGGTATCCTGACATCCAAATTCTATTTCTATTGATCCATAAAAGACCTGTAATTTTGGTCATACCTCCTTCTACCTTTTTAATTTCCTAACTCTTGTGTCCTTTGTGTGTGTTGAGATCATTTAATTCATTGAGGCACAGGCAACTTATAAAGTGGTTGGGACGTTGGATCCTTTATTTCATTGAGACACTCAAAATACTGGTGCATTAATAAAAACAGCTGAGAGGTGGGTGGACAGAAATCATCACCCACAAAACTGGTAAGTGTAGACCCATTGGAAACATGGAAATTTTATGGATCAGCGTGTCGCTTCTTCACTAGAGAAGCAGTAGGAGAATCAAGACCAGGTGGACTAAGGGAAGGCAAAAAAAACTAAAAAATTGATTGTCTGTGAGTACAACAGCATGCCACCAGTGGTGCACTGTTCCTGAAGAAGCTTTGGTTTGTGAATGAGGCATCATTCTTTGGATTAGATAAGGTAAAGACATACAAAACTGTGCCATAGGTTTATTTGATTTTTTTTTCCCTTTCATTTTTAGAAGAATAGAAAAGAGCAGAGGACTTCACTCAGTATGGGTCCTTTTTGCTTGTTGAAATAATAGATATCTGCTGGCTTGCAATAATTAAATTTTCATTAAGACATTTGAAATGTTGGTGTGTGTTTTGAATCAGTTTGGAGGAAGGAAACTACTATTGTACAACTATTTAACACTGAAAGGATAGTTATGTTGAAAGCTGTAATATAATGAGAGGAAAAAGGTTCTGAAAATGGGTGAAGACTATTGTTAAAGTTTCATTATTGTTCAGCAATGGACATGCTAAGAGAGGATCCAAACTACACAGAGGCTACAAAAATTTGCTTTATATGCTATTTATAGAGTCCCATCACCTCTCAGTGTAGCTGATTAGAATTACTTGTAGCTATGAGAATGATTGTGTAATCAAAGACACATAAACATGGTGGGTTTTTAATTATTCACACCTGCACACATTCTAAACAGCACATCCTGCTGTATTTTTCAGATGCTCTAAAAACAAACATTCTGTTCTGATTCAGTGTGCTATTTTTAAACATCCACAATTTGTTAGTTAAAGCACAATTGTCACATGTTTTTTTTTCCTTAAATATAGCAAAAAGCTCTGTTTATTATGCAGAGAGATGTAAAATTTTGTTTCATTTCATTTGAATGCATTGTTTAATCAGAAATGAAAATAAAATCTTTGATGTGGGGTTCTTGTAAGAAATCTAAAGGTAAAAGAAAAATGGATTAATTGAATATATATTTCATCCAGCAATTTGGAAATTACAGAATTCCCACAAGACATTAATTCAATTATTTGAAGACAGTTCTTTAAAGAGAGCAGAAGACATACCAATACCTGTAATGTTACCTGTGTTAAGGCTAAGAACTGTGGGATGATGAATATATAAATAGTTGGACAGTTCTAACACCTAATTGAAATCACCACCTTTTCTAGTGAATATATCAGATAAAAGCCAAAGGAAAGGAAAGGGAAAATAGCCATTACAGTGCTTAATAAGCAAATGCTTAGCTTCATCCTGGTATCTAGACCAACTCTGATTCTGTAATTTGTCTTTGTCTGGTTCAGAAAAGGCATCTGACTTGTGTCTTCCACTCTCTGCTTGTATATGTTAACTACACTGGGACACCAGCCCACTCTTGCCTCATAAGAGTAATATATCTAGAGAAGAGACTCTGATATTTTGTTTTGACTGTGGTTTTATATGAATTGTCCTTCACTTCTGTTTTTTCTCTATGTCTTATATATTCAAGGAACCCCTGGGAGTCTGCTTGGACTGTCCAGGCACAGCAAGGTTTACTATTTGAACTTACTGAGCCCCAAGGAGGCTGTTGGACACACTCCAAGACAGTTGTCATAGCCACAGAATCTTGATGCTCTTTATTTGTATATGTTCCCCTATGTCATTCCCCCCATGGTGATAATTCACATTAGACCTCCAGGATGTTGCTGTTTCTGTGCCTTAAACTCTGTCTACATCACCTATCATTATTTTCAGGTCAAGCTACAGCCAGACCTTTTTCTTTTATGGTTAGCTGGTGCTGCTGCTTTTCACATTACCTCATCTGGCTCCCTTTCTGTGAGAAAAAGCAGAGAAGAAACTCATAGCCTAATACTTTATTAGCTCTTCGCTTTCTCTTTTCCATCTTCCCTCTGGGTGGGCATCTTTTCTCACTGGATTTTTTTTTTTTTTTCTTTTTTTTTTTTTTTTCTTTTCCATTCCTATCCAAATAGTGGTAAAAAAGAAAAACCTGCCTAACACCATAACTCTGCCCCTAGATTTCTCCCCACTCCTTCAAAATATTTGTAACCAATTTTTTAACATTTCCTCCACTCAAACAAATGCATACATTACTTTAAAATCAACCTACGCTGTACACTCTGTAGAGATGGTGATGGCATTTCAGCCCTGAGCAGGCAGCATCCCCAAACACAGCAGGACTGAGCTACCAGAGAGAAAATATTCCCTCCTGTTGTGGAAAAGAAGGAAGAGGTGGGTAGTCTGAGTCACACAGAGGGGCTGTGGGCTCCAGGATGTGTGGTCACCTGTTTTTTTCTACACCAAGTTACTTATCTGAGTTCACCAGTCACAGCCCAAAGGCTGCAAGTGCCACCAGTTTGTGGCCTTGCCCACAGAGGCAGGCAGCACAAGGGCTGTCCACAAGTGCTCGTGCTAGGCTGATGTCTCTGCCTAGAAGCTGGTGGATTTAGCCCAAGAACAAGTAACCTTTCACAAACCTTCCACAAGCAGCAAGATCTGTCTAAATTTTTATTCCCTTGTATCTAATGCTGAAAGGAGAAAAATTAAAGAGAGTATTGGTGAGGTCTATACATTTTAACAATTTCATAATTAATTCCAGCAAAAAAGATTATGTGAATGCATTTCTTCATAAAGCCCTCACTGGTGGAAAGCTGAATTCAGCTCACATGTGAGGAGACCCACAGAAGGTTTCAGTTCTGACCTGCTCATACTCTTCTTCTTCTTCTTCTTCTGAAATGCACAGGCTGCAATTTCACCCACTGAACATTTTCTGCAGATAAAGCAGTTGATTGTGAGGGTATCCAAGCCCACTGCTTGCTCTTACTGTCCCTGCCCACCCTTCCTGTGCCACAGCAGGAGCTGTCTCCAGCTCCCCAGAGCTCTGTCCTGCCTGACCACAGGCCCCTAAGCCAGGTGAACTCTCAGCCCATGTCCCAGCCTGACCTTTACCTGTCCCCATCCCCAGTGAGGTGCCTGGTGCCCCCTGGCTGCCCTGCCCCTGGGAGTGGCACTGGCTGGTGGCCCTCCAGGAGCCACTGAAAAACTGAAGAAAACTTCATGAGATGGCATTTTAGAAAAGCAGTACATTTAGAATAATGAAATATCCCTCTAAAGTTTCTTATCTTGAATTTCATGTAGCTTTACAAGAAAGCCTGCAACACCGTGATTGAACTACCACAATCCTGCTCTGGAACTGGCACGAAGTGTCCACCCAATTATTTCCCAGTTAATTTGTATCCTGACTCCATGTTTCTTTCCTTACACTGACAAATTCTTAATTTTTAATTTTTTTTTTTTTCAGGCGGCGAGGGCTGGGAGGCAAGCATGGCTGAGAGAAAATGCAGGACGTGGGTGGTCTATCTTTAGCTGCAGCAGCATGTTTTAAAATTACTTAATCTTCTGGAGACATCCTAAGAAACTCTAGGTTCACCCTTGCTTCTACTAATACTTAATGATCGTGATTGTACAAATATAAACTTCATTAGAAGATTCATAGGTGACTTAAACAGGGAGTTATATCACCTCATGGATGGAAATCACTATATGAAAACAGCTGAGAGGGGCTGTGTGAGGGAGCTGATGCATCATTCTTATTTAACACTGGAAATAAGTAGTGGGCTGTACTTGGACGTGCACAGCACTCAGCACAGAATATGCTTTCCCTTCTTAATGAATAATGAAGTAGTTGTACAATAACTTATCATCTTAGGTTTGGCTTTTGTTTTTTTTTTTCATTTTTTTATCTTTTTCTTTTTATTTTAATCTACATCGTTATTTCTGGACATATGACTTGTCAAGTGCATGTGGGTAAAGATAATTTATGGTGCATGGAGACATAAGTCTCAAGTCCCAAGAAGCAACATGGAAGTGAGATACCCTTAAATTGGTGGATTCTATCTTAGCCTTAATGTAGTCTAAAACTGACACATCCCCTTCACCTACACTCCATGGTATCCCTAATATATATATATGGAAGAAAATGATGGAAAACCTGAATTTTAAACTTGACTATGAAAATTGAGAAATATTAGAAGCAGTGTGCAATTTAACATGAGACATATACACAAACTGCAACCAAGAGCACTCCAAAAAACCTTAATTAGCGTTTCCAGAACTTATCAGAGGATAGTGAAAATAAAAAATATTAGTGAGTTACTTCATTGGTAGCCATTAAAAAGAGCTAAAAATCACTTAGTTATATAAAGAGCAAGATTAAAAAATAGGGCAGGGATGATGGGGGCAAGTACAACAGTACTTGACACATTCAGGACAAAATACTCCTGATGGACTGTCATTGTAGTGCCATTGCCAGGTCAGAAGTATCTGCTCCAGATACCAGCCAGGAAAAATGTTTAATTTCTGTCTGTCTGTTTAAGTGCATATACCATACTTATTCAGGTGTCTTGCTGAGTACCAGCTGAAACTTAGTGACTTTTGAAGTGGTTTCATATCTGTTCAAAGAGAATATCCAGGTTTCTCTGGTGCAATGTTACTTCCTCCATTGAATATAAATCTGGTATGTATTAGTGTCCCAGTTATCCCCAGCATCACAGGTGCAACAGATTCTCCTGGTTTTGCTTGCAGAAATTACAGATTTACCACAGAGGGTAAGAGAACAGGTTTTTATTGATGACAGAAAAAGGTTCAGTTCTGAAAATGTTATTTACACACAAGATGATATACATTGCTTTGATTTAATTTGCTAATGCCTACATTTCTTTTTTATTTAATTCTCAGCTAGGAAGACCTAGGTAGGTCATCAGAACTGAAGTAACACATCTGTAATCTCCATTTCCTCCAGCCCTCCTCCAATCTCTTCAGAGGTACAAGGGAGTTGAGACTATCCTTCCCTCAGGTTACTGCCACTCTGCCAGTCAGTGAGTGCAGCACAGGGAGCCTAACTGGTCATACTTGCAAGAGGTGCTGCTAATGTTATCCCTGGTAACTTAGCACCTTGCCTTTCTTCTTTATGTTGAATGTGTTTTTACCTCAATACGCTGCTTAGCTTTGCAGAACAGCCATAAAAGCAAGTTAACACACTTATAGAAGAAAAAAATCCTCTCTAATTGGCTGTGGTGATGCACTTGGCTTTTGTTTTAGCTCCTTTTGTTATGGCAAGATTTCCAGCAGTGGTTTTCTTTAGGTAGGAAATCTAACTAGTCTTTTTCCTGTCAGAAAGAAGAGGGCCTGCAGCTGACTGTGACATTGTTTTAGTGATGTAGGAATCTGGAGGAATAGGGAAAGACTTCTGCACACAATACTGCTGCATCTGTGATTTTTCAAACAAGTATGGAGAATTACATGCATTTTTAAAAACGGGTGTTTGTTTCTGGTTTGGGTTTGTTTTTTTTTTTTCATATGACAGGTACACAATTTTCAATCTTGAGTTCTTTTGACTGATTTTAAGAATTATACTACCTCTTTCTTAGTAAACCTATAATAAGATAAAACATTCAGTAAGTGGAATTTAATAGTCTCTAAATAATGTATCTCTGCACCAAATCCCTAAGTCCTTATTAAATGTTATTTAGCATTAGCCCTCAGACAGGCAAAGTCTCCTGATCTCTGTTCTCATGATCCTATATGTTATATTGAATTCTACTTTTCAAGTATTTGCCATTGTCTCAAACAATGGCTGTTAGGTCAATAAGCGATTAGCATGGTCAAAATTTTTTATATTATGTATTGTTTTTTAAGCCAAAGATCCCTTTCTTTAAAGACTGAATGGCAAGAGAATTCAGTTTCTTGAAATGCACACTGATGTATGACTAAAAGAACGAAGTGGAATGGAGAACTTCTAATTCGTTACCTACTGCAGGATCTTTGAATCAATCTAGAGACACCGTATTGTTGTTAAAATTATATTCCTTTTTCTTGGAAAAGTTTCTTTTCCCCTTGATAAGGAAGAGTATTCAGCATTTCTTGATGGAATCATTTAATGGCCTCTAACCAATGGTCTGCAGTCTGTCAAGGGAGGAAACATGAAAAAGCCTCAATAATTTGTAGTTTGAATTTAATGTTTAAAGGATATTAAAAAGGATTCTTGATGTTTTTTTCACTGTGTCAGAATATATCAACACTATATATATATATATGAGATTTTGTCATTTTAAAATAAATTCCTAAGTAGTTTTTGAGATGCTTTTCTTTAATACATTTAAATTATTTTGAATGACTCTACAGTCAAAGTCTCAACAAATTTCAAATAACAGACATTATAAATGTTAGAATTGTGTATGACATCTACTAATGATCAGTAGGTTAAACCTCAAGTGTTACATGATTTGCAATTATAAAGGTCAGAGATTGCATCTCGAGGATAATTAGGCATTTGGGATTGCCTGTTCCTTAAACCAAACATAGGAAAAAGTATTTAGTGAAAATTTTACTTAGGTCTTTTATGATGGCCTTCCACTGATGAACAATTCCCATTATCTCCTGAGAATATGCATCCTGTAAGCTGAACAGAGATATAGAATTTTTATAGCTGAAAAATCCTTAGGAACTGTTTTATTTTTGGTATTTTTCTTTCTTTCTTTCTTTTTTTTTTTCTTTAATAGTGACATATAAATAACAAAGCCTATTTATATTTATATCAAAGGCACGTTTCATGTGCAAGCTGGAACTTTGTCAGAATGGATGGGCAGAACTCCTGAGCAGAATCCTAGCATACTTGGAAAGGGTGAACTTTTTAAAGCCATGAAAATATAAAGTAAATTTGTATCTTGATGTATGATGGCTGCCAGCTGCTGTTGCAGCAAAATATATATATTAAAATCAGAATAATGATATAGCATTATAATATCAAAATAATAATGCTAATATAATAATATTAAAAATGTATATAAACCAGTTTTCTAGCAAATTTGAAGGAAGTGGTGAAATGATGAAAAATTATAAATAAAAAATGACAAAATGTTAAAGTCTTGAAATCTTTGTTGATCTTTTGAATTTATTTCCTATATCAGAAATGAAGACTGATACATTAGAACTGGGAATATGCATCTGCTATTTCAAGCTTTGAGGCACTTAATATTACAAGCAGATATTAGCATCTAAATATATATTTTTTAAAATGCTTTGAAAACTTTCATATTGTCACCATTAAATCTTCAAACTTATATCTTGGCATTATTCTCAAAATATCCATAGTCAGCTGTGCAAGTAGGTTTAGATCTCACGACACTTTGAGTTATAAAGTCTGTAAGTCAGGCAGCTTACTGAGACTATAAGTCAGTTTTCCAACTGAGGTGTTACACGCATCCCTGTACCTGCCCCTCCAGGAAGAAATGCAGTTAGACAGAGGCTGATGCAGAGAAAGCTGCACAGAATGCTGAATTCTGGGACTCTTTTTTTAGCATCTTAGAATAAAAAACATCAAAGACAGAGGTGTATCTGAAGTGCCTTCTGCGGGATCTTGCGTAGCAGCTTCTGTGCAGCTGGGATTTAGGGTTTTCAGCTTCCATTTCAGTTCATGTGAACAGGTCATGCCTTTCCCTTAAAATACAAGCAGGTAAAAATTCTGCCTTTCAGGAAAATAGTTCAGTGGCAGGAGCACGCTGCAGGCATCACAATCCTTGGTACAGTTCTCCTTCACCTGGGAAGATCTGACCTTCCATCCCCTCTCTCTGTTCTAAACCAATCAATAGGATGCACTAGGACCCAGGGTAAGTGGTGGGACATAACCCGTGTCCTTATGGTCATACTTTCTTAGGGGTCCCATCAGGCTGTTTAACTGTAACAAACCCTGACCTGGCTATGCCTAGGATTGTGCCAGTATGATACAGGCTTATCTGGGCCAAAAACCATGCTGAAAGCAGGCTGATGATAGAACATACAAGAAATTTCCAGTATTGGACCCCGTGTCCTGGCTGTGGCTAATTTAGTGGACTAGACATAGTCATTAATGCCAATATCATGAGTTTCCAGGGTGCTCCATGTCCTCGTCACTCTTCTGTTTGAAGCTGTGCTGCTCTGCAGCCAGGAATACTTGATTCAGAAACCCAGAAAGAGAACAAGTGACCTTGTCAATTGAGTTTAAAACACTCAGCGAACAAAGAGAGAACTAAATCTGAGTCTTACTTGCTTGACAAGTGTTCTCAAGGCAACATAGAACCAGCAAATATCACCTCCATTTCTCTCTTTATTATTATTTCAAAGATGATAAGAACTGCTCAGTTCCTTGAAAGCATATTTTACCCTATGTATTCAAAGTGGTCGAACTCACCTTTGGCTTGAGGAGATAAAATATAGGAATTCAAAGATTTCCATATTTCCGCAGTTTCCTGATTGTGATTCTACAATGCAGATTGCACTCCCTTTATTATGCAAGGCTCTTTTTAAACCCTAGCTAATTTGTACTGCAGATTTTTCATTTCATTCACCAGACCAAATGAAAGGTAATCACTGAGATAAGGTGCATTCTGCTATTCTGGTCTGAATTCTGATGAAAGAAAGATGCAAAGACTTCTTGAAGGGTATTATTTATAGATTCCCCCCCCCCCCCCCCCCCAATCTTTCTCCTTTAATCACACAGCTTGTGAAAAATATGTATAGGTATAAGTAGAAGTGAGGTATTTTCTGGAGAAGGCCTGCATGAGGCTTTTGAGTTTCACAAAGCTGAAACACCATCTACAGCGCACAGAAACGCTCTCGCTACCACCAAAGCCGCTTCAGATCACGGCTATCAGCAGAACTCGTGGGTCTCGGTTATGCAATCCCCGCAGATGCTCTACGTTGTGTTCATTATTTCCACATGACAGCAACAGTTGCTGCGGCAGTTTTGTCGCCGGATTTTGGCAGAGCCCCTGGCCGGCTCACTAAAACACGCTATCCACTAGGTGGGGGTAGACAACCTCCTACAGTCCCTGCAAGAGGAAAATGTTACAGAAACCAGACTAAATGGAGGTACTTTGAGAGGTGTTTTGGCTCTGTTTTCGTTTTACTGGGGGAGGAGTAGTGTTTTTTCCTTTCCCGCCCCCTCCTCCCGTGGTTGTGTTTGTTTGTTTTTGCCTTGTTTGTTTTGCTGAGATAAAAGAAGAATTACTATTTGTGAACTACTGGACTTTAAAGGTGATAATGAACTGAGAACAAGGGCAATTAAGTTCAGTTTGGGTTGATGCAGAGCTACGGTTTTGAACTTCCATTATTACAAGTCAGGTCATTCCTGCAGCAGTACAAACCCAGTATTTTACTGGAAAATAAAGTAAGTAGGTCCATTACTGAAATATCCCACATGGGTATAATATGCATGCA
The DNA here is from genome assembly GCF_024509145.1 of Vidua macroura. Lineage (NCBI taxonomy): Eukaryota > Metazoa > Chordata > Aves > Passeriformes > Viduidae > Vidua > Vidua macroura. The sequence continues at coordinate 76,444,779 of NC_071573.1, forward strand.
GACTAATGTGGATTAATTATTTTTAACTGCTTATTGAGCATCAGACTCAGTTGATTACAACTGGTAGTCCATAATAAGTAGATCCAGTAATTTTAAAGTTAGGCATAGGAATAACACAAAACGATCTACCTTGTCAGAACACAGTGAGGCACCATAAGTCAACGAAAGTATAATTTAATTAGCAAGTCCATAAGACACAAATTGTGTGTGCACCAGACACACTCCACGTGTCTTCTGTTTCTGAGTGAAAATTTAAAGGAAAATCTAAGAGTAGTCAGAGTGGCTTAAATTTCTAAGGTTCAACACAGCTGAATCATGTAAATAAGACCACATACCTTTATTGCAATGAATGAATGACTGCTTTTTCTGTAGGTCAGCAAATAAAAATATATTAAAAGAGTATACGTAAAATCTTATGAAAGCCTAGTTGGCAGGAAAAGTCAGTTGTTGCAAATTCTAGAGGCCTTTCATAAAACAGGTTTGTGGGCAATAGGAGGATAGTGTCAGATTAATGTGGTTTTTTATGACATCATCTAGCATTTAAAAGGTGTGGAACATGAAATCAAAACTTAGTAGTTTAATCTACTGTTGTTTTCCTTTTAAGCTGAATGTTTACTGCTGCACGTGTTTCCTAATTGTTGTAAGACATAGTAGGAGTTGAGACAAGAAATTCATGATTTTATGAGCACATTCAGTTTTGTTTAATTAGACAGAGCCAATATGTCATTTGAGAACAGACAACTAAAGTTCACTTTCCAGCACTTTCAGATTATCACTACCAAAAAAAATCAAAATAAAAATGAAATCATGTCACAAATTTCTAATAACTCAAATTATTTGTTTGCTGTAGATTGTCCCATTTTTGGTTTAGAATTTTTCAAGATTAATTTTATCACTTTCCTTCCTCAAAGTACAAAGGCATTCCATCTTTTGTTTCAGTCTTTGTCACCCTTCTTTTGCTTAAGCTATAACAGTCCACTTCCAGAGGGTGTGTTTTGTTTTGATTTTTGTTTCCCTTATTTGTGCTAATAAGTTATATTATATAGATGTTAAACTTCTCCATGCGAGTATTTTCCCATAATTGAATGTTACATACAGAGGCATTTTTTTTATCTGTGAAGGGACACATCAACTCAAATTTGGAACTAGCTTGCTTGTAGTTGTAAAAAGCCCATTTGCAGCAGCTGTAAGTCCTACCAGTGATAAAATGCTTCTTTCACTAGAGCACTCAATAATATAAGAAATGATGGACAAAGCCAGTGGATATGCTGTGAAATAAGAAATAGTACTTCAGAATTATCATAGAATATATATCTGTCTAATTTCTGTAATATTCTACATAATAATATTGAACTACAACACATTACAAGTACTTTAAGAAAGTAATATTATAAACTTCAAATGTACCATAATCAGATATTTTCAGTGATGCAAATGATATATGAAAGCGTACTGAAGTACTTTAAACTATGAGCTCAATCATATTAAATAATACCTTCTACTCAAATTGGTTTAACACAGGTTTAAAGGGCTTTTAAAGAGTTTAAAAATTTAATTTGTTATGAGAACTAATTCCAAATGTGCCAAAGTATCAAGTGCTGAATATGTTTGCATTGCTATCAAACCACCCTTAACATTCTACCTTTTCTAAGACACATTTCACTGATAAGTTACTTAAAAAGGCTTAAGAAGCATTTTCGTATACTGAAGTAATTCCATGCAGTGGAATTGTGATTCGTACTCATATTGCATTCATGATGAATATTAAGCACTCTTTAGAGTATCAGCTTGGTTGTCATAAAATGTGCAATGTTCTAAACTGATTTTATGCATGTTGGAAAACTATCTTCTATTACTTGCTGTGTTTTAGTCAACCTATTCAAGAATCCCTTAAGTAAAGATATATGCCAATGACCGTAATTGTTTTTTGCCTTCTTTTGCCACACAGTGAGCTACTCTGCAGCTATTCTGAATGATGGGATGTCTCCCTTCTTCCTCTCCACATACTTTTTTCCTATGCTACACCTGTCTCCACCACTTGTCCAGTGTCATAGCCTGAACACCTTTCTAATCCAAGTGTTCCACAATCTCTTTCACTTTTCCACAGTCAACATAATCTCACACCTACTGCAGTTAAGGCACTTTGCACACTTCAGCATGATTACACAGTAATAGCTGCAGTAACAGAAAGAGAGAAATCTGGATCTCAGTGAAGTCAATGACAGCTTTTGCAGTGTGAATTTGATGTTATTACTAAACTTTTAAATTATGATCTAAATATTCAGGTCAATTTGCAAATACCAAGTCTCTTTTTTTTTTTTTTTTCCTGTCCCCCAAATCCCAAGAAGAAATATAAATGAACACACTGTGAACCGTGCAATGCCATATTGTTGTAGTTACCATTTTCTGCATGCACCCTGTGAACAATAAATACATACATGTGCAGCCAGTTCAGCACTCTACAAATATGGCAGGTGTGTTAAACACTTACTGATACACTCTGTGAACAATCAGTGCATTCCTGATGATTTCAGCTCTATGTAATTGAAGAGAGGTTTAATTGCTTTTTGTTTTAATTTATTTTAATTGCTCTTGCTCTGATGGAGCAACTGTACTCCTGGGAATCCAATACAAATGATGAAATTTCTCCTTTCCTACCAAGATAAATTCCTTTTCCTCTTGGCAGGAAAAAACAAAAAACAAAAACAAAAACAAACAAACAAAAAAGAAAAAGAAAAAAAAAAGTAAAAAGAAAGAAAAAAAAAGAAAAAAGAAAAAAGAAGAGGCATGTTCTGAGAACCCAGGACACAGCTACATAGCTACTCAGAAGCAGTAAATTAAACACTGCCAAGACCTGTAGTCTATCTCTGAGGCCAACTAACACAAATAAGTCATAGCTAATTAGCCATTACTACACTTTATTACCCTTTAGAATATGGCATCTGCATTCAAACTAGGAACTGGAAATTCTCTTTGCTTTAATACAAACTTCAAGCCACATCTGGGAGAATACTGGCCAAAATCATGCCAAAGCACTACTCTGACTACTTAACAGGATAAGGAAGGATTTGTCAAGGTTTAATATGTTAGAATAGAGTGGTCACAATGCCTTCAAGAGTGATGTTGGTTGTGTGAAAAGATTGACCTGAAAAGACTTCTGCAGTATTAAGCCTCTGCATTTGCTAGTGTTTTAGCAATTAAAATACATTTTAGTTTGTGTTAGGAAATTTTGGTTTTCTTGACTATACAGCAAATTGTGATAAAAAAGGCTTTTTTCCTTTTGGTTTGGAAAGAACTTTTTCTACTACCTAAAATTACCCACAGATTCAGTTTGAATATATACTTTCATCTAAAAAACAGTAAATGAAATGCTTAAGAAATCAGAGGAGGTGATTACAGCCATTTCTAGGTGACATATTCTGATTTTGCTCTGTGAGCAGACGTGTTGGGATTCAAGTGTAATTCTACAAATTCAGGCCAGAATTAGACAGGTGTAGGGAAGTTTATTTGAAGAGAAAGGCTACTGTCGAGTTCTGTTTCTTCCTAGCTCAGAATACAAACTTCAACAGAAATTTTCCCTCTTTCAGCAAAATGCCTTAGTCAGCAAGTTATAGAGCAGCCTAGAGTGTGAAGCTGTTTCAATTTGTATTAATTGAATGCTTGTTAATTCAGAACGTGGTAGCCATCTACCTCCTCTTCTCAGATGAGTGCCTGAATCACAAGGTTTTTGATAACAGGCTTGAAAAAATGAATGGTGAATGGTATAATAATACTTCCAAAATTTTCTTTTTGAAAAGTGTGGACTTGAGACAATACCCCTCTCTTGATTTTGAACACTTTTTCAATTTTCAAGAAAAGTGAAAAAAAGCCATAATCCCTAAACTGAATCCAGTATATTGGATTGAATTTATTTCTTTTAGAGCTGTCAGAACAGCAAGTACTCAATTACCCATTGGATTTGAAATAGAAAAAAAGATTGCCCGAAACAGACTTCTGCATTTTATTTTTACTTGAGTCTTTGAGATGAAGAAAAGCTATTGCTTCATGGTACTCACTATTCTTTTTCTCCCAGTTCTCAACTGAAGTTTTGAAATGATTTGATCTTACTTTATTTCCCGTGTTTTAGTCAGAGAATCAGCAAGGACATGAACATCCTGCATATCCTGGTGTGTATGCAAAATAATAGGCTCAAAGCATACTAATGACTGCCAGTTCACGCTGTCTGCGGAGGATTACTAAGGATTACATGTAATTATCTGAAATTGCACACTGGTTTTTGGCAATTTTTTTAAAAAGTGGAATTGATAGGGCTTCTAGTTTCCTGCTAAGATTTTACTTTTATATTTTACATTTAATATTTTCTCTTTTATGAAAAGTAAGAAAACATTGTAATAAATGAAACAGTCCCTGAAAGTCACCTAGGGATTAAATAAATATAAATCTCAAAGCTGAATACAGAACACAGAGACAATACCTCTAATTTATTAAATATTTTACAGAATTCTACACAAAGTACACTTTTAAAATGTCACTGATGGGACCATGGACCAGATTTTGATTTTCATTTCTGGTTTCTGGAAGTTTGTGTAGGAAGCAGTGTAACAAAATTAATTGTAAGAATTTATGGAAGAAGAAGGTGACGTTTATTTTGAAAAGTTTCTAAGGGATTTCATGTACTCATATTGTCACACTCCCATATTTTCAAGCTGGGGATTCAATCTAGCAGTTGAGTCAGACCCATTTGTATACCCAGCTAAATGAGCCCACATCACATCTCTCGTGATATTTTTGATTTGTGATCAGAACCTAGTTTTTCTTTTAGTCTTTTTATATTTTTTAGATGCCAGCAGTTACTGAAGTGATTCTTTTGCATTAGAGCTTAGCTTATCTAAGCCTCCATAAATATTAGTCAAGGTTGCCAGTCATTGTCTATTTTTCTCTGTTTGGAACACAAAAATCTTTATGGTTCCAGCCTATCTTCACTTTGGTCAAACAGGAGAAATAATTGTGTGTGTGATGTGCTGTAGCTTTGTTTTCAACCTCCTGTTGTCACAGTACAAACAGATCCTTCTGTCAACAAATTCCCTTTCTCTGGCCTTATAGACTGCAGGCTTTCCAGCTTTGGTAGGGACAACATATTTTTCAAATTTATTGCTAGAATAGCAATTTTTGTTAGCATTACATGCCACTGTCTTAACCCTTGTTTTGCTTTTTCTTCCAATATTTACATATATACATTTCCATTTACAGCTCATATCAATCTTTGTTTATCAATGTTTAAAAAATAAGGGGAGATTATTACAGCCATTTCTAGGTGACATATTCTGATTTTGCTCTGCAAACAGACATGTTGTGATCCAGATGTAATTCCACAAATTCAGGCCAGAATTAGACAGGTGTAGGGACAGGTGTAGGGAAGTTTATTTGAAGGGACAGGTCCTTAATATTCTTGTTAAACTTTTCCTCCTCTGTTGGCCCTAAGGATATTGGTGTTTATGTGTAGAGTTTTAAGAGAGATTCTCAGTAAAAATGTTCATCTTTAAATGTTAGTGGTGGCCAGGTCCTGTCCTGGCCACTATTATCAGACAGACTTCACCACAAATTAAAAATTCTGTTGTTAAAACAGGAAAACAGAAAAAAAAAAAAAAACCAGAAAAAAAAAAAAAAAAAAAACCACACAAAACAAAACAAAAAAAAAAAAAAACGAAAAAACAAAACAAAACAAAACAAAAAAAAACCAAAACACAAAAAAAAAAAACAAAAAAAAAACAACAAAAAAAACCAAAACAACAAAAAAAAAAACCACAGAAGGAAAAAAAAAAAGCCAGGAAGAAAATTCTATACATGAGACAGGGCAAAACCAGGATGCTTTAAGTCTGTTGCAAACACTTTAATCACACCAGTCCATCTCTTACTAATGCACTGGCAAAATGGAATGGAGATTCACCAGGTCTAGATGTAGGTTCAAAGAGCAGAGGCTGTACAGCCAACAGGTGACTCTTGCTTATCCTGAAAAGGCTGTGCTGGGATAAGAGCCAGATTCTGTTATTTAAATATCCTTGCACCTTATTTATTCTCAGTGTTATAGTTGCTGTGTGGAATGCCCACTCAACCTTACTGCAGCACATGGTACATGTGACATTTCAGGTTACTGTGTGAATAAAAGTTATTTGCTTGTATTCCATTTTTTTATGGTCCATCAAGAAATGGACCTTGTATTTTTGCCAGAGAAGTCCTCAAGCAGTTTCTTTTGGTCCTTGGGTTTATTTCTCTACATTTTACAAAATCTGCTGTGTCTGAATTAAAAGGCTTCCGTAATTACAATGTCCAATTTTTCAGCGTATATGGAAAGCTTTATTTAAATTTTTTGTCACTGCTAATGAGTGATCTGAGATGATGACTGGTACATTCTAATTATATTTCCCAGTCTAGGGAATCACCATAATTAGACTTTGCAATATAATTCTTGTCACTTTACCATGAATCCAAAATTCCTAGTAGAATGTTATTATCACAGGTTCCAAAAATTCATCAAAAATCCCATCTCTGCACCCATATTACACCTTCATTAGCAAATTTAATTAGCAGGATGGTTACAGGAAAGGAAGAGGAAAGAAAGCTTTAGTTCAGTATCAGTCAACTAAGTATTTGACAGACTTAATGAAAGTCTGTATATGAGGATTCATAAAGCAAGAACACTGAGTGAAAACTGACACAATATTCAGTGGAAGATCTGAAACCATTGAGCATATTGTGTAGGCAAGTAAGAAATGTTTGTGTTACATCTGATGTGCTAAGCAATGCTTCTGATACTGTAATGATTAGAGACCTGCTTGGAGCTTACCTGGTGAACCCAAAGTTTTCAAAAGTATCAAAAATATGTCTTGATTTCTTATCTAAAAGTGTCATGATTTCTTATCTTCACTATTTGATAAAGTCATGAAGCCTGCTTTGTCTTGTCCTTTATGTAACTTTCATCAGAAGACTATGCAAATATTATTGGTCAAAGTAAAAAACATAGAAATATAATTTCTTTCTAAAGCCTTGTTTTCAAAAAAGACTTTCAAATACTAAAGAGGAAGTTAAATAGCAAAGTCCCTTTGATTTCCTTTGGGAACTGACTGTGCCCTTGAAAAAAATCCACTGAGAATCAGTCAAAATTGGAGAACATCCCAGAGTGTCATCTCACTAAAATCCTTTGGCTGTCCTATATCAGATGATGAGGCCATTTGGGTGTAAATATGTTATGTATAAAGAAAAGGACAGAATTAGTTTTTGAGGTCATCCAAAACTGTAAAGGCTGGTGCTGACTGAAGGGGAAAAGCTGTATCAATTTTATTATTTGCTAGGAATGCATTGAACTAAAAATTATGTATGAGTTTGGTAAGAGTGCATGTTGAATGGGTTCATCCAAAAAAGCAGCATATGAGGCAGACAAAAATCTAACATTTCAAAATGTCCATATCATTCCAGCTTTGTCATCATTCCACTGAAATCTAAGTGGTTACTCCTGATCATCCCTGCTGAGTATTTGGGCAATTAAGTATCTGAAATCTGGGCAGTCATGTCAGATGTCAAGGAAGATGCCAGTTTGAATGGAAACATAGAGTTAGTGAAATCCTCCACATGCAGTTAAAGAGTGGGCTGCCAAAAGGTTAAATCAATGCACTTTACATTAAAAAAAAAAAAAAAAAAAAAAAAAAAAAAAAAAAATAGAAGCACTTCATAGTTCAACACTCAAGGAGTTAAAAGTGAATCAAGAGCTCATGAAAGGTCTAAATGCTAAGGCTGGGGAAGTGCCAGAGAGAGGTACTTGGGAAGTTGCTCCTGTTGCAGGACTATCAAGGGGCTGATTAACCTTCCCACAGTCTCCACTTCCTCAGTTGGTTTGTAACCTCTATTAAATCTAAAACCTTAAAATGTATCAAAGGTCACAACAGTTCAGGACAGATGCCTTCAGGATTTAAGAGTGACAGTTTATAAAGGGAATCTAGTGCTAAAGTCAGGTCTGAGCAACAGTATGCTAAACACATCAATCTGCTTGGATTACAAAGAATTTTTGGGATTTGGTTGCATAGGAAATTTATACCTATGGGAGGTGATGACTGTCCTATCAGTAGTGAGAATATTCATCACTTTTAGAGGGCACTTTTGATAGCAGTGTCTCATGAACCTCTTCAAGCCAGGTAAAAATCCACCACCAAAAAAAATATAACAAAACCAAAAAACCTGCCTTCAAATGAAGAAGTTAAGAATGAGAATGACTTAAAATCCAGATTAGAGAGGATCAGCAGCTGCCGTCAGGATGCCGCAGTAGATGAACACAGACCCGTAAACAAGAAGTGAATTGTTAACACACCTAAGAGCAGCAAGTGACAGAAGTAATTCCGCTCCAACGTGTGCTTGTGATGATTCTGCTGCACCCTGTTGCTTTACAGGAGGTAGATGTGTGAGAACCAAGGGCTAATTAGGGAAAACAGATTAGCCTTTTAAGCTGGCCACCTGGTATCCACCCAGTTCCTGCACAGCTATGGACCCATGCTGCTCATTGTAAGAAATGTGTAGATTTTTGTTTGTTTGTTTTATTTTATTTCCTATTAATTTATTTTTTTTCAAAAATACCACCTCAAAACTAAGCTTCACAAGGACTGTCAGATTAAAATCATATCAAAATCTAATTAATCAAGGCAGACTCAATATAAAATTAAAATTAAAACATTAGATTAATTATAAAATATGATTAATCTTTATAAATTTTAAGAAGTTTGCTATCTTCTTGGGTATAAGTTCTAATTAGATAATTTGGTCAAGTCAATCAATGCAATAATTTGAATGTTTAATGCTGAATCCAAATTAATATCTAATTTTTAAGCCAAAAATTTCAAGAGAAATACTAAAGTTTCTTACTTAAAATTCTGCTCTTGTATGAAAGCTAACTCTTTCCTGCCTAAGAGAAGATACTGACTAAAAGTTCAATAATCACCACTGGTAAGAAATTTTGGAGGCAAACATTAATCTTGGTAGGGCTTTAAATGAAGAAAATAGAGCATAGTTTTATGGTTCATTTTGAGAGACAAATTTTAAGTGAGATTTAATCTAAATCTGTTGGGTTTTGTGCTTTCTCCAACAGAAAAATTAAAGAGGTCTATAAATGTGCCTTCAGAAACAATGATTGGAATTTCAAGCCAGCTACTTAGCATTTATTAACATTCTGCAAAATGGAAAATAAGCTCAAATTTATGATTAGTAGACTGACATCAAACTGTCCCGAAACAGCATTTTATGTTGATCTTTCCCTTTTGGAACTGTCAAATACCTTATCTCTGAGAACAGAACTATCCAACATAGTAACAACTGCAATTTTTCACTGTGTGTTGCTCAATCTCTGATAGAAAATGTGCCTAATAATGTAATGCAATACTGGCAAAAATTTGGGTTATGGAAATTAATTTACTAATAAAAATGTCATTTTGAAATGAAAAATAAACATTTTTTATTAATAAGTTATTTCATTGTTCCAGTATTTATATTTTCCATTTTTATATCATGTCAGATCTCAGTTTGACCAAAATTTACTTTTCTCCTACCCTGCAAAATATTTTATTTTGTATTTTTGGGAGTGAAGCTACAAATGTCTTGTTTATCAAAAACTCTGTCTCAGCTTTAATTTGACATTTGGAACTACTTGAATTATTTCTTGAGGAAAAAAGTATTTTGGTGTTTGTTGTTGTTGTTGGTATGCTTTGCTTTGTTGTTTTGGTTATTTCAGGGTTAAAATTATGAAGAACAGCTACTTTGTATTTGAAACTTAGAAACCAATTTTCTGGTGCATTGATCCTATTCCAGAGCTAATGTTTTGGAGGCAAATAGCACAGGACAGATTCTGTAGTCATTTGTATATTCGAGACTCTGTGTGTGTGTGTTCACATAGACACGTGTGTGTATATATATATATATATATATAAATGTTTATTTATTTATTTAGTTAGTTAGTTATTTCCTTATGACACAAAATACTTTGAAAGTAGAGGAACACTTCATACTTTCATAACCTAATTTGAAAATTTAATATTTTCTAATAGATCTCTTAGGCACTACCCTAAAAATCTCATAAGCTGTTTTTAGTATATCCAAAGTTCTTTCATGGTGTTTTTCCAGCTGCTTCCTTATTCTACTGAAGTATTGAAAGAAAAAGGAATAAAATTCCTTCAGTCAAGATAAAGGGAATATTAGCAATGATAAATAAGATGTCTTGTATGTAACCAAGAGACATTCCTTTCTACCCCTTTCATCATAAGCCAGAGAAATAAAAGCCAGCTCCTTAATAAACTCTAAGAAAGGTTAACAAGTCTGCCTCCAGTGAATCATGAGAGGGAGTAGAGAGTGGCTTTCTCTGTGAAGGATCACTCAGAGAAAATGCCTTGCTGCTCCTACTAACTTGTTTTAAAATGAGCAGACAGAAGTTCAAACCCCTGCACTAAATACAGTAGTGGTGCTCCCACATGCAGAAAGACAAAATCTGTCAGTCAGCCATAACATTAAGCCTAAAATATTCTACCTCTAATCTAACTTCAGAATTTAAAGCCATCAGTCAAGGAATAATCACTTACAATTAGTAACTAAATTGAATGGTGTTTTCTACAACTTTTGATTCATATTGTGATGTGTAGGTAATTTTATTTGGATCAGTCTTTCTAACTTGATTTAAGACTTTAATTATGGAAATATTATTTGCCCTCCATTTCCCCTTTAAAAATGTACTGTGTTCCCTGGAAGCTTTATTTTCTTGGTAATAGAATTTAATCTGAGGTTAATGACACATAAATTCTACCAGAGTACTTAATTCCATGTTTAATTTGCTTTTTTTATTTTTTTTTCTTGTTTAACTTAGTTAAAGTAGGCTATGGTAGAACTGAACTCAGCTGCTATGTCTTTTAATGCTATTTTACCTTTTGGTCTACTTCAAAAATATATATTCTTCAATGTTCTTCTGAATGCAAGTGGCTTTAATCATAGCAATTCCAAGTTCATAAGTAAAGTACATTGCTTCTTGAGGAGCTCAGTACAGATGTTTAGCAGGATTGTGTTTGCCTTTATCATTTGATTACGTGAGAAGGACACCATAGAAAAGTTATAGTAGGAAAAATGGAACTCTTAAGATTTTGTTGTTGTTGTTGTTTGGGGGAATGCACAGTTCTAGCTTATTTTTCTGTTCATATGAAACTGCTGATATAAAGCAGTTTAAGTGTTTTGTCTAGTATGGAGAGTTACAGTGAAGACAAGCTCCTTTTCCCAAGGCAACACCAACTCATATTTGTCAGAGACAAATGCAGCCATTCCAAACCTCCTTACATCAGTGTAGGAGACACAGCTAGGATGGACAGAGCCATATTCTGATGGGAACATCAACACAGTTTCCACATAATAATTAAGTGGAAAAACAAAACATGGATTAAATAAATAGATGTAGCCATGCTTAGCTTTCTGGTAGGCAGAGAGCCTTTCAGATCATTGCTCTCTAAGGCTCTGTTTTAGGTCTGCACCTCCCTCTTGTCCCAAGATTCCCGTATTGTTATAAATTCCCTGGTGGATTAGTTGCTGCCTAAATGTGTTCAATGTCTATAGCAAAAGGATTCCTTCATCTTTACTGTGCTCCTGATTGTTCATGTATGACAAAAAATACCCCATTAATAATAATAGTAGTAATAATAATAAACAGAGACAGGTGTAATACAGGTGGATGAACTGCTCCCTCAGGCAGCAGGATGATTGGATCAGTAAAATCATGGCTTTGAGAGAGGAATAGGGGGAGTGAGCCATTTCAAGTAGGATTCTGCAGGAATTTCAAGGGGTGGAGTTAGTCCTCCAAATGCTTCCTGGAATGGTGCAGGCTCCCATAATGCCAGCACCAGGAGTCAGTCTATGGCTGGCTCTTCTCTGAACCCCGTTCTGACTGCTGCTGCTGGGAGTGGAGGGGATGCACACAGGTTTACTTAAAGAGAAGGATAAACTGTCAATTGGCCATACTCTATCTCATTTTTTTCTTGGGTGAACTGGCTACGGCATTTCTTTTTAAGAGGATACAGACAAGTTTTTTGAATGGGGCTAGAGAGTGGGAACAGCCCCCAAATAGCCCCCAGTCAGCTGGGCAATATAACTGCTTGCCAAGGACAGTGCCTGGGACAGTCACTGTCTGTTCTGCCTTGCTGAGGAGCCTGAAACCAGCCCTGCACAAAGAAAGGAAAAACCCAGGAATCCCTAAATTCAGTCAAGTTCAGTGCCTGACAGAAGGAGTCAGGTATTGCTAAAACTGCTCAGGAAGTCTCTGAAATGATGGTGAATTCATCAGATTTACTCTGTCCTTGAGAAACACCAGCATCCTACACAGAGAAAGGAAAATATATCTCCAACTGAAAGTCTTGAGAGGTATGGTGAAGAGGTATGTGTACAGGTTAAATCAAAGCCAAACTGTTTGCAATGGTGATAACATCAGAAACAAGGAGAGAATGCTCAAAATGAAATGGCAGTCAGATCAGAAAACGTTCATGGAATCACTAAAACAAGTCACTGTGTCAGGAAAAAAAAAAAATCAGGCTAAAAGAATTAAAATAGCACTCTTTGCAGTGCTAGCCAAAATAGATTGTTTCAATAAATCTCTAGAAGATCATGAAAAACCCCAGCTCACAGGCCCAGAATATATTACCAAGATCTGGAGAAACATGTAGGAGAATCCAGCTGAACTGTACAACCTCAAATGAATTCAGCTGGAGATTCTATAACAGGAAAATGCAAACACAAATTACAAAAAATTACTAAGACAACCTTTAAAACACAGAACTGGAAAACGCAAAGACCAGATGTCATCCATGGTTTGGAATTAATTGTTTTTCTCTGCTACAGTCACTGTTTCTACATGTTTCATAAGAAGAAAAATAATTCAATCGATGACACACACAGCAGAAGAGCAGCAGTACTGAAAAACAAAAGCAGTCAAGGGTTTTGTAACTACAAATAAGTCGTATGTCTCCCTTCCTTTACCTTCCTCAGAAACTGCTGAGGCTGGTTTTATAATGTCAGATTTTGAACTGTGATTGACATAGGATCAAAATGCAGACAAATGAAAAGCAAAAGACATGAAAGCTCTACATCTGATTGACTTCTGATTTCAAAGATTGTTCAGTCCAAGTCAAGAAATTGTAGCTGCACAATTTTCCTGCAAAATATTTGATTCGGCAGCCTCTAGGACTGTTGTGACTGTTCCAGCTTTCACCTGAGCATCTATAATTTACCAGGAGCTACAATATGTTTTTCTTACAAGATTAGGCAACATCTTTTTGGGAAATGTTGCCTTGTAAGCTGTCATTTTATCCTTAAACTGACCCCTAGAGCAAAACAAGAAACATAAATCTTGATATTCCTAGATTCATCTTGGCTTATGGGCTTCTGAGACTTTGTCAGGGTGTCTCATTGCATGTACATCCCTTTTTTCTGCAGAAAGAAAGTGTCTCATATTTCTCAGCCTTCTCAATTTTAGTCTTAAAAAAAAGAAGAAATTTAAAGTCAAAAGCAGGAAAGTTTGATCTAGAGATGCAAACGTTGAAACTCTTGATTAGAAAACCAAAAATAATGTTAGTAAAATGGGAAATTAAAACAGTAAAATGTGTTCCTTATTACTTTGTTCACACCTAAGATACCCACTATTTAAGTTACCTGATATATATATATGGGCTGAAAAAAAAAAGGCACAATTCAGGTGAGAATTCATCCATCTTCTAGAGGCCAGAATTCAGAATAGGAACTAAAATTAGTTCAGCAACCAGTACCTTTATGTACTTTCTCAGTTTCTCCTGTTTTTTTCTGAACTCACTGTGTTCACAATTTTTCTTTCTCATTTTAGTTTTTATATGGATCAAACTATAGCTGCACTTCAGTACCTTCATAGGCACTGCTATAGTTTCAATTTTTAACTTGTGAATACTTCCCAATTTACATGTCTATCAGCAACACATTCATGATGCTGTAAGACATATATCATAAAATGTATTTTTGAATACATTTCTAATAGATTAATAGATGTCTCATAAAATTTACAGTCTCTAAGTTTGCCTTGATCTTTTTATAGAATCCTGACAATATATTAATTGAGCAACAACTTGATCCTCAGAAAGAGATTTTTTTTAGATCATCTTTTCCAAAAATTTTGGAATGCATGAGAATAGTATAAACAACCCGACATATAATTTTAGGGTATTTGTTATCTGCACCACTGATATGACAACCATATCAGAACTTAAGAAAAAGCTGCATCAGCCAGTTCATGACAATGAAGTGGATACTAAATTATTTGGCAGAATCAGGCCTTTTCAGCTGCATCATAAAACTGGGCTTAGGAAAAACTGACAACACTAAAGAGAATGACAGTAGTCTTTTCTGTCATATAATATACCAGCTGAAGATCAGCTTTAGAGATGACAGGCAAAACCCTCTTAGATGGGGAGAAGTGTTAGGAAGCTGATGAGCGCTCTGTTAAATGATCCAGAAAAGACTGCTTAAAACTGTTTTAAAACTGTATTATAAACTCACAAAGCCCAGCTTTTCACACAGATTCATGTTTTGAACCAGCACACAAATGATAAAGATCCAATATATAGTGAGATTATGTTTCTGAGCGGGACTGGCAGATTTAGGACAAAATGTTGGGGTGGTAAAAACAAGCCTTCCCTTGGACCTCCATGGCTAATGCAACCTCCCTACAAAAGTGAGGCATTGGGAACACTGGCATGAAAGCAGGAAACACTGCAAGAAAATTTCACCAAGCCACCAGATAGATTATTAAAGTGCACTCTCTGTGAATAAGAAGTCAAAAGATGGCACATGCAAGACACTGTGTAAAAGATTTGTCTGCCTGAACAAAGCGGTCCTGGGTGCTTTTAGACAGCCTAAGATATTTTACCTCACTGATAGATGAAACTCCCAAGCTGCATTAGATGCTAATGTTTAGATATCATACTCTCCCTCACACCCCAACATGCGTGCTTACCTCTGGTATGAACACCTGTCAGATAAGAAAAATAAATAAATTATTGAAATAAATTAATACAATAAATAATTAAAAAAATCTTCTTCCAAGTATTGATCTTTAAAAATGGGGAAATAGTCAACCTTTAAAGAAAGCAAAGAGTTAGGATCATATGCAGCTCCTCTCAAAAGTAACCATGCCATGGCTATTTCCATCAGAAATGAGCTTAAAAAGTGGTGTTATTATGAAGAGATTTTTCGTACTGGTAGATCTCACTGGCCTCCTAAAGGTCCAGTAGCTATGACATCTAGATGAAAAATTGCACACGACAATGCTGGTGCATGAAGTTGTGATTTGGCATAATAGGGATCGTGGTGTAATAAAAACACTCTGATTACACTTGAAACATTTATTTGAAAGCTTATGATATATATCAGTTTATAACAAAGTGTCATAACTCCAATATTTAGAATGTGCTGACTACATTTAAATCTTAAATGTCTTTTCTTAGTGCTACTCATTCAAGCAAAACTGATTGATTTCAAAAGGTATTTTGGCTGAGTTAGAAGCTATGGACTCTGTAAATATGTAGCCCAACCAAGGTGAGGAGAGAGATTGCTACAGCAAACATAATTAAAATTTCAAAACAAAGATTAATTCAGCTAGTGAATTTTAACTTCTCAGTAGAATCATAGCAGGAAAAATGAAACCAACCCTCTTTCTTGTATATGAGTATACTCTCAACCCAGTTAAATAAAAAAGGTCATTCAACCAAGCGTGCCTGCTGCCAGTTACTGGAAAAGAAGAGGAGAAATCCTATGAAATGAATTCTCAGAGGATAAAGGTTTTCATGAAAACAAAAATAAATTGAATTTAACTGTTTTCTAACTGCAACCTGCTAACCTTATAAAAACATATCAATGATGTTAAAAATAAAAAATGCAGCCACGGGAAACAGCCAGATTCCTGAGGGAACAGATTGAATTCTCACTGGTAGTGGTTAGCCACTTACCTTTCTTATCCTGATAAGCAATTAAGATGCTGTTCTGTTAAAGCCCAATGCCAGCTACTCTTAGTTTGTCACAGCTTAGATGGATAAATGAGCATGGACTATTTCTTCAGTTGCCTGCCTTTTTTTATTAACTGCCTATGCACAGCAGGTTGGCAGATCTTGCACAAGAGGTGTTAATTAAGGTCGTTTATGTCTCTTTTTTTCTTTTTCCTACAGTAGAATTAGAATTCTCTACACTCTTTAGCAGCCAAACACTACAAAGTACATATGCAGTACACACACTAAAGGAATTGGAGTTTTTGAGTATCAGTATGCTGCAGAAACATATGTTCTTAAATGTGGCTGACTGGGATACCTTGCAAGCCTCTGGGATTTTTTTCCCTCCATGATTTCATTCGGAGATAAAACATATTTGGTTTCTACAGTTTTTAATATCTATAGTTAGGGCCTAAATAGTGACTACCATCTGACAGTAGAAGCATCAATAATGAAGATAATTGTCCATTTCTCCCTACTATTGAATGTTTATTTCCAACATAAGCAATACCCACATCACAGTGGCTTGGGGGTTAAACAGTCACCTGTCACTGAGAGGAAGAACAAAGCCAAAACCTGAACTTCTTTCACTTAGTTTTCAATAGAATATCACCATAACACCCTAGTATTTCTCTCTGTATGCTGTCCATGACTCACACCCACTAACCAGCTGCCTTAGGAAAAAAGCTTTCTCTTCAAAAATTTTGACAGAACTGGTATGTTTGTGTGTAAAAAAAATTCGTTATGATGAATATTCATCTCTAAGAAGAAAAAAACCCAAACCCAACAACAACACAGCTGAGAAAGAGACAGTTAGATTACATTTCTTAGGGGTTATCCTAACTCTAGTTTATCTGGTTTAGTACTGAGCACAGATACATTTTATAGCTCACTCATATCTTGACAGTAAAATAATTTCTGACTTTTATGAGCCCACCACTAGCTTTAAGCAGGCTGCAGGGTTTTTTTTTTTTTTGTCATTCATAGAAAGAAATAAATGATTTGGAACATTCATCAGAGCTGAGAGCCAGACTCACCTAGCCAAGGACAGTGTGAGGGTTGTGTCAACACAGACTACTCAGAAATTGTCACCACCATAACAAAAGCTTTGATGGCACTGTTTCCAACTGACAGCAGAGAACAGAATGAATTTTCAAGCCTCTGTTGCTCTCAGAAAAAGAGCTCTAGTGAATCTTGCAGAGACAGCTGACAGGATTATTTTCCTGCAAATGTTTGCCCTGCCCACCTTCTGTTTCCCGTTTCTTTCTAAGGCATTAGAGCAAACAACTGATGAGGGCAGGCTGGTGGAGGGAGAATGTCATGTGAATGGAGTGGATGAGAATCAGGGGGATTTGCCATTCTTTGCAGGCTACTAAGAGGCTGTTTATATTGCTTTTGCACCAGATGCAGTAGAGGTATGAAGAGAAGGATGGTCTAAAGCATTCTAGAAAGAAAACAGTAAGAGTCAAAGTTACATATCTGGCACTCTGTGCATATCAGCAGTTCCTAACACTCTAATGGTTGTGAGGAACTAAATGGTGTCAGGATTTGGGTACAAGCCTGAGAGAAATTGAGGTGCTAGCTCTAAAGAGGAGGTTGAGAGAGTCTGTAAAGTATTTTGTTGATAAATCAGGTTGCGTGAGCAGAGCATCTTGAACAAAGTTCTGCAAGACTATAATATAACGATACTTCAGAGGGTCCCCTCTTGTACCTCTGTGTTCATACTTCTCTGTAACTACCATAAAAATGTTGTTGTATTCTGATATATGTTGAATTAATTAATATTAGAATCAAGGAGGAAAAATGCTGTTGACATACACACTGCAACTGAATCTGACATAAAATGATAATTCTGACATAAATTATTAATGCTGCTTCTGATTTTAGGATTATTAAAACAATTTTTACTATGCTGACAACATTTTCTCTTTGGATCTTATGATTAGACTACATTCAAATCAAATAAAGCTTTAAGAATTGGAATTAGAAAAAATGTCCCTTTCAAATTTTTAGCCTGGGAGTTTTAAGGACTGTTTTTTTATCTAGATATAGCAAAAGTGATCAGCAGCTGTAGGTTGAGCTTCCTTAGAGGCTTACATAATTTTGTTTAATTCACTTTTGCAAGGAAGCAGGTATTCTATGCATACTCTAAAAGAACTTTTTTATTCCCTTAAGAACTAGCTTCAAACATTGTGGAAGACTCAGTCAACATTTTGCCACCATTCAATTTCATTTCAGAACGGTCCTTGCTCTGGAACTGCAATAAGATTGGATCAGAAACCATGAAATGGCATCAAAAAGGTGTTTTCATTGTCTGTATTCATCCTATGGCAGCAGAATAAGGAACAAAATTGACAATTAAGCCTTATGGTACTTGCTAAATTATGCTTTTGACCCCCAAGCGTTCACCTAAATGCAGAAATCTAGAACAGCACAATGGCCAGGTAAAGTGTTTCAGTTGCTAATGTCTGCCTCCTATTTTGGAGGCTGAGAAGCTTTGGATAAGTGCCTAATAGAGCTGCTGTCTTGTTGCCAGACACATTTCTTCCTACCTTTTGGCGCTGCATTTATGGCACACAGTTGAAGAGAGGCTGTCCACTGTAGTTTGGCTGAAATCAGTTATCAACTAATGCATAGCATGCTTATACAAAGCCATTTTCAACTTATGCCACTGTGTTTACATGTATTCCCATAAAATCTACACATTAAATTTCTCCAAAATTCCTAATCACTATATTAGTCCTCTAAACAACTGTTGTGTAATGTAAGGTGAATATTGAGGATTTGTGCTCTGAGAAATGAAAGAAAATAGAAAAAACACAGATTTTTTTTAAAGGAATAGAAGAAAAAAAATCCTCTGTAGTTACTTTTATGGTTAAAAATAGAAGCAGTCTAAAAACTGTAAAAAACACACAAATTAAATAACCTTTATAATAAATATTCCGCTCACAATGAGATAAGATTCATGACTTTTCTCCAATTAGAGAATAATTGTTTTATTCTTTATTAATAAGGGATACATATCTGCAAATTTCTTTCATCATTTTTATTTAAGAATATTATGTTACTTAATATTTAAATCTCTTTTTTGTTTAATTCAATGTAAATTCTTGTAATTTGTAATTAAATAATGTGATAACACCTATATGGACACTTGATAGGTTTTATTTGAGTATCAACCAAATTGAGGTAAGCCTTGTAGCATTGTTTCTTTTGTATTATTATTTTTTTTTTCTTTTAATAATATTGAGACATGTAAAGTATTAGTGACCTAAAGATGCTTGGGTTTGTTATTAGTAAAGTCCACATTTTTTCTTAAGATCATTAGTTAAGTATCAAATATTCTGTAGTTCTCCAAGTTTTCCTATGTATTTTTTAGATTGAGGCTATATCCATTTTTTGACAGTGAATGCAAACATTGGTGGCTCTTCAGACTACTTTACCCTTTCATGTAACATGTTACAAATTTAAGTTTCAGAACTGCCTATTTATTGTTAATATTTTAAACAACAGAGAACATGCACATCACTTATACACTTTCCATAAAGGCAACTTGATTTGCATACTTGCTGCAAGAAGTACAAATTCTGCTTCTTTGTGGGGAAAAATAGTTAAAAATCTGACCTCATCTCCGTAAACATAGGCTCCTTTAGGTTCCATAGGCATATAAAGGTATTTTGTTGATGCCAGTCAGATTCCAGTTTTGTAGAATTAGCAGAAATGAAACAATAAATTATTTTAGTATAACAATTTAATGATTAATAATTTAGTATAATTTTCACATTTTCCATTAATTCCATTAAGTTTTTGCACTATAATGTTATCATAGAAAGCATATACAAATTAATTCTTTCAGAAATGACAAAATAATGAGACAAGGAATAAATAATGAAAAAAAGGATAATCAGTTACATTATTTGTGACTTATTGACATCAAAACAGTGGCAGTTAGGTTACTAATTAGATGGTGTTTCCAGCAGACATAAACTCATGCTCCATTTCAGATAAAATATTTGTTTTCCAAAATTAATCACTTTTTTCAAAAAAGGATTGCACAGTCAAGTGGTGCACTTGAGCTAGAGAAGCAGACCTAGGCTGTGCTGTGAAGCAGTGGGCAGAGCTGGGAAGCTGGGAATAATAATGGAGATCAGAAGTGACCTGTCTGAACTTTGTTGAGGGAATAGTGGATGTTGTTAAATAAAGCTAATTTCCTTTGGCTAATGTATTGTTAGAGGCTGCATGAATGAGACAGTGACACAAGGGTCTTGAAACTGTAAAATCTACCTAATGGAAGATAACATTCATTTGATACTATAGTGAGCTGTTCATTTAATGACTACTGGTTTATTGTCATAATTTTGTACAAAGGATGCATGTGAGTGGGATCAAATTAAATACTTGCATAATTCCTTTCTCTTTCTCATTACAAGTAAACTAAGAGTAGTTACTGATTGAAGATATCTATATATTTTATTGGACAGACCTGTTCTTTCTGAAACCATAAGAACCCTTACTTATTGAAATCTTTTAGACCAGGACATTGTACTTTTAAGATCTATTTTAGATGTATGGCTCTCATAACTTTCTATTTGAGTATCCTGACCTTATAATGATATCCAGGTCTATAAAAACATTTGGGGTCTGTTAAGATTTTGAATATGGGATTTGAAAGGAAGCTATTAGGATTTATGTTCTTGACATGCCAACAAATGGTTCTGAATGCAGTATACGGAGATTTACATGTGAACCTTCTTCTCACCTGACTTTGACTCCATAAAACTATACTGTCTGCTTTACACTTTAAACTGGACTGGCTCTATGGTCAGTGGGTGAATTCTTCCCACCCTAATGTGGTAGTTGTTTTTTCTTTATTGATTATGGGAGTAACTTCAGCTGTGGTTAGCTGAGATGTCAGAAATCAGGCAACATGAAGCCATGTAATTATTATTTCATTTGTTCTCAGCAATTAAATAATTACATCCCTGAGTATTTCATCAGAATACAGTATTGATATGGACAATTTAAAAAGAATATCCAAAATTATGTAAAGAAGGGAGTGGATTTCAAATTATCTGCAGCAAGTATAATCCTAGGATTTCTGGTTCATGAATCTTGGCATGTAATAGAACTTGTTGCTCTTCCTCCTTTCGACCTTTCTTTCTGTGAAAGAAAAAAGGAAGAAATCATTATGCTGCTGCCTTCACAGCCATCCACTGTCCATCAGATCCAACACTGTAACAGTTAGTTTCTCATCTGGTTTAGTCAGCCTGCCCCACAGGAAGCTACTACTGGCAAAGATAAGCTGCCAGTCCCTACCTGTGGGTGACAAAAAACGTCTATCTTGTCTTAATCCTCTGCCTCAGAGCATTATCTGGAGTTTAAGGAGATCTCATGACATAGCAAGAAGAGAAAAGCAGAGAAGTCAGGGGCTGAGAGGCATTGCAAGAGCTTGTAAGGGTAAATGGGAGTTTGGAGAACGAGTGAATGAGGGAGAGCAATGGCACTCATCTATGTTCTCTTTTTGCTGCAGCTGCCTCGTTGGGATCAACTCCTCCCTGCCAAGGGCACAATGCTCTGCTCTTTGCTGTGGGATCAGACCCGTAAGATCCCAGGAAAGATGCTTGAAATACACACACTTTTTATTCTAAAAAAAGATAGAAATGAAGCCCACATAGTTTAAATGGGTTTAAATGGTTACTTTTCCTTCTTCAGTGAAATCTAAACTCAGTTTCAGAGCTGCTTTCCTAGCTCTACAGATAAACATTTGGGAAAAAAACCAACCAAACAGGACAATGAAGATTTAAAATGTGCTCAAAAATCAGCCTCAAAGAGTTGTTTTAATGGAGAGTGCAGTGTATGCTGCAAGCACAAGTATCCCTGCAGATTATGCACTATATTATGTGCTCTTATCATGTGCTCCTCCCCAGTTGTTCAAACTGGTACAGACAATCATTTTTGTGATGTTTTTTGTGGGTGTCCTTCCAGGCTTTTCTCTTCTGCGCATTATTTTGTGAACATTCATCATGCAGTCTTCTAATCTGGAATTAAACCCCGTTGTCCTCCTGTACCTGAAACAAACAAATTAACAACAAAAACCCAAAAACTAAATCAAAGAAACAACCAAAACCAAAGTAAAACATCCCACAAACCACAGAGAAGCATGTTATGGGTATGTTTCAGAAGATGCAAAATAAAAAAACAAAGCCAAAACAAAGGTCTTTGGATTTCAAGAAGTGAAACTAAACCTCAAAAGAGCTCAAAGTCAACTTAGCAACAGCCTTATATGGTTAGATGTAGCTCATCAAAGCCATAGCATGCTGAAGTTAGCTGCTTCTCAATCTCCCTCCTTCAGGAGAGAAGGAAGGAATGTAGTCATCTAATACTCCTTCACAGAGAGCAGGAGGATGTGGAAGAAGAAAGGGTTAATGAACACCATTCAACACAGATATCCTCAAGGAAGCTCCACAACAATAAATTATAAAACATAAAAGCATAGCATCTGCTGCAGCCAAGCTAATGGTGAAAATACTTTAAAAACAAGAACTATCCTCAGGTATAATCCATTAATACAGTCTGCATCTAGAATTTTTATTGTAATTCTTCAGAAGTCACAGATTGGACAGCAAATGCATTCATTACATTAAAATGCTTTTACCTGTATAAGGGATAGGCCTTGCTGTGATTCTGTAGCACTGCCAGTCCTCTGTTTATCTTTGTTCTGGCTGTGTGGCTCTAAATCAAGATAAAAACCAACTCAACATGAAGGAAAATAAAAGGAAGGTCATTTAATCACCACGTTAGCTTAAAATGATTATTGATTCCTGGAGGTGATGTCTAACTCTGCCAGAAAATCCATTTCAGTAATGATTACTGCCCTCTGCCTTATCTATTATACTGGAGGTTATTAAAAGTGGGAATCTCTGGGGAAGTATATAGCTTTAGACCACTAATATCATACTTAATATGTTTTTAACAGAACAGAGTTTCAGACTCTGCCCTTTAACCTACAAGTGAATCAAGGAGAGTGTAGGTCTAATTATTATATACACTCCACTGGGATCTAGTCACACACTAGAAAGATAGATAAATATCAGCTGGGACAAAGATGTATTGAACTCTTCATCACTCTAAATTACCAGGTGCACACAGCTCTAGAAATAACATAGTCAGAAAACTTACAGTACCCTTTTGAAATAGTTACTCAACTTGCTGTTGCACTTTACCAAATAATGTTCTCATCCTGTGACACTTGTATCATGTTTTCCTCCTGGCTGCTCTTTCAAAATCATGATGAGATGAGCTACTGTAGGAATAAAGAATTGTCTACACACATCTGTCTACGGGACATCTGTCCTGCTGCTATGTACACACAGGGACTCTGGTGTGTCCCATTTCAACTAGATTGCATAACTAAATGCATAATGAGGATAACCTGATAAAAATCAAAGCTTAAACATCCAGAAAATTAGACTAGACCAACTAATCTAGTTGCCTTTTGTCATTTCTATCTCTATGTGAATCTCTAATTTAAGGGAAAATAACAGGCAAAATGGCATATTAAAATTAGGTTGCTTTGATATTCCATGGACAAAATGGGGTTAATCCTTGAGCCTTTTCACCACTTGCTGTTAATCCCTGAACTTTTTTGAATTAAAGGATCCGTATTACCTTTCAAAATTTTCATAGATCATTTTTTTTTCTAATTATTTTAAAATTGGAAAAATATATTATTTCATGGATCAGTTGCAGATCTTTTTCCATAGAATTTTGGACCACCATTAATGAAAATGTGAGACTCTCTATCACATGACCTATTGAAAATAATTATTTTTTTTTTTAGTCCCAGAGAAGCTTTTCAAAAAATTATTTTAAAGAGTGTTCAAAATAATAAATTACAGAACCCAATTTCTGAAATTCACCTGACAGTATTTACAATATGAAAAATAGTTTAATAACAATAAGTAAAAACCATACAGCAAAACTCATGACTGCCTCTTTATTTATAACATTATTTTATTTTCTGCCATGAACAAGAGATACTGTAGATCATATCAGTGGCATTATATTTGATATGAAGAGATGTCCAGAATCAATGACTGAAATAAAAGTAGCAGCAAATTGCAGTTCCAAACTACTGCACATATTTTAAGCATTACAGAGTATGCGCTCACTATAGCCTTGTGTGAATTATTATTTTTTTACATATATATATAAATATATATATACATATACATACTATACATAATAATATAAACATATAATAATATATTTTCCAGCAATCTATGAAGTCTATTAATATTATTTTACCCACAAAGAACACATGGAAGATTACATGATTCAGTCTTTGTTTTGATCTCATTTCACTTCACAAAGGGAAAAGATACTTGAAGTGGTCAATTTTCTTATCAAGGCATCCCAGCTTCAGTAAATAAGTGCTACTGCAGGCTAAGACCATGGTCAGATGAAGTGCCATTCACACAAGGAACTAGCCCTCCAAACACCATGCTTTTTAAATAGTTTGTATGCAGAGTTATGCTATGGTACTATATCTGGGAACTCAGCACAAAGTAATTTTGAAAAATATTTGTCAGAAAATAATTTTTTTCGTCTTACTGTTCTTTGCAGGGTAATTTTCTTTTCTCTTGCTACTCCTGATATTAGGGCTTTTGTACTTCTGTTAACTAATGCAGACTCAGAGAAGTTGCTGGAAAGCTTTTCAGTGGATTTAAAGGCATTTTGTATCTATCCAACAATTAGTTAGGCCCTAACAGAGGCAGACAAAGCCTGATGATTACATTTTGAGATTCAGTGTTCAGATTATTGGCCCGACAGAGGACAAACTACTAATTATTAAAAATGTTATAGAAATTTGGTTTAAAATTTCCACATCAGTAGTTTTCCACATTGGACAGAGTTGATAGGTGTGATCCAAACTTTATAAATACAGTGCATGAAATACTGACAAGTGTTTATGTTAATGGGTGTTCTGTCATTAACTTTAATGGGGACTATACACACTGTACTGTAAAATTAAGAAAGGCATAAATGCTCTTTAACACCCTACGACTCACAGTCTCATGGTTAATTATTTCATTCTTGAATTGCTGTTCACTTTGAAGGATATGTGGCCCAATAAATTGTTTATTTCAACTGTGCCTGTGGATACTTTGATATTTTGATAATAATGTATACAGTTCAATTTTTTTTTTGTGGTGTCATTAATTCATTATAATGAAGAGAGATATGTCAGCTATACCACTTGTAGACTAGTACTGCATTTCCTGGCTGTACTGAGTGATAACTCATTCATTTATTTTGAGCCATTATAAGTGGACTTGTATTGCTCACCACTAGGACATTTAGCAGGAAACCTGCTGTTGCTTATCACGGGGACCTCTGGAAGAAAAAAACACGCAAAAGCAACTCTAGATTAATGTCCTCAATGTGTCACTGTCAGAAAAGTCAGCCAAACCACAAAGTAATTTTTAATGGAAGAAATATCAGTTATTTTCTCTCTAAAATACAGACATAAATGTAATCATAAAAATGAGGGGGGAAAATTCTGATTCATTGACCAAGGCTGGGGTCAGATTTTCGGCTGGCAACAATTTGCATGCTCCATTACTGTTAATTGGATTTTTGCTCCCTGAAAGCCAGATGTTCTGTTTCTTGGTGTTGAGTGGTTTCAGAATCATACTAGGTTTTCTTTTAGTATTCTTGTGTTTTTTTTAATGGACTGGGTGCCATTGTATTTGCTCTGGTCAGTCTTTTGACATATTTAAACTCTGACATGGTTTAGACAGTTAATTATCAGATGGCAGACTTATGTTTTATTAAATATTTAGTCTCCACAGCATTTTTAGTTAAGCAATTCTTATGTTTGTCAGATTAGATTACTTATTTATATACTATTCATCTGTGAGTGCAAATAAGATTTTAACTCTTCCTGATAGTTTTAACACTCATAGCTTCTCATTCCTCACACCTCTGCTAACACCTACATTCTCCCTGTTCCCTATGAGAACCAAATGTATTCCAGCCATATACTTACAGTAACTTATATACTACTTGATGAGACCAAGAGCTTGGTGGTTCTTGTTGTTGTGGGGTTTTATTTATTTTTTATTTTCCTGAGCATAAAATGAAGATTGGATTGAAACAAACAAGGAAATCCCCTACTCCATATTACTTAACATAGTCCGCCAATGAAATTGCTTTTTTGACCATGTCATACTGAACATTTTGTTCAAGATTTTATTAATGAGAAGTTCTGTGGTTTAGTTAAAAAACTGTAAGTCTCATGAATCAGACACCATTAAAAATTTTGTCCATCCTTGTCCTTTTCTGTGGAAGGAAAACAATTAATTATTTCACAGTATAAGCTGTGTTTGTAACTTAAGAAGTTTAATAAATTATAAGAATTTTTAAGTAGGAAATTAATTGGATTTTGTGTCTGAGGTACTGAGACTTCTGCTGATTTAAAGAGAAAAAGGACTTCATTTAAGCATTGCCAGTAGGTTGAGGAGTGGGATCCTGTCCCTCTACTCAGCCCTGGTGAGGCCACATCTGGAGAGCTGTGTCCAGTTCTGGGCTCCTCAGTACAAGAAAGACCTGGAGATCCTGGAGCAGGTCCAGCAGAGGTTTACAAATTTGATTAAGGGCCTGGAGCATCTCTCTTCTGAGGAAAGGCTGAGGAAGCTGGACCTGTTCATGCCAAGAAGAGATGACTGAGAGGGGACCTCATCAATGTCTGTAAGGTGGTGTCTTAGCACCCCAAAGGAGGGTGCTAAGAGGATGGAGCCATGCTCTTCTTGGTGGTGCCAAGCAACAGGACAAAATGCAAT
Organism: Vidua macroura; assembly: GCF_024509145.1. NCBI lineage: Eukaryota > Metazoa > Chordata > Aves > Passeriformes > Viduidae > Vidua > Vidua macroura. The sequence continues at coordinate 76,471,690 of NC_071573.1, forward strand.
GGGCCAAAACTGATGCACAGGAACTTCCACCTGAACATAGAGAAGAGCTTCTGCACTGTGCAGGTGACTGAGCACTGGAACAGATTGCCTGGAGAGGTTGTGAAGTCTCCCACACTGGAGGTATTTGGAAATATCTGCATGCACACAATCCTGTGCCATGTGCTCTAGGGTGACTGTGCTTGAACAGGGAGGCTGGACCAGGTGATTCAATGTGATCCCTCCCAACCTGACCCATTCTTTGATTCTGTGTTTCATTTTCACATGGAAATCTTATAAAAATTGTTGTAAAAATAAAGTTGACATCTTGAACTGTCACTTGAAGAAAATACCACACATGTACATATTTGAGGGAAGAACTCACATCAACGACTTCATTAATTGACAAGAAATTATATTTATTATTATTACTTTTGTTCTATGTAAGCATGTACTTTCTTCTCTTATACAAAATCACTATGATTGTAGCAGCAGATCAATTATTAATAGCTTTCTTTTTCTTTATCATTGTTCTTAAACTTCTCTAGTATTTTTCAACTAATTTTCCTTCTTTCCTCAGTATTGTAATAACATAAAAGAGATGATGCGAGTTGTTGATAGCTCCCTTCTTATATCCAATTTACCTCTAAGTCTACCCATTGCCAGTGGCAAATATAAAACCAAATTATTTTTCCGTAGCTCCTCACTATCAACAAATGACCCATTTGAGATCAAATGTTCATTGACTGCTTTTTTGGGGGGAAAAGATGTGTCAAAACAAGCTTCTTTTTCTTCTTGTCACTTCCAGACAGCGCAATGAAGACTAGAAAAACTTGTATATGACAGGAAACCTGGTGCTTGTTGAGCTGTGAAAAGAGCTGCCATTAAGAACCCAAAATATTTCTACCAGGTCAGCAAAGTATGAGCAAAGTTCCCATTAAGCAGTTTATAACTATACACCTCTTTTTTCTTCCTTTCCCTCTCTCCTCCCCCCTCCAAGCCTTTGATAGCCAGCAATTCACTTTGCTGGCACTCACTGTGGCCTTTCTCAAAGTATAATTCACCATGTTTATAACTGTCATTTCAGTCTCTGTACTTTGTATTTTTTCATCTCATAGCCTTTCTCTTTTTCAGTTTCTTGTCACCCTGGAAAAACACTAGTGTTTATAACCTCTCTGGCTGCACTGACTGGCTGTGTCACCAGAGGTTTTTGCAGCATCCTTAATGACCTGTTAGGAAGAATCTTGTAAACATTCTGTCATAGTAAGTGTTAGGCTAAAAATCTGTTACCTTAACTTGTATCCTCAAAATATTGGCATATTAAGTGCTTGGCAATTGGCCAATGTGATGGGCTCAATACAGTAAATTCTTCAGATAATCTTCTTTCTTAGTAGCATTCCTTTTTGCCAGAAAATGGCCGTTCTAATCAAAGAATGGCTGTGATTAGGCTGTGAATTCTTGGGACCTTCTGTGCTTAATATTTATAACTAAAAACATTCTCCAAAAATGGCAATATACATCTAGAATAAAAAGCAAAACACTTTTTGTGAAGTTTTGTCTAATTTTGAGCAATAAATGAGAAATATAGGAAATTCCAAGTATTATGGTTTTATATATAATGCCATGGGAGAATGTAGAAAATTCCCAATTCTGCTCTGCTATTTCAAGAAGAAGAAGTGTCTGAGGCATTCAGAAAGCTTAGCAGAAAATTGTATTTTCTAGCACTAGCAGATTCTGTGTAATCAGTGGCGCTAACCTTGCAATAGTTAAACTCCCAAATCCTTTGAAATAGTTATGTGACTTTTTGTAGTAATACTTTATAGGTGAGAACTAGGTATTGTTTAACTCAAAAAAAGCACCAAAAATTAAGATGGTATATTTACAGTTTGTTTCAATTTCTCTTTCTGTCTTAGAAATCTGCAAGAACATTCAAATTGAAGTGTGATACTGGAAAAACATAAACCTTTAGCTATAGTGTCTCCAAGGTGCCACAATCTAGATATTAAAATATATCTTAGATAATATCCATATGTATATAAATAGATATATTCATATTAATAAAGACACCAAAAATATATGGTGAGGCTTACACATTATGAAACAATGTTGATTTTGACTTATGCATTAGGTTATAAAAATTTAGACTTATATCAAATAAGTAGATTAAAATTAACCTCTTGTCCCAGGGAGGTATTAGGATGCCTGTCTGTAATGGCTTCAATACACATAAAGTTGTGAAGAGAAAGAAAACCTCAGCTATTATTTTGGCAGAAAATTGTGAGGCAAATCAAAGAAATTAAATAATTCTCTTCACTATACAGATTTATATCACCCTCGGATTTGGAAGTCAGGAAGACAAGTATGTGTTCTGGCAAATGTTTCTTTTTTACTTGGAATGAGGCAAAGGAATTGCTGCGAACTGATCACCAATTCACTGCTGCTAGGAGTGCACACTGGGTGAAATGGAGAAGTCCTTTGAGAAAAGGCTGGGATTTGTTTGAGTGAAATTGTAAGTGCATGAGTATTAGTGACACTGGAAAACTTAGTCATCTGGAAATCAGGAAATGAGTATCACCACTTTATTCAATCGTTTTCTCCATGCTTAGAGATATAAAGGCATATTGCTCCATTTTGCAGGGATCAAACAATGCTTATGAATGATAGCATCACAGTCATGGTGTTCATGTCAAACAAGCACATACTGAAATACTTGAATACCAGGAAAAGCAGAAAAACACAGTGGATATTGGAATCCATCCTAGAGAGTGTTAAATAATACCAGCCAAAAACTCTTAGATTTATTCCAGGAACCACTTCATGCTTATCAGCAAAAATGCAGAAAGCCTATCACAGTGGTCAGATGAATGAAGTACTAATGGGACAAAGCAATCTGAAATAATTAAATTTTTCAGATAATGCACAAAACATAGCTGAATGGATAATACTGTAAAAGTATCCCTTGGTCCCCTTCAGTTCTGTATTCATACACATAAAGAAAACAACACCACCCTCCCCACACTTCTAAAGATGATCAGAGTCCAGAAATTGCCTCAACCGTGTTTATTCCTCTCTTTCATCTCACTGGAGCTAATAGAGGTTTTCATTTCTCACTGGAGCTAATAGAGGTGTGTACAAAATTATTTTTATTGGACAAAACATTTTGTTTTAAATACTTGCTAAAAATAAAACCCTAAAAAACAAGTGCTTAGATTCTAATTGCTAAAACCAAAATACTTATTCAGAATTTTAGAATATATTCAGTGTGTGGGAAAAAAGTTGCCATGCCTGTGTTTACAGAAAAGTATAAAGATTGATTTTGGAGGGGAAAGAAAAAACCAAAACAAACCAACACAAACCCAACCCTACACTACAAGAGAAGGATGTATTTTAGTCCCATTGCTTTGATTTTCAGATATTTTTATTCAGTTATAGTATGGACATAAATATGATCTGAGTAGACAAAATACCTAACCTGATCATTTGTGTATGGTTGCTTTTTGTGCTGTCAGTGATAGAATCAATCTTCCAGCTGGAAGAGAAGGTCATATATACCTCAGCATCAGTAGGAGGATCAGTGGATAGTGGAACTGATAATGATATTTTTGAATTTGAGACATGAAACCAGATAGATATTTTGTAATAAAAATGGTATAAACGTGAATCAATCAAAAAAGAGAGTAGTTTTGTGCTGACCCAGTTTGGGAAAGCTTTGGAACTAAGACTCTGTTAGTAGTAAAAGTTCAGTAATACACCCAGGCTGGTTAAAGGACTGACAAAAATGCTTTTAGGGGAAGCAGGATTCAACTGCTTTCACTTTAGCTGTAAATTGCAATTTGTTTTCCAGATGAGTCATCTAAACTATTCCAAAATCAGTGAAAGTTCTTGCATTGGTTAGCTGTAGATGAGTAGTTCAGATTACTAGTATAAGATTTCTAATATCTTAATATCTGATGTATGAGACTGACTTAAAGCCTACTTATCCTCTCTCCCCTTTATTTTTTAATTTTTAAATCACCAAATTATTGAATAATTTAGGTTGAAAGAATTCTCTGAAGGCAATGTTGTCCAGCCCTTTTATGAAAGCAGGGCCGCATTACCTGCTGCTCATCACCATCCTCCCTTCTTTACTTGAAGCAGTGAGATTGATGTCCATGGTGGGTGTCTCTAGAGGGGTCATTTGGTGTATTTCCTTTAAATTAATTTCCAGCTAAAGTTTCAAAGTTCCACACCTGCCTCATTCAGTAAAAGCTTCTTCCAGGTACAAAAGAACCAACACAAACCAAACTTCACCTCTACTGGCTTAATGCAATAGCTTTTTCACCAGAACTCTTCCTGATCCGTGTTAAAGTTATCATTGGGTATGAGAACTGCAAGTAAGACATAAGATTTCTTTTTCTTTCTAAACTGAGTTTTTGACTGGATACCAGAGATTGAATATATGGTATACAAAATTTCAAAATACATGTGCACACATATATCTAATGCATTTATTTGAATATAGAAATTTATGGGTTACTTAAGAGGTAATAGACTTTTCAAAGTATGACTGAAACAACAGTCTGGCTTTTTTAACACGCAGTATCATTGTTAGGCAAATCAAAGGAAAGAAAATGTATGTAATATGTGATTATGTTTCTCATTTATATTTATTCTACATGAGAGGGATAGAGGAACACAGAGCAGATATTTTAAACCCATCAGATAACCTCAGTCATTGTGATGCTCTGGAATGCTTTTTATGACATTCCTTCAAATCATCAGGCAGATAAAGGAGGAGATATTCTTTCATTGCTTAATAAAGGTTTTAAAGATGGAGAAAGATTGGTTTGATTTTGAGGGAATAAAGACTGGTGAAATAAAATTAAAGGGAAAAGAACACAGTTCATTAGTGTCAGTATAAACCGGTTCCAATAAGTTCAAAGAATGGCTTTAACACCTTCTATTGAATAAGGATTTAGCTCTATTTTCCCTTAGTGATTAAAAATAAGTTACTTGAGAGAACAATGAAAGTTGCTTGCTTCTTTTGTTGTTATTCTATCCCCATTAAATTATTCCTAATAGCATTTTAAAACAACTAAAAACTGCAACAGTATGTACAGAGCTTTAGCCTGGAAATACGTGATGATACAACATCCAAGAAGCGTAATATGATGTATTTATATTCCATTTTTATCCCTGATGATTCATTACTGCTGACACCCTTTAAACATTCAGTGAACATGGCAAAAGGTAATTAACATGGGTCTGTAATTGAGTTATAATTTCAGCAAGACAGTACATTTTGTTGGGAAAACTGACATTAAAGATCTTATTCATAAGCCCTCAGCTTCTTAAGGATGTCCCTTTGCACTGCACTCACCCATGTTCATTACAAGATCTTTTCCTCTCCAAGATTCTTTAAGTTTTTTCTAATCATCTCCCAATCAACCTTTCTCCTCTTGTTGCACATTGAAGCCTTGGCCCCTAAAAGCCATGATGTCCTTTAATTCTGGCTTTGGTAAATTATTGAATCATCCTCCTTTCTGAAGGGCTTCCTTCCCTTCTGAATTGCTGCTGAATGTCCCTTCCTCTTCTCTTAGCATCTTCTTTTTCTAATAGTCTGTGCACCATAGTCCCTCTACAAATTGAAATTCAATTCTCTGTGTCCCCGGCCTTCCTCCATGAACAGAAGCTCTTTTCTTCTGTTTACTGAAAGTTTTGATATTTGTCTCTTTCTGGGGTGATGCCCTCCCTCAGTTTTCTTGTCTCTATCTTTTCTGATTAATGCTGCTATAAAGCCTATTAATATAGATATAGATCTAATTATATATATATATATATAAATTCATGCATATATATAAATTTATATGTATACCTATAAAACAAAAACACATTGAAAACATATTTTCTTGTCTTTATTCTATTTCCAGGCTAGACAATAAAGAGAATAAAGGATCAGGGTCATTTAATCTGAAATTAAATATTATTAAACTAATTGAAAGAAGAAATAAGTCTGAATTTTGCAATCATAAAGTACATGAATTACCATCTAAAACAAAATTTAGATTATAACTGCTAACTGACTCATAAAATGGGCAGAACACTTAAGGTCTTAGGAGAGTCTCTTCTGGAATGTGGTGTGGAGCAGTCCCCATTCATTTAATTATTCTAAAGGTAGGACAAGAGGATAAGGACAGAGGGAAGGGCAGGCAGATTACATAAAGCTAGAGAAATATGAACCGGTTAATCCAAACCAAGTCTCTCATGAGACTAAAAGGAAGTTGTAAAAGATTATGTCTTCTAGAAATCTGAAGAAATTAACAGGATAAGTATGATGAGATTGTTTAACTTAAACTTTGATTACATGAACAAGTAGCACAAATATAAAACTAAAAAAAAACTCTTAAGTAATTTCTCTATCCAAGGAAATACTAAGACACACACAGAATAAGTATGGTAGTACTGGGATTTTCATATCAGAAAATAAACCTTATTAAATTACTCAAAATCTCATTTCCATTTGGGAGTGTCTACCATTATTCCTTCTTCTCTTAAAAGCAAACACATTTTTTTGATTCATTGGCAAATTAATATTTTTTTTAACATAAACTGACATAATCTGAATTATTCTGGGAGAATTGAACAATTATTCCAAATGGTGTGAGAAATACTTTATATTTCTCCAAATATATTACTCAAACTCATATGAACAAATAATTTTATGGAATGAAAAATAAAAGCAAAGATATCAGTGTGATATATCTTTAAATTCCTAGGCTGTAAGTCAAAAATGATGGCTGTTCATCACGATATGGACAGATACATAAAACATAATTCTTATATAATGGTGATAATGTGACTTGTTCTGAATTTCAGTATCCTTTTCATCCTTGTCAGACCCCTAATGAGAGGAAATCAAGACACAGAAAACATATAATGCATATACATAACAAGTTCATGAACATGTTTTGGGATCAAGTACTTTACATAATGCCTGTCTGGTGCTACTATTAGGAGTATCCAGCACTATCTTCCTCTTTTCTTTTTTTTTTTTTTTCCCAAGGAACTTAACATTTCTGGTTAGTCTGTGGATGAAGTTGTTCTCAAATATGCCTGTGCAGTATGCAAAAATAGCATAGCTTTGAACTGGTTAAAAAAAGGAAATCCAAATGTAGCAGGTAAACCAAGAAATCTGAATCCCATCTATCAATTTTTATAACATTTTTAGATGCATATCCACCTATTAATCTGTTTTCCATTTAAATTTGGATCTATAGTATTTCTGCTCCAAATATCTTCTCTCTTCCTGAAGCCAGTTGTATATAAACCCACCTTTGCCTATCAAATGTGGCTTAACCAATGCATCAAAACAAAAAATGTAGCTTTGCATGGCTTGTAAAACATATGAAAATTAATCCCTCCACCTGCAAAGAGATTTCACAGAGCAGTCATATTCTGACTTGTGGAGATAAGTGTAGTCAATCAACACACACACAAGAGACATGGAGCTTGTTGTTGCGTGAACACGTCACTCAGGTATGTAGGAAATTTCTGTGGTTGTAAAGAAATTTGCACTGATAATTTGTGTAACTTGAAGCTGAAAATGAAGCAATTGTTTGAATTTATATACCCTGACTTTGAAAATTACATGTTCACCTTAAAATAGATTTCTGAGTAATAGTGCAGCGGTACCACTAAGTCTCCTTAAACTCTTGAAAGCATTGTTCTGATTCCAGAGGCCACACACTGCTAAATGACTGACTTCACCAGCAATGGAGAGTACTCTAAATTCAGGTTTTATATTAAAGTAAGAAGAAATTACTTTTTGTATTCCTACTGAGAAAAGTATATACTTTTTGGTCTGTGTATATGCAGAAAGACAGAAACCTTTCTATTTTCCTATTCCTTTATGAAAAAAACTACTTTTCTAGTTCCACTTATACAATGTCTTTCAAAAGAGGGGTTTATTTATGATTGGTCTATTAGCATATTATTTTTAGTACATGTAAACAACTGCATTAATTTCCATTTCTTCTTACAGGAAGAATGAATTGAGAAGACAGATTTAAAGAATTTGTACTTCCATTCATGGGAATAGTTTATTAGCTTTACAAATTCATTTCCAAGACTAACATTATTAGCTGGGACCCCAAAAAACAGGCTGAACTCCATTGACTTAACATTACAAAACAAAAGGGTCTCTCACATCACTGTTAGGACTGGATTTCTCTGCTCCCATCTTGCCCAGAGTCTGGATTACTTAGAGCACAGGGCTTTTAGGGATATACACTTTCTTCCAGAATTCTCCTTTTGATGGTATTGATAATCTATACCCAAGATCAACCTACTTGGAAACACCCCAATCTCTCAATACACATCTTACAAGACTGCTTATGCTATCCTACTCACACTGCACTCTTGCAGAACTTTTCTTTAAAAATTTTTGTGGCAAAAAGTGCATGTACAATAATCTGACCTTTTTTTCTTACATTAATTGAAATGATTTACTGTGGTAAGAAGGTAAATATGTACAATTTTAAAAACGTTATGAAGGATTTTGGTTACTGAAATGTAAAATTCAGATTTAAAAAAGTTCCTAGCAGTATCAAAAAAATGTATGTATTAACTGGATTATGACTACTGCCTGAACTTTGTCACTAAAAAAAAAGTGGGGTGCCCCCAAGCAAGAGGGATATCATGGAGTCCCTGGACTTATGAGACACAGACGTGATGGTCTAGAAAATAAAATATTTGTAGTTTAAAAATACAAAAACAAAAACAAAAACAAAAAAAAAACCAAAAAAAAACAAACAAACAATCAAACAAACAATTTAAAAAACCAAAACAAACAAACAAACAAAAACCCAAACAAACAAACAAACAAAAAACCAAAACAAAAAAACAGCTGTTGCAGGAAATGCAAATGGATTTTGTTTGCAAAATGGACCTACATTCAGAATGCTTTCAAATAGCTTCGTTTAATATTTCCACAGCAGCATATATAGATCTGCCCACAGAAGTCAACTTTTGAGCAACTGACTCAAGATTACCAGTTGTTCAAATAAAATGTCAAAAAAGGTTTGTGCATTTGTCAGAGGTATAAATTAAAGACTGAGGGTGAGAAGTTGAGTCCACATTTGCACAGCACTGGTGATGCTGATAATGAGGTGCTGAATGTAGCTCAGTTGCCTAAAGTGGGACAAGAAAGAAAGAACTACAGATTTAGCACAAATGATAGAAAAAAATACTTTATAGATAGCTCAATAAGAGAAACACAGAATGGGTAATTGTCACTAGATGACACAAGGAAAAATGACGCACCACAGCTTTGGTTACGATGAAGAGACTAATTTATTTTCTCTGACTCCAATCATTTATAGTTCTCAAAAGGTGCCAGTGGATTGGAGGGTGAACGTGCCACCTCTCCAACAACACTGGACAAACTACCTGTACATCAAATTTCTCCGCCTCTATGAAAGAATGCAAAACAATAGGTTGTTTACAGAAAGTTGTGTGGGAAAGTTCTCTACAAGAATGTAAACTCAGAAGGCTTTAGAAAACTCTTGATAATCAGGGCGACAGGTAATGTTGGAAGGGACCACAGTGAGTCTTCTGGTCCAAGCTCCCTGTTCAAGGAACTGCATTGTGCACAGGGCATCGGATTGTGTCCAGATGGTTCTTGAAAATTTCCAGTGTGGGAGACTCCACAATCTCTCTGGGAAACCTGTTCCAGTGCTCAGTCACTCGCAGAGTACAGTTCTTCCTCCTATTCAGGTGGAACTTCCTGCGCATCAGTTTCTGCCCATTGCATTGTGTCCTATTGCTTGGCACCACTGAGAAGAGCCTGGATCCATTCCCTTGGTGCTGTCCTTCAGATACCTACAGACATTGATGAGGTCCCCTCTCAGTCATCTCTTCTTGAGGCTGAGCAGGCCCAGTTCCCTCAGCCTTTCTTTATAAGAGAGATGCTTCAGTCTCCTCATCATCTTTGCAGCTCTTTGCTGGCCCTGCTCCAGGAGCTCCAGGTCTCTCTTGTACTCAGGAGTCCAGAACTGGACACAGCACTCCAGATGTGGCCTCACCAGGGCTGAATGGAGCAGCAGGATCACCTCCCTCAACCTGCTGGCACTGCTCTTCCTAAAGCACCCCAGGACACCATTGGCCTTCTTGGCCACAAGGACACACTGCTGGCTCATGGACAGCTTGTTGTCCACCAGGACTCCCAGGTCCTTCTCCACAGAGCTGCTTTCCAGCAGGTTGGCCCCCAGCCTCTGCTGGGGACTAGGGTTATTCCTCCCAAGGTGCAGGACCCTGCATTTGCCTTTGTTGAACTTTAGGCTGTTCTTCTCTGTCCATCTCTTCAATCTGCATTTGGCTTTTCTGGAGAGAGCTGAATTAAGAATGTGCAAGGGCTTTTATTGTGGTTGTGCATACTGGATGCAAGGTCAATCTTTAACTTAATGGGGAAAGGCAGCACAGAAACAATTGCTAGGAAGATGAAGAAAAGCAACAACAATTTGTTTCTGCATTTTGAAGTAATTATTTACTATTTTTGTTTTAGTGGTGTCTAGGAATCCTAGCCATAACACAGAACTAAAAGAGTTTGGTTTTGTTTTTCTTTTTTCCTAAAAGATGTTTGAGTAATATTGTTAGGCAAATGATGACAACTAAATGTAGGCAGCTTTGTAAAGCATAATAGCTGGCAAATTGTGAAAAGCTGTCTTAGATTATATGTGATAAAGGTCACATGGATGTCAGGTTTAAAATGATCTGAACTTAATTTTAAGATTGTGCAAGGCCCACAATTTAGTTCACACAATGAAAAAAAAAAAAAAAGGACGTAGAAATGATAGTACTTTGAGAAAGGAAACCAGAGTTCCTTGGGTTTGCCTCAAAAAATCAAATAATTTCTCCCAGCATGTGATTTACTGAACAGCAGTTACACTTTTATTTTGAAGGGTTTATTACAAAACATCTAAATCCAATGATCATCCATCTTCTTCCCTTGCCCTCTTATTTTTCTCCCAAATCCCAGTTTAAAGATTCAGCTCTCCCTCAATGGTTGAGGTGAGCAGTTTATAGGTTTCTCCCAGGAGCTGGGAGGTATTAAGAGAAGGTTCAGTCATCCCCATATCTGAACTCTGACTAGGAGTGTATGTTAAATGTATAAATGAATGGGGGAAATGAGTGTTCTAGCCTTGCATGCTTGCTTTCTTTCTTTATGAGCCAGCATTGCTCAGATACTTTTCATAAGTGATATTTTTACTGAAGAAAATTGCAAAGTCTGCAGAGTTCAAAATAGAAATGATTTTTGCAAACTCACACACAAGCACATATATATTTATAAATGCATATTTAAAAAGCATCAGGAACAATTTAGTCATGAAAGATGAGAGGAAAATTCTGAGCAGTCAAAAATACAACATTATCAGGAAGTTTTATGAGAACAATTTGCAGAACTGTCACTAGTGTTGGGTCAGGAACTAAAACATGAAAATACATGTTCTAAAAGGCAAGGGGATCACACCACTGTAATAGCAGTCTGAATAACTACAGAAGTGAAGTAGATTTAAACTGAGTGCTAAATAAAATTAACCAACATAAGGAACCTGTGAACACCAAACTGAGATGAAAATTGCATTTTAACAAATAGATTATAGGTACTATATAAAAAGACCAGTCCTTTCAGAAAAACTGTAACCCAAGGTTTCAGCAATATCTATAAACTGAAAATGAATGTGTCATGTGATAGTATATGATTAGAAAGCCTGGGTCATGGTCAGGTTTGATTGATTCTTATTAATGGTTTTAATAGACTTCATGGTCACACCTGAATTCTGGAGTAACCAAGGTAAAAAATGAATGAAACTGAATTGTATTATAAAATATGTCTGTGTTGGTCACTGCTCTTGGTGAGTCTATGGTACTATTGTTATAGTGACAATTGTGCTGATATCTCAGACTTTTTGTCTGAGGTATCACAGATGTAATTGAATTAGTTTTCCTTTAATGCATATAGTTGAGATGGATCCAAGTTAAAAGAAATAACCTATGATAATTTAAAATTCAATAATACCATAAGATGAGCTTCTGTTTTCAATGATTTGACCAAATATCCACTCATTTTCTATATCATATTTTAAAAGTCAGTCAGTCTGAATTAGAGTTATTGTATGTTTGAATTTTTTCTTTTGTCATGCTTTACAATAGACATCCTTATAATTTATTATCTCCATCACTTAAGGTATTTTTTTTACATAAAGCAATTCAACTTTATGTGACAGAAATGAAAAACACTTTTCAAGCAGACTATAAAGAAACATCAGACCTAACGTGAATCATAACCTCAGCTGAGGATTCTGATTGGTATTTTAAAGTATCTGGCATATTTTAGAGATGTTACTGTCTTCAACCTCTGCATTTCCATGTATTTCCATAAGAATTATTAAGTACTGTTTTGATCGTGATATTCTCTATTTTAAAGTTAGCTTAATCATAAATGTTTAGACTACTAAAACATCTCTGTGGAGAAAACCAGACCAAATCCTGGGTCTAGGACAGTGAGAGATGGTCTGTGAATGCTAAATTAAGTGGTCATTCTTATTTCCATCTGATTTCTACCCCACCTATGCATAAAGCTAAATTAAAAATGATCCAGTTGTAAGAGGTGCTAATCTATTTTCAGGTTTAACTAGGGCAAAAGCAGGAATCCAACATATTGTTCAATAACATAAAATTTCAACCTATTGAAAGATATAGCTCTCAGCCAAGAGAATGATGGTTCATCACGATTAAGCAGCACAATCAGACTGAATATCTTGTTCATCAGAGATTTCTGCAAAAGTAATATTACACCCTTAGACCTGAGGCTCAATTTACCATCAAAACTTTCCTGGGGCTGCAAAAAGAGCTCAGGCTAAATTTTTCCTCCATATTCAACTCTGAAAGAAGCTTGAGGCCTTCCAAGATTGCTTGTTATTCAGCATGAAGGTTGATGAAAATGGGACACACGGGGTAAGAAGGAAGTTGTTATGAATGACTGAAGCCCCAGCAACCTTTTGCTGGTGCTGCTGCCAGTGCCCTGTGGTTTTACTGTAAGGACATATACCAGACCTACTGAAAGCAATCTAGGTTTTGCTGAAGCCAGGTGAAAATTAACTGTCCCTCAGCCTCCAAAGGAACCTGTTCCCTGCCCAGGGTGATGTTGCTAACAGCATTAATGGCATTCTAGCTACATCAACTGCAAATGTAATCTTTACATGCTGACATTTAGCTAGGGCATATATTCTCTTCCCATTTGTGGATATTGCAGTATGCCAACATGGGGTGAAGGATTATTTCCACTTTCCAAGTGCTCATCAGTCAGAGAAAAAAGAAAAAAGTAATTTTCTTTTTCCTAAAAATTTTCAGCCAGTGGCTTCTGCATCTTCATGAATGGATAGGCATGAACTATGCAAGGAAACAGTATCAATGTCAGAGCTGAAGAAAGAAGAGTGAAAAGTAAATTCAGTGGTTGAAATGTAAAAAAATAGCATGCATTAATTTAGAAGTGCTAACATCATCCCATGTGTGGTTCAGAGATGGCTCCGGAAATAACTTTATACTGGGAAACTAAATTTGTATTTAGTTCTCACTTCTCAAGTGAGGACTGAGTGCTTCAAGCATCATCTTGTTACTAAACAGAACTATTTCTTCAGGTAATACCACATAATGGGAATGTAAAATTACCACTAGTGAGAGCATGTGAAGATCAACAAGTTGTAATGTTCCTTTGAATAATCTGGAATATGCCCGAATCAGCACAGTACAAAGAGAGATTGAAAGATAAAAGGCTGTGTAGATACCATACAAGCCATGCAAAAATCGATCTTCATATTTGAAAATCAGTCTATGGACAGCTTAAATTCCCAGCTAATGAATGCAGGATAAGAGGTGACTGAATGGAAAACTGGAAATAAACTGCAAGGAATAAAGGCTGAAGAAGATCCAGGAAAATTCATAGATATTGTGGAGTTGAGGAAAGGCATTAGGAGATCATGCATGGGGATATAGAGGGAGAGTGGGTTTTCAGAAAAAAACCTAAACCAACCAACCAAACAAACAAAAAAAAACACAAATAAGAAAGGAAGGAATAATAGCTTGTTCTGGTTTGTTTGTATAGCTGACTGTTTTAACGAGCTACAAACATGAGAATCAGTTGTAACCAGTTGAAGCTGTTCTGTGATTTTATGTTATGCATGCACAGTGCTAGTGGCAATGTAGCTCCAGAGTGAGCAAATTCTATTTCCTGCTGGAATGTGCAGGCAGTGCCTATGGAGAATCAGAAAGCATCTATACCTTTCTCCTGTACTCACTAATTCCCCATTTAATGGCATGTAGAACTAGGAGCAGTGGAGGTTTTTAGGGTGTTTTTGCAGTAGGAAAAAGGTATGAAAAAATAACAGATATAATTTTTTGTTTTGTTATTGTTTACAACACTTTTTAGTTTTCATTCTTTTGCATATATTTGTATTTTCAATAGTAAAATTAATGTAGTTTAACCAATGAATTCTTTCATGCAAGAAAAGATTTCTTTACAAAACATTGCAAAATTTTTTTTAAACATTTTTATAGTCAAATTAAGTGGGAGGAATTGCAAAAATATTTAAATCAAGAAAAAACTGTGTCTCATCAATTTATTTACATTTCCTCATGTGTATTTGAGTTAATTGATTATTTCTTTCTCCAGATGCCATAATCATTACCATGAGAGGTTTTGAGTTTCTTGTCTTTTTTTTTTTTTCAGAAATACCATGAATTATCTCTTTTTTTTTTTTTTCAAAGATAATAAAAGCTTAAATATTGTTTTCGTTGTTGTTTACCCTGTGGATATGTAATAGTGACAATCAATCATTGCAAAATACTTAACAAAATGCAAGAAAAAAATTTCTTAGGCAAAATAGGCACTCACTGATAACAATAGGCAATAACATATACAATTAAACATGTGAAATAAACTTCTTGAACCTGCAAGCCAGAAAAAATTAAGTTCTGAAGATGCCAATTTAGCTAATAATTCAAATAGCAAGGTTGGATAAGGGAGGAATTAGTAATGGTTGCCCACCCCCGCTTCCTCTGCTATTATCACAGCTGGGTGTTCCAGTCAGTGAATGATGTGACATCTACATAAAAGCTGCCTTGTAGTCTTTTACCACTGGTTACTAAAGCAAAGAGCACAGTGAAGGTATATCTCATCTGGCCCCTGACTCCCTGCAGGTAATTTGCTTTTGCCCTCAGACAGGGTTCAATCCTTTAATAATACAGGCAAACATTGGGTGAACACCTCAAGTAGTGCAGAGACAGGAAGAATTACTCTAAATTTAAAAGCCACTCTGACACTAATGGCTGATTCAACAGTGCAGAAGGAGACGCCCTTCCTCTTTCTAATCATGCCTGAACTACTTGGCTTCATTGCTTTATTCATTCACTTACCTAGACATTTTCAGCCTCTCTTATTTGGTTGTGTTTGTGTGCAATTTCTGGCCCAGGAAATATAGTCAGCAAGAAAATCCTTTCAAGATCCTGGGGTGGGATTTTGTCTCAGCTGAAATCAGTAAGAAAATGCTGTGGGTTTCAGTGTAACTAGAAGCCCACCTCAGTCTTATGTGCATATATGTTTTTGTGTGTATGTTCAAACCACAGAGATAAAAGAACCCCTTTTTAGTCAAAGAATAGTAGGATTTTCCATAGAAATAATGATTTGGTAACTCAGCCTAGAGAAGAGAGGTGGTGGGGAACTAACTCAAACTGTTTAAATGGCAGGAATCTGCTAACAGCTGACACCCATTAGAGCATCATTTCTGACACACACAAGCTCATGATTCATTCTTCTCTTTTCACGATGCTCTTTCAGACTGCTCTCTGCAGCACAAAGCTACTGTACTTCAGCTTCTAAGTGCTGGCTGCTACTTTTATGCCATGCCATGGTATTTTCCCACAATGGCTCTTCAGCTGCTTTGTTCCTGAGGTGACTGTTCAGGAGGGTGCAGTATAATTTTCAATCTGGTGTCAGGGAATGTGTGTATAACTGTATCTGTGCATCTACATGATTACAGTGCCCATGTGTCATGCAATTCCAACAGTGCTGGAAACTTTCTGTGCTGGTGGGTTAAAACTGAGATGTATGTGCCTGTTTAATGCAATGGTCCCATTGTTATAGCTATGTACTTAATCTGGGTCTTGGAGGTGGAGAAAGCTGACTGGATGTGAAATACATCAAAAAACAATAAAGGAATAACAGAAGATATCAAAAAAAAAGCATGAAATCCAGGTGCAAAAGTTGTACTTGGCACTTATTTTCAAGATTAGTGATATCTTGCCTGTTTTGCTAATTAAGTAGAAGAATTTAATTTTCCTTTCTCTCTAAAAAAAACCCAAAAATCCCCAGAAAAAACCACCCACCCCCTCCCCCCGCCAAAAAAAAAAAAAAAAAAAAAAAAAAAAAAAAAAAAAAAAAAGTTGACAGCGTGGTAGAAAATTATAGGTATTTTAATTGTTTCTTGGCAGCATCTTTTCAAATCTTCTTAGGGTTCTGTACTGCTTTACTTGTCATTTCATCTTGAATGTACATGTTTTGGGCTGGTGAAACGTGAAAAATCTTTCTTGTCCTTTTGAAATACTTTAGTCCTTCAGACTCCAGGGAAAGCACCAGGAGTTGGGGTGGTGTTCTTCTCTTCTCCAGTACCTAGTAGCTGTCTGCAGAAAGAACTCGGACACCTTAGAAAGCCACCTTGTAAACCTGCTGTCCCCTGCAGAGGCTGAACCCTCCCCTAGGTGAGCAAAGTTAGGCAAAGGAGTTTCCTATGGGGGCTGGGGAGGTGTCTCCACTAGGTGGCACTGATGAAATGTGTGAAGATTCACAATTCAGCACTTTTGGCGCTCAGTTTTATTTTATTTTTTGAGAATTCTTTTTTTAAAAAAAGAACATATTTTTCCCTGCTTGAAAAGAAAACTTTGTTTTAAAGAACAAAGGTGTGGTTTGTTTCAGATGTCACAGCCAAAAAAAATATATACTTCTATGCAGAGGTTGCTTTGAGATTTGCATCCACATACAGGGAAAAATATTCTAAAAGAGGAAAAAAACATATTAAATTCTCAGTTTGAGGTTTGTTTAGTTTCATCCTTTTAAATAATTATTTAATTCTTTTTGACCTCCACTTGAAATCACAAATCTATCTTGTCAGTTACTGTCACTGACTAAATCCTGTCTTTAAAAATTCCCATCAGTGAGTTTACGACCTCAGTGGACAGAGGAGGACAGAACTAAGGGGTGAAATTCCTTGTGTTGTAGATGGGGAAAAAGAGTATGTGTTTCCACGAGGAAATCCAAGTCTTCTGAGTCCTGCTTCACTGACAAATCTCAATTTGTTATCTGCATTGTATCTCTGTGGTATTTTATTCACTATGAATCAATCAGCGAAATATCTGTAATCTGCTCTGCTCTCTGGGTGCAAACTACATGTGGTAGCAGAAAATTCTTACTATATTTTAGGGATAGAGATGGTTCACTTTGCTTTATGAAAGCAGTAACAATATGTTGTGTATCACAGCAATTGGCTTCAGAAATATGTCCTTGACCCTAATGAAATACTTGTTATCAATGCCTTGTACTATGGTATTGCTCAGGAAAATTTTATTTCTGGATGTAAATTATGAACAACTGATTCAACACTGATTAAGATGACAAGAAATATAGATATCCAAAACAACACAAACTGAAATAAATTTCTCCATTTTCTTTTCAGTGAAAACAAATCTTGTGCTTATTATTATTAATCACTTGCTAGAGCTGCCCTAATAGACGATTATGAGGGTATCCAAGCAGTATTTAATCAGTTACTAAAACAAAAGTTGAGAAAAGTTGTTGTCATTTAATTGGAGATGTCTTACCCTTTGCTGAAGTCTCCAGGGCTTGCTGACATTCCTGACTCTTTGTGAATGAGGCTTTTTTTTTTTTTTAGTTTTATTTTCCCTTCATTTGTTTAGCTCTTTACCTAATTGATTTTCTGTGCTAATACACTAAAGGTCTGAAGAAGGCAGAGCCTCAGGTGTGACAGATGAAATAAGGTGCTTTTAGTCATTGCTTTTATCTTCCATGTCTAATGTGTTGGTTACATCTGTGCAGTTTAACAGCGAAATCAATACATCATTTACTGCCAGTATCTGAAAGAATTTGGAAGCTGTTGGTGCTTTAACTATTAGGTTTCCCCTGAAAGGCCTTCCTTACCCTGCTCCCCACTCTGCTTTGTACCTCCTGAAGTCAAGTGTTGCAGGAAAACAAGATCTCTGTCTATCTCCTGGTGTTTGTGTATGCATTTAAGTTTATTAAAGATTCACCCTTACTGCCAGTTACCTAAACTACCTTCTAGGCAATTTCATCTAATAGTTGATTTATGAACCTTCCATTTACCTCTATTACAAATGCTCTTCAGAACATATTTACTGCTCGTGTTTTGAGGATATAGTCCCTGAACATGAGAAATATTAAGGAAAAATAGGAAATCGTTTGCATGACAATGATTAAATAAAATTTCTGGTTCTGTATGAAGTCCTGGTTTACTGATGTAGCCACAGATGTAGTGCTATTTTTCCCCATTATTTGAGTAAGTACATTTTGACCTCAGAAAATGACAGAAAATGACAAGAAAGCAAGACTCTGCCAAAGGAAAGAAAAAACAGTGTTTTTTAAACAATTTGTGGACTCACAAATCAGTTCAATTCCTTTTCATGTTGTGTATGTTGCAATTTTTTCTCCTCATCTCCTGGTTGTGCTTTAATTTGGCTGAACTTAGTCCCTTCCACATCAACACAGTGTCATTTACATCTTGTTTTCCTCCGACTGCCATTGTTATTTCTATGATCTTTCACACTGTAACACTTTTTGCCATTTGTTAAGGAAACCCTCAAACACAAAAATTGCCCTCTAAATAACATGATTACTTTATCATTGATTTATTTCATAGTTTGCTGTAAGTGTTTGTAGTCTTACACTCTGGAAGATCTGTGACAAGCAGATAACAGTTTCCTGCCTGGAAAGGACGTACAGAACAGCACAGTCCTGCAAAGAGCTCAGTCATTCCTGTGAAGTACTGTGCCAATTTACCTGGCCTGAATTTTGGCCCTGCCTCTTTTGGTTACACCCTGCCCCCTGACTGATCCCTCTTTGATGAACTAGTTCTGTGACTCTATTTTGAAAAAATTTCTAAGAACTTACTTGAATAAAATAATCATGTGAGAAGGACTTAACAACTCAACATTAAAAGATAATAAACTGCCATTATGATAATAATTAGAATTCTTATTATTATGACTAAATTATTACATGTTACAAAACCAGCAGCCTAAATATTCATCCCAGTAATAAAACAGGTGAAACAGATTTCAGGTTCAGGAAAACATGAATTTTCTCTGCTTTTTCTCTCTGCATGTACTTTCTAGACTTACTCTAAGCTAGCATAACCACATATTAAAAGTAACAGTTCAAATGGTGCATCCAGCATATCTGAATCTAATGGAATTATATTTATTCCTGCTGTTTAGACATCATCAACAATATCCTTAGCAATCTCCAACTATACCTGAAGATAGCACAATTGTACTGAAGAGATCTTTTCAAATGCAGCAGAATTATTTTAAGACAATTTTACTACTGGGCATATGCTCAATTTAGAGAACTGATATTTCGTAGTAAATCAAATTGCTACAACCATGTTAGTGTTAAACCATTACTTGAGTAGCATCACTACTTCCCCTCTCCTTGATTTCTGACTGTTACTTATTATTTCTGACTTTTACTTATTATTTCTTTTACTTATTATTTCTTTTACTTATTATTTCTGACTTTTACTGAATGCAGCTTATCATTACACCAATTTTCACCAAAACATGTCTTTATCTTCAGTGCAGTGAAGAGATTTCCTGATAGATTTCTAAGGCCAAAAGATATTGTCGTGTTCAGGTTGACTGTCCATACAACACAATTCACGGAATTTTACTGACTGGTTTTGGGATCAAGTTCCTGACTTCTTGCTGTCATAGAATATAACTCTAAGGAAAAGCTCTCTGTCCAATAAAATTATTAGTACTTTGGACAGTCATAGCCTTCAGAAATTGTGCCAGTTTTTACTTGCCCTCAGAGTCTAGAATGTGAATTTGGATGTTATTGGCTTCCTTAGAGTTTATTATGACATTGTTTACTTCTTTAAATACCACTCTTATCTAATCTCTGTGCCTCCTGAAAGTGCTCGTGGATAGTGATAAACCCTTTTGCTCTTTTGCATATAAAATAAACTCCAAGCAACAGAATAATTTTATATCGATTTAGAAATTTTTTTCAAGCTGTTAACATGATTTTCAACCTGTAAGCAACAGATCTGGATGGTGTTCAATTAATAGTCTCACCAGTTAATAATCTCAAAGAAGTTAAGAACTGGCAATAAGACTTTTTGTTTTGATTTGGTTTACTCCTATACTTGTTACACCAGAGTGGGAAATCATATGCATTTTGATGTTCTCTGTAATAAACAAGCTCTCTCCAAAATCACTGTTTTCAGGAATAAGCTGTAAAAAATTCTATGAAAAATCTATGTTAGTCTGAAAATAGTAAACATACTTTGATTTTTGGTCCATGAGCTTGGGGTTATCTATGTTAAGTTCAGCACAGAAAACATCAGTTCCAGACATTTTTACAAAAGTATTTTTAAATACAATACCTTTGTATTTAAGTACCGTTGTAGAGGTTTTATTCTGTTGGGGTTTTTTAATCTACTATGAAACTTCTTGAATCTAAGATGCCCATAAAAAGGTCCATCACATCCTTTTCTATAATGTGACAAAAATTGGAGAAGCCCAAGTTCATTAGAGCCCATTATAAAGTCAGGGCATTTTATGACATGCTAATTAATTCTCTACTTTGTAAAATTATATTCTACTTTTCAGTCATTCCTGCCCAGCTAGAGTCCCTCACAATATGGATCTGTTGGATACTTTTGCACAAAGACAGTTTTTCCTTCTTAGAGTACCTTTTCCCTCTCAAAGTCACTCTTTGCTTCCTGAGAGGATAAAAGGTGATGACAAGGATGTAGAGAACATGCACTTTGTACCTTGCAGCCATACACAGAGGCAAAAAGCAATCTTTGACTTCAGAGAGTAAGTTTAGATGGTACAGGTACTTTTCTTACTGGTATCTTACTGTACCAGGATACAGAGTAAATAAGATGCAGCTTTTGACATTACCATACTATAAAGTAATACATTCATGTGATTCTTCAAAAAATGTGAACTTGTTATTCACAGCAGGCTCTAGTACAAAGTTAAGCCTCAGGTTTGCAATTGTCTTTTCATCTGATACATACCAAAATAATACTTCTCAGTCACTGATATGAAACACTCTATAGCTTATTTAAAGCAGGATAACATCCCTGTTCAGCTTCCACTGTCAGGGTGCAGCCAAAGCCTTCTGTGGGGCCACCAGGCACAGCCCATCCCACTGCTGCAGCCAGCTCTGGGTGCTCCCTGTGGAGCACAGCACCTGCCCTAGAAGCATTCTGCACACAAACCTGTTACAGCTCCTGCTACACAACGCACAGAGGCTCACACTTTCCGTGCTTGAATGCCAAAACACAGACTCTGCTGGTGCTTGGCCCTGGTTTGTAAACACAAAATAAGTGAAAGCACCATCTTTGTTCAAAGGTGTCCTTGCTGGTTTACAGTAGGCGTTGGGAGGAAAGAATTAAATTAGATGGTTTGTGGCTGTAGCTGCTTTGCAAAAAAATCATCTTGTGTGAAAAAAAATTACATTAAAAAGAGGGGAAAAAATTTGCCCTGCGTATGAATGTGTCTCGTTTTCAATCACCATCAATGAAAATAAATGAAGAAGAACTTTAGGTTTGGTCGACACAGGCACAGATGAAACAGAAGGTGTTATCTTTGAAGTTAGATTTAGACAAAGTGGTGTTTTCCTCCTTTTTGTTTGTTTATGAGACATTCTAGAATATTATTCTGTGCATTCCGTGGCTTGAGACTAGGCTTGAGATAATTTATTTCTGTTTTAAATTTGTTTTTAAAATGGTTAAAATAGAAAAACATGTTAATTTATGTTATACCCACCCCTCCCCTTATACTTCACCTCAAGTTGTGCAGTCAATCAGCCTCAGAGAATAAAGGCCAATTTTTCTCTTAAAATCTAAAAGCATCCTCTGGGATGAAGAAGGTGTATATTAATAAAATTCTGTGATATCATGCCTCATGAAGAAGGTTTCAAAAGCTGCCACCTTCTGTTTTGGATTTTTTTTTTTTTTTTACATGGATGAAAACCAGAAATATTTTGCTGAAAACTTCCTTCATGGCCATACATTTTCATAACAGTTTTTTAAGTTTATCTGGGGTTTGCAATCAGACTTCTTATTTATAAATAATAAATATCTCTTGGACAAGGAAAGCCATTGCAACCAGCTGGAGCTACGTGGCTCCTTCTGCCAAGGTTGGCAGAACTCCCTGACATACCACACAGTTTAGCTACTCTGGGCCACATGCTTCTTTTTGCTGCATAAATATGGAGGAGGTGTGAAGGGGTTGGGGAAAAGACAAGTGCAAAGCTCAGTCTCCCAAATGAGAAAGAAGGGTGGATCTTTCAGAAAACACTCATCCCTGATACAGAAATCCCCATCGTGCAAACATGGAGTAAGAAGAGATTAACCCTCAGAACCCATAAGGGAAATTGTTGGTAAATGTGGGGTTCATTCAGGCAGTAGCTACTCTGTAAAAGAAGTTTTATGTTCCACAGCTCAGTGGAACACTACAGTGCACTTTGCAAGTTCTGTTCTTCTCTTTTTCAGAGTTGGATTTTTTTTTATTATAAGACTTTCATCCAAGATATGTTAAGTGTGTTTAAAACCAAGACTAACATCTCCCCGTTCTTCTGAGCAAGCTCAGAAGCACACACTGAATGCCTGTGTGCTTTCCTTCTGTGACATGGATATGGAATTTTAGCTTTGCTATGGCCCAAATAGAGATGAAAAGATTAAGAGAGAGGCAGAGAGAGGAAGAGAGACAATGTCTTACTCCATACCATGCTTTTTTGGGTGCTCTGAGAGATGGAAATCTAAATGCTTATCTTTGGTGTTAAGCCAATGGAGGAAAAAGTGATTAAAGGAGTAGCTATGCCATGGTTATTGCAATATGTAGCCTGTAATCATTTACACCTTTTTATCACATCTGGCCTATACTGGCCTGATAGTAAAGCAACCATGGACTTCGTTTTAAACACTTTTTTCCTTTGGCTGCAATAACATTACAAGACTCAGGGGAAAAAAAAAAGTAAAAAAAAAAAAAAAAAAAAAAAAAAAAAAAAAAAAGTAAAAAAAAAACCAAAAAACAAAAACAAAAAAAATCAAAAACCACTTTAATATACAAATTTCCCAGAAGAAACGAAGTGCTCATCCCCTTGGATCCAAAATCAGACATATTCTCCAGCTAGGCATACAGTCCTTCCTAGTGTCTGACTAATATTTACCACAGATGAGCCATAAATAGCTCTTCTTTCTTCCCACAAAAATGAAAACAGGTGATTTAAGCTGATGTGTCAAATGTGTCTGCCTGTTTAAAAATAATATTTCATATGGTTAAGAATTTCAAATTAACCTATCAATCTGTACTTCTTCCTTTCTATTTTCTGAAAGTACAGGCATTGGTCCTTTACCACTTTGAAAATTTTTCATTCCAAACATGTAGTCTCAAAATAAATAAGAACTTTTGGCAAAAAGACTTTTACTCTTGAGACTTCTTCCAGTGATCTAATTTGTCTTTGAAAACACGTGCCAGATTCCAAACCCCATGGAGACAACTTCTTCCATACCATCCTCTGCAGCTCACAGGAGTCAGAGGAGACAAAAAATGAGAAATAAACAAAAAGATTAACACTTACCCCTTTTTTCTGTTAATCAGAAAATGTTCAAAACTTAGTAACTTATTGAAAACATGAGTGTTCAGCTAAGTTCAAAAAAAAGTTGTGTGGAAACTGTTAAAAATGGGATTCTTCTGTTAAGAATTCTCTCTGCCATGTGTGCCCTGTGTAAAGCAAGAATTCACATCCTTGTGTTCCACTTTTGGCATCAATCTTAAGCAGAGTTGCCTGTTCATCCCCAGTCAAAGCTAAGATTTGCTGCACATCCTTCACCCTATGTAGGTGTTTTTGACAGTGATTTTGTTTCTACAGCTGAGCAAATGACAGAATCATCCTTTTACTTGCTTTCTGCATCGACTCTTCAGACTGTGATTTCATAAGAATGTTTTGTTCAGTCATGTTGTTGATGTCTCTGTGTCTCACTTGTTTTCACTCTGTGTGAACATTCAGGTGCTCAATCTTCATTAGTGCAAATAATCAGGGAAAGGACATGTTAATCTCCAGGTTGTCAAAAGCAATGTTCAAATTGTCTATTTAACTATGATACTGAGCTCACTCTTCTTTGTCTAATTAGATGTGCTAAAAGAGGCAAAGAAAAATGTATAGCAGAATCCCAGCAATGTAATTGTGGGGATTCTGTGAATCATTCAGCACATTTTTACATACCTTAGTACTTCTAAAATTAAAAAAGAAATATATAAGAAGTTATTCCAGTTTTTGGGGGTGTTAAAATACTTATATTCTCTATTAAGACAAAAGTACTACATGACTGAAACTGTCCTCAAAAGTGAAGTATCTATTTGCATTATTAAGTCTTCTTCTCTGAGTGAGAGTAGTCTTTTATTCCCAATCTTATACCATATTGTGTCTGTAATGAATGCTAAAGTCACTGAGTTCCAGAACTACAATGTTTATTTTTCTTTCTTTAGTTTGGAGATGTTTAAGTAAAACTGCATTTAAAAATTTGAACAGCTGGGTGTGTTATTTCAGCTTGCAGCCAGCTCCTTGCAGTTCAGTGCTCCAGTTTACTGACCAAAGGAAGAACAAGAATATGATGAAAAGCAAAAAGAAGAAAAAGAAGACCAAAAAAAAAAAAAAGAAAAAGGAAAGAAACAAACTAATGTTCCTCAGCAAAAAAAAAAAAAAAAAAAAAAAAAACCAAACCAACAAAAACCCCCTGTGGGTTTCCCTCCTCTACAGAATGTCTTTAATAATCCCTCAAGGCAAAATTCTGTTCCTAAGTTCTAAGTCTCTCATAGGTAATTGATTGGTGTCTTGCATCTGTACTCCAGTAAAAAAAAATAGTCACTTAACTATTTCAAAAGCATGCTTGCCTGAAGTATGCCACAAACTTAAAACTAATTCCTCTTTTCCAAAAAGAATAATAATCACCTATTTCAGTGGGACACAGTTCCTCCTCTTATTTTTAATAACTTCTTTATGCTTATTTATTTATGTGAAAGTTTCCATCAATAGAGAACAGAATTTCAGTTCCATATTATCTGTTGGAGTCAAAACAGGGTGCAGAGTAAAGTTTGACATAATATATTAGGGGAACTTCAAGTTTTATAATAATACAATATAAATTAAATAGTAGATGTGAGACCAGAGAGTAATTCTGTTTGTGCAGCAATATTTCATAATGATTTTTCATTTATTAATTTGTTTTATTGATTTGATACATCAATATTAAGTCTATGTATGAGACAAAAAAAGAAAAGGAAATAGACTAAATTGATATTTACAAGCATGAAATTAACATGAAGTTCAAGGTTTATCAAGAAATTATGATCTGGTTGAACAAACTGAAAATGGAATCGTTATCAGAATCAATTATCTTATATCATACAGTAAAGGTTTTGAATTATTAAAGCTTTTCTCTTGTTTTACAAATGTCAGAAATCTATAGAATATTAATGTATGATTATTATTTTAGATAATAATTTCTGTGGTATTTTAGGAAGAATATAAAATTTTGGTTATAACTGAAAATCAAATATGAGAAAGAAATTTGCAGCACCCAGTTGTGACGACCTCCTGAATTATATGATAATATTTATACAAATAATTAATATACTAGAACATTATATAATTTCAATAAATTTAAAATATCACATACACTACTCCACTTTAATTTTACTATTTTATTTCACTCTTTCTCAACATATTACTTACTTCCATAATGGCCAGTTTATTTATGATCCCAGTATCTTCATTAATGTTTCTGGTTTTTTAAATTTCTTTAAGAAAAATTAAAAAGTGTAATATATTTAGCAAAAATAAAGGGGCAAAATACCTGTTTTGAGCTATTTCTAAATAAAAAATATTGAAGCATTTTGAAGCCATTTTTTTTTCTTTTCTCTCCTTTTTTACATGTCCTTCTTCCTCTGTTTTTTTTTTGTTTTTTTTTTTTTCATGTTTAAAGTGGTGACAAGTCAAGGAAAGAAACATAGAGGGATGGTAGAAATTAATTCTATAATTCTACTAATTTTTTAAAAACCATATTTTTGATTTATTTTTTTAATTTTTGAAGTTTAAAGGATATTTTTAAACTCTTCACAGGATTTATGTTTTAAATTTTTTTGCACACTTGTCTAAATATTGTTGTATACATAAACAAAAATTAATAGAAAATGATAAATAAGACTTCAAACATGTTTCTTTCCAGAGAGAATAAGCTGATTTGGATACTTAAATTTTTTTCCTTATTTCCTCCTAAAACCATCATTTTTTATTGTTCAGTGTAGGAACTCATACTTACAGAGTCAAATTATGTTTCTTGTTGTATATTTTCACTTTTTTAAATAACATATGATTTAATATGCTTCATCATCTTTTATTTATGCTTTTTCTTCTATTTCCTCCTATGGCAATTTTCCCTGGTACTATTTCTTTTATTTCATTTTTTATCTCTCATCCTTCCTTTCACCCTCGACCTATTGTGTCTTTCTTCTTGAATCACAAATATTGCTTTCTCTCTCTCTTTTGAAAAAAATCTTCCTTTCTAATCCTTTTTTTTTGTCCTGCTCCACCCCCTTTAACATTTACTTTTTCCCCTATCATATACCTTCTGAATCAGTCCATGATGTACTTTTATCCATTTTAATCAGAGAAGGGCCTGTCTACAACCAAGCATATCCTAATTACTCACCAGACTGAGATATTAAGAAATTAAGGATTTTTATTTTTTTCTTTCTTAGCTGGAACATGCCCCCAAATCAGAGTTCAACTGAAATATGATGGGAATTCTTCTGATAACCTAGTCCAGCCCCCCTGGTCTCAGTAGGATCAATCTATCCAGAATTTTGTGCAGTAAGATTTTGAATACCTTCAAGATAGTACACAACCTCATTTTGGAACTTTGTTCCACAGTCTGACCACTCTTATAAGGAAAAAAAAAAAGGTTGTTTTTTTTTCCTTTCTGTTTGAATGGAAATTCCCATGTCTCTTTTGTCTCTGTTGTCCTATCACTGGACACCAATGAGAGGAGTCTAGATTCATGTTGTCTACTGCTACCCCATCAAGTATTTAGACACACTGATCCATTCCAGAGACCAGGGAGGTCATTCTTCCCTGTACTCAGCACTAGTGAGGTGGCACCTTGAGTGCTGTGTCCAGTTCTGGGATCCTCAGTGTAGCAATGTGGAGATTTTTGAGCCCTTCCAGAGGAGGGCAACAAGGCTGGTGAGGGGCTTGGAACACAAGCCCTGTGAAGAATGACTGAGGGATCTGGGGTGGCTCAGCCTGGAGAAAAGGAGACTCAGAGGTGACCATCTCACTCTCTACAACTCCCTGAAAGGTGGTTGTAGGCAGGTGGGGGTTGGTCTCTTTCACCAGGCAACCACTGACAGAACTAGAGGACACAGTCAAGCTGTGCCAAGGGAAATATAAGAGGCTGGATATTAGGAAAACGTTTCTTTATGGAAAGAATGATAAAGTTCTGGAATGGCCTCCCAGGAGAGGTGATGGAGTCACCATCCCTGGGTGTGTTTAAAAAAAGATTGGATGCAGCACTTAGTGCCATGGTTTAGTTGAGGTGTTAAGGCATGGGTTGGACTTGATGATTTTGAAGGTCTCTTCCAACCTAGTCATTCTGTGATTCTATGGTTCCCCCTCAGCCTTCTCTATTCCAGGCTGAACAGTCCCATTTCTCTCAGCCTCTATTTATATGTCAGATAGAGTAGTTTCTTAACCATCTTTATGGTTCTTTGCTAAACCAGCTCTGTTTTGTCCAGTGTCCTTCTGGTATTGAGGTCCCAGCACTCCAGACGTGTCTCATTAGGACTGAGCAGAGAGGAAGGAGCACCTCCCTTGACCTGATAGCAGCAGTCTTCCTAGTGCAGCCACAGATGTTCCTGGATTTTTTTATTGTGAGAGTGCATTGCTGGCTCAAGGTCAGCTTGGTGTCTACCCTGAGCCCCAGGTCTTTCCTTGCCAAGCTGGCTTCTGGCCAGTCAGCCCCCAGCATATACTGGTCCATGGGCTTGCTCGTCCCCAAGTTCACAGCTGTATTTTTCTCCTTGTTAGAGCTCAAGGGGTCACTCTTTGCCACATTCTCCAGTCCACTGAGTTACCTGAGGGAAACCATCTAAACTGTTAACACTTCTCTCAATTTTGTATCATCTGTAAACTTATTGAGGGTGGATTATTTCCATGACCCATGTCATTCATGAATATGCTAAATAGTGCTGATCCCAGCATTAACCCCTGGTCACTGTCCTGCAGCTGGACTTTGTGCCACTGGCCACAAATGCTGGGGCTCATCAGTACAAAAGGCTATAATTTTGCCTTACTGTCCTTTTATCTATCCTGTCCTTCATCAGTCTATATCTCAGAGATCAGGTGAAGCTGATCAGTGAACAGTTTTCTGAATCTTCCTTCTGGCCCTGCTTGAAGATAGGAGTGACATTATCTGTTTCCCATGGTCAGGAATCTCCCCGAGTCACTATAACATTTCAAGGACAATGAATAATGTCCTCAAAATAACATTTTTCAGCCACCTCACCACTTGTGGGTGTATCCCGTCCAGCCCCATGACTTTAGTTCACCCACTTTATTTAAATATATCCTAACCTGAAACTCTTCAAAAATAAGGTTTTTTTTTTCCAGACTTTTCCACTGGTTTCAGTGGCCTGAGATTCCTGAGGGTAAACCTTACCAGTAAAGAAGTGAAAAATCCTTGAGAAATTCAGTCTTTTTCATGTCCTTTTCACAGTTCCCCTGCCCCATTCAGCACTAAACCCAGATTTTCTCTAATCTTCCCTTTTTTTTGCTAATGTAATTGTAGCAGTCCACCTACATTGCAAAATTTCTCTTTAGTCTGGACCTGGCTTTCTAATCCTATCTTTACATGACCAGATTTAAAAGTATGTCTAAGTTGATCAGACAACCTCTCTTTATTCCTTCTGTGTCATCTTTCCTTTCTTCCTTCCCTCTCTTGCACACTTCCTTTTCAGTCAAGATCAACATGATTGTCTGTGCAGGTCTCCTGACATTGTCTTTGCTTGACTTGTATATTGGGATGGACTGCTCTTTGAGTTTGGAGGACATGAACCATCTAGAGGGCAATGCTTGGATGTCCCTTCTCACCAGTACTATCTCTAATGGAATTCTTCCAAGCAGATCCCTGAAAAGGCCAGAGTACTCTTCCGAAGTCCAGGGTTGTGATTCCTCCTCTCACTGTTTTAAGCTCCACCATCTCCTGGTCACTGCAAAGGTTTTACCCACCTAATCAGGCCTTCTCTGTCTGTAAGTGTGAACTACAGCAGAACGTGTCCTTCCACAGGACCTTGATTCCCCTATGTGAGGAAATCATCAGTGTGCTCCAGAAACCTTCTGGATTGCTGCTGTGTTTGCTGTGTTGTACTTTCAGCAGACACTGGGGTAGCTGAATTTCTCCATGAGGACCAAAGCCTGCAATCCTGCAGACTCAGTTGCAAAGGCATAGCAAAATTCTTCTGTCAGAAAATATTACAAAAATCCCTAAACTAAACCTTCTTCAAAATGCATTTATCTCCTAGACAACCTTAATAATTTTTTTCTAAATGCCAATATCTCATCTTACAATAATTACACCTGTAAGTAAAATATTGTTATCAGAAATATCGTTTTGTGTTTTTTTTTTTTTTTCCCTGCTCAAGGTTTGGGTTTGTTTTGTTTCCTGTGTGAAGCTTGCACTGGGGGACTCCTGTGGGCTTCCTTCCCCTTAGGGTCTCTTACAGAACCTGGTTTTTTTTAGGTCTGCTTTCAACAATTTCCAGAATCGATCTGTGACATTTTTAAAAATGTAATTTGGAAATAAATTGTAGAGAAAGGTTCCCATGCCTTCAGAAAGTGTTAGTAAGTGAGTGGGTGGTGTAATGTGGGAGATACATTAGTTGCTATACATAGGAATGAAGTATGCACAACAAGAATAAAAGGAATGTGATCAATGCTGCTACCCACACTGTTATGGATTTTGAATGGGTTGTAATCAGCCTGACCTCCTTACTTTATATAGAGAATTCTGAAAGATGTAACTTACTATTATTAGCATAATTAAAACTGAAAAAAAATTGAAAATCCTATTATATAAAGATTAAAAATTACACTGTATTCAATAATGTCAGCTATACCTTAACACCCTCCTGATCAAATCAGTACATGATGTTATAGCATCATGACATTTTTGATCATGTATACATTTCCTCACAGTTGAAAATCCTAGGAGAGAGCAGGTATTTTATTGTTTTGATAGAGCATCTGGGTTTTATTGTTTAGAAGTCTGTGAAAAATAAGTACAAAATATGTGTTGAACTGAGATTGTACTTTCAACAACAACAAAAAAAATCAATAAAAAAGCAACAAAAAATCCTACCCAAATAGGCATCACCTAGTGAGTAATAACTTCATTTCTGTATAGCTCAGGGGGGTTGCAAGGGGAGTGTGAAAAGTTCATTATTATCAACCAGGAAAAAAAGCGAGTGCTAAGAAGAAAGAATCGTATTTCCTATTGGGATTTCTCTCAGACTACATGATTTGCATGAAGGGCGCCACATCAAACACATTGGGTGCCCTTTTTCAAATATTAATGTGAAGCTTGTTTCAAGTTCTTTCTTGACTTTGTGCCACCTTGTATCAAAGGAACTTAAAAGCAGGACTTGGGAGAAAAAAAATACTTTTCCAACTGTTTCAGCACTTAGCAAAAATCTTTCTTTATTTGATCAGTTCTGCTTCAAACTTTTATTATTTTGACAAATAGACACATTTTTATAGCTGCACATTCTATTGCAATATGATTTGGACTTTTTTATCTTCTTTTTTTGAGGTTTTTCCATTTTTCAGCAATGGGTGTCATAACTGACTCACTCAAAACATGTGTGCACTACATACTTTAATTATCTGCCTTAGTCTTTCCTCCCACATGTCATAATTTCTATTAAATATTTATATATCTGAGGAAGATTATACCAAAGTATGCCACAGAAGATGGAGCCCTTAAGATTAAATATGTAGTCTGAACTGTCCTAACCTTACCTCACTGAACTTTGTTCCTCTTTTGGTCAATGTGCTTCTCTTTTGGTCAGTGGGGTGAAATAGGCACCTCTCCAGGATGGTTTGGCTAAATTAGTTGTCTGAGAGAGATGACATGAATTTTGCTCCAACAGAAGCAGTTTGTTTTAACTGCCTATAAAAAGAGAATACAATGCTTAGCTTGTATTTAAATTACTAATATTTAGACCTAAAGTGTTAAGCAATTCCCACTGAATGTAAATCAATAGCAGCACCAAAAAGAGTATACAAAACGAACATAATTTTTTATCTTTTTCCTTCTCCCCTCAGAAACAAAGAAAGCAGGAGAAAGGTGTCAGGAATTTTTGTTGAGCAATCTAAGCATAAATAAATTTCTCATAAAAATACTAGAGATGAAATGTATTATATAAAATGAGAACAGTTATTAGAGATAAGAAATTAAATTGTGGAAATTTACAGAATAGCAGTTCTGCAAGGAGTTGGTCTTTTCACAATGCACAACCCACAGTCTGAAGGCTAAAAATATGAAATTACAATGAAATGGAAATAAAATGCAAGTTCTAATGGGTAACTTAGGAAGTAGCAATATCCTAGAACTAAATTTTCTTCACAAAGTGTGGGAAGAAATCTTCACTGAGATCTCACAGGATATGATAGGCAAAATTTTAATTTTGCAATTATCATTCAGATTTTTAGGTGAAACAATCACCACAGGGGTGGAGTATGCAAAGCTAATGTAGTATTTTATCAAAAAAATCCTAAGTGTTCTGGAGAGTAAAGGTAAACAGGTTTTTTGGTCTGTAAGACAAAGAATTTCTAAACCTTTTTCCTTAGTATTTTTCATTTAAAATAAAGTTAGGAGATTAAAGTGAACTACTGAAAACAAATGTGAAAAGCCTACCAGTGTTACTAAAATCTAGTAAAGTTTAGACCTAATATATTCTTTATATTCTTAATACACAAAAATATCTTCACACTGAAATTAGTGAGATAATTATTTTTCTTGTAAGTCACAGAAGCAGCAAAGTTTTATAGGAATTTCCTGTAGATGTTTTTATGAAGAAAGAGTAAAGTTATTAATATTTGTTGACCAGTCTTATCTATGGTCAGAAACAAAACAAAATAGAATGATCTTGTCTTTAAAATCATAGCATACACAATAGTGAAAGAACAATATGATCATTAAGAATGGATCATATGGATGCTTTTTCCCTCTTGCATAGAGATGAAAACATCTGATTTTAATATATTTTTCTCTTTTTTTGTCCTTTCCCTCAGGGTGAGTTTGCTGTCACCTGTAGGTTGGATGTATTGTCATGAGTACTTATTACCATTTTCCTAGGGTTTTTTTGTTCCCCTTGACTCAGTTAAATTCATGGGCATTTTGCACATTTTAATGCATTTGGGCTAAAATTGTTCATAAAAAGAGAAAAGCTAAACTGTTACATCATATTGTAATCCTATATAATGTATCTTGATGATAGTTTCTAATTTTAGGTATGAATTACTGTGCGGAGACTAGATTCTGCTCTACAACTTTGGTAGCTCCATAGGTATTGAATTAGTCTATATTTCTATTGGAGTATATAAAAGCAGAATGTGTATCTATGAAATTAGTGATATAAAGTTTTATTAGATTCCTTTTCTTATAGTACAACATATCACTAAGAGTATTCTAAGCTGATAATTATGGGCAGAAGACCTTTTACCACTTAGCTGTGCACTCTCAGTGTATTTTTTGCAGTCAAAAGCGACAAAGCTGCACTATCAGAAAAGGCCCACACTAGCAATTTTTTGTTGGATGTTTCCAAGAAATAGGGATGAGGTATATGGTTATTGGTTTCCACCATTATCAGTAAAATGAAGTTTAGGAAAGAAAATCAACATTGTATATGCAACTACCCTCGCATTCTTTCTACTCCACCACTGTTCCCTGTCTATCGTAGATCATTTACACAGAAAAGATTCACCAGGGTGACTGTGTTCCACAGCTGAAACAAAAGCTGTTTGATTTTCCAAGCATCCTCCTAACTCACAAGGAAAAGCATTAGACAATGGTCACCTGAATCTAGTAGAGTAATTCAAATATTTCTATTAAAAAAAAAAAAAAAAAAAAAGAGAAATGTTTTCTGCTTCTTATCTTGATTTAATGACAACCTGGAACAAATGTAAGCAGAACAGCATCACTGTAGTTAGATATTGCAATCCATTCATCTTTAAGCTACATTTTCTACCTGGCTTAATCATGCTTTAATTTCTTATCAGCTTGTCCTTATGGACTCTATTTATTGAACATGAACATCCAGAGCTATTACAGAGTATGCTGAAAGGATAAATCTCTTTGTAGGAGAGGTCTTCCTGGAAAAGACACAGTGTAAGTAGTGGTAAGCAGCAATTACTTCCCATCAGCCTGCAAAGACTGTGAGATTATTGAATTATATTTAAGATTGTGTCATGGATGTTTCCCCACTTTAAAATGTTCTGATATATCTATATATCTATATATCTGTGTATTTACATGGTCTTAAATCACTGTAAAGCATGGTGCATTAGCAATTAGCTTTTAGCAAAGGCATACACTTAAGATTCATGTACCTGTTCCCACGTCCTCTGCAACATGCCCGCATCAGGAAAAAGTTATGACCCCTCCCCTACCCATTCCAGCTAGACCCTATCTTTCAAAGCCACCAATGTATGAGTCAGTGTACCCTTGCCCACTATCAAGGAGTAGGCTTCAATATTTTTCCCCTGACTACAAAGTTAGAGATCCTTGTGCAGAAACATTTTGATTTTGTGTCTTTTACTACTGTTCCTCTTCTACAAAAAGCCCTGGGAATGTTCCACTTTGGGTAGTTCTGTTTCCAGAATGCTAAAGCAGCTCTTAGTTCTCTGCTTGAAAACGAAGCCAAAGTGGTGTCATTTTGCACAATTGCTAAAAATTCAGTCTGGTTTTCAAACTCGACTCTCTTTGCTTCTGCTTTTTCTTTAGAAGAACTTTTTGCCATTTCAGCCCTTGTAAAAACAGGAAAGGGAAAGAACAACTAATTTACTTTCTGCAGTCAGAGCATGACAATTTATAAAGACTTAGCTGACAGTTTATTTTTCCTAAGTATTCAAAAATTAATACACATCTTTTTAAAAAGCATAAGTCCCAAGGAGGCCAGAATTCAAATTATCATTAAAAATAATTTCCTGTTCAAGATCTCTAGAACTACATAATACAAGGCATTGTGACTGCCAAACTCTGAATTATCATTCTAAGGAAGGAAAAAAAAAAAAAATTTTCCTTCATAAAACACAGCTTCGTATCTGTTTTTCCAACTCCAAGCTCAGAATACATCCGATCAGAGATTTCCTTTCCTAGACTGAATAAGAGCTATTCAAGTTTCTACCAGATAGTGGTCCTAGGTTATATGAGAAAATGTCAATTTTTTATTGTTGGGCACTGATTGCATGTGGCTGTATAATCTTATGTATTTTACTAGCTGCACAACCATAACATATATGTTGTACTGCACAACTTGGTATTCATATTTTGCTAAATCTTTTAATATGACAAAATTACACTCATAAAGTAATGCAATTCACTCTCAAGAAATTATTAAAACCTTATATGAAATAATTTTCTGTCTTAACTGTTATATTGGATCAAGCCCCTGATGTGTTTGAGAGCTGCACTTTCCCTCCTTTTTGTCTCAAATCACATTTTTAGAAATAAAAGGCATTTCAAGTCAGAGTAGAAATATTATGAAAGCTCAGTTTTCTGGGAAAAAGGAATAGAATAGGCAATAGAAGAAATAGAATAGTATCTATATCGAAGTAACTAGGTACTGTTTTCAGTAATTTAAGTAGCAGATTATCCTTTGGTATATAGAGTTATGATTTCTTCACACTGAGGGCTAATACAAAATATATTAACTGCAAAGGAGGAGCTACAAAAGTCTTGAAAGGCAGTGTTTTAATACATTGATTTCCAGCTCAACTGATACTGTGTAAAGTGTTACCAGTAAATACTGGACCACTAGGGGATTACAGCTCTGGTCATATACTCCGTGTAAGATCTCAGCCACGTTTGCCTTTGATGCTTTCGATGCTATAATTTCTCTCCTCGTCCTGGAAGGGAGTAGAACAACCCATTAGCTATTTTTTACTATTGTCTCTTTTTTTTGAGCAGTACTTTATAAAATGGCAGTGCATGTGGACAAAAGAAAATTTTAGAGATTTACTTAATGAAAAGAAAAATATGCTTTGCGATTACCCTAAGACTTGTTGGGAGAGTTGGTGTATTCCACATATTAAAAGAGCATAACTATGAAAGTTCTCTGAACACTTAACAGTTAAACTGACAAAAGTTTATATATGGAAACTTTACATATGTAAGGGAGAATATGCTATAGGTATCCTAGATTCACAGGAAGTGTGATAAAAGACACACAATGATGGAAAAATAAATTATAATATAGTTCTTTACATTTTAAAGAAGAGTGTAGCTCCAGGATGTAAAGCCAAGGTCCTTTAATTATGCGTTGTTTATTCAAGTACTTTGAAATAGACACTTTAGTCCTGAAAGTGGATGGTTTTATAGATGTGTTATTCAGTTGACTTGTTCTTTTCCTAAGGTAGGATTTTATAAATTCAGTATTATTGGATCATAAAAATTTATTCCTAGAAT
Source organism: Vidua macroura (assembly GCF_024509145.1). Lineage (NCBI taxonomy): Eukaryota > Metazoa > Chordata > Aves > Passeriformes > Viduidae > Vidua > Vidua macroura. The sequence goes on from NC_071573.1 coordinate 76,507,770, forward strand.
GGCAAGAAGTAATAAATCCATAATTGCATTAACAGCAGAAAAGTTAATAGACATTTTAATTAAAGAACCACCCTAACAGGATTAGAATTCACTGCCCTATAAACGCTGAATCGTGCAGTGTCTCATCATAATTTCTGAGAATGTACAGGTGCTAAATTAACTACAGAGACCTCATCTTTTGTTCCTTGTGTAGAATAAAAACATATTGTAAATTAAAATGAAAAATTAATTTACAAGGTTATCACTCCAAAATTCAGACAAAGCCTATTGGCTAGTGAAGCTGGTCAGGAATTTCCTGAGGTACCCCTTTATTTGAAAATGTTGATCATGGGAATGAATGATTTCTGGGAAACGAATCTCTTTCATAAAAATTTAATCAGAAAAAGTATGTCAGGACTTGTCAGGTTTTCTGATCATATCTGGAGCACAAGAGACTTGAACATTTCAGAGGTCAGACCTTTTACCTTGCAGAATAAGCAGCTGCTTTTTACACAGGAGGGGGCCTGAATCTCCTGCCTCTACAGACTTTGCTGATGGTGAGCCAGGTGTGCACAGCATTGGCAGCAATGAGGCTGCTGGAAGCCTTTCCCACTTAGGAGAGAAGGAAAACCATGCTGTGTGCCAGCTAGAAAGCCATGTATTCACAGCAGTGCTTGACTTCTGTCTAACATGCTTTTGGGAGTCCAGGTGGTGTATCTGACTTGTGCAGAAGCACGAGAATACAGTATCTCTGTTTCACAATATCCGGGAAGCTTCTATGTGGTACCTTTCCCCAGACTGCAGGGGAGGAGTAGGAACAATTTCAGTTATTCTTTAATATGTTGCATCCCGGGTTTGGGTTCAGATTAGGGGTTCTGATCTATGTTAGCTAGCCGAGTTCTGTGTACCCCCGTGCACCCCCCGTGTTTCCCACTCCCTGCAGTGGCTCGCTCCAGGCTGCCTGCTATTGGAGCTTCCCCCCGTCACTCCTGTAACCACTCCCTGTCCCATCCCAAGAGTTCTGTGTCTGTCACCCCGATCCCGTGACCCCGTTTGCCCCGGAGCCCGGGGTCCACCCCTGCCGTGTTCCCGCTGGGCGCCATGGTCCACATCATCGCCGCGGCATCTGTCCTCTTTGGGCAGAGGGGCTCCTGCTCCCCTCGCCCTGCCCCCAATAAAGCCCCACGCCTTCCCAGTCCTGCCGCCACTTCTTCCACATGGGCGCTGGAAGCACGGGTTGCGGCCATTAAAGCCTTTCAGATTCCCTCATGGGTGATTTGGACAACTCCTTCCCTCTTTGCCTCGTACCCTCACGCGGGCAGCAGAACCTGGCAAGCCCCGACCGGCGCGCCGTGGAAGCTGCACCCGGGAGCAAGCGGCGAACCCGGTCTCCAGAGGGAGATGGTGCCGCTCCAGGTGCCGGAGCTGCCCGGAGCCGGGAGAAACAACACAGAGCCACGTTAATATATATTAAATTTCCCTGGCTTCTCTGTAAGCAGCCTTGCTTTCAGTCCCACCTAAAAAAAAATGACTTAAAAATAATAAACCAGGACACTTTCATACTAAAGAAGGAAGAAAAAATCTCGCATTCATTCAAGTCACTTTGTATGAAGGATATAGTATATACAAGCAAAGCATCATAAAATTTAGACTAAATGCCATGTGATATTTTGATACTTAACCACCATTTTTTAAATTCAGTGCCGTGTATTTTTCATGCTAAAGATTACTGGAAGAGATTGCTGGACACTGACTGAATGTATAAGTTGTGAGAAGAGATCTGTTGACAGAATACAAATGCACGTGATTATATTCATTGGTTGGAGAAGCACATAAATGGCCTCTGCCTTAACGTTACTAACAGCAATGTTTTTAATTCAGTTTGATGTTAGGTGAAAATGAAATAAAAAATCACCCAGCATCCCTCAACCCAGCAATATGATGCCAAAACAAATTTGCTCCATTGCTGTGATAAATGCATCATTCACTGCATAAATTTTTGCCTTGACTTTATAGATCAGTTTCTATAAGTTAAATGTTTCCACAAATAAGACTTCTACAGGATAAATAAAAAGTCTTTTATGTAGCATTGAAGCTGGTCCTCTTCAGGAAAGGCTCACAATTCCATCCATTTTCTTATCAAAAACTTGTTCTACTCATGCTGAAGATTAGATTCATCTGATCTAACAAAGACATTTGCTTTGTAAGTATTTCTGTTTGAGCCATCAAGGCTCTCTTCAGAGTCAATTGGCTTAAATTAACACTATATGTACAGCTCACATTATCCTATATTTTTACATATACAAAATAGATAAGCAAAAAATTCCAATATCTGTAAGCCCAGTTTTTTTCTATTGACTAGAAAAAGAGGCTAAAGTAGTAATATCTAAGGTATAGACAGTAAGACATATGAAAAAAAGATGCGATTAAAGACTTGTTAATAAATACTTTTGTTAGATTTTTTCCAAAAGCTGAGTTAGTATAAGTTAGGGACAATATAATACATGTACACAGGTTCGCTGAAATGGGAACAAGATTAATTGCATAAATGATCACATTGTTAGTAAAATATTTCACTGGTTCCTGGAAACTGTTGTGGTTCCAGTCCTCAAAAATGACACACAGACAGGTTCCTTTTTCAGTCCTATTTCCTTGTAAGACAGCAGCTATATATTTGCAACAGTAACACTAATAATACTACACAGAAATTATTTCTTTATTTTCATTGTTGCAAAATCATTATGGTAATACTGTATCAGAGGCGTCACTATAAAAATAGTGTAGAGTTATCATTTATAATTTCTCAGAGCCCCATTTGGGTATGAATTTTAAATAATGTATTTTGATTCCAATACATTCTGAGAAATGAACTCTCCATCTGTTCCTTCCCACTCTCATCTTATGGTTGATATTTAGTTTAAAACCAGCAAAGTCAATACAATCCATTATAAAAGATACTTTAGTAGGCAAATATTTCTATGCTATATTGAATATGCTCTGTATAAAAAAAAGTGATTTGAACAATCTGCACTGTACTTTGAAGTTATTAGCTCACATAAAATATGGACTTTTATCAGGAAAGAGGTATAATGCACTTGCTGCTATATTACAGTAGTATGAACAAAGAGAATAATTATCAAAATAGGACATCCTGAACAATCTTCACATTTTAAACTCTAAGTACATGAAAAAATAATTTGAAAATAATATCTTCTTTTTACATTGAACTCCTTTGCAGTCATCACCCTCCTCTCCCCCTGCCACTCCCATTTCAATAGAGGAGGCTTGCAGCCAAGAGCATTTATGCCTTTCATAATTTTGTAGAAAATAATTTCAATACAGAGAATGGGAGCGAAAGAAAACAGAATTTGTCATATGTTGTGCTACACAAAGAATAAGCAAATGCTGACACATCATGGAACCCGCTCTTCATTTCCCAGACTCTTCCCTTCACCCCATTTTAAACACAAGTGCAGTATGTGTCCTTCAGAACACATGAAGAACTTGATTATGATGATGGTGATGATGATGATGGAGAACTTGAACAGGCCTTGAGTCCCTGCCAAGGTATCAGGTTCCTGGGACATGATATGCTCCAGGATTGTCTACTCCCTAGTTTAATGTCCATATTGGTACTCTGTATGTACCAATAGAAAAACTATATGCATTTACAGGGAAGGCCATGGGTCTGGTGTTAACCTTGGACTTCATTTTTATACGATAAAAATTAAACTATAGAAGGTAAATAATGAATTAACCCTTCATCCAAGCAATTCCACAATCTAGGTTTTATGTTATACTTTTATAGTTAGCCATTTATGTGTTGCCTACTTATATAAATTATAAGTTCTTTAAACACTAAAGGTAAGATTTTTGCCTTTTGTCTAATTTTTTTACCCTTTCATATCCAAAACAGCTAAAATAACTAGAGATATCTGCAATACAGCACTGGGCAAAGGAATCTGAAATGAAAGGCCTGTGTAAGATTCCTGATTTCATTTTGCTTCTGCCTTTTTTCAAACCAAGAAGAAATGGAATAGTAATTGCCACCATTTCTGCATAGAAGCTGTCCCCACATGTAAAGCTTGGTAAAGATTGGGTGCAGAAGGGCTGGATTTATCCATGTCCTACATACATCCTGCCTTTGTCTGTCGCATGGCAGACCATTGCTTGATCCCGCATCTTCATCTACCCCTTTTACCCAGGGAAACAAACAAAAAAAATATGCAATCCACACACATTTTTTACTGCTTCATTGTGAGTCTGCCCTGTCTCCACACAGACCTATCAGAAGACTACCTGCTCACTGTCAAAAATAATTCCTTGTAACCTGGACTAAGATGCATTCACAGGATGCAATTGGGTATTTGTGGGATGCTACAAATACTGCTCTTTGTGTCTTATGACAGACAAGACACACGTTGCTCCATGGCAATCCATTTATCATGTGTGAAGCATGCAAGTTTATATAAAATTACTTCTAGTTACAAACAAAATGTTTAGGGAAGTTAAGTAGTTATTACAGGATTTTATTTATTTTTTTCCGCTTTTATATTGCCTACTCCAAGAATAGAGGCTACAGGCCTAATAAAGTACAAAAAGCTATAAACACTCATTATTCCTTCTGACTATTTCTTTAAGCAGTAATCTTGTTACTCTCCTTAAACACCACTATTATTTTTACTGTTATTATAATTTTTAAAAATTAATGACCATAATAAAAACAATAAAATATTAATATTACCATCAAAAGTCAGGAGGTAATTTACAAAATAAAATAAATAAATAAAATTAAAATAAAACCAGCAAAACTTGGCAGGAGGACTGAGAATTTTGTGGAAAGTATTTCTCAACATTTGTTATTTGACTTTTGTAATTAGCCTATGTTAATCTCTTTGGTCAATTAGTAATTCCTTGTTCTTTATTTAAACCACACGTAAAATAACTTTCATACTTTGAATTATTCTTTGTGCAGCATGTAAAAATCAGAAAAATAAAGTTCAAGCTATCAACCTTCTGAAAATAGCAATAACATTAAGAATTAAGAAAATAAAAGCTAGCCAGAAAACGTTTTGCCATGTGTATTATTTTATAATGTCTATTTCTTTAAAGGAGGCAGGCAGCATATACATATTTTTCATTCTGCAAATATTTCTTCTTTGAACTAAGTGTAAATTGAGACTAACAAAGAGGTCATAGTATTGCTTCATAGTGCTTTATTCAGTGTTTTACAATCCATTGGGAAGTCATTTGATTGACCTCACAAACACTAAATGTAATTTTACTTTACCTTCATTGATAGGCTATCTGCTATCCTTTGTGACCTTAAAGATTCACCTCTTCAGGTTCCTGTCAATTAACACTTTCCAGGGGTTCACAGACAGTCTGACTTGGCTAAGTCATTGGAACCTGATGTTCCTAATGTACTGGAGAGATGCTGAGTGGAGTGTTATTAAATATCCTAGGAGCTGTCTAGGCAGGGCTGAGATGCATAAGACCACTGGGTTTTTATTCCCTCTGTTTAACAAGTTTGACTGCATATCACCTACCTGTTTAAGTTCTTAAGCAAGTTTAAAAGTTTCATCTCCCATCTCAGACTTATGATTATCCAGAAGCTGCGTCAGGATTTGCAAGTATTTGAAATAAGTAGAATAGAGTATTTGATGTGAATGTGAGGAAGGTTGCATGATGCTTCTTATACATGTTTTTTTAGTTTTTGTTTTTCCCTTCAAATAGAATCTGGAGGAATACATACAAAGGAAGCTGTGTTTTGACGCTCAGTGCAATTCATAAATTTGGCTATGATTTGAACAAGCCATGCCATTGTTTATAAGTCACAACAACAGGCATGAGGCAGTACAGAGACCTCCCATTGGACCACTCAAAATACCATCCAGATAGATGTGAGATCCAACATCTCGAAGGTCCCCTTAGCTCTTGACCGACATTTGAACAGACTAAGAAAATATAATAAAGTGCTTAATTGTGCTGGTTTTGGCTGGAGTAGAGTGAATTTTTTTCACGCAGTGGCTGTGTTTTGAATTTGTTCTGAACACAGAGCTGATAATATAGAGATGGTTTTGTTACTGCCAAGCAGGGCTCACACAGAGCCAAGGCCTTTTCTGCTTCTTGTACTGCCACACTGGGGAGTGCTTGGGAGTCTGGGAGGAAACACAGCCTGGACAGGTGACTCCAGCTGACCAAAGAGACATTCCAGACCATGGAACACCATGCTCGGTGCATAAGGCAGGGGAAGAAGGAGGAAGAGGAGGATGTTTGCAGTGATGGCAGTCACCAAGTCACCATTAGCTGTGATGAGGCCCTGTTCTCCTGGGATGGCTGAGCACCCGCCTGCCCATGGGAAGCAGTGAATTTATTCCTTGCTTTGCTTGTGTGTGCAGCTTTTGCATTTTATATTAGACTGGCTTTATCTCAGTTCAGGGGTTATCTACCTTTTATCTCTCCAATTCTGTCCCTAATCTCATTGGTATGGGAGTGAGAGTGTGACCATGTGGTACTTGGTTGCTGGCTGGGGTTAAACCATGACATTAATCAGAATCATTTACTGTTCTTATGTTGTAGATGAGGACTTCTGTTGAAATCTCATACATTTTAAACACATCCAATACTGTTTTGTAAATGAGAACTTATTTTTATTGCACAAGACTAGAACCACTGTAGACTCTACATGTTTGGTTTTTCACATGCCACTAATTTATCTAAATTCTTTCTAATTCTTAGGACATGTCTATTCTAAATCTCTTGAATAGGAAAGATAATCAACTTTCTCTAAGACTGGGTTGTTAGTTTTAAATTTTATGTCTCTGAAATTCTGGTTAAATTTAGAACAGGAAAATTATGTTTAGGGCAATATTAATTATTAGAATTGGTCATAGAAAATAGAGCTCTCAGGTTAACTGAAAATAAATGTGTAATGATGCGAAGAAAGTTTAAAAACTCTTGGTTTGCATAGGAGATTAAAACAAAATACCAAAATGTTCAATAGGTCTATGAGTTCTAATTGAGAAGATCTGAATGTTTTTAAGTGATTGATTCTGCATTCTAAATTTGTGTCTGTGAATATGATTGTGGTCAAGAGGAATTTAGAATTCCAGTTCTCACTGAAAAGGAAAATAAGGTTCCTAGATATACCTTTAAATCTATCCCTTAGGTTTTTTTACTGCCTCATAGCATGGAAGATTTACTGATCCCATTTTAAGCCTTCAGCTTTTAAAAAATATTTTTTTTCAAGTGAAAGAGAAAATAATTAGAGGAAAAATCCAGAAAAATTATATTTGACTACTTTTGCCCAGAGCTCTGCATTAATAGCCAATGCAGATATTGCACTGATACATTGATATGTGGTACCAAATTTAAATGATGCAAAAACCAGAAAAAATAGAAAGATAACAAGAGCTTGTTTAGCTGTATGGCTTCAAATTCTCACAATATTGTCAAAGAAGTTCCTGACATATCTAATCAGAATTGATATTCAAATAAATAACCTTTGGATGTCATGAAGTTTGAGCATATTTGAATTCAACTTTCCAGTTTATAATCAATTCTAATTAGAGAGGATATTTGTGATTGGGATAATTGGACTAAAATTTCTAATTGTTTCTTGTACCAAGGCTTATCCATTTAATCTGAAAATTTATTTCAAAGAAACCAAAACACCTTTGCCCTTTACTACTGGTAACAATTATAATTGTGCAGTGACTTACCTGCTTTTTTATTTGACAACATTGCTTTAAGGACACATTATTCATAAAGCAGGAGGCAACCTTTGAAGATGATAAGAGCCATGCAATGTGCTCAGTTCAAGTAGCAAAAATAGTACTTGAATTCAGTCTTTTTTCAAGTTTGATCTGCCTTTGAGACTCAGGAATGGTACAATAGAAATTAGTATGTGCATGAACTACCTACAAAAAGACTTTCTGCAAAGGTTTCTGTCTCATCCTTCCCTTGCTCTCTTTTGTTCTCAGTAAACTTCTTTGCAGGTTGTTGAATGTGATATATTAAGAATTTAAATCTTGCTCACTGGAATAAGTGTATGAAATGAGTAATCAGAGGAAGAAAAACTTGGTACGTCTTTTGCCATTTTATTCTTTTAGCCTACACACAATGTCCTATGGCAAACAGAACTGACCTACATGGGAATTTCAATCCAATTTAGGGATGGGGAGGAGGAAGGGCAGGGAGCAGCCTTAATAGCAAAAATGAAGAAAAAATAAAAGTACTCTGATAGCTATGTAGATAGAGTGATTAAATCAATCCAATGAAAGGGTAAACAGAATAGAAGGCCTTATGTGTCTGCTTGATTCAGTGATACAATAGTCTTGTAGTTTGCTTATTTTTTATTTCTTCCATTTGCTGTCTTGTGTTTATTTTACATTACAGGCCATTTATTTTGCAGGAGGAACTTTTCCTCTTATATCATTTTTCTCTTGTGGTATCATACTGTGCATGATATGTTTATTCATGAACAGTGAAACACATTTCCTGGGCTCTAAGGAATGTATTGTATAAGCCAAAATTTCATGGAACTCAGTGGACTTAAGACCATTTCTGTTCATAATAATTTCATTAAAGGTATTTAAACATTCAGGTAAGTTAATTATGTGCTGAAGTGTATGGTTTTACAGACATGAGTGTTCTATTATAATTTTTTTCAGTTATTAAGATTGTATTGTTTTAAAATATAGGTACTGAATATACAGAGGTTGGTATATTAGCCTGGTTTTTTATTATATTTGAGATACTCCTTGCAACATGATTATACACAATTTCAGCATGGACACATGGGGAGTATGTAAGAGTAAGTTCCAGACTTGTTAAGTCACGAAAAGACCAAAGTATAAATTCTTCATAGTATTTGAATACTACTCATTACTCAACTAAGTAGATCCCCATACAAATCTCATGATGATGCCATTCTGAACTATGTTTTCTTCTTCTGTTTAGGATGTACCACAAGAAAGTTTAGTTATTTCATAAACCTAATGAAAATTTAATTTCCTTGTTTTCCTGAGAATGGCAAAATCACATAGTTTTCAGATTTTAAACTGTATTCTACCTGCATATCTGATACACAATCAACCAGGAACTCTCTAAAACTGCCCAAGACAATCGTTATGGAAGCTGGCAGCTTAGAGGTAGTGAGCAGTCACTGCTTCTGCATGCTTCCTTCATATGGTCACATATTTTGGCATCCTGTGTGGCTGATTAGGGTTATAGAGCAGCTAAAATTTCAAAACTAGTTCAATGAGGAGCAGAGGAGTGGGTTTCGATCCAGGGCTTTTATCTCTGGATTTGCCCAAACAAAGGCAGGACAGATTTGCATCATCTTCAGTGTAATTGGCATTTAATCAAAAATGATTTTAACATAAATATTGAGGCTTTTGTTCCTGAAGCAGCATGATTGTTTGCATTTCCCCTTGAAACAGGATGTAAGTGCAGATGCCATTCAGCTGGAATGCTGACAGCTAGCTGAACTCCGAGGGCTGTGACCCCACTGAAATAATTCTTTATGCTGAGGAAGTGTGTGCAAATAGCCTCAAATGCAGAAAGTAGAAAAGAAATACTTTGTAACAAAAATATATCCCTTACAAGCTGAGATAAAAAACAACCAGACAAATAAACCAATTTTTCATTCAAATGATCATCCAAAAGATTCCATCAGCATCTAGGAACATAAATAATGCAACTTATGAACATAAATAATACAACTAATATAAAATTTAAAAGTGAATGTGAAGCCCTGCACTGAATCATATAGTATCAAATATTTGAGGGAAATTTAAAAGCTTATTTGTCACATGTATTGTCTAAGTACCAAAATAAACAACACAGGATGGGGCTACTCTTCTCACTCCTATCAGTGTCAGCAACATAAGCACAAATAAGGTTGTGCTGTTAAACTTCTCTCCAGTGTTGATGGCTTGAGAGAGAGGAAAGATAAGAAAAGAGCAAATTGAACAAAGGATATTTAATGTTGCTTGCTACGGCAACACAGCTGAATATGGATGTACGCTCTTATAAACCAAGAAAAGTGCACCAAGTGTGGTGTTCGAGTAGAATGGCCCAGCTGTATTTTGTTGGCTGCAACTTCACTTTACACTCTCAAGTGATCACAAGCAATGCGGCGTCGCGTTCCTTTTCCCGGTCCCGGGTGGCTCGCGGAGCCCGGCTAGGCTCAGCGTAACGTCCCGGAGTCCAGGGCTGCCGCTGGTTCGGAGGCTTTAGCGCCGAGCCTCTGCGTGGGCTGCCGCGTTGTGTAACCGATGCTGGGAGGAGGTAAAGAGGCGAAGGAATTACCACCCTCTCCTGCAGTTGCCTGGAGAGGGTTTATTGCCGCGTGGTGCTGCGGTGGAGAGCAGCAACCGCTCCCAGCGCCCGCGTGGACAAGATGGTGGGGAACAAAGGGGCGCGTGGGGTTTTATAGGGGGTGGGCAGACAGGGGCGGAAGCCCCCCTCGCCCAATGGGGACAGGCCACGGGGGGGGTGATGTGGACCATGGTAACCAGTGGGAACACGACAGGGGTGGGTACAGGGTTCCAGGACGAATGGGAATGCAGGGATGGGGTGACTGGCACAGAAGTTTCAGGAATGAACAGGGGGGTGGTTACAAGACTGACATGGGGAAGCTCCAATGGTGAGTGACCCAGAGTGAACCATTGCGGGGGAAACATGGGGGTACACAGAACCGACTAACTAACGTTATTAAAATTCCTATCTAAACACAACCCGGGATGGAACAAAGCAAGGTATTTGCAGAATAAAAGTGTACCTCAAAAAATCATCAACGTGCCATGATCTAACAGCCTTCTGAGACTTAGTGCATCAAATCATCTCATTTCAAGGGCAGAGATGAACAAGACCTAATGCAGTCATGGTCTGAGCCAAAATGTTTCTGAGGATTTTCTCTGGAAGAAGTAAACCTAAAATTTGCATTAAAAGAGGAAGAATTAAAAATAATTTAAAAATCAATATAAACTAATTCAAAATTATAAATTTTAAGGAAAACCTGCAGGAACAACAGATACACCACAAAGACCCTGACATCAGGTCACCGAGGCACAGACTATCCTCACTGTGGATATTTACTTTTTTAAGACCACTAGCTACTGATCTGATGTGCTCAGGGACAAGGGAGTACAAGGGAGTAGCAGAAAGAAATAAAAAACAACTGAAAAGCCATGGAAAAAAATAGTTTGTCAATTATTTATTAATAAGTATATTTTGTCAATTTATTATTCCATTATACAACACAGGAACTCAGGTTACAGTATTAAAAAAAATATATAGCAGAACTTGAGAAAGACACAAAATACTATCAGAGTTGAAGAACAGCTTCATTACGAGGAGCAATGCATTAATATAATACTTCCAAATAGTTGAAGGAAGACAACAGGGGAAGGAGGTAGTAACACACAGAGAAGGAAATGGGTAATGATGATGAATTACAACTATTATCTAAAAATTTTAATAGCAGAAAACCCAAGGGGCACACAAATGAAATTGTCAGGTGTAAACTTTAAAACAAACAAAAAGAAGCTTGTTTTACACAGCACGTAGCTAAAATGTGATGCACACTGGTGCCAAACTGAAATATGTTTGAAAAGCAAGTGGGCAAATTCATAAAGAAAAGTTAATTAAAGTCTACTAATCAGAATATTGAGCAATAAGCATGCAGGTCAGGAAGTCCATAAACTCATGATTTGTCACAAGATAGGAGGAATATAGTGGGGTCGAAAAGATGGTATAATGATAGAAGTATCATTGTACTATTTTTTGTGCACTGCATGGAAAAATCAACTACTCATCTTCTCTGAAACATTGCACAACAAAGAGTTGTTACCTAACCTCAATAATAAACCAGTGAAAATCTCTGTATTACGGAGAAATTATATCTCTTAGCATTCTAACTGAAAATGAATGCATGTATTTTAAGAGGTGCAGGATAAAACCAGTGTAACAGTCTCCTGGATAAGAAATAAAGAGATCATCAAATATACATTGTAGTTGACTGCTAAGCTCTGGCCAAAAGTTTATGCTTATATGCAAGACTATTTAAAAAATAAGAATCTTCCTGTAGATTTAACAAGGATTTTCTTGTAAAAGAGGATTGATATTTATTCCAAAATATATCAGTTGATTCACTTATTCAGTGATTATATTAGCCTCTGTAGTACTCTTGTTTAGCAAATATCTTGTTATAAAGTAAAAATTTGTTGAAAATACATACATTGATGCAGGAGCTAAGGTTGTTGGTTGCTAAACAAGTTTTTTTCCTGGATGAGAGGAATGCAGAGGTTTATTGTATGGGCTGTGTGAGATGCATGATGTTTTTAATATTAATATTCTAACTTTCAAATGGTTGAACATCAGGTAACTTTGTGTGGACTTGACCAATGCACTGCCTGGTAAACATTTTTCTAAACCTTTTTTAGTGCTGAGATTTGTAGAGAGGATTATACACACAGACAACAAAGGCCTTAAATTATAAGAGTATCTACATGTATGAATGTGTGTGTCAGAATGTGTGCACAGATACTCATTCACACGTACCTTTTAAGATATTCTTTTTTCCAAGTTCTTGAGGTTAAATATGGGTATAAGTGCTTTGCTAAATGAGGATCATCAGTGCTTACAATCTTGATCCAAATCCCTACAGAAATACATAAAAAGTTTTGTCACAATAATGTTTATAAGAGGAATTTTTTTGGAACGCTGTCAAATATCCAAAGAATTAAGTCTCAAATATTGAACTTTATTCAATCTTGCTTTCTTTAATTCTTTGAGCCAAATCTCAATACCTGTAACAGTAGTATAACCAGTGGTCCATTGAGGTCCATTAATGAACCTGGGAGAAAATCTTGAGAGGAGGGTTTGCTCCATACTATAGGAAGACAAAGTATAAATTTTGCAAAAATCCCAATGCACAAACTTCCAATATCACAGTTTATATGTACAAGAACAGTGTACATATAAGTACAGTATGTGTACATACAAGTACATATATGTATCAGTGTGAAAGCTATACTATTTGTAAAGATGAAGTTGTTACTGTAACTTCCTCCAGGTGCATCTGCAATTGTATAGAGCAATTTACATGTAAATCCCTGATTTCCCTAATGAACCTTGGTTGGTTGGCTACTAGGAACAACACAGCTAGCAAAAATCAATCTCAATGATCTAACTTGCAAAATCTTTCAAATAAATACTGTAAACTGAAACATGGTTGCAATAAGACACAAATCTTATAGTTAATTAGTTTTTTAGTGTACTTGTTTATCATCTGGACATAACTTCTGAAGAGTTTAGGGGATATATTTATTCCTGGCTAGGTCTCAAAAGCAGCTTGACATTATGTAAGTAAAATTCCATTTACTTTATAGCCTTTTGCCTCTGTCATGAAAGGGAAACAGTATATTTGGGATGACTTTGTAAGAGAATTCCACTAATGTTCTTACTTCTATGAGCAGAAGAGGTAGTGCATGGTCTCCAAATGCTAAAAGTCATCCTAGAGTGACTGTGTAGATTCTACACAAATCTGCTGGACAGCACAGCTGTTTCTCAACTGAGTGTTCCTTTGGTAGCACAGGAGATACAATGATATTTACAGGCTGTGAACCTTATTCCATTTCAAAATAGTTCCTCCATAGACCACAACAGTTCTGAAAGAGCTTTAACTAGTTTGTCTTCTCAAAAAGATATTTTAAGCACTTATCTAGCTATTGGTTTGGCTTGTGCTTTTTCATATGACAATGTCTATACAAGGCATTTACACTTAATACTGGCTAATGTTTACCCCGCAATTTAAAAATATGCAAATTTTCCCTTCCATGCCTTAAAGACTTGTATCTGTCATAGAAAACAGGTCTTTGGGGTGGTTGTTCATACTCCACTCTTCACTCTCCTGATAATCGGACTCAAAAAAGTAGATATGGGAGTTTTTCAACATGCAGATACTAAGAATGTAGTGAGTTTTTTTCCAAACTATGTGATTTCTAAGTCTTCAACAAAAGTTCAACCAAAAAAACACAGAAGGTTACTAACTGTGATAATTTTCCTTGTTATGCACGAGCATTTGTACAAAATAGAAGAGGAGCACTAAGCTTTAACTACTACAGTAACTAATGGACTTTGAAGGAAGCATAATGGGCTGAATACTACTCTGCTAACCTGATCCTTGTCCCCATTGCCCTTGTCAGCTCCAGAGGTCTGCACAGCTGTTCTGTGACTGAGCAGTGCATTGCTGCTTTCCTTGCCCTCTGCCAGGCTCTTCAGCTCTCCTGTGTGGGATTTGCATATAGCCTTTTGTGAATTCTATTCAAATACATTTTAGTACAGTAGAATTCTTTACAGCTTGTCAGGAATACACAACAAAGATGCACTAATACCTAAAAGCTTCAATGGAATACAAAGGACTTGCCTTTGGGATGCCTGATTTATTTTCCTTTTATGGAAAGTGTAACACTATACATCATTCTGGCTGGCATCACACTGGATGTCTGTCAGAAGCTACCTTTTTCAACTGTCAACCCATCAAATTAATTGCTTTTCTCTGAACGTGTGTTGGGTGTTGACAGAATTTTTTTTTTTTTTTTTTTAATTTAACCTGCTGATATAGGACCTAGATATTTGGAAGACAGAGTATAGACATTTTGGAGAAGGACAAGATGGACACTAAAATAACTGAAAAAGCAATCATATTTATTTCCTTATGAGGTAAGTAAAACTAGACTGAAATAGTAGAACAAGTGCAGGCTTCTTGCCAACATACCACTCAGACTAGAGTATAGCTCTTTTAAAACTTTGCCAAGTATTTTGGCACTGAGAAACTGCTGACAAATTAATATGTTTATGTGCTGCATACAGCATCTATTTCAGACTGTAGTGCTGCACTAAACATATTTTCCCAAATACACTCACTTTATCAGATTTTTTTTCCTCAGAGAGGTTTCCTTATCTACCTTAAACTATTCAAGAAGGTTTTTCTTTCAACTGTTTTTTATAAATATTTCAAATTAACAATTCATTATTCAATCCTTAGGGGCTTTGGACACTGTAGTAATTGCATGTAATTTTGTTATACAACATATAATTTTATAAACTCTTTAGGCAACTGGAAACTTTAGGACGGTGTGCATTATTGGATATACAAGAGTGTTGCTATATAAGCGATGTTTTGCTTTCCTTGCTAGTTTAAAAATTTACCAGAACAAAGGACCTGTTACCACTATACCAACAAAACTGTGTGTACACACAAATAAATACATTTCACTTGTGAAATATGGACATATGTATATGCACATACATATTTGTGTGCAAACTTTTAATTCAAAGTGAAAACACAAGCGAAATGTCTTATTTATGTTATGCTAAATGATATATTTAACAAGAAAAAGGCAGATGAATAGCAAAACTTAGATACAACAAATACAGTGAGAACAATGCCCTTCTTTGATTGAATAACCTAGTAGTTGGTGCCCCCTGTCCAGACTGCAGGAGGCTGAATTCAATTTCTTTTTCTCTCTGTTGAAATTTGAATCCAATTCACCCAGGTCAAAAGATAGTTCTAAATGACATGGTAAGTGGTACAAATCTGGAAAGAGAAGCATTCATTTAGTCTACTCTCTTCATACTGTTGCCAATTCTCTATACTCTTCACACTTTTAATGTTCCAAAATGTGGGATGTGTATGTTGAACACATATCCTTCAGTGCTTTGGTATGTTTGCCCAATGCTTTGAATAACTGCTAAAATGAAAATAAGGATCCCTCATCACTGTCACCCTGGACAGCCCTTAACATGTGACAGTATACATGCATCCAGATTATCTGGGCAGACAGGAGGGTCTGGAGAGAGTTGAATTGTCTCCCAGGATAAATGGTATCGTGAGCTGAGGGCTTGTAAAAGATTTGTGAATTTCTAGTCCCCCCCCAAATTTAATATGAAATAGGTTGATCTAGCATAAAGATTTTTTTTTATTTAATGAAAACTGCATATTAATGAATAAATTATTTATCAAAACTTTAAAAAAAATCATTCAAGACTGAAGATAACATTCTTCAAGAGCATAAGCTCTTTTTCTTATGCCTAAAGTAGCAAAGCATTATTACCATGCTAGAGATGAGGCTGATTTACATTATTTAACATTTCTAATTTTAAAGTTCAGTCTGCTTTGGATGATGTGGATAGCAGCACAATTTAGGTGCTCTCATACACAGTCCATGTAGGCTGTGATTCAATGCAGCACGTGCCATGCTGTGCCATCCCTTGTTATAATGTCAGTAATTTTTCCAGTGCTAACCTTCTTTTAGACACTTACAAACCAGCACACGGGCATGTCAGCAGAAAGAGGCAACAGACACTCTGTCCTCCAACTGTACGATTTAGCATGAGCAAAATACCTCAGTATTAAATGGTTCCACCAACATTCTGACAACATCTTGGTATGCCTCCAAATATCTGAGCGACTTTAGCACGTAGTTATAGTACCTGTGTTTGGAAGTGTTCAAACACAGGGTGGAAAAGATGATCAGTCTCTTTTCCCTGTTCCTCTCAGTCTAATTCTAATTGGAATTCTAAGTCAGAAAGTTGCTAAATATATATTCCTGATTTATCTTCCCATGTCTGTCAAATTCCACCTAACAAAAATGTGTATGTGTCACACTAATAATTGCAATTAATTTTGGTGACATGAAGTTGTGCTTATAGAAGTGATAATATAATGAAAGATAACAGTAAATGGAGCACTGAGAAAGACAATTAATGCTTTTAGGTTCCTTTGTAAATGCCTGTTTACTTACAAGAACAACTTGTGTTAATATCGTAACTTGTGTTAACTTATTGTTAATATCGCCTTAAAATGAAGCATCATCCATTCACATAAAAATACATTTAAAACCAGTGAAATAAAAGAGCAATAAAAAGCTTAGAAACACTATATTTGCTGATGAGTTGGTAGGTAAACAAGTCCAAATAAAGATATCAAGGAAGATCTAAAGTACATGCTCAAATACAGTCTTATATTAAACAGAAAAAAAATGTTGCTGGAAAACCTTGTAGTAACTAATGATGCAAACAAATAAAAAAAAAAAAAAAAAAAAAAAAAAAAAAAAAAAAAAAACCAAAACCAAAAACAAAACAAAACAAAAAAAAAAAACCCCAAAAGCTGAAAATTGATAAGAAAATAGAACTGGCTTGATTAGATCAATTCTATTAAAAGCTCTGAAAAACAATAAATGATTCAATAGAGGTAATCTGCAGTTCAGGTTTGCTCAGTAATCCACTGGAGGCCTTTGTCAAAATCTTTTGACAAGCTAATTAAAAGGAGACAGTTATGCAGCACTGGCTATTTACCTCTGTGAAATGAATCAACCCATCTTCAGGTTTCCATATCCATCTTTTCTTCTTAGCAGTGCCACACTGACCTTTCTGGATGCCATTTATAAACTCCTCTTTCACCATTACAGCATCAGAGTTAAATGAAATTTGAGTGTACTTGGGGGGATTTATGTTTATGTAAAAATATGGAGAAAATATGATGTAGCTGGTACTGTAAACCTCAACAAATTATATAATCTACATATATATTTCTATTTTTCAGATAATGAAAATATTCTAAAAAAGTTATAAAACCCTATATAAAACTCCAATAGTCAGAACACGTAATTAGAACACTTAATCATCTTAAAACACTATGAGGACAATATATTTCTTTTAATATCAATTTACTTTGTATCTTAAATTATTTGTAATTTGACTGGGATAACATTATTTCTTAACATGCTTTTTAAGAAGCTATTTAGAAAAAGAAAAAAAAACAAATTAAAATGTCCCAGATCAAATCTTAACCTGATGCTTCACATTTGCTTGTGATTATAAAGATCTTAGATATTTTCCTTTCCTCTCCAAAACTATGATTTTTGATAGCATCCATTTCAGAAAGAATCTGTAAAACCCTTATCTGTTTTATTCTGCTGTTGATACTGTGTGTATTTTTGATACTTTTTATCTGCATCACATAAAATAATTGTTAGTCCGCATGATTTCCCCCACGTTTCAAGATATCTCTGGGTGAGTTGCATTCTGTCCTTGATAACTGTAGGTTTGTTTCAACTGTCCTTGATCAATACCATTTCTACAATGGAGGTAAGTTGATAAGCAAGGCTCTAGTTACTACTCTCTGATTGACTCACTATTCAACTGTCCCTTTCCTGCATTTCACTTTGTACATTAACAGACAGAGGCTAATTATGTTTGCATTAGAAATGTAGTTTTTAAAATATGTGAATGATAAGATACTTTGATGATTTAAGCTAAAGTTGCATTTCAAAGCTGGGAGCTGGGACAGATTAAAAAAAAAAAAAAAAAAGAAATCCCTGTTCCAAGGGATACGTGCAGAATCTATAAAACTGTGTCTGGGTGCTGCTGCACTGGAGTTAGGGCCAATAAAATCCACAAAGAAAATTCTGTTCCTAAAAAGGAAGAAACAAAGGCAATAGCCTCCAAAGGAGACCGCATGTGGCGACTGTTAGTTTTTCCAAAAGAGACCTACGACCTTGGCACTCCTTCAATAAGAAAGCTTTTTTGTAGCATAGTTCACACAAGTATTTTGGAGGGAACAGATTAGGGTCAGTCTAATTTCTTTCAGTTACCTGTTAGCTAGTGTTAAGTGACATGTAAATGGTGGTGTTTTATGGAGTTTGGGGGAGTATTGGTTTATGCCACATGCCCCTTAAGGTGGAGAACTCTCAATCCCAAACTTGAACTAATGCAGGACTCTGAAAAGAGTAAACTGATACAGCTGGTGCTTTTATTCTAGTGGACCCTTCCATCAGGTTGTATGGATGTTCCCACATATTATTTGGGAAATAAAAATTTGACATATTATTTTGGCCCAGGACCGAGCTTTTCAAGCTGATCTACCACTGTTGAGATTTCACCACAGCTGATCCCTCAGCCCACATAGCCACTCACTCACTTTCACTGCACTGAGATGGGGAGAGAGTCTGGAGAGTTAAAATGAGAAAAACTTATGGATTGAGAAAAAGACCGTTTATTACCCAAAGAAAAGCTGCATACCCAGGCAAAACAAAACAAAGAATTCTTTCATCACTTCCCCTCAGCAGGCTGGCACTCAGCTATCCCCAGGAAAGCAGGGTCCCAGGAAATCTGGGCCCCATCACACTTAACATTGACTCAAGAAGGCAAACCCAATCACTCCAAATGTCGCCCGTCTTCCTCCTTCTTCCCTCCACTTTATATATTGAGCATGAGGTCATATCATATGGAATATTCCTTTGATCGGTTGGCATCAGCTGTGCAGGCTGTGCCCCTCCCAAGTCCCTGTGTAATCCAGACTCCTTTCTGGGGTGGTAGATGAGAAGCAGAAAAGACTTTGCCTCTGTGCAAGAGCTGCCCAGCAATAATGAAAACATCCCTGTGTTTTCAGCACTCTTTCCAGCACAAATCCAAAACACAGCTCCATACTAGTTAATATGAGGACTATTAACTCTGCCCAGCCCAAACCAGCACAGCCACCATCTGTCCACTCTCCTGGTGCTGGATTAAAGCACACAAGCTGGATTCCTTCTGGATAACACTTAAACAATTTGCGTGTGCTCAGAGCATACCTCAGATGCTTTTAGACCTCGGAGGCTGTTGTGGTTTAACCCCAGCCAGAAACCAAGCCCCACACAGCTGCTCACTCACTCCTCCACCAGCAGGATCAAGGAGTGAATCAGAATGGTAAAAGGTAGAGAACTCGTGGGTTGAGATATACACAGTTTAATAGGAAAAGTAAAAGCCGCACACACAAAGCAAATCAAGGAATGAATTCACTGCTTCCCATGAGCAGGCAGCTCTTCTGCCATCCCCAGGAGAGCAGGGTCCCACCAAGTGTAACAGTGACTTAGGGAACAAACAACAACGCCACAAACATCCTCTCCTTCCTCCTTCTTTCCCCACTTTATGTACTGAGTGTGATGACACATGATCTGGAATATCCCTTTGGTCACTTTGGGCAACCTGTCCTGGCTGTGTTTCCTCCAAGCCTCCCAAGCAACCCCAGCCCCCTCACCAGCATGGCAGTACAAAAAGGAGGAAAGGCCCTGGCTCTGTGCAATCCCTGCCCTGCAATAGCAAAACCATCTTTGTATTATCATCACTGCGCTACTGATTCTTTAGTTTTGTGACACTACAGATGTGTTTGTGTATATGTATTAGAAATTACACCAGTGGAATCTATTCTTACTTTTATTGATTCCATTTGGAATGGTTTTCTCTTTTTCTATTATGTAAATTAACATATTTAAAGGAAATGTCTATTTATATAAGCCCATGATATAATTTTAAGTAATTTACTAGTGTACTCATCCTGGCTACTTTCAGCCATCTTGATCTGGCACAGTGTAACATTGTAACTATGTATTTTCTATCAGCTCTCAAAATCACCAAAACAATACTGTTGTCATTTTAATTCCATGTGTCTGTTTTAGACATTGTCATTGTTACATAGATTCAAATTTTCATCTTGCAATCTACAGGGCCTATTACCTAATAATTGACTTAGATTTTTACTTTCAGTTTTGATTGACTGTAATTTTATCAGTATTTTAAGGATTATTTAACACATTCTTTTCAGATGTGTGAAAAAAAACAGAACGTTCTTATCATAGTGAGACATCATGATTTGATACACAGCTTTCTGCACCACAGGAGCATTCCCTGAATTTCTTCATTGAGCAGGGGAAAATAAATAAACAAATAATTTAGTTCTTATAGAAACTGGAGCCTGTCCTTTAGCTATATGCTTGCACTCCTTATTAATGCCAAGCAAATTGAGTTCATCATCATCCTACCCCTCTTTTTCATCTCATGGTGTCCGAAGGTGCTTCCAGAGAGACTTCACCTCACAGCATAGAGACAAAATAGGCAGCATGCTGCTGTTCAGGGACTGTAATTCATTAACCTAGCAGGTACCACATCTCACATCCCAGACTATGGTCAGGTCTCACGTCTCATTGTCAAAAAAGCCATTAACTGATTTACCCCACACAAGTTCATTTGTCTGCTAAGCCAGCAAATACCTAATTTCAACAAGTCATCTAAGAGTGGGGATCTTCTCTAGCAAATTTTATGTTCTAAGAGTTTAGTTCAAATGGCAACTGGTTATTTTGGCTGTTCCAGTGCTTAATGGACAGAACTAAGAAATCGGAGAGGGCAATCCTAGCATCTACTTTACATATCTATTTTAAAAAGAGATAAATTCCCCTGGAAATGTCTCTCTCTCTGCAGACAGGACATAGATGCTTAGGACAGTATAACTCTAATGCCTATCAGTCATTAAAAAGTTTGTTGACTAGAATCAAGGTAATTATGACAGATTCTCCATATAAAGAGTTAAAGAAATAAAGAGATCCAAGGAGGGAATCAGCCTAAGACATTGCATCTGTGAGGTGAAGTGTTTTTTGGACATGCTTTCTCTGGTTAATGTAAAGGAAGACTAGCTTTGACTACCTAATACAAACAACTTACAGATGTTTAAATACTTGTGAAATGAGTACTCTGGTATGTGAATTCCTTACCTAACAGCACTTATGCCTACGGGTAAGTGATTTATGAAACACAAGTGCCTACCTTTTGAATTTATTCTGGGGTCTAGCCAGTGTGCAATATCCATGTGCATTAGATAAATGTACACATAGAGGTATAATGTCCACTGCGGCTTTTCTCTCTACAGTGGATACCCACAAATATTATAATTGATCAAAAAATTATCATAGTCTTCAGGTTTTGGCATAGATGACATCTCAATGATTTTCTGTGACAGTGAATTTCCTTGGCTGATCACACATTGCTTTAAAAAAATTAAATTCTTATAATTGTGTTCCATTCTACTGACTTTTAATTACATTGAAAGACTCTCTGTGTTATGGAATCATTATGCATCATGCCACTGCTACTCTGCCACAAGATAATGATGAGGGACTTTTCAGTTCTAAATTTTTAGTGCCTTGACTAAGTCAGTTCAGTTCAGCATTAAGTAATGTTAGGCTTTATAATTTCTAATCAAATATTAGTTCTGCCATGATGATTGCTGGACACCTTCATGGATCATCTTCAGATTTTTTCACTTGGTACAGGACACACTCTGATTTCAGGCATCTAGAAGCGAAACTCCAAATAGAGCACATTACTGACACATCCATATAGTTCCTAATATGAACAATTATTTTTTTAAAGAACTGATCACTTCATGCAAATATGTTATGTCTGTGTTTTCTCTAGGCTAATATCAAACACACATACAATGCTACTATCTTGAGATTAGTACTCTATTTTTCCTTAAAAATTAGCAAGGTATATAGATCTTAAAATTATATTAAATTATTTTTGTTATTTTTCTTCTTGATAATTGTTTCTGTGAGATTTAGTTCAAAATCATAATTGCATTTCTCTATAGCTTCTTTTGGTGAGAATTGACAGGATTTGATTTCTTCCAGGGTACTCTCATAGAGATTAATGAAAATTATTTCACATTTAAAAGACTAATTTGAGGGTAAACATCTTATTATAAACTCTTTTTTAATATCTATTTTTAAATATCTTACGTTTAGAGAAGTGTAAGGAAGGTTGAACTCTCCTTTTTTGATCATATTTCATTTTTCCCCTCTGTGACACAGCTTTGCTTTCTTAGTTCCCTTTCTCTATAGTAATTCTGATTATAAAGCAAAACTATACATGATCATCAGCACTAAAATGGTCACTGATCCTTATCTTGACATATTTTCCCAGGCTATTAAAAGTCATTTAGTCATTTATATAGATACTTTTGCCCTTATGTTCAAAGCACTGCTGCTTAGCTTTTCTTTTAGCATGGGGGGTATTTGTGCTTTTTACTCTCCTGTTTCCTTCCCCTCCAACTTTCACAATCAAAGCAGTACACAATCTACTTACCACGGTTGTTTGGGCAAGTTAATGTTATTTCAGAAATGTAAGATAAAGCCCTAAGTCTCCACAGTTCTTTCATGTGGCAAAATATAATTTCTGGCTTTTGGTCTTTTAATGTAGGACTCAAGCTTATAAGAGTGTTCTGAGGTTTCTGGCCTATAGTTTGCAGGACAGGGCAAAAAGACTTTATGTTCTTCTTCTGGACTAAAAATCCATGCATCTCTTTGCTGAAATTTCAGATTACTGTGTTCAACTGTGTTCACCAGCTATGACCCTTTAGTCTTCTGTTTCTTTATATTCAAGCCCTGTCATTTTCTCAGTCAAGTCAATTTGAGTTTTTTAATTTCAACAGATTAAGACCCATAGTATTGAGACAAATGTTAAAGTAAAGCATGTAGTGCTAAATCCCATGAGATTGTAACCACAAAATCACTCACAGGAGGTGTTTGGCACTCAGGGACAGTGCTCAGCATCTTAATGAAGTACATAAGAACTCATCACACAAAAGCCAATATTTGCACCTAGTTTTCACAAGAGAAATTGATTTTGTAGAGTTGAATCTGCAAGTAAAACTCTCTGTTAGAACTCATGCTGGAAAAACATTCCAGCGTTTGTTTGTTTTGCAGTTTTTTCTTTGTTTAGTTTTGCTTGTTTGCTTGGACGTTGATTGTTTGTTTGTTTGTTTTTTAGGTTTGGTTGGTTGAGTGAAGCTGTGGAAAATGACAAGTGGTAGATGTGTGTGCATGTGACTGCGCTAATTTATAAAATTTGACTTCTGAATTCTCAGGTACAAACCTCCTACATGCTAGTTGTACCCTGTGTAGACTGACTGCAAATGTCTATCGCCTGACTGAAAAAGTGGCACATACTGAACCCTCCAATTATTAAAGAGACATGAGACAGAATCACTGATGAGAAGGATGATCATGCATTATTCCTCTGTATTCAGTCTAATATAGTTAGGAAAACAAAGTCCTTGGGTGCTATAAAAAGAATCCTTGAAAGGAGCTGGTCTCAGAAAGAATAAAGTGGCCTGGAAAGAAGGTGGCAAAGATTGTGGGTGGAGGAAGAATCCTGCAAATAAAGGAAGATTCTGGAGAGGAGAGTTGCATGGATACAAATGACAATGCATGTCCAAAGACCTTGGCCAGTGAAACCCAAGACAGGAAAATGAGCAGTGGCAGGGCAGGAGCCCACATGGCTTTCTGACCAACCATCCAAAACCAGCAGTAACTTTCCTGCAGGTTGCAAGGAAGACAAAATATGGTGGAAGTGAGTGCATAAAGTTCTTACCTAGGTGTCTCCTAAGTAAACACCAATATTCAGACCACCTGCAGATAAATTTTACTCTGGAATTTTACATGTGACAAAACCACAAAATTATTGACCTGTACATTTGTTAAATGGTGCGAGTAAAAAGAGCTTTTGATCAAATCACATGAAGTCTGATATAAAATGTCCTTCTTTTTTTTAATAAAGAGAACCTATGAGACCAGCAGAGATCTCTACTTTTCTCTAACCCTGGATACCATATCAACATGTTGTTCCTTTGCTTAGCTACTTCCAAATGCAAGATCAAAGGAGTATATTTTTAACTGAATCTTTCCAATGAAGACCTGAGGCTTGATTCAGTTGCTCATCTCTGGGAAAATTAGCATTTTACTAGCTCTTAAAAAGATTTTGACTATATTGCTGTTTTATGTCATCTGGATCAATCTTACTGGGACAATTTTTACCCATATATATTCATTTCTGGGAAGATTAGATAGCTACATTTATGTGTGGGATTTTCATGTGGTCTCTGAATTCAGTGGAATGTCTCATTCTGCAGAGTAGAAGTAGATCTGGAGACAACTGCTTTATCCATGGTAGGAACACTCTTGAAATAGAATTAAGGTAATGCTCATCTTATAAATAGACAATAAATCAATACTTTGGTTTATGTATGAATGGATTTTGCTCTCTGGTGCCAAAAGAAGAATTTTTGAGCCTTCCTCTAAAACTTGCTCATCTGAATTATGCCAGTGAAGTAATGACAAATTAGTGAAAGATCCATTACCTCCAGCCTCCTCAGATTTGTCTGTGTGAGGGCAGTCTGTCAGGCCACCCTGCTATCTTAGACCAATGGAAGTTCTTCTCCTAATAATAAATCCTTTGGAATTCCACGCTAAAATACCAGCCACTCCTGTAAATTCAACTGTTCAATATATAGGGTAAAATAAGAGCACACTCAGTAAAAATGCCATTTTAAACAGCTCAAAATACCATATGACATGAAAAGATGTTCTTCGTAACCACACAAAAAGCATAACAACCATAGAAGCACTAGAGATGGTGATGCTTAGAAGACATTTTAGTTAGTGTTCCTCTGTAAACTGTCAATAGAAAACTATGGATTTTAGCCTGTACCTCTGTCGTGTACTTGTAGGACATAAAATCATTTTATGAATTATCTACATTAGATCATTTCACGTGTTTGTAGACCCTATTGTCAAAGTCTTGTAGACCTAATTAATGAGGCCTTTGGATTTCCCACAGCCAGGTAGAGTGTCAAATTGTTTCATATCAGAAGGAAGAAGGCAATATAGGAACTTTTGGTTTTGATCTTATTCTTGTTGAACATGCATGGATATATTTTTGAACCAAAAATACATTGTCCATGCCACAATCTAAAACCAGATTTACTTTGATTTTTATAACTCATGAGAATACTACTTGGAATTTCTGACTCTTGAAATCAGAGGAATTCTTGAAACCATACTGATATAGACTTCATCCATAGTCACTGTCTTGACCAGCCAACTGTGGAGCCAACATCTGTTAGTAACTCTACAAACCAGAACAATACCTGCATGCTAAACAAAAGGGGAAAAAATTAAGACATTAAATTAAAAAAAATAAAATAAGGGATTATAGTTATAGTTAGAAAGGTATTTTTCATGCACAGAGCACATGCCTATAGACATAAATTTATTGCTTTTTCTCTGCTTGTGGTCCTTCAAGTTTTAGTCTTGCTGCAGCTTGGAGGCTACTTTGGCTTGTACAAATGCAAAGTTTAAATATGTAGGCTAATTCTTCATGGAGATTTTATATATCAGAGGATGCTGACAATGCACAGGAATCAATCCTTCAGCAAAATTTTAGAATGGAGACATTGAAAAAACTAGCCAGCCTATAACATTTGCTGCACAGGCAGTTACTTTTCCAGGAAAGCGACAGGAGAACTTTAAAATTTAAACTCAGAAAATGGCTAATAAATCTTCACGATTAATAATTTTTCAGAGGAAAGAGCCTGAGGCAAGCACTGTGTGGCCTGTGAAAGGATAATTAAACAGTCTTACTTGTCTGCTATCCTAATCTAATCTCTTACCTGCTCCAAATACTTACCTCCTTCTGAGAGATTTGGATTCTGATTAAGCAAAGCATGTAAGTATCTGCTTGATTTTAACTTGAGTATGTGCTTTATGAGAGCATGTAAACTGGGTATTTCTGCCTCCATCCTTCTCCCTCATTATCTATCTATTTGAAAAACAGGGCAAAAAATTATAATACTGTTTTCATCTTTTTCATATCACATTTAATTTCAATTTTCAACAATCAAGTACCTTAACTAAAGAGTTTGCCTTCATCTCAGAGAGATAAATACATAAAAAGAGATGAACAGCTGGAAAATTTTAAGCTATTGTGCAGCATTGCGTTGTTTTCCCTGGTCCCGCGCAGCTCCGGAGAGCCCAGCAAAGGCACTGCTTCTCGGCGGGACCAGGGCACCGCTTGTCCTGGGCGCTGCTGCGTTCAGCGCACCGGGGTGGGGCTGGGTGCGCTCTGCTGCCGGCACAGGGGCGAGACAAAGAGGGAAGGAATGTCCAGTCTGTCCGCGCGGTCAGCTGGAAAGCTTTTATTATTGCGTGGAGCTGTGATGGAGAACTGCGGCCGCTCCCTAGTGCCACGTGGACAAAATGGCCCTGGGACCAGGGGCACATGGGGTTTTATAGGGGGTGGGATGAGGGGGCAGAAGCCCCCCTCACCCAATATGGGTAGTCTATGGGGGAGTGACATGGACTGGGGTAACCAACGGGGACGCAACACGGGGGGACACAGGGCTCTGGGACAAACGGAGTTGTGGGGACGGAGTAACAGACACAGAACTCTCAGGAGTGAACAGGGGGGTGGTTACAGGACTGGCATGGGGATGCTCCAATGGTAAGAGACCCGGAGTGGACCACCGTGGGGGGAACATGGGGGTACACAGGGGTACACAGAACCGGCTAACTAACACATATCAGAACCCCTCATCTGAACCCAAACCTGGGATGCAACACTATTGAGATTTGTTTGTACAAATTTAAATACTCATTCTTTTAAAACAAGAAAGAGGAATTATAGTATTTTATATGTTAGTCTAGTAGCTGACAAATTTGACTTTTAAATGAGAAATGTGGTTTAATTGTCAGACTAGGGATTTTCATATTTGGGTCCTCCATCTCAGAAGATAAAGCTTCACCAAAGCTGTCCTGTAAATTATTATTGTAAGAACCTTTTCACACCTGCTGGTATGGGAATACCTGTTTCTCAGTTAAATGACAGTTATCCTACCATAAAACAATTACAGTTATAGCATTGCTACATGTTAAAGGAGCTTATAATCTGTACAAGGATCATCAGCTCAATAAAGAAGAGAAAGGACAGAACTTGAGTCACTCCTGCCAAAGTTGTCTCTGAAGTGAGGCATTTATTTTCTTTTCTGCCAGGAAAAAAAGAAAAAAAAAAAAGAAGGACATTTCTAAATGGATAAGCAAAGAAAAAGGTGAAGTGAGAAACTGAAGACCAAGAAATAGAATAGTGGGCAAATTAGCTAGCTGTGAAAAGGATATTTGGAAAGAAATATGATTTTTGATATTTTCAGTATAGTTTTTGGTCTCTGTTTGAACAATGAGCTCTGGATTGTCTGCGCTGCCTACAGTCCCTTTCCCTAAAGGTATGATACTGAAAGAAGAGAAAGGTGTCCATGACATAGAGACTAGGCAAAAATAACCATGTTTCTGACCTTGGGCAAAATAAAAGTAAATTGTGTTGGATCCTGTCACAGGGGAAAACCAATCAGTTTGCATGGTTCAAACCACATCAAGATTGAAGCAGTTCATTGATTTATGAACAACACGTTAACAAAGATCAATACCAACACAAGTGATAAATCACAATACCGGACAGTTGCAAAGTGTTAAGTAGCTATGCATTTCCCAGCCCTGTAACTAATCCCCAGGAGGACATACCACTAGCTCACCCCCAGCTCCCAGGCAGCTCACTCTGCTCCCAGCCCCTGGGTCACAAACACTCTCTCTGCTGGAGCAGCACAAGGCAGAGACTGGCAGAGGTTGGGTGCTGCTGCTCTCCATCTGCCTCTGAGGTCTGCTCTGCTTCCCAACTCTTCCTGCTGCCTTCATGCCACTTTTCAGGCTGGTTCCCTTGGTATTTCTGTTTCTGGTCCCAGGCCCACAGTGCTCACGTGCTTCGTGCACATCCACACTCTTGCTGTAACAGCTGGGGCCACTGGACTACCCCAAGTGTGGGTCATGAGAGCACCTCAACAAACCTCTCGTGTTATCCAGCAATCACTCCATGAGCAGTTTTCTACCAGAGATTTTGAGTCTCTGGTCTCTCTTTGCTCCCTGAAATTTTATAAGAGGAAATTGAACAATCTATTTGATGCAACTAATTTACACTAGTTATTTCTGAAAATACATGCACAGAAAATTAAAATTATGTGATGTCCATTAGGGAAAATATTCCTGAGTCCTCAGACTCTAAGCTATGAACATTCAGACATTTTATTTTGTCAGAATTTTGCTCAGCATTTTATACAGAAGAGATTAATGAACCTGAACAGTGTATAAAATTTTATTCTCTGTAGAATCATCTCCAAAACAATCCCATGGAACAGATATGTAATATAATGGATGACACTGTCCACTGCTGGAATAATGTAGTAGAATTGTATGTCTTTTTTAAAAATATATTGCTTTCTGGGCTTGAACTTAATAAGGAATTTGGTCAGTTTGAAGCATTTGTTACTCACGTATTTAAAATGGCCAAATTGAAAGCAAAGGAAAGGAAGTAGCATTATTTTAGACATTACAACAGCTACAAATAATATTGATTTATATTAAAATATTAATTCACCAATATCAACTAAGGAATATAGTTTTAAAGTTCAGTAAAAGTGCATTACTGACCCAACTGTTCAAACAAATCTTGCACAAATCTTGCAAACAAATCTTCCACCTCATTAATAGATTTATTAGGAGGGCATCCCAATTTAATTGAAGTTATCTAATTGAAAATATACTTGATTTTATTTTATGTTGAGTGGATATTTTATTTTTAATATGCCCCCTGAACTATTAAAATCAGTGCTGTCCTTTGGATGATTTGCTTTACCACAGAAGTGAGACTTTTACTCCTGTGAAGGCATTAATTACATATATGCGTACATAAAAATTACAGCATTGAATATAAGTTGATCAGCTTGTAGTCCCTCTATATTTTATGAGAAAATTAATACACTCTGCTCTAAATGAGTGTTCCAAATAAGAAGGATGAATTCCATCTTTCTCTCTAATGTCTGAAAAAAGAGAAGGATGGCTGAACAGCTAATTTGATCAGTCTCCTGATCTTTAGGCAGCTCAAGTTATGGTAATGCTTCTTGCAGGACATGAATTTCCACTTTGAACTATTTGTACTTTTTATTTCTACTGTCCAAGTCCAGATCATCTGTCTTTTCTGTCTCTAAAGCTTCTCTCTTCTATATTACTGACATCTTAGTTGTGCCTGTAGTAAAACTTACCCATGAAAACTTTGGAAAAGTAAGCTATAAATATGTAAAGTTCTTTAACTTTAGGCTGAGTAACCTTACACTGCCAACTACATAACTTTATCTTTCTCCTGCTGAATGCTAATTTTCTTCATGAAAATGCTAAACTGAAATCTGAGTCTACATGTGTATTTTAGAGATCTTTATTGTCTCTTTGCTTTTTAACATCAGCCAGTCTAGCACAAACAGCCCCTATATGATGAATAAATGATGTGCAAAACAGGTGTTTTCCAAAAGCTGCTACTTGTAGTACTTAAAGTACATGGACAGTGTTTAGATTCAGTTTGTCACTTTGAGCCTAACAGCTTTCATGAAGACCTCATTTTGCTTTACACATGTATTTTCTCACTTTACCCCAAATGTAGTTCCCAATTCTATCTTGAATAACTCTGATTCTATTGTTTTCCCTGAAGGCATGTTCAAGTCTTTTCCAAAATGGTAATGGGTGAATAATTACAGCTACTGCACAGTCAAAATGTGTTCATCCACTGGGCAATAAACAGTAACAAAACTCATATAAAAAACCACAGATGAATCTGTAACTACCAAGCACCTTGTGCACTGTAGTAGGTTCATTCTGAGAAATACATATTTTCCAAACTACATCCACAATTTGCTTCCTAATTTCTGTAACCATTCACTGAATCTCAAAAAACCACCATTTTCAAAAGAGTTAATTGATTGTAGGATGTTTTGTGTGTTTTAGAGCAAGGCTTGCCAGCTAATCCAAAAACGAGTCTAGGACGTCTATGTCAGATTTGTTGGGACCATTTCCCAAAGACGAGGGATTCACAGGCAAAATGCTCCCTGTGGAGCCTGACTGCAGCCATGTTACTCCAACTCAGAAACGAGCCCTTCTCCATTTGTGGAAAATTATGTGAAATGGTATAGAATAACCTCTGGGTCCTGTCCATCCCTCTCCTGGCTACCACAAAAAAATTACCCCTATCCTGGCCAGAACTAGGACACAAAGTTTAGGAAGAAAATATATGAACCACAGAAATATTTTACCTTCAATTCAATTTTGGGGATCATAACTACAAGCTAAGTTCACAGGTTTTGTGAGGAGACCTAATCCTTTGCTTTCTGTCACTTATGAAGCATTTTTGCTTTCTACTTGTTTCTATAAGCTAAAATGTAAAAAACTTACTCAAATATCAGAAATACCAAACTGCCTTTTCAACATTATATTTTGAAATTTGATAAAATAATAAGAGATTAAGGAGACTTTAATGAACACATTATCATCTTTGAATAGACCTGGCTTCAACTATTGCAAACAATCTATCTGATGAATCTTTTAATTTTATTTATATTTTGTTTCCCAATTGATTGTGAAAGGAGTTTGATTTTTTATAATTTTTTTTTTGTTTGTTTTTCATTCTTGGACTACCTGAATAGTTTATGAAAATGGTGAGTTACAGCAGAAAATTTTACCATAATAATTTTGCTCCATGGAAGAAATGTTCAAATGTGCTGCATACTTAAATAATTAGTTTAGTTTGCAAAAATAGTATTTTTATTGCATGATAGATTACATATTTTAAGATGAGAAGTGTGAATGTCAGAGTAATTTTTTCCTCCCTGAGATTCAGCCAAATGTCTTTCCTTTCTAAACTGATGAGTTTGATAAAATGCTAGGCAGAAGTGGGTTGAACTAAGGCAGCAAGCAGGTCTCCATGGCACCCAGCTATTTACATACACATAAGTGTTTGCATAAATGGACAGGGTGGGAAAAAAAGGTAAAGTCCAAGGATGCTTATCATAATTATTGTTTCTCATTATAGACTAAATGAAATTGAGCCCGTCATTAACTTTGTGGGTTCTTCCTGCTGTTCATGTCTGATTACAAGAGCAGATTTTGTTTCACGGGCTTACTTGGGAACAAAGATTTGCAGTATACTGCAAGCTTTCACTACTATTTGCCTTATATTTTAATCAATGCTGCTTTCTTTGTAGTCATATTCTGTCTTGCACAGCCTTGTTGCTCTTGTGATACGTTGCCAATATTCAGAGTCAAGAATAGCTGCCACCCTAACTTTTAGCTTATCTTCACAGGGGAAACTCCTCCATTTACTGAACTAACTCCATAAGGTTCGGGTTTTTTCAGGCCCTCTGGTCTGTTTTTTCTAGTTCCTTATAGTGGAGCAAAAAGACCAGAGTTTCCTTTCCTTGCTATCATCTCTCTGGTCAGCTTAGGTTTCTGACCTTCTTCTGTTTTGTGCTCCTTCTACCAGATTTTCCTGTACCAGTAGTTGATTCTGGTCCAGTGATTTTCTGCACTGAAATCTGTAATCAGAGTTAGTCCAGAGCATGTCCTCTATCTATGAACTACTGCTAGCTTTTCTTCTGGGTATTCTTCTTTGACCTCTCTCTCTCATTAATGTTTGTCTTTTGACTTAATTTCTCCTTTCACTTATGTTCTTTGCTGTCCATCCATTTCTTCTACTGCTCCATTCCAGATGGCTGGAAGTTCTTGGTCCCCCAAGTCCTCTACTCACAAGAGGAAGTGATATATCTCCTGATCTTTGACACTTCAGCCAAAATTACCCAAAAATCTCCAACCTGCTCTTGTTCTATTCACAACCCTGTTGTCTAAAGGCAACCTTCTCATTGTCACATATGTAGAACTCTAATAAAATTATTTTGACACACAGCTACCAGTTGCTTCTCCATTACACTTATTGTATTGTGCTCTTGCATAGTTTAACATTTGATACAAAATTTATTTTTCAGTCTTCCAGGAAATACTTTAGATATCAATTCTGGATTTCACTGATCCTGGGAACTGACAAAAGTAAAAAGAGTCAAGGAAAATAAAAGGAATAAAATGTTTGTTGAAAGAAAAAAAAAAAGGTATATATATTTATTGGATCAGTAATTCAAGCTAAGGGATCTGTTGGATATAATTGAATTTCCATCTGTGTTCATCTTGCTTGGATTTTCCCATGTGCTGGTGTTTGTTCCAGTGGGACAAGGGCACAGAGGAACTGAGGAGATGGTGTCTGCACGCACCTTGGCCTGACAGGCATGCATATGTTCTTGGTCAAAAGCTGAGGTGCAGTTTTTTCCCCCTGAGTGATAAATTTGCAGCTTTTACAGCACATCTTTTCCTCAGCACTCTCTAACAGGATTTGTTTCCACAAAGATATTTCTTAGATCTCTGAGAAAAGCTTAAAAATCCAGGCTGAAAAATTAGGGCAGATAAACAGCATCAGTATTTTGTGAATGATATAGATAATTCTAATGTAAGTGAAGATTCCTTTGTGTGGAGATCTGAAATCTCCTACCCTGGAAACTATTTTGTTTTCTCTTTCTTTTTCCATTGTCTGTCTGGGGAGAAAAATATAATTACCATTACAAGACCACACAAGCATAGCATTTTCAAACAGATAAGCCTTCATTACCACTTCAGATTTAATCTGAGAATTTGGAAAGTACCCTTGTTAGACGTTAATTTTGTCAATGACACTTCTGAATATTAGACACCAAGCTAAACATAGATACACTGTAACATCAATAATTTTCTATTTTTTTAATAATAAATTACCGTTTGTACAAAAGTGATGTAAAAACACTCTATCAACTCCTTCTAGTTAGGTTTTGCTTTCTTATTCAATCTGTTCTGTTGAAGAAGTGTACATGGGCTTGACTTAGTTATCAGGTGTGATGCAGTAAATTCTTATTTTACTCCAGTGACATATGTGAACTATATCTCTTTCTCGGGTGTTATTTCCTTCTCAGATCCTTCTCAAAGATGCTGTATGAAGAGACTCTTTATATATAAATTTCAAAGATAATAATATAGCCCAATATTGGTTTTTGGTACTCCATAGCAGAAAGATATCGAGAAAACCAAGCTTACTCACATAAATTTTTTCTAGATCAAGAGTAGGATCTTACTGGGGGAGGAGAAAAAAGGAAAAGGAAGAAGAAAATGAAGCAATACGACCTCTTCATTTAATTTTAAAAAAAACTGTTTCTATTTTTTTAAATTCAGAAATTCATATTTCATTCAAAAACCCAATTTTGAATTATTTGAAAATTAAGAGGAATGTATTTTTTACCTGGGGTTAATTTTAAATCCTTTGAAGTTGACAGCATAAATATATTGGTTTATTGTCAACTGCTCTGAGCCTCAGCTTTCTCCAAGTCACTTCAGTGGGACTGTTAGTGCCTCTGCCATTCTCAGAGATACTGTTGGGTCAACAGTATCTCTGTTGAGATAAATACTACACCAATAATTCATTTGAAAATTTACTAAGAACAAGTTGTTACCTGGTGTCTTCTTTAGGTTTTAAGATTGCATCAACAATTTTTAAATCTTCTTTTTAAAATAACAACTGTGATGCCTTCCTTCAGCTTGGAAAAAAAGTTTGACATCTATTTCATCACGTACTTCGCAATTTTTTTCCCTGTTTATAGCATATCAGGTTTATGGGAAAATATATCTTTACTTTCTTTGCTGATACATTTAAAAAAATCTAAAAAATCTTTATTCATATAACTCTAGCTATCTAACTCAAGTTTGCTGGACAATTTCAAGACCAAAAAAATTTCATTTTTTAAAGATCTTTTCTGTACAACTTACTTTACAGTGTGATTTAGCAAAATAGATTCTTGAAAAACAAAATCCATCCAAATAGGAATCTTGATGTGCAATCAGCATTTACACAGTAGAAACGTTGTTGTAGGTTATAAGTGAGGGTATAAGGCAAGATTTGTACTAAGCCAACTGGTCTTTAGAGAAAACTAGAGCTTTCAAAGTCCTTGAAATAGATCTCTTTGTAGAGAAATAGCTACGATTTTCTTCAACCAGGATAAACACTGCTCAATGGACAGCATTCATAAAGAGAAGAGAAAAAGAAAAAAAAAAAAACAAAAAAGAGAACTCCAGATCTAATCAGACTTGTTAAAGCTGACCCTTAAAACATTGTTTTTCAGTTATTTTTTGTCTTGCTTCTTTGTTCCTTTTTAAGTCCCTTTTTCTCTCTGCTCAGTGTAAAAGCGATTGTTTTTGTAGGTTTCTGCCCTTAAAGAATTTGAGATTCTTGTGCAGAATGGATTATACACGAATATTTGCTTTATACACAACAGATTTACACATCTTTCCATTAATGCTGTTGTGCTGAAATTAGAAATTTCCATATGAGCAAGCTGAATCTATCCTGTGTACCTGATCACTGACACAGCTCATTTCAAAACAGGCAGTAGAATATAAAAAAAACAAAACAAAGCACCCAGAAAAGAAAGAAATAAGGAACAAAAAAAAAAAAAAAAGAAAATCTCAAAATAGTGAAGACATTGTTTAAAAAACCCTTTTCAAACAGTTTCATATTTTTAATAAGCAACAAAACAGGTTGAAAATGGTGAATTTCTTTGTGAAAACTACTGGTACTTTTAGCAATGTTCACCCAAATTTGTCTATAATGCTGTACTGTCCAGAGCACAAGGCAGAGAATGGGACATTCCATTCTGCCCATTCTATTTCACAGAAAATCCAAGGTAGGACTGGGACATTTTTTTTTTTCTTTTACCCTTATTCTCTCACAGACCTTATGTTTGGGACATATAAAGCTGCCCTACTTCTTCAGGTGCTCTCTCTTTCCAAAGTAATCTCTCTGTTCTGCCTTTGCTCAGTTTGCATCATCAGGAGCTCAAGCTCTGTGGTGCCCTGCAACTGAATTGCCTTCCCTAGAAGGCTGATATGAGCTTTCAAACTTAGCTTCAAACAAAGCTTTCACCAATTATACAACTATGAAATATTATCACCAGAGTAGTTTCAAAAAATTATCTGACCTGGAACACTTGGGGAGATTTTGCATAGCAGAGCTGGTTATCTGGCCAGGAGAGATGTTGTGCAGCATACCAATAATTAACACAATCAATGAATTATTGCTTTGAGCCAAGATAGCACAGAAGGA
Organism: Vidua macroura; assembly: GCF_024509145.1. Classification (NCBI taxonomy): domain Eukaryota; kingdom Metazoa; phylum Chordata; class Aves; order Passeriformes; family Viduidae; genus Vidua; species Vidua macroura. Next base: position 76,543,506 of record NC_071573.1, read on the forward strand.
TGTTTATCTTACATACCACATCTGGACTGATAAGCCCAATTGATACAAAACACAGAGTTTAGGTTTTTTTTCTCTCCAGCAAATTATCATGCATATGAGCTGTGCTTTTCAAATTCACTTATACCAGTAGATGTCCCTGGAATTTTTTGGAGATTGACTAGCATTTCTGACTCAGTGTTAATAAAAAAATTAATAAATTTTAACAAGAGCTCAAGTTTCTCAATTAAACAAATAAAACACAACAAGAAAAACTTAGATGTCATATTAGTAAGAAAGGAAAGACTGAAATGCTCGCTCAAAAAGCTACAAAAAATAGCATTGAGGTTCATCTTTGGTATAATAAAAATAATTCAACTCTAAACAGAGAGTTGTCATTTTATTCTTTAAAAATGATCTTACAGTAGTGGCTAAGAACCTTTTAAAGAACAACTGCATTCTTCAAACTCCAGGATGTATTCTCCAAATCCCTGTTGGAAGCTTTGTATCAATGGTCTCATGATCTGCTTTCTGATTTTAATATTGCTGTCTTTTCACAATGTTTCATTTCCTCTGGAAAAAATTTTTACAGATAAAATAATTGAAGTCATGCATGTAGATATAGTTTTTCAAGAAAGAAAATAATCTCATTTTTAGGAATGCAAAAATTATTCTTAAGTAGAAGACATCCTTTTAAAATATGTTCATTTAAAAGATCTAATAACAGAAGTTCCACTATATCCCTGGGCTGCTTGTTGCAGGGCTTAACTATCTCTACAGCTTAAGAAATTTTTTTTCTTAAACTAATTTAAGTCTTCCTTTTTGCAAATTAAGTCAGTTGTGATTTTTCTGTCCTCAGGTAAAGTGGAAATAATGAATTGTCTTTCTAATAATCATCCACATATTTGAAGGTTATTTTAGTGTCTTCTATTTGTCTCTCCTAGACTAGATGAAGTGGTGCTTTCAGCCTTTCTCCACAGGTTGTTCTTCCTAAACCACTCATCATTATTTTTCTTTTCAATTTTGTTCCAGCATTCATACAGATTCAACTTTGGTGTTTAGATCTTAGCATAATCATCCTACTGAGGCCCTATCAATGCTAAACTGATCAGAATAATTTAAATAATTGCCTTCTTTCAAAAATACCTATTTTTCTCCATAATTATAAAGAAGTTTGTCACTATTTGTTCACATGTAGTTCTGACTTGCATCTTAGGAACCTGACAAAAAACATATAGATGATATGTGGGCCACAAGTCTTTTTTATGTGACCACAGATAATACATTTTCCAGACTTGCAGATTATGAAACAGTGTCTTTTTCTTCTTATACCTCTTCAGTGATATCTAGTGATATACAGAAATAGTATCTAATATCATAACCTATTTTACAGTAAGTTAATTTAGTCTGCATCAGCTTCTAAGAATGTTACATAAAGAAGACTCTCCTAAATTAAACAAATATCACGTCTCTTGCCTCCTTCTTTTCCATCACGCCTGTTACCTTCTCTATTCCTCACATTTCACAGTTTATTCTTTTGCCTTCCTTGGGCTCTTGAGAATCAACATAATTAACTTGTACTATGTGTTTGAGCTGTTTATCACTTTAGAAATAATATGCGTACTTATATACACACACATGCACAAATATACATTTTAACTAGCTATGATGAAGAAGTATTTTCTACTAATCTTGAAGATAGCCATATGATTTAAAGTCCTTTATATGGCAGCTTATGGTAGTAAAATTCTGCATTCACTATAGTACTTTAAGAATAAATTGAATGGTTGTTGGACTGAATTTATTTTTTCACAATGCTTTTATCTTATTTATGTACTTATTCTACAGCCAGAGAGGAGAATTGTCTTGACAGCTCTTTCTTCTACATGGAGACTGATTTTCATTTTAAGACACAACTATGAGACTCGACATTGCTGTTACTATTGATCATTTTCTCATTTGTAACAGATTCTTGCACATTATTACACTGAAAAAACAAAAAAGAAAAATATTTTCATTTGTGTCAAAAAAAAAAAAAAAGCACGTGCATTTCTTTTACATCTAGCAATGAAGAGACAAGACAATACTTAATTCTCTGGATGTCTCCTAAAAAAAACTATACAGACTTCATAGAACACTTAAACCTAAGTTTCTCAGTTTTTTTCATTATTTTTCAATTTTATTGACAGATAGTTTGTGCCCTTAACTTTTCATCTGGGAAACATCTTAGCTTTATCATTAGCCTTTGGCCACATGAAGCTTATGTTCCTGAAACTAAGTATAGATGACTTCTGGGGAGCTGAGAATTAACTCTCTTTTTTATGCAGCTGCTTTGCAACACAAAGTAACCTCCAACAGGTTTGACATTCTCCACTGGAGTCAGCTCCTTTGCCAGACCTTATCCAAGTGAAAGAGAGGCCTTAATCCCCAGAGCTCCCCATTCAAGGGACCATTCAAGAAGGATTCCTCTGGCCAGTCCACCTGGGGGCTTTAGAATGGCTTCTGCATGCGTAACCTTTTCGCTCCAGAGTCTCATATTGAGGAGTCACATTAAATAATGCATTTGCTTTGCACTTTTTTTCCTGTGACATTTTTAACTCTCTTTATGGTCGTGGCAGTAGCACCTGAAGACACATCAGCTAACCTGGCAATCTATTTTAACTGCTATGCATAGTGAAAGCAAAATCAGCTGTGCCCTATGGAAATGCTCACCCTGCACTTCACAGATGATTGAAGGTGTGCTCTGTCATTAAGTGACTGAAAAAAACAAAAGAAAGAAAAGCACATGGGTCCAAGATTTGCCATAAAGGCTCAGCTTGCAGTACGACTGGGGACATTATTTGATGAAAATTACCAAGAAAATAAGTATACATCGGAATTAAATGTAAAAGAAATAAACAGAAAATTTAGGGAAGCAACGAAAAATTGCAAACTATCTGATAAAATTGGCATTCTTATATCAACAAGCAATAATTAACCCTTAACCCCACTAAATTAATGATTATTTTTAATAAATATAACTAAAAAAACTCAGCCTTTATTGACACTATATGGACATGCACATTTGCTGGAATACATCTCCACATTTCCTCACATCTTAGTGAAGGAGAACTTAATCAACAAAGTTTTTATCATACTTCTTTACGAAGTCATTATTACAACTCCATAGGTACTCTAAATATATATATATATATATACAAAAAAACCCACAATAAATGTGTTTAAAATGAAATAAAGTTTCAGAATTCCAAGACCTGCTTCCTGTTTTCAATGAAATTGAGCATTAAAATGTGGTTGGATTACAGCTCTGAGCTCCATTCCTGAAACAGCTTTTACTTGAGCGGAACAAAGAACGACTTCTGCTCCAGTGAATCTGGGCATTCCCCCTTTATGTGAGGGAAAAAAGGGAAAAAAGTTGAATGAGGACATTGTTGAATTTATTGCTCATTTATTGTAGAGGCAACACAGACTTTAAATATTTGAAGAATCAGAGACATATAAAAGCCACAGCCCGGTAAACAAATATTCTTGAAAAATTACCCTAATTAAATCTTTGTCACACTTGATAATGAGATATTTGCTTCCGTGGCCTTTCCTATTTTCTTTTCATGATGATGATGAGGTAGATGTCGCTTTTAATTTAATAGAATCATATAGATTTTTCTTTGGTAATATCTTTACAGATCAGTGCACTCTGGGCCTATAGGTAACAACTGGTGTCAACCTTGCAGCCTCCTCCTTAAGGTTAACCAAGCAAAGTGTCTTTTTGAAAAATCATGATTGCATTGTAATAATCAGCAAGGCAAAGTCATTTTTCACAGTACACAAATATTAAACTGATAAACAGTCAATTTCAGTGGGCTTTCCTTCTGTCAAAAGGATTTAATAAAAAATACTCAAGATTGAATGCCTTCTTTAATAATTAAATGAAATCTAACCCAGTAACTGTTTAAATGTCTCTAATAAAACATGGAATAGAAAACTGTTCCTAAATGCTATGTTTGATGTGAATTCTGCAGACAAGACAGGTGTTCATGTCTTGGCCTTTTTGCCCTTGAAAGCTTTCGAGACTGAGAAAAAGAGACTTCTGTACAGACTTTGCAAAAAGGTAGTCTTTGAAATTCTCCTTGATGTGGTATTTTAGGCTTATTAGAAGAGTGGATTTAAGTACCATGTCAAGTCATAATCCAGTTCATGGGTTTTCTGTTTTATCCTTAGGTCCCTCCAACTTGCCCCAAGAAATCACAGCTTGCTGTTATTAAAATACTATTGAGTAATGGGGTTTTGTATTATTTTTGCAGAAGAAAGCTTCCTGTGAACAGAAATGAATGCAAATATTAGTCTGAATGTACACACCTGTTTCCAGAGAAGTGATCAAATTCTATGTAATTTTAAATGTTACTTCTGTATTATCAGAACCAGGTAGAGTACAGGAAACCATAACTCTCACATAAAACACACATTTATGTTATTACTACTTAAACAAAATGTATCTTTATGCATTACAACAATAGAGTATCATTTTGTTAGGAATCAACAATGTTTCAGCTTTGCCCCCACACTCCTTTCTGAATTAATTGTCTGCATGCAAATAGCTGCAAAATTGAATTGCAGTTAGACAAAAGAAGGCCTAAAACCTTATTGGCTAACACAAGATGTGTGGTTTACAAGTAAACAGATAGGGATAATTTGTAATCTTAAAAGAGGAGGGGATTTTTCTTTTCTTTTTGTGAAAGAATGGCTTTTGCTAGTGGGGTTTAATTACAGATCACGAAATTGTGCTTTAGAGTGTATGTGCATTAAATAAAAGTACTATCATTTTTTAAATACTAAATTATTTATCTATCATTGGTCTTTTAAAATATGTTTATCTTGTACCTTCAAATCAAAAAGGATATGATCCTTTCAGAGTTTAGATGGGACTTTATTGTATGTCAGTATCCAAATGGAGATAATGTCCCAAATATTTTTTTTAAATTTAATATCCTAGTGAATATACCAGTGCAATGCTTCTTAAAAGTTAGTCAGATTTGGCTAACCTGTGGATGCTTTACCAGGAATTATTTTTCTTACAAATACGTTTAAAATAATTTTGGTACTAATAGAATCAAACTCTGTGCTTGTGTAGCTATTTTTGCAGTTGTTTTTGCTGAGGTAGGATTTAATTCACTGAGGCTGCTGTTCTTAGTAAAAACTTCACAACCTTCTTCAAAATTTTCACTAAGCAGAAGGGAACAAAAGCAGCTCATAGAGTTCAGCAAACAAACAAATAAGGTACAGACTGCACACTATGCAGAAGGAACCACTGATTCAAACACTACATAGAGAATTTCCCATTCAATTATGGGACTAGAGGGTAAGGCTTTGTATTTGCACATACAAACAATATGAAGAAATTAGGAATGATAGAATTGTTAGCATAGAAAAAGCCTTAAGATCATCAAATCCAACCACAAACCCAGCACTGCCAAATCCTCCACTAAATCATGTCCCTAAGTGCCAAATCTACATGACTTAAATACTTCCAGGTTTGGGTACTCAAATACTTCCCTGGGCAGCCTGTTCCAATGCTTGGCATTCCTTTTGGTGAAGACATTCTTCTTGATATCCAACCTAAACCTTCCCTAGTGCAACTTGAAGCCATTTCCTCTTGAGGCTCTCAAAGGAGAATTTGAGACCAAAATTTTGACTTTACACTAATGCACAAACAGCAAAAATGAACTTGACATGAACTGATGCTCTATGTTCACTGTATAAAATAAGAGCCAATTAGTGTTTCTTAAAGAATAACCCCCCTAACTTTGTAAGTTATTTACATGGCAGGTGAAATATTGAGAAAAAATGTCAAAAGTAGCTCACCTATATCCCAGCAAGGGGCACTTTGTCTGTAATCACTATCACTCACTAGGTCAATTAGATGATTTCACACTGAAAATCTTCCAAGTCTCATAGATTTGCCTATGGGCTCTCTAAACATCAGTGTTTGTTGGATCACTTTATTTGAAATGATACACACACAAAATGTGACACAGATATTTATTGTATATTTAAAAAAATAATTTTAGGTTGGCGTCTACATGTAGTTTCACATTCATCCCTGTAAGATATGAATGCACAAGGATGTCTTATATCATTGAAATTAATAAGAGAAGTAAGCAATTCTCCAGATTAGAGAATGGAAAAATTAGAATGGAAAATCAGCTACAAGACTACCTGCAAAATTTCACTTAATCCTACTTTCACCTTGTTCAAGTTCTCAAAAGCAGATAGTGATGTTGTACATAAGATGTCAGGAGTTTTGGATTTAAAGTGAAATGCTGTAGTACTTAAAAAATAAAGAAAGGAAATAATAGATGTAACACAAACTTCATTGTTAAAATCTGGATCTTAGAGGAATTAATACAGAAGTGGGAGATAAGGAATCACACCTGGAATGAGGGTTGCAATGGGAAAAAGTGGGGATCATTACAGACTCCCCAGAAAAAAATAGAAGTACTCTTGAAAGTTGCTGTATTGGAAAAAAATTAAAAAGAGTTATTTCAGCTTTTGTGACAGCTGAAGCTTAGTGTTCTACTGACAAAATGGCTGTTGGTTGTACTAAATTGTGTCAAATTACATGCAGTGGTTATATAATGTGTATTACTGTCCATGAGGGACAAAGATGAGGTCACTCATTTTTCTTAGGACTGAAAGATGGATTTAAATTATACTGCCAGGGATGAAAGGCTAGCGCTTCATTAAGCAAGCTGCTCAACCTTCATGCTTACTCCAGTTTTAAAACTATTATCCTACAATCACAGTGAATATCTTTGAAATAATATTGCAGTCCTTCTTTGATAAGAAAGCCTGTTTTTTCCCTTTGCTCTGCCATGCAACTAAGTAGCAGATACATAATTTATATTAACCTTGACTTGTGCTTCACCTACAGATTCTCCTGATTTTATATCATAAGGGAGATTCCTTTTTTCTTCACAAGTGAAAACATGAATTATTTCCCTTATATAGATCCTTTCTTTTTATTCTGTTTTTCAGAGGAACCAGGGTTTATAAAGCATTGTTCCTAGCTTGCAAAAAGTAGCAGCTTGTTTCCAACCTTCAGACTTGTCCAAAATTAATCTCGTCACTTTGGCTGGATTTTGCACAGTATTCTTCCCTGAGCAGAGTTTCTGTGCCTTGTCTGCAGCAGTGCTATGGTGATCAATAGGAAGTTCTATTTAAAAACTGATGACACTGCTGAGTGCTGAAAAATGTCACTGCTGTTTTCGGGTGTTCATTTTTACACACCTATTGTAGAGTGCTAAAGAAGCACTTTCAGAAGTTGCGCACAGTTAAATTAAGAACTGCATTTATACTCAAAGCATCATCATTATAATGTCTTATTTGTTCAGTACAAAGGCTCTGTGGCTCACTGCCCTTCTGATATTTCAATTATTTGCTTGTAATCATGTAAGAAAGCAGATATTGATTTCCTGGGTATTCAAATTACATCTCTAAAAGCAAGAGCTAGTAAAATGGCTTTATCATTTAAAATTGTACACAATTTGGTGAAGCCAGTTGGTTCTAGTGCAAAGTCACTTTTTATTTTAAAAGTGACATTATAAAGGGCATCTGTAGGGGTGTTTCTTTCAGGCTATAGTCAAATTCAATACGTCTTCCTTATTTTGAGGAATAGACTGTTCTCACCTGATACTCAGTAAATGTGAATAAAGAAAATCAAAGCAGTCCTTGGGACCTGATGGATACATCAGAACATTTTTAAATCTATATTTATGTGTATATCAATTGAGAAGTACTAAAATCCACAGGTTTTATTTTTGATATGTGTCAGGGGAATTGTTTGCTGTCCCTTCCATCATTCCTTTTTTAAACTTGACATAGCATCGTGCTCTCTTCACAGAATAGGGCAAAAAGAAACCTGTGATTAAGTCAATTCCTTCAACAAAGTAAGTCTGAAATATATTTTTAAGATTTCAGAAAATTTCTGGCATATGCTCAAATGTTCCTCAAATGCCAGGTGCCTCTCCTTTGCGCATTCCAAAGACTGATGGCCTAATTGCAGAGATACTTTATCAAATCACAAAGAGCTTCAATGAAGACAGTGCTTCATCCTTCTGTCCTGCTTGGCCGTGAACAGCATGGCCAAGGTTGGAACCTGAGCAACTGCTCCCTGGGAAGTCAGAGATAAATTTGAAAAAGCCAAGGAACTGGCTAAACCAAAAGCCATATGCAGTTGCCAAAAGGACAGTGAGAATCATAATAGTGTTTGTTAAATAGTGAAATAAATGCCTCCCAAAAAATCAAAATAGTAGTATTTTAGATTCCCAGTCACCTCACCATTTTTGCACTTTTTCCTTATTTTGTGAAGTGGATTTCCAATGAGCCTCCAGATTTCTTAATTTTACTCTCTTCATAAATCTTCTCACTCCTGAAAAGAAGGAAAGCTCTTAAACTGTATTCTCTTGATAATTTATTCCTGTCTTTCTTTTTTTCCAAATCTTTGTTTATTTTCCTTCCTTTTTCCAGGAGAACCCTTAGTGAAGGAGATTCTAAATACTTTTTTTCCAAATATATTTGCTTAATTAAGCATAAAGATGCATACATTTATATGAATAATGCCTTGTAGAGAAAGGTAAAAGATTTTGGACTCCCTTGGTTACAGCTAGGCTACCTGAAGCTTTTGTCTTTTCATGCACACACAAAAAAATCACAAGCTGCATAGTTGGCAGCAGGAGCATTCAATAGAATATGCTGAGAAAGAATTGGGAAATACTTAAAAATACATTTAATTGCTAATAAGCTTCTGCTGTCACTGTCCTAGCTTTTCATACAGGAAAAAAAAACAGTTTCAGGATGATGGAATTTTTTTTAAATGTTTTGTTTTCCTTTAGGTGTTATTTAGTACTTTAAAATCCTTTTTGGTTTGAAATATTTTGCGGAATGATGCTATCATTCAAAGAAAACCAGATACTCTCAGTGGCTAATACCTGTTTTGAAAATAAGTTTTGCAGTGTCTTCAATTTCTTGTGCTTATTAGAAAGGTTAATAATCCAGTGTTATTTCATTTCTGCCTGCTTCCTTGGGCAAATACCTCAAGAGTTTTAAAAACAAGAAAATATATCAATTTCTTTTTTTACAAACACTTCCACTCACAGTCTCAGACTGATCCTGATGTAAGTCAATGTCAATGTCATCTGTTAAATCCATTACTTTGATCATCAGGACATTCTAGTTTCATAAGTACAAGTTACAACAAGAGCCTTGGAAATACTAGTAATTCAAAATAGGAGAAATGACAAAGCTGGTGTCACATCACCCCTGTGGAGGAAAGCTTTAATACCACAAAAGATGAATATATCATCTAATTTTATATCCTGTTTTCTACAGATCATTTCTGCTTCATTCAGCTATCTATCACTGAATCAAAATTCCTGAATTCAGTCAGGTTATCCTTCATGTCTTCCAGAAATATACTAGATTCTACTAGGATTTCCTCTTATGAATCACCAATCTGATAATCCACATGAAAATGGTTGTTTTCAGTTAATATATATTAGTTATTTTTTCACTTAGTGAATAAAAAAGAAAATAAATAAAAACTTGGTGAATCTTTGACATTTGAAATTCTAAAACCTGTATGGTTCTACTATCATATGCACATCTTATAAGTATGTCATCATGTCTTTGGGCCTAAAACATCTGAAAACACCTGAGCTTCAAAATGATCCATCTTACAAAACATCTGGTTTACTAATCCTTGTTTTTCCTGGTTTGGAAACAAGATTTTTACCAAAATATCAGACTACATTTTGTATCAAATTTTGTTGGCTTTTTTAGTACCTTACAAGTAAGATTAGCTTAAAGAACAGCAGGCTGCCCTAAAGAAGTCTATGCCATTCCAGGTAGCTTTTTACCCATGAACATAATTGTAAAGTGCTTAGAGAGAGCACAGCATTTGTTGAAAGTCAGATCATTGCCCGCTTACTGTGATAAATGCACTGAGTAACATCTGCTTAAAAAAGTTCTTTGGGACTCACTTGGTGGACTCCTAAGAAAATACAGACAAATATGAAATAAAAATCAAATACCAAATTATAGCCTGAAGCTCAAGAGTGTGAGTAGCATCCATTAAAAACAATTTTCATGTTTGTTTATAAATTTTGTTTGCGGAGTTATGACTTTGAGCTGGCCAAAATCAAAAGGTTCAGTCATCTCACAGTAAAGAAGGGATGTGTTTGCTTCCACCCAAGCACTGCTGTTTACATAATGCCCCACCTACCCCTACAATTTACATCTACCCCTACATTTGACTCCTCCTTTTCATCCCTGGTTTTGTATGCTATACCAAACTTTAGACTCATTTTCATCTTCTAGTCAAATGACTACTGTATTAAACTCTGGAAGCAATTGCTTCAACATGAGAGGCTTGGTGAAGCAACTTAACCAGTCTCACAATGGTCACAATATTTACTTTTGTCATGATTGGCATTTTGGTCAGGATAATTTCCTGCAAAGTAGAAAATTTTAGGCTGATAGGCAAGTTTACACAGGCACCTTGCATTGTTTTATTCATTAAGACATTAAGTAAAACATGAGTCAGCCCCAGTTATACTCGGCTTAAAACTGTCAGTACCATTTAGGCATGCTCCGAGAAGGAATGTCCAATTAGACCCCTTTGGGAATTTAGGCAAAGAAACACTTAGAATGGGATTAATCTCATGCACCTTTAGGCACATAAAAGAAAGACATCGGAATCTGAACTAATCACTCCAAACAGTGAGAAAGAGAGAAGTAGGCACCATCTAAAGCATTTTGTTGTGCGTATTTCAGATGCCTCTTGGATGAGGTGAATCCATTTAGATGACACCAATATCTCTCATATGACTTTTAAATGGATGTAAGGTGAGTAGTTCATTCTGACTTTAGTTATTCATGTTTAGCTTCTGTGTCTGACTGAGCAGATGACTGAATTGTGCTATTTTATCAGATATGTCCACATGCGGCCACTGGTTTGGGTGCTATTTTCCAACTGGTCCTTCTGTAAGAACTCCAGTTCTTTATTGGGTATTGACTTGACTAGAACAGAACTCCTGGGGAATCCAGTACAAGGTTGCTAAAATAAAAAAACAGACTGTTATTGCCTAGAATAAGAAAAAAATTGTTTTGTTATACAATATGCTTTTTCAAATTCCTTTTCAAGGAAACAGTGGGACTGATTTGCAGTTTGTACTGGTGATGTTTACTTCCACTTACTCATGATACAGGGATAAGTTCAAGTGGCACATCAATACCAGTAGCTGTTTATAATGAGAGAATCACTAGTAATTATAAACCTAATCAAGCAGCATTTGATTGTTCAGGTACACAGGAATGAGACTTTCTGGTCTTTTCTATATAACAAAAAGGCTTTATTTGTCATATGAAACACGGGGAATTCTAGGGATTTATAAACTGGCTTGGTGGACCTATCAGAAATAAATAAAAAAACTCAGAGAGGTTAATCTAAATTTTGATACAAAAAATTATCATCTAGTCTCACTAATGTTAGAAGACAGAATCTGGAATACGATCACAAGATTTGTCCTTGTTACTTGTACAGGGCTGCTGCAGAATAATACAAACACTGCTGTGCAGCTATTAAGTTAAAATTAGCTCTTAATCGAGGAAAACTTACTGTATGTACAGAGATATTGAGAATTTACTGTGTTAATGAATGGACTTAGCCTGTCAAGGTGCTGTGCTCTAGTATTCAGTCAGACAGCACAGCAGTGATGTGAGCTCCCAGAAAACACATGGACATTTACAGATGAAGCTTTATAACAAAAACATTCAGACGCTTTTTTCATTCCTGACCAAAATTAATTCAATATTCAATGCCAAGCAGGACTCCTTCTGGAACATGTAACTGGAAAGGGGCTTTATCTAACACTTTGGCCTGGAATGAACCTCCACGCACAGTCAAAATTGAGATTTTTCTCAAAATACAATTTTTAAATTTCTTTTGATTAGAATACCCATTTAATGTGTCTTGTTCTTCACCTTTCCTGCAGCAGATGAGTGGAGAGAGAACTCATTCTTTAATGATGTTTTACAATAATTACCTAAAATATGTCAGTATTCTGGAAGCAGGGACTGCACTCTTTCCATGTGTTTGTTTCAACTGCTAACCTACAAAGTCATCCTCTAGTGTCTTAAAGATACTATTGCACATCTGCTTTGGTTCTGCTTGTTCTTGATCCTGTTCTGAGGATGTTAACTCTTTCTAGAAATGGTAATACTATCTCACCCAGACTTCTGGATTTATTTCTGCAGACGGAGCTCAGGTCTACAAAACAAATTTCGAATCAATTTTAATGAAGTGATTTGCAAGAAACTTACACTAGAATTTCTGAAAAATGGGCGAGAAAAATTCTTGTGAATTCCTTTTTCTTTAGTTCAGGTCTCGATTTTAACCACTATAGATATCTCTCAGCCAGGTAATTATGAAATGGAGAAATTCAGAAATTATTCTTTCCTAGGGTTGGATACCTTTTTCCTTAGGATACCTGGGTTGTAAACAAGAGAAACTGTAATACTCCTCAGATGACAATAAACAAATGGGTTTAGGCATAAAAATAGTGGTAAAATGAACTAATCTCCTTTAAGTAGACAGCAGATGTAATCTAGTGGGTACCATTTAAATGATCATGTTTTTAGTGGCAAGAAGTATAAAATCTTATAGACTCTCATTAAGCAAACAGGGTTTTTTTATCACTTTGTTAAAAATTAATTACTTTAGATAGAGATGAATTTCACCTGGTATGTTATGTAATTCACTCAGTTTAGCAATGACTCTTTAAAACAGTTTTTTTTTAGCAAGTCACCAGTAATTTCTCAGTCTAATGAATAAGTTGACAAAGTCATAGATCATGATATAAACTGAAACAGGCAAATGAGAATGCTATTTTTTCTAAAGTAAAAAATATATTACTTAAGGGGCTTAAATGAAAAAGGGGTTTTTTTTGCTTATTTTTGCTTTAAGAGAGAAACTCTAAAAAAAAAAAAGAATGTTTTCCCTTAGTGATTTTTTTAGCTTGCTTCACTGTATTAAAAAAAACACAAAAACACTCCAAAAAACCAAACACCAAACAAAAAAAAAAATCCAAGAAAGACATGATGTAGGTATTTCTTTTTTTTTGTTTGTTTGTTTTCTTCAATATCACTTTTAGGAATTCAAGTCCTATATTAGGTTTATTACTGAAATAAGCTAGATTTTTAAAGACAGAGAATAAGTCCTGGGATATAACTCCAACACTGAAGATGAAGCACGTCTGCTTCTCCCCCATGTCCCTCTCAAGCTAAGACAAAGCTTTAGAGGTGGGAAAGAACAAATCTTTGCAATTCCTTTGACATCCTCTTTAGTACCCCCTTTACCTTTTCAAGTTTAGAATTATCCTAGTTGGTTTTCTTGGGCTGTATATTAATCCCTCAGAGAACGTTTCTGTGCAAGATTTTACTTGGTCTCCACTCCCCTTCCTTACAGTGACTTCCTTAGCGTGTTTTCTTCTTTTTCAGCTAAGAACAATGGCCCCAACACATTGTGATGAGCCTCAGCTGTTCCTCCACTCAGGTTAGGCTCTTTAATGAAATCAAAGCAAAGCAGATGAGAGATCCAGAGAATAAAAAATTTAACTCAATAGCTACTACAAAAGGACATTAAATGGAAAAGAGGTTTGTAAGCTGAGAAAATGCAATTCAGAGCTGGATAGAAAATTGTCTTTTTTGAGACAATTCTTTTTACTGAAGGTTAGTAGAAATTTTTGCAAAGAAATAGGACAGTGGGAAGACCACAAATAAATTGAAGATGTTTTGGGTTATAAATATACAGGAAAAAGTTTAAATAAACTTAAGGACAGAAGTGAAGCTAGAAACTTATTTAAAATTTTAGGTTAGAAAAAGACACTGAAATTTATAAGCTCTTTGCAATTTGAATACATTAATATATCAAAAGCACCAAAATGCACCTTTCTGTGAATTGTGGCCACAAACAGTTCTGAACAGGCTGAACAAGATAAATATCTCAGATAAATGATCTGCATCCATGCTTTAATTGTTCATCAGACATCTTTAATACATAATGAAAAAAAAAATTCATTTATTTAATACTATGTCTATTCAGCTTGCAGTTTTTGTACTTGCAGTATTATCTCTTCCTAATGAAAGATTTCAGCCATGATAACAGAGAAGTCTTGGCACCATTATTCTTTCATGAGTGTCATCTAAGTTCCTGCAGATAACCAGTCTTTCATCAGTCAGTCAAAATATTCATATATAAATTATTTTCACATGTATATTAAAAATACTCTGATTTTCAAACTCCAAAAATCAGACACAATTTGAGGCGCTTTGGGGTGGGAGTTTCCTGTTATCTAAATATCTCTGTACCTTTCTACATGTTTGATGTACTTGCACCTCTGCAACCTGGGTTTACTTTCAATCACAAAAAAGATGAAAGTAAAATATAGTTCCTAGCCACATTATATTTAAATTCATATCCAAATTTCCCAAACAGATACAGGCTATCCAGACACGTGACTCTTGCTATGTCAGTATTGGCAAGCTTTTAAGCATATGAGCTTTAATTCTCATTACTGTAGAATCAAATACCATAAATTTGTCCTCTGACTCCAGTTCACATCACACATCAAGATGGCTGATTATTTTCTATTATCAACAACTCACCTTCATCCCTTATCTATGTCCACATTAAAACAGATATTAAATGTTTTAAAATAACAAAATATTAAGAAGTAAAAAAACCAGAGCTTGAAATAGATATGGCACTAGCCAGTGAAGTACCATGGTATTCAGGAGCTCTCAGTGGCTGTCACGGATAATCAGACCTATCCACTGTGAAGGAGAGAGAACACCACTTGTGTGTGCTTTCCCCAGTTATTTCTGGCATCCACAACGCTGAATCATGATGGAAACTTAACAAAACAAACAAATTATTGTTTGCAAGTGTTTTAACTTACCACCAGTAGGAACCTTCATAGAACAATTCATCCTTTCTATTTCAGACAGCAGTCTGAGGGTGGGATGAATCATCCTCTGGGGGAGCTTTAATGACTAAATGGTGACTAGGTGTGACTGCATGGTTGGATGACCCTTTTAGGCCAAATACCTAAGTTTTATTTAGTTTAAGTTGGTTGGGATGAATCCAAAACATTAATACACAGCTGAAAATCCAAATTGGCTAGTCATTCGCATAGTCTAATAGTGATGAAGCTGGCATAAAAGCTTGAATGCCAAAGAATTAAAAGCGAATATTAAATTTGTATTCCATTGAAGTCTATTAAATTGTATTTATTTTACATTTTAACAAATGTTTCCTAAGATAGATGATAATTTCTCTACAAAAGGCAGCACATATGGCAGCATTTGATAGCTACAACATGAAATGCCTGTTTCCTGTAAATATATGCTTTGGAAAATTATCCTTAACACCAATAGCTTATGAGGTAAATAATTAATAGGAATGTTAATTTTTCATTAAATTTAAGAAAATGCTAGGAAAATATACAATATGCTGTGTCTTTGATTTATCCATTCTCTTCTCCCACACTTTGCATGGGTCTTTTATTAAATTCTATGGGTTTTTTAATTGCAGAAACCAAAAAGCAGAGTTAGTGTAATTTGGTAATGGTGAATGGTGAAATGTTTTTCTTTTTTGAATACTAAATCAGAAATAATGAAAGGTTTATTTCCCTAAATAAATGAGGGTTAGGATGGTACCTTTTAAAATAATGATGTATTAACATTTTCTGAAAAGATGGGACTTTGACATTATGAGAATATTACTATATTAGTTTCAGGGAAGTTATCAGGAAAATAGAAATTATTGGAATGCATTAAAACTAGGCAAAGGTTATATTCATTTTTAGGAATATCTTTAAATCACTTGCCAATGTGATATCTGCTGCTACATCATTTGAAGAATCAGGTGATGCCTGTCTAGGTGACAAAAGAACAAAAAAGCCTGTAGGGCAAAGTGCACTGCAGGGACTAAAAACTACATTTGCAAGAAGACCTAAGTACTGCAAGACTGACAAGAGCACAAAGCACAGAAAAAATTATTCCCATTCTGCAAAACAACAAAATCCACAATGCTGTTAATTGATGCAACGATGTCACTCCGTAGAAAACACAGTACTAGATCTTAAAAATTGCCTGTTCCTTTCTTGCTTATGATATCTCCCTTCCCATCGTGATAGGTGATTGGTTGCTAGTTCTGCTGGAGTGCAGATCTATTTCTTGAGCCCCACTAAAGAATAAATGAGAAGCGATGCTTTTTGTACAGATTGCAGTTCCTAGAAGAAGCTGGGCAATCCTTAGCCTTGCAGGAACACTGAAAAAGGCCTGGGAAACAGCCAGCACATTGTATGCGTGACAGTGAGCTTTAACCAACTTGGCCAGGGTAGGTGGCAGTAAGCCTCTTGTCAGAACACAGTTAAGTAACAAAAGTATTGGATGACAGAGTTGCTTTAGAATTTGACTTTTAATTTGAATTGGCAGAAGGTACAATAATGTAGTTTTGCTTTGTGCCTAGGAATCTTCACTGATGATCTTTGCTTCAGTTCTTTCTTCTAGATCATATAAATCTCTAACATGGGGCTAGCAACATCTTTACTGGTGGAAAAGAATTGAAATTAATCTCTTTAAAAGTATCATTATTGAAGTCAATATGGATGCTCCCATTAAAGCTGTCTGACTTTTCTTTTGGGCATTTTTAAGCTTGTTATTCTAAACCTTATTAAACAGAATTTGTGACGGCCCTCTGTGGCAGTTCAGATGTATTTTCAGTTTCTATTCTTCTAATAACAAAATCCGACAAAATGTTCCTCTGTAAATATGGAGACCATATTAAATTTCACAACATAAATTCTGAAAATATTTCAGTCTAGTACCTTGATTCAGTAAGGAAGTTGGAATTTGTACCAGAGATGTGCTTTCTGTCTCTGATAAAGTTTATCTCAATTTTATGATGTAAAGAAGCTTTAGAAAAAAAACCACAGGTTTCATACAAGAACTAAGACTTCTAAGATTTTGGTGACTAAGATACCATGACAGTGCTATACTGAGGAAAAAGATTTCCTCTGCCACTCCATGCTTGTGGATGCCAACCTCTCTCTCCTGCTCTGATCCCACCCTCACAGCAAGGAAGAGGACAATGTTTTAGCCTAAAACAGAGGGACATAACATTCAAAATGGAAACACTCTGAAAAAAAGCATGGAATTGGAGAATGCCACACTGTGATTTTAATGTGGACTGGCCTTACTCCTAAATTAGGAGTCTGAGAAGAACAAAATCAGAATTTTCTGTGTGAGGAAAATGAGATTGAGATGAGTAGCCAAAAGCTCCAGACAGAAAGGAAGTTCAGAACGGAGTCTTTATTGGAATACGTGTGCTATGATAACTATGTCAAACTCATTGCAACAAGATAATGGCAAACTTTCAGTGTGAATCAGCGCTAGGGAATGAAAGAATGTCATTTGTATCATCCTTTTTTTCCCTGAAAAAACTAGAAATGGTTTACTGAATAGGTAATTAGAGGATGGTTAAGAGTAATAAATAGTGTTCTAATGAACAAACACGGTTCCTACCTCTGCTACAAAACATCTGTGGCAATATTTTAAGCCACAGAAAGCTGAAAACTTAAAAGACTGCATATTAATTATGTCTCCATCATTTTCTGCAGGCTTAACTTGGGGAAGGTTATCTTCAGAACTGCTGAGAGCTCACAGCTGCAGTTGCCGTCTGTAAGAACTGCTCTGGAAATAGAAAATGCATTAATGTTAACTGTGTTAATAAGTTTGATTTCAAATTGTGCTTCTTTGTAATTCCTCTCTGTTTTATTTAACAAGATCGCCACCCTTTCCTCTTATTAAAATGCTATGAAGAGTCCCATTAATATTTATGGAAGATGCAGATACTGTAGTGATCACTGCCATAGAAAAGCTAAAAAGATATTTAATATTTTTTTTTAAATTGTATGAGTTGTATTACATAGAGGGCCATGTTATGAGTTGGGGGGTGAAAAAATACTTGGGTTAGTTTATTTCAGTTTGCTGCAAGAGTTAGTGGACCATAAAAAATGAGATTAGATAGTAGGACAAAGAAAAACACTAGTGAATTTATATCTGGTATCTCCTAATTTTTATGGTATTTGACCTTATAGCTTTAAGAATATGCTAAGAATTCTTTTGCACATAACATTATTCTGCATCATATTATTGTTACCAAGTGTGACTGGATGTAGTCCATATTTAGGTTAAAGGAGGGAACAATTGAGTGTTAGTTTAGTGTCACTGGGACATGTCCAGATCCCTGATCAGATTGGCAGGCCCTCAGCATTTGACCTGCTAAGGAAGTGTCTAGGACATCGTGTTTAAAGCAATGAAAACTGGAACCATCTTTGAATCCATTAATGTCATGAAGGAAACAAGGGAAAAAAAAAGCAAACCCTTTCCTCAGGAAAAAAAAAAAAATCACAAATGTTCAGGATTCCTATGAGGTCACAATAGGTCATGAAATTCATAGCAAGCCAAATTGTAAGTGTGGCAGTTTTCAACAAAGTTCAGGGAAATGAGCCATTCCTCTCCCACTCCTTTAAGAAATGTGTATAAACCAAAAAATGAAATACCTTAAAACTAGCAGCAGTTTGTTTATCTTTCCCTTTAGGAAAGCAGCCTTTTTAAGATCTCAAAGACTAGCTGATCACTTCTCAACTCAGATATTTTAGTAATAGGGGGGTGTCAAGCATATAGAAAAAAAGACTTCACGTTCAGTCCATGGGATTGCAAGCAAAAGAGAACCAATATTTTGGTTTTTTGGGGTGGTTTTTTTTGTTTGTTTGTTTTTTTTTTTTTTTGTAATGGAGAACATAAGCTTATATAAACAACTGTAGGATGTGTAAGGGATCATGATAATGTCAGAGACTAAAGCATATGAGTCTGTGGGTGTCCCCCACCCAAGAGAGGTTAACAGAGTCATCTCTCTCTCCTAGATGTGTTAGATGTGATAAGTGTGACAAAGTATTAATCTAAAGCTTCTGGCTTTGGTTAGACAGCTACTAGGTCCAACAATATTTTATCCTGCTTTTATTCCTTTTGTAGCATGGGATGATAAAATAGCATAAAGTATCAGAAATTGGTCACAACTAGAGATAAGGTCTTAGACATTTTTCTATAGACAACAAAACCTCTTTTCAGCCAGGGCGCAATCCTTACGTCATCAGTGCTGAAGTTGTGATCAAGAAGGTATTTCCCATAGGTCAAATTCTTGGAATTTCTTTGCTAGGAACAACTATAATTTTTTACCTGTGGCTGTATGGTCTGTCATCACACAGAGGAATGCATGAGCCAGTATCCTGCTGCTCATGTTCAATTTGCAAACAGTAAGAGAAAGTTTGTCCAATTCAAATGTTTACAGCATGCTAGTTTATCACCATCTTGCAGGTTAAGAAGCCACCACAACTACTGCTGTATTTTTCCCAGTAGAAAACAGGTGTATTTTGATTGCTTCATCAGCAGGGAGACAGTGACTGAGGCTCCCACTTACTGTGTCATTATAGTGTAAACTAGGTCTTGAAAAATGGTGACAAGATGATGTGTGGAGAACTAAAAATAAAGTTTCCAGGTGTCTACCTATTTCTCAGTATGAACTGGCAAAACTTTTCTATTCCTCCATAGAATTTAATAGTATATCACAATTAAGAATATTTTGGTTTTCCAAGTAACAAGGGAAGGAAAAAAGCCAAAAGAGACAGAACAGGACTGGCATCTCTTGCTAATTTAAGTTTTGATGCAGACAGAGGAAATAAAATGTGTTTCATTTTCTTTTGTGCATGGCTTTAAGAACATTGTTTCTGTGTTTATAATTAACCACGTGTTTATGAGATGGCCTGGATCAGAGCCCAAGTCTTCGGTTTACTTTCTAAAAAGAAACCTCCCGCCTAAAGCTGATAAATCATATAAACATTCAGCAAACTTTGTTTAACCATAAACATTTCATACCCTGACAAAAGAAAAGGAGTTATGATAACATCAAAGGGAAACATATTATTGATTAAATAGTTTTATAAGTTTCTTCCTAACATGGAAAGGTTCTTGAAAAATAATTAAATAATATTACAAAACCCATGTACTGACATACAGTAGTTCAGTGGGAGTAGGATTTATTGATTTTGCTATACTATTGTGCTTATAAACAGTAATGCAATATGTTATTTGGGCTGCTGTAGGCAATTAATTTTGATTTTGTAGGGTTTTTTTCTGGTTTATTATTTTATTTTAGAGTCATTAAAACCATGTGGTAGAATATGAACTATAGCGGTAAAGAACGATTTGAAAATTGGTTAAGCACCTTTTGCATTTTTTTAAAGAAAGAAATACTTTGAGAGCACATATGATGGAAAAAAGGATACAAAAGAAAAAATATGAATATTTGCTATATATGAATAAACTTTCTAGTAATTACAGGGAAAGTACACCAAATAAATACTTTTTTTATCACATCAAATTAAACCTACCAGAAGCAAATACAAGGTTTATGCATCTGCACTGTATACCACTGACATCTGGCATTTTTAGGTTCTATCACTACTTTGTTTTTATGTTGACAATACAAAAAATTAGAAGGTGTTTCAGGCACAGAAAGTGGGTGCAACACATTCCAAGACACCTCTCAGTTTGTATAGTAATATATCAAAGACATGGAAAAATACTGGGGCCACACCTGTTCCTTTTCTTGGTGTCTGCCTGTGTCACCCGAACATGATAACGTTGTTAATGGCAGCAGGTGCATGAAAGCAACAAGAAATGTAACTCCTGTTGGTTCTTGGTAGAAATGCAAAACCTGTTGGTTTCTTGCAGTTTTGCAAGAAAAACAGAAATAAAATAATTTCCAGCCTTCCTGCAGAGTTACTCTTGCCACTCCTCATGCTTGCCATTAATAACAAGTGCCACTTAATGAACTCTTATTTGAGTTTTACCAAAAGTTAACATGAATATTTGTATTCTTTGAGAAAAACTCTTTTCAAGACTGAATGCATGTGTTATTGGTGTTGTAATACATTTCTCATGGTTATGACTCTTTAGAGATTACATAAATTTCAAGGAAGTACATTAGGTTTTATGCCAGTTGTCACTGCATGGTGATGCAAACTAAAAATGTAATGGGAGATTTAGCAACAGAGACATTTCAAATGGAATAACAGTGTTCTGTTTGCAAGATTTTTCCAATACTTTCATTTCAACTTCACTTAAAATAAAACTTTTGTAAGCCTGAAACAGGCATGAAAAACATCCACCAGAGATGGAATTCTAACTCTGCAAACATAATACAATTTAGATTCTTGTTATATTAATTTGCAACCAGATGACATAAACACTATGGAGATAATTTTATACTGGTAAGCTGGAGCTGAAACTTTACCATTTACCCCCCATGACTTTACTGCCCTAGTTTAGCTAGAAGTGTTCTGTGGCCTGTTAGATATTTAACTAGCTAAAAGTAGTCTTGGGCTATTTGAATGTTTCAGCAGAAGGCTTGTCTCTTGCCACTTAGCTGTATACAGACTTCCATTGTCTAGCAGAAATTAATATAAAAGTGATTGATATATACCTTGTAGGGAAAAAATTATAGTTGTATGTTCATCCATTAAAAAGCACAAGACTCTAAAGTGGCCTAAAGAGATTAAGGAAAGAGACATATGGGCAGTTTTATACTGGAGAATTGGACAGTGCCAAGACTCCTATGCTGTGTTACTTCACTTGCCACACTTAAATTTTTAACATGGTACCTGACATAGTATTGATTTATACTATATATTTATGTTTATTTTATAATATATTTATATTTATATTTATATTTATATTTATATTTATATTTATATTATTTATATTTATCAAGCAGGACTACTTGAACAATTCCTAAGTACAGCACAGACAATTAACTGGCCATGGACCACTCCCTACAAACAATTTGAATGCTACTACTTCATTCTGGAAAGCAAAAAAAATTGAAGTATATAGCCAAGAATCATAACATACAAGTAGAGCTCAGTGTGACAGAACACCCTGGTCACATTCAACTCATTTATATGGGCAGTTACCAAAGTGGATCAAATCTGACCTAATTTAGCAGTGTGAAAGACTAAACTATCTGCCTAGAATTCCTCTACTGCCATAAGAAAGAGCTGGTCACCTCTAGCAGCTGAATCCTACCAGCTATTGTAGACAGCTATGAAATATCTTTCTTGGGAAAAGTGAGTGCAGCTGACAAAGTTTTTATCAGTCACTTCACTTTAGATGGTCAGGGTAAAGTGAGGCACAGTCTGGGAACTGGGAGGTTGGTTGTGTCCATCCTTCCCTGTTGGTCACCGCTCTTGCCATCTCTCTTCCCCCAATTTTCTTTAACAGAAAGCTTAAGTCATTACTTGCTGTGAGTCTCTAAAGAATGACAAACTGTCTCATTTTTTTCTGCTAGGTCATTTTTACTATCCAAAAGGAAGCAAAGTTTCTGATGTTGCTTTTTTATGTATAGCCACAGTTTAAATTATATGGATGCATGGTCTCAGCGGCAGAACTAACCACCCTGAAGCATGTTTCCCTCTCCAGGAGTTTCACACTGAAATTCTAGCTCTGTAAGCAAAATTTGTATTTCTGGCTACCTTAATAGCATAATTTTTATTCAGCTCTATTACTGCAGAGCCCTGAGATGGGTCTTGGTGTCCCACTGTGCTAATGCTTTTGAGGTTTTTTATATTTTCTTTTTAAACTTATATCTACACTTTATGGCCAGAGAGAATATATCAGTGTGAGCAACCACTCACTGAATAGTTCTACTTCAACTTTATGCATTTTTATTATTGTCTGTGCAACTCTTCTATTATGATACACTTCTTCAAGAGGTTTTAGCTGTATTTCTGATATGATATGTTTTGCAAATATAGCAATAATAGTGAATACATTCTGAAATCTCTGATGCAGGTCAGAGGGAAAGAAGGAAAAAACCCAATTATTCTCCCTTCTTGTTTAAAAATACTTTAATAAATCCTGCTTGTTTTCACACTGTCTCCTTTTCATCTCTATGCATTTCCTCCACAAATGTCATTGTATAAGACTGAGCTTTAAGACTCTGATGACAGTTCAAACTGCAAGAGAAGCACAAATGGGATGTGTGCGGAAATATTTGGAACTTATTTTCTTCCTACTTTCTGCTCTGGGTTCTCTTCATGTATCCTAGCACACAAGAATATTTGTGGTAACACAAGGCATTTTAAATGCCAGAAAAGATGTAGAGTTAATAAAAAAAATATGAGATAACTGATGAAGAAATTCCCTTAGTAGTTCCTTCCAAATATCAGGTGAATAAGCCGCTTTCAGGAAAATAAGTAATCTTTTTCTTCAGCATTTCAGAAATTCTGTGGGAATTTCATGTATATTTTTTCCTGACTCTTTTTCTATAACGCTATTCTAACACTGTCTTAAGATACAAGCTAGAAAGTCAAAGTATGCTAAGCCCCAAACATAAGAAAGACATGAGCTTGTTGGAGTGAGTTCAGAGCAGAGCCACAGAGATGATCAGACGGCTGGAACGCCTCTTCTATGAAGAGAAGACAAGCTGAGAGAGTTGGGATTTTTCAGCCTGGAAAAGAGAAGACTCTGGGGAGACCTTGTAGCTGCTTTCCTTTACCTAAAAGGACCCTACAAGAAAGCTGGAGAGGCACATTGTCTTTTTTACACATAGAGACAGGACAAGAGGGAATGGCATTTAACTGAAAGAAGATAGGCTTAGATTTCTTAGAAAGAAATTCTTCACTATGAGGGTGGTGAGACCAGGAGGAGATTGCCCAGAGAAGTTGTGGATACTCCATACCTGGAAGTATTTAAGGCCATGTTGGATAGGGCCTTGAGTAACCTGGTTTAGTGGAAGGTGTCCTTGACCAAGACAAGTTAGAACCAAGTGGTCTTTAAGGTCCTTGCCAACTCAAACCATTCTATGATAAGCTGAAAAAAACTTTTGCTGCTGAACAACTTTCTGAGAAATTCTACCAGTTTTCAGCTGACTAAAGTTGAAATTCTTCTCCTGTTATTTTTCCTTCAAGAAAAAAGCAAACTTTTAAAAGTAAAATGTTGTAAACCTATGTAGCCACAATTTCTATTCTGTTGAAGAAACATTTCCAACTGAATGGGGTTTCAGAAGTGGCAGATACTGTTAGTCACAGTGGATAAGTGCCACAGCTTATTGGTTCTGCTATGACAATCAGCAGCTTTTTGGTAAACAGCATAGTTAATTACACTGTTATATTTAACAATGCAGTAACATGAACACGAATCTTTCTGTTAGAAAAAATTGTTTTCTTCTGAATATGGTTTGCACAGAGAAGGCCTTTCCTAATATTTGCTCTGTGACCTGTCTGGTTTTTTTTATCAAAACTTAAATTCTAGAAGACACAGCAAAAGCTGCAGGAAGTCCATTGAGAGCCTGTAAATCCATTTGCAGCAGCATATTTTCCTTACCTATAGCTTCCAATGGCATGGGTGTTAAACAGGATGAATTTGAATCAAGAATACTAGAGGAGAAGTGTGATAACATAGGAATTATTGCAACATGGCAGGATGAATCACACAGCCAGAATGTTAGCATGTGTGGATACATATTGTATTAATGGGAAAAATTTAGGAGTGGGTGCAGGAAATGCTTTTTGTCACCTGTTTTCATGTAAAGAGCATTTTAAAAAGCAAGCTGAAAATAAATATACATTTGCTACTATTTTCTTAGAATGTTGGTAGTTTGACACAAGTCAAATATTGATGACAGAAAGGTCAAATGTGTATGTGAATTTTATTTTCATGTTCTGATTCTAGAACAACCAGGATTCTGAGCTCTTATCTCGTCAGCTATAGCCCTGGAAAAACTCTCAAAATGATGATTCAGACTCAGGAATGGATATAGAAACTTATTTTCCACACTTCTAATATCAAAATTACCTCTGTTGGAGGATTTCTAGTAACAGACACTGTTTTTTAAAATTTCTCAGATGCTAATTACCTACTTTCTTATTTCAAAATAGTGACTTTCTGATTTTGTCTGATACAAAGTACATCTTTCTCAGACTCTCTGTAACCGAAATGGTATTATGAGATGTAGTATGCTGCAATGAAGCTACTGGTAACACTCAGACTTCAACAGTATTCCTGCTAAGCATATTACTTTATTAGTAATTATAATTTATAATGTGGAAATCACAGAGTGGAAAAGAAAGGCAGATTTTAAGAAAAAACAATATGAGCGGTATGTCAGTATGGAAACATAAACAGGAATTGTGGAAAATATTGAAATTTTAATAGAAAAGGCCTACTATGTCTTTCTGGAAAGGTCTAAGTAGTACTAAACAATATTCTTCTAGGCTACATCTTTGAAACGTTTGCATTCAATATGTGAAATTACACTGAAGTGGAGCAAATTTTGGCTTACCTGAAAAACCTTGGAGCAGAAAATGGGGGGGGGAAATAAATTTACAATTTGAGACACTACATTTACATCCAATTGTGTCATTCTCTTCTTGCAGGATCTGGGATATTGGAGACCTCAGTGAGGGTGAGGGATCCCCAAGGGGGTTTGAGAAAGGGGCTCTCTGGGCATGTTTGCTCCTGACATTCAATCTATCAGTACATCAGGTGTTTATGAGAAGTTTATGACAAAAGTGAGGTTCTCTACTACTGCTATTCTCTGTAACAGATACGTATATCTGCAAAAGGTAAGGAATCCCTATGTCAACAACATCTCTCTGCACTGTTAAAAGAATCACTGGGAAAAATAGACATTTTTTTATTGTCAGTTCAGGGGATGGCATAGTATTGACAGGAATACTATCAACAGAAGACCTCTGTACTAAACACTGCATGGGTAGTTAGATTGTTTTCCTGACATATGGAGCTGAGCACAATATCATGTGACATCATCACAAAAAGAGTTTTAATCCACAGGCAAATGGCTAAACCATCAGCTTCTTCATTTGCAGATTTCTGAAAAAGAAAAAAAAAAATCAGAACCTTTTCTGAAGTTTCAAAACAAAATTGGAGCAAAATAAAACCTTTTATGGGATGAAATATATTTTAATGACACATCCAGTGAAATTAAAAAAAAAATAGTCTTGATTATTTTGATTATTTTCTTCCAGGTTTATTTTTAAAAACTGAGATAAGAAAGAGAATAATTCATTGAAAGGACAATTGAAGTCTTTATTGCCTATATACATCAGGAAAAAAAAATTATCTGTACAGGTCATTCCTCAGAGATGTTCAGAAACCTTGAATTGAAAGAATCATGTTTATGTTTTCCATAGTCACCAAATCCAAGAAATATTTTGTCTTTTTTATCCTGAATAAGGAATTTAAATACATTTTTTGTGTTGTTTTGTCAAGTCACCATTTCAAAAAAAATTTGAAACTCCATGCAAATAAAAAATATAAAATATGTGATTTTTTAAAAAAATAATGTTGATTTTCTTCTTGTTGCATTACATTCTGTATGTTTGCTGCCAGTAGCAGGAATTTTGTGTATATACCAAAAGTCCTGCAAAACATGATCACTTTATATTTCATATCTATAAAAAGCCCATTTTTCTCTTTCTATATCACTGTCTCTCTACTTCTCGTCAAAATCTCCAGCTGTGGACTAAGTAATATCAGGGTATTTTTATGCTATTGCATTTTGTTTCTTTTCCTGTTAAAATACAGGTCTTACTGAATAAATTAGAATACTAGAGCTGGTTGTTTCAAATAACCTTTTTTAGATGTTTTCTCTGAAGTATTTTTATTTTTGTACATTATGTTACTGAGCATTAAATCTAATTGGAAATAGGTATGTCAGTGACTAGTGTGTAATCAAAGACACTTAGCTACAGTCTCTAGGCTTGTTTATATTCTAAGATTATTTAAAAGAACAGTAAAATGCTTTCTTTTCCTCACCCTTGAGAATGAAAACAGTTGGGAACTTTCTTGTATGTTTCTTAAAATAGGGCTGGAAAAAAATGTCATGATTGCTATCATTTTTGCACATAAGAATACATCAGACTCTCCAATTATTGGAATTACAAAATGTCTTGAAAAGGCAGCAGTATAGGGAGATACAGAAGATATTGAACTAGGCTTAATATATTCATCCTATGAACACCTGCAAGCTGCAACACCACCTTTTAAATGGTATAAATTGTATTTGTTTTAAGTAATTATTGTACATAGATTAAATTAGAGATATTACAGGTTTGTGCAAGCTCATCTAACTTGAATGTGGCAATTAGTACCTTTTTAAAATATACTACAAGGCATGGTCTTGAGGCAGTTATCTCTGTCAGAATTGGCAGCTCTCTTGGAAACAGATGCACATGCAGGTTTTGAGATGTCAAATGAAGCATAAAAAATAGTTACTTAAACTTGATATCTTAATCATTCCGATCAGCTACAGTGAATCAAACATTTTGCCTGGGGCATATTTCAGTAGGAATCATAAAGTGCAAATGGCCATGGTTTTTTGCCTAACTCTGAAATATCAAGCTGAAGACTATATTTGCATGTAAAAACTTACTGTGATGGAAATCGATAAAAACAGTGAAAAAGTTAGACTTATCAGCTCCTGTGAATTTTAATTGGCTTTTTAAGGCTAGAAATATGAAGAAAGTCTGTGGTAAGAGATACTATTTGAAAATAATAAATATTGAAAAGATATAGCTGACATGAGGAAGCAAGAATAGTTACTGTAATTGGATACTAGGTTATGAATGAGGAAAAAGATGGAAGAGATTAAATGCCTCACACAATAAAAATGAGACCTGCAAGACAGTAGGAGAGTCTAAATGTAGAAAAGAGATTGCATTGCTGGAACCTGTCTTGGAAGGTTTAAATAGCAGAGCAAGAGAGCTCTGTTCCTCTCAGGCTGACATCTCTTAATGAACTCACCTCTTCCTCTCTTCCTTCTGACTCTTCTATTTTCTCTAGTAAACCAGAAAGAAGCAAGTGAAACCTGCCCAAAATAAAAAAAAAATAAAAAAAAAATAAAAAAAAAAAAAAAAAAATAAAAAAAAAAAAAGAAAAAAGGTAATAGAATTAAAATAATAGAGAGGATCAGTGGAAGTGAAAGCTAATGATATGCTGGAGGAATACAATTATATTAAAGGTGATACTGCTAAAACTTCCATAGGTTCTTTAGAAATCAGCAGTTTTAATTGTCTTCATCACTGCTGGCTTCATCAACATCAGCCACAAATAAAACTAACATACATAAATTAACCATACTGGTATAAAGCCAAAGCACCTGGGTAAGGTCACTTACCTCTTTTAAGTGTAATATTAATCATGATTCTGGCATGGTTTTGGTTCAAGCTGATTGGTATCCTGGCACTCTCCTGAGCAGGGCAGGGGCATCTCTCTTTGGGCAACAGGTGTGAGGTGACTGTTCTTGGGACCAGATGAGAATTCAGCCATGTGACACTGATTTGTGCTGTGCTATTTTCTCTCAGCTCCACAGGAGTTTTAGCTCATTTTTTACTTCAAGCCTCAGAGACAGCAGGTAACTCACCCTAAGCTCCTAATCAGGCTGAGCACTATATAACTTGGATGAGAAATTTACACAGATTCATACATTGCAATCCACTGCTTAGAAAAACCTTTGCTCTGACAAATTAAGTTATTTTGGGAGCAGGTGTTGTATTTAATTAGAAGTTAGGCTTTTTTAATTCCTTTTTTTTTTAAGAGAAGATAAAAATTATAAATGTTACTAACTAGTTCTAATCATTCAATATTCTCATTTTTTTGGCTGTAAAAGTGGATGCTGCTCTTCAATTTTACCTGCATCTGCTTAGATTAGATATGAGAACATCTGGTCTCCCTCTTTATGCCAAGATTGAGCATGTGCTTTTTAAAGTAGGATCTTTCTCTTAAATAGGTGTTGTGCTACTTTCCCAAGTCAAGAGACTCCATGTCCATCAGTCACATGATTTCAGTATGCTACCCCTTGACTTTCACACCATTTCAAATGAAAAACACTGTTTCAAGCAGTGTTTCCTTGATAGTTGATTAGTCAGTCAGTACAAACAGCATTAGGATTTTCAGTATGAAAAGTGCCTTACTGATATCAGGGTCTTCTTTCTGAGACCGGATACGTCTCTAGGATACACCATAACAGTATTTGCATGATATCTAAAAATTAGTGTGCTCCTTTTATGCAGCACCAAGCCTCTTTGTCTGTATGAATAAAACCAAAAACTGATTTTTGAGACTTTTAAAATTTTATTTTGCCCAGTCAACATTTCCTGTTGCTACTGAGCATGTGAAAATGATGTGAATCTATATGACCTGCCCATTGAAAATGGCTCTGCAAAAAATTGGTCTTGATTTGAATGCCATTTAAAATTAGTTTTAGATTTATAATTCATTATGTCAAAAATCTTCACATGCTACAGCAAAAAAAATTAGACTTGTGAATTTTGAGCTGTATGTATTTATGTGAAATATGTATCAGAACTTAGAGGTATTGATTTGAAACTTCTAGATATTTGGGAGTTGTCTTGTTTCTGGGGCTGAGGTTTATATTGTGTATAAAAGATAGAATACAGCAGAGTTCTAAAAAAAAAAGCACTGGTACAGCGTCAGTGCTTTGGAATAAAAATACATGTTTTGTGTAAATGTTATGTCTGTCTTTCTTGTATTGGCAGCAACTTTCTCAGATGATTATAAAATAAAGGAAAATTGACGCATGAGGAAATGCCAGTTTTGGTTTTATGTGAAAGTTTTCTATAGCAGAGGAAAACTGCTCATTTGTGTTTTTAGAAAACAGTAATACTCTGACATTTGGAAAAACTGTTGCATAGTCTGAAATGAAACTAATGTGCTGTCTGCCTGACCACATTCCTGAGTAGGATATTTTGTCTGTTTCTTCAGATAAGATAAATATGATACAAACATGATTGAAACCTTAAGAAAGTGAAAAGGACAGTAGTGCTTAAGGTCAGTAAAGATAAAACCTGTTTGCCTTCTGATGACAACTTCTTTCACAATGTAATCTTGTTACTGACAACAATACCTACAGGAAAACTGGGAAAGCCAGGTTTCTCAGAAAATTGGCTACTAAAAGTGATTTAGTAAGAGGAAATTAAGTATTGTAATTGAAGCAGAAATTTCTGTTGCATTTTGCAACAAATAATTTCTGAGCCTTATAATGCACATAGAAATGAGATGTAGAAAACTGCTAGGAAGGACAAAAGCCAACTCAAAACCTCCAGGTAAATTATTTAACAATAAATGAGAATATGATTAAGTGATGTGATACATGAAATAAAAAGTCTTCTTAGGATCAGTAAGAGGTTTGTAAAGGACCAGCTTTCCTTAAGATGGTAATCTCTAGCAAAATCAGTGTATATGAAACAAATGAAGATACTAACAGACCTTAGTCTCCATGTTCAGCACCACCTAGAACCTCCCCACTGCCTGCCCATAGTCCTGGAGCCAATTAGTAGGTAAAGGAAAAAGTAAAGGCATGTTACCTATACCATCATGAAGGCTATACATTTTTCAACAAGAGTTAAAAAATAAAAAAAACAAATCAACAAATGCTTGTCATTAGCAAGCAGTAGTAATGAGAAGAATGATGAAAATGATCAAAGGAAACATGGTCTACAGAGCCCCAAAGAATAGCAGAAATAAGGACAGTATCATAATACTAATAATTATCGCAAGAAGAAAAAATAAGTAAAACAATCAGTATGAATTTTTTATTACTTTCATTTTTAAAGGAAATTTATATTCAATATGACTTTACAAATTAAATTGAAAAGTTCAGCTAATTGATAACAACACATTTTTTTAATTCAAGTGGCAGACTAGTTTTCAGTAGGGCATTATTTTCAGTAAAAATTGCCATGTAAATTTGTGATTGTCGGAAGACTGCCGACAAATTTTTGATAACAGCAACTCCCACTGACTTCCCTTAAGGGAAATTTCTCTCTGAAATCTTTTTTCCTGGCACAAAATGATTAATAGCTTTCTTAAGAAATGGTGCCAAATTTATTTAACTGAAAAACAATTTCATGAAGTTCCAATAGCAAACACAGGGTGATCTCATCCCACTTTATCTGTTCCACACATCATGCTGCAAATCAGTCAGGGATGATAAGAGGAAAATATCCATATCTTTAACAGGGCACATGTGTATGTCAACAAATGGGAGCATATTGATCTGGAAGTAAGATCTATTTTAAATGACATAAAAACTCACAAAGTAGTGCTTTGAGTACTTTATATTTAATTCATTTTGGGAAGAGTTTGCAAGCAGTTTGAAAGCATGTATCGTGTTCCATAATAGAAATAGAGCTGGTCCCACTCTCTTGGGACCATACTTGATGATTCCCAGACCCAGGCTGAAAGGATGTGCTATAATTGCAACTTCAGAATTCACGTTGCTCACATTTCAGTTTTCCACGCCTGCTTTTCATTCATGTTAATCTAATTCAGTAAAACTAAAATATATGATAACCCCCCAACTTTTAGTCCATACCTTTAAAGACTTACAATTCTCTCAGTTTTGGAGAAGATTATTGCACTGGTACATTTTTTAATTAGGAAACAGAAGTATTAAAAGCTTGATGATCTCTTCACTCTTCACTGAATGAAGGTACATGTTTAGATCTTTATGTGTTTATATAACATAAATCATTTTACACAGGGTTCTGTGTCAATCTGTTTGTGCAATGACTGACAAAAATCTTGTAGCTTTTCATGATGATGTTTTGACAGCTGTGCATAATATTTAAACAATGAAACTGATTAAATGTCACTTATAGTTTTAAATGTACTACGTCTTTACATTTGACAAAAGGGTTTAATGATTCAGGTTCTCTAGATGAATTTAATGTTATCTTTTTTGGATGACAAAAGTAACAGAGTTGGAAGCAAGTGAAAAACCTGAAAGTAAAAATACTTTGTAATATTTCCTGCACTCTTTGATATTCTGGGATCTCTGATATGAACAAAAATAAATTTCTAACTTTGGAAATTCTATAATTTCAACCAGATTGTTCTTGTCACAAGAACACACTCTCATTCAAGGTTGAGATCAGTGCTAAAACTTACCCAGAACTGCTTTTAAAAATGCATTTTTTCTATATTAAAGGCTTCATATTCTGTATTTCTTGGTGCTCTATGAAAATTTATTAGGGGAACTCATTTTAAATGACTACTTTTCTTGTGCCAACCTTGAATTTGATATTTCCTATGTAAATAAGACAGGAAAAGGTGGGTTTTTTTGTAACAATCTCTAGATGTTTTAGCACAAATAAAAGTCTGCAACCAAGTTTCATGTCTTGATCACCAAAATTCTTGAATACTGCATTTGCATAAAATATTCTTTAGAATGGAAATAAATGAAGCCCTCCAGTGAAAAACTGATCATTTAATACATAGATTATGTATCTTTCTCTTAGTGATGTAGTCATAGGCCTTTGAAAAAAATGGAATTTTTTAAATTAAAATGGATTACTAAAGCTGTCTTGATAAGTAAAAATTTCTATGGATTATACACCCAAAATTTTCATGGTGAACAAACTGATGTTGTTAAATTAAGCATAAATAACCTTTCCCTGATGGGCAAGGATTTTACAGACTGTGGCTGTTACCTGCTACGACCTCAAGCAGTCGAAAAGCGCCGGCCAGCGCTGCCTTTGTGAGACCGCAGCCGCCACGTGAGCAGGCGCTCCAGGGTTATGGCATTTGCCTGCCCAATAGTGCTGAGCGCCCGGGCGTGGGTAACGCAGCTTCGGTAGATTCACACTGAGAGGAAGTGAAGGGATGAGAGAAGGACAATTTGCTTGCTGGTCCAAAGAACTTTTATTCCCCCATGCGTGGAGGGATGTTCTCTGGACTGCACGCAGCGCAAATGTCAACTGGACAAAGGACTTGCAACAGATTAAATAGAGGGTGGGCAGACAGGGGTGGAAACCTGGCTCACCCAATAGGGATAAACGACAGGGGAGTGACATGGATTATGACAACCTATGGCAACATAACAGAGGTGGGCACAGTGTTCTGGGACAAATAGAAGTGCTAAAGTAGAGTGATTGATGCAGAACTTTCATGAAGAATCAGGGAGTGGTTACAAGACTGACACCCCAAGAAGGAGTGACAATCCCTGACTGACAGAACCTTGTAAGGAGAAAACTGTGTAAGGTGAGAAGATTGACAGGTCTGAGTGTTAAGAGCTCCTGTGGTAAACAACTTTGAGCAAACCACTGTGAGGGAAAATTAGGGGTACAGGGAACCAACCTAACTAACATTAATTAAAATCCCTGACTAAACCAACCCAACCTACAACAACAGACTAACTTTTTTTTTTTTTTTAAATTTTTCCCTTTCTTCTTCCCCACAGATCAAATATCTCTAAAATCTGCTCTAGTGTACTTGCATACAAAGCAAATATTCTAATATTAAAAATAATGTAAACATACATATTTCTTAAGGATATTCCATCTGTTTTAGGAGAGCAGAGCACTTCCTTTTGAGAAGGCTAATATGGGTCATTAAACATCTCTGGCTGTGAGTTCCTGAGAAGCAATAACTGCAGTCTTAACTTGGGATCACATTTTCCAGTTGAACAAGGTCTTCCAGGCAAAAAACCAAAAATTAAGTAAAAAAAAAACTAGTAGCTCTGTTATTCTTAGTTTTCAGACCCAAAAATACAAAAAACACAATGTACTTAAACTCTATAAAACTCTGTAATAGATCATGTTTATCTACTAGCATGGAAACTATTTCTTCATTTCTCTAAATGGATATTTACAATTCATTCCTGTAGGCAGAAGTGGTAACTATAACTCCCATAGTCCTTAAATAATTATATTTGTTGCTCACTTTTAACTACATCATCTATCTTTTTCCTCTTGAGTTGCCTGCAGGGTTTTTGCCCTTTACAATATACACTTCCCATGCTTTCAATATGCACTTATATATCACCATGAGCATAAATAAATATATAAGTAAGAAGAGTCCTGCTGAGAGTTTCCTCACGCAGGTTTTAATGGAATTTCCTTGGATTTTAAAACTTTATCCTGATTTAGTCAAATTTTTGTGGCTGTTTGTGGTCAGGAGTACCATGACAGCACTTCTCTAAAAAAAAATAGAGATTGATGTAATGTAAAGTGGCAAAGATAAAAAAGTAAAGTGTTTGGGAGTTTTTTGTGTACATAATTGCATCCAACACAATCTGTCCATTATTTGCTTCTGGTCATTTCACTAACATTTTGATTTCCATTTCAAAGCTACTAGAATCACCAGTAAAAGTTATCTTTGCCATTGTTCTTGAAACACTTTTTGAGAAGAATTTGTATTTTCTGATATTGGTATTTATTTTTGTTGTCTTCCCTGTAACTCTAAGTTCCTCGAAGTGAGCAGCTCCCTCAAATGCTTGAAGCTGTTTCCTACCATGTGCCTTTAGCAGGCTATCCTCAATATTATTCCTATTTTACATGGGGGATCTGGTTAAATATAAAAATACTCACTGTTCTTTGCAAGTAGGGCTTATACATCTGCCTGGTGTCTTTCTGGCTTCTGCTTCTTTCTGTTAATTTACTTAGACATCTCAATTGGGAGACCATGTATAGAAGTATCAAGTAAAATATGTCATAAAACGTTACTCACAGAGATGTAAAAAAGTGTTATTTGAAAAGCAAATTACCTAGATGCAGCTCTAAATCTGAGGTCATCCAGCAGAGAATTCGGAATCCCTCAAAGCGCACATGTAACTAGTAATCCAAAGAGAAAATTGAATCTAGCAATGATTTCTTTATAAGTGTGTATTATAAAAAAAATTCCTCAAATCATCCTTTCTTCTTCAAACCCTCTCTTCTATACCACACTGAAATATGTAGTTGATAGTTTTTCCAGGGATTTCTATATCTTGTATTTTGTTTGCTCTTTCCTTGAATTAAAAAGGGCCCAAAATAAAACCTAATAGGAATTTGGGCATTGTTGCATGGATTTAAAATGTTATATTACCAGAGGAGATATTGTTGTAATCTATTGTTAAAATATATACCATGTAAGATGACTTACAGATGTTTAATTCTGAGTTGTTCCCCATTGCCATTTAGAAATCATTAATCTGTAAATTAATTGTGTTGAAAATTATCTTTCATAATCATAAACTTCTTAAACCCAGAATGACTGAAAACAGCTTTATTACAGGCTCAGAATTTCATAGTATATAAAGATAAATTCTATTTTCACAAGCTCTAAGGAGAATACAAATGATTGACTTTCTATCCTTCAGTCAATAGCTTATCGACAGTTTTAGGTCCAGATGACAAAACAAAGAACAGAAATCAATGGCAGTGGAGAAAAGATCAGATCAATAGCTGAATTTCTCATTAATGGAGCAACTGTCAGTTTTGCTCACTTTGACAGAAAAAGACAACAGCCTCACAGCCTTTCTGACTCAGAATGGAGGACAGAGGTCAAATATGCATAACGAATGTGGTTCTGAAATTTCTTTAGACCAAAAAACCCTTGCATCTGTAAAATTAATTTTTAAATAGCTATATGATCCCTGGAGTAAAGTCCAACAGAAATAATAAGAAATTATTGTTAAGCACTTACAGTGCTGTTAGGGTCTATAAACCTGTTTTCACAGACAGTGCTGCTGTGCACTTATACAGAGCAGAAGTATGTTCATAAATTTATCATTTTTCAAAATTAAATAATTTTGTGGGTTGGTGAGGTCAGTTGTGTTGGTCACTTAGGTAAAGAATGGAACAGAGTTTTCAAACTTCCCTTTGTGCTTTTTAGAAAAAAATTGATTGAACAATCTTTATGCTACATTTATTTTCTGATCTTCGGTTAAAATTAATAAATGGGGGAAGTTCCTGATAAGGATGGGGAATTATAGAGAGGAATAAAATGAATAAATTAATAAATGAATACAATTGTCTATTCAGGTATTTCAGATCAATGATTTTACTTTCTGATCTTCTACCCTACTCTTCTGATGATTCTTGTGACTTGTACACCATCTTTTGAATATTTTTAGTAAAAGCCTATTGTGAAAATCCAATTCAGTAGAAGTATGCTGGTAAATTTTTTTGTGTAATACATGGGTTGCACCAATGCTTCTCAAGTAGCTATTCACATGTTAAAAAAAGAAGAAAAAAGGAAAGTAACAAAAACCAAAACCAAACCCATAAACTTTTCCTTCATCAAAAAAAGAATTTTCTGTGAGAAGAATAAAGTAGAAAGCAAGTACTATGAATCCCCAAAGCTATTTAAACTCATAAATCAGAGCTCATAAAAACAGTAACAATAGTCACTAATTAAACTTTCCCATTTATGAGAAACAGTTTTAAATATGCACTTGAAACATGTTTTATTTAAAAATAAATTATATTGATGGCCACATATAAAGGATTATAAAGGATTATATATAATTTCTTGAGTGGTCAGCCAGTTACTGTAAATTGCTATAGAGTTCAATGGATCAATGGGTGAACTGTAAAACCTTCTACTTATATGCCTATAATTTTCTGTAATACATGGTACTTAAGCCTAACATGCTTATGATATTTATGAAAATTTTATAGTCTATTTATATATACAATGCTTTCTGAGGAATGATAATGCTCTGCAGCAAGAAGATTGATCTATATCAGAGCAGAATCAGAAGAATCTAAGATTTCTTGTCCTCAAATCAATTTCTCATAACACTCCAGAAAAAGCCTATGGGTTTCTTATTTAAAATGCAAAAGTATGAAACTGCAAGTAACATAATGCAGAAGTCCTACCCATCTCTTTTTATACATCATACAGTTTTTCTCTTGGATGTACAGGTAATAAATAGCAGCAAATCAACTAAATCTGCAAAGCATGAATAGACCGAACAATA
Organism: Vidua macroura; assembly: GCF_024509145.1. NCBI lineage: Eukaryota > Metazoa > Chordata > Aves > Passeriformes > Viduidae > Vidua > Vidua macroura. The sequence goes on from NC_071573.1 coordinate 76,580,446, forward strand.
TTAGGTCATTCTTAGTTCAAATGTACTTTTATAAAAATAACATCTTGATTCAGGTTAAACTCCTTGATTATTTTTCACTGGCTTGTAGTATGTAAGGCTTCACAAAAGCTGAATGGCAGTTATAATTCAGCACTTTGGGACTTCAGATCCTAAATCACATCATTAATATCAGCCATGTTTTACGTATCCCACTTTCCCAAACTTTTCTGTGCCTATTTCTTTTTGTTTCCATGAGTACATTTACTTCAGATGAAGTCACAGAAGTCATTAAAATGCTAAGCAACACTAATCAAATAGGCAGTAATCAGGATCAGGGAAGAAGTGTGGTCATAATCAAGTCAGGCAAGTGAAAGAAGAAAAGAAAGAAAATGGACAATGAGTGAAAAAATGTTTCCAAACATATACTTCCATGCCACTGTAACAATGGAATAAGACTCGTTCTGCCTAAAGAGACCAGTTCAGCTGATTAAACAAGAGTATTGCAGACTGTTCTTCATTGAGAAATATAATGGTTATGAAAGAACAAATGGTAATAAAAGGAAAAATACTTGAGCTTTGTGAAACTTCTTGGATGTTCAAATTCTGTTGGAACATAACTGACCTGCTACCTATGAACAACCCCCGTTTTAAAACAAGGATCAAGCTGCATCCTGCACAAGCAGGAAAGAGAACAGTAATAGGAAATAGGAATGCTGAATTTAAATAAGAATTGCCTCTTTCATCAAAAACTATTATTCAGTAATTACAGCTGCTAGTTAGAGTAAGAAAAATCTCACTACATGTTTTATTGTATGCTAATCAGTTCTAACTGAATTTTGAAACACTAAGAATTATAGGAAGCCCAGAAACTCTAGTGCCAGGTGAATCCAGCCTTCTTGTTTTGACTTTGAGCCTTTGTCTCAGCCACTGCATTTATAGATGGAAACTTTTAGGTGGCTGTGTTTTCAGAGTTTCCTATTCATTATTCTAGCTTTTTGCAAATAATTTTACTAAATAATAATTTTGCAACTTAATGCATTATGTAGGAAAATCTGGACAACTTATTCCTCTGGACACTTAAAAGTTAGTCATTTAAGAGCTCCTTGTGTCTAATTCTTGTTTGTCACAGTATTGTTATTGAGATGTGTAAAAAAAGACAGAATGACCTCACTTGCCAGCTTCCCAAACGTGCACAGGGAATAATATATCAGATCTTTAGTTTAACTCTGCTCATACTCCTCAGAGAACAAGTTCCTTTTTGGTTTTATTTTATCAATGAATGAGGACTGTGAAATGGCAGTTCTTTTGAATTTATCTATGCTTATGTTTCTAGAACTTTCAAAATTAATAAACACTGGGCATCGATATCTATAATCTAGAGGATTTATAAAGGTAGTCACATACTCTATGATTTTACCTGCTTCACTGAGGAGATTCAGGCAAAGGCCTCTAAATCCTTAATTACCAATGTACCAGATAGACAGAGCACAGAAGGGATTTTCACATTAATAAGATAAGGACTATTTAATTTGTTCACAAGTCTAAAGAAATGGTTACTCCTGAAATCCATTAATAAAGCAAGTAATTATCTGAACACATGTTAGTTCTCAAAATTAGGATTAATACATGACTTTTCTAAACTTATATATATAACTTCTTATATTTTTCAAAGTAGGAAATAACTGCATCTTAGTCTAAAGTGTAGATTCCACACAAGAAGCATAATGTCATACATTATGTCCTTAAAATGTCCTTAAAAACACACATTCTAATCACTTTGACTTATTTTTTAATGTCAATAAATCTGTTCCACAGCCATCTGCTAATAAGTTAATTCTGTTTAAAAAGTTCCAGATGTTGGGACAGCCTACTGTATTCTGGTGGATTTTAGGAGTTACATAAAATTTCATAAGTAAGTACCAGTCTCATTCGTGGATATTAGAAAGCTAATTAGTGTCTTCCTGTTATTGATAGGAATGCTGTGAGCCCTGATTCAAAGAAGTACATATATGCAGCCTTGCTGGCCAGAGGAAAGCATAAGGGAAATAAATCCTTAGCATTAAGGTTAAAAACCCTGGTATTAATAAAACAAAGACTATGGCTTGAGATAGTGAAAGGAAAAGGCTTGGAGAACAAAGGGGAGACACCCAGCAGAGAATTCTTCCAGAATTTTCTTCTGGGTGTCTATTCAACTGTTAATCAAAAAAACTGAAAGTTTGTGAAAAACTTTCTACCAATACCCTTGGCCTTTGGAGCAACCTATTGATCTTAATGAAAAGCCAGTGATGTGGGCATTTTGTAATTATGATCTACAAATCTACAGATGAATTTTTATATATATACATTGATTTGAAAATATTACAAGATGTTACAAATGCATTATTTGATATTTCGAATTCTCTTCAGCCTGTTGGATACTATTGTATGGATACCTATATTAATATAGCTTTTCTATAGTTTGGTTCTTTAGCTCCTATTTTTTTTTTTTTTCTGATTCAGAATTCAGCAGAATTCAGCAGAATTCAGCCGACTGTATTAAGAGGTATTCCATATCTGAAGTAGGGTGCTGCAAACGTGCTTTTGTCTCAACTCCACTAAAAAAGAGATGCTAGGAGAAATGCTAGTGACTCTCCTTTAGTTCCCAATAATGTATTCCAGCACCAAGTGAATCTCTCAGATGCAAATGGGAACAAAATTCAGGTCCATATTCAGGGCTCTGAGAGAAGTGTTTTAACAACCCTAACGTTAAACAAAGATGGAGACATCAATTGCATTGCTCTCTAAACCTGCTTCCATCAGGATTCCTATTTATCTAAAACACCTGTTTTAGAAGACAGACCTGACAGATGACCTGTGTGCTACCTCTGCCATTTTGGAATGACAGAATCACAGACTGAGTGAGACTGGAAGGGACCACAGAGGGTCCAACCTCTCTGCTCCATCAGGGTCATCCTAGAGCACAGGATTGTGTCCAGATGGTTCTTGAACATCTCCAGTGAGGGAGACTCCACAACCTCTCTGAGCAACCTGTTTCAGAGCTCAGTCACCTGGACAGGAAAGTTATTCCTCGTATTCAGGTGGTGCACATTAAGCATGCAGTTTCAAAGTTTTGCTGCAAAACAAGATTAAAAAATAGTGTTTATGACAACAATAGCAGGCTTCAGAGAAAGACTAGGAAAGAAATTACAGTTCAGACTTTTATTTCTTCAGATACTAATATTTTGTACAGATTTTTTTAGTGTAAAAAGACTCTCCTATATTATCTTTTTAAACTAAAATATATTTGACTAATAGAATTAAATTTCAAACATTTAAATAATCTTGGTGTTATAAGTTCTTTTGCTGTAATACAGAAGAATTATGTTTATTTTAAAATGGGTGAGGTATGTGAAGAGAAAGCAGAAAAAATGTATACACATAAAGTGAAAAACTTTCATAATTATAGATAGTAATCATGAGAAAAACACAAAACAAAAACAAAAGGACAAACTACTTGCAATGTCCCTGTAGATTTAATATGATTTGAAGATATTAAAGTCATATTTCCATATTTTAGATTCAGATTACAATAAAAAAGAAATAAGATTTGTACTGAATTTTGAAATTGAACTAATAGAGGACAAAAACTACCAAAGTTTTAATAACCTAAGATTTTGCTACATAAGAGAACTGAATACTCCAAACAACCACTGAATATCCCCAGTCCTCACTGGCTATAACAGGAAATATTATGGTCTGTAATCTTTTATGAAACATTTCTATTTTCATAAACAGAGCTTGAGACCTTGGGTCACTTGTGCTGTTGCCAAATTTAGTGGGTATGACTGAAACTGCTACAAAACAAAACAAAACAAAAAAAAACCAAACAAAACCAAAACCAAACTAGAATTTAGTAAATATATTTTAAATCACTATTTACTACCACCTGTAGTCATAGCAGGATTGTTGTATATGTGAGATAGTGAAACAAATTATACTGAAACTTAAATAGGATTTTTACACAAGTCTACAGATAGAATTGTCAAAAAAATTAATAGCTGTATGATATCTGGTCCTTACTATAAATGTTTCTTTTCCCCACTTGAGAATTCTTGATCATTTCTACAGCCTTCATTCCAAGTTCACAAGGCAAATTCCATTTTTTAAATGAAAAGTACCAGGACTTGCTATTATGGCACTTTTCAGACAAAAAATCTTCTGCAGTCTCTGCAACTAATGAAGTAAGGAAAATTCCTGGCCTGAAAGGTTTATCACCCAAAGCACTAATCCAGAAAAAAAAAAATAAATCATAAATAGTGGCTAATCTACATCTCAAGACTTTAGAGAAGACAATAACTGAGATGACAAGTCACAGAGACACGTAATTCACATTGGACTTTAAGATACTCTTTGGTATTCTCTTTTTGCTTTTCAGTTAGAGAAGACAGATGGTTCTGGATGATATGGGAAATGTGGGACTTTAGAAGGAATTTAAGTGGCAAATGAATGAGCACAGGTGGGAACATTGGTTTTAGGCTGAGGCTGACACAGAGCATATGTGCAAATGCATAGCAGGGTAGAAAGGCAGATGCAATGAGCTGCAGATGATTAAAGGCAGCAGAGAGAAACTTTTAAACTTTTTGATGCATTCATGTATTTTGAGCAGTAGTCAAAGTTAATATTGTCTTATTTTCTACTCATACCTTGAAAAAGTCATTAGTATTTGAAACAGACCCATTCAAGCTTCACCAGTATTAAAAAACATAGTTATTTTCTACAATTATGACTCCCAATTAAAAACTAGCTGTCCTTAACAATAAAGTTATCTAAAATTTTTGGCATATCAAATTCCCCTGGAAAAGCCTGTCTAGGAGCTCTGAGCTAGAATGGATTGCTTCAATGACCATGGTAGCATTTTTTCAGTAGTTGAAATTGTTCCAGAGGGATATTTTTATTCCTCTGGAAGAGGAATAATTTTTAGAGTCCAGTTCTCTGAAGGAAAATCTGAAGGTTGGATAAAGAATTATAGCTGGTGTACTATGGAAGGATCTTCAAGACTTTACACTTAATTCCCACTAGTGTGTAGTTTAAAACCAATCAAATTTGGGGATTTATGTTAGGAAGGCTGGGGGAAAGTTGTGAAGAAAAAGAAAAACAAAAATGTAAATTAGAGTAAGTTGAGAAGAATTTTCTTTTAGTCTTAAGGCAGTAGATTGTTACTGGATTTAGTTCTAACATGGAAAATGGTTGTTCTAACATGTATAATGGCTGAATCATGTGGAACAGGGAAATTGACTAAATTGTTTTACCTCAGGCAGCCATGGAATAACACAGGAGAAAAAAACCTGTGGAGATTGTCTAGTCCAAGCCATCACTTAAAGCAGGATCAAGTAGAGACCTTACCTTACCAGAGCTCTGCTCTGTCCAATTGAGTTTTGACTACTCAAGGTGTAAAACTTTTTTGAGACTCCCCAGCCCCTCTGGGAAACTTGTTCCTATGTTCAGTCACCTTCACAATGAAATGTGCTGTACAATTAATAATTTAATTAATGATGGCATGAAGTAAGTGGGGATAATGTCCTGTAGAATGGAAGACCAGCAGTCAAAGGCCAAAGCCCTGTATTCTTTGTCTAATCTGCCCAAGGTGGTATTAGATTAAGTAATCCTTGAGCTTTCAGGTGTAATCTAAGAAGCAGAAATCCTGACGACACTGCCTGTGCTGAAGACACTCACTGATCACAGTGGTGCTCATACTGGACAATGTCTGTTGGGTCTTGTTGCAGATGTACACACGCTTCTATTCATCCGCAGTGAAGAACACAACAACAAAAGGACTCCTGTGTGTGTTATGTCATATTTCTACTGATATTTCTGAGCTAAACTGGAGAGATGTATAAAACCTCATCAATGTCACCGTTCCCAAAGGAGAGCATTTTCATTTTTTCATCCATAGTTGTTGGAAGGGTTTTTAATTTTTTTTTTCTTCCAGAAAATGCTAACCTGATTTACTGCATCTCTCTTGCTCAATGTGACAAAGTATAATATCAAGAGAAGTCAGGGAATACAGGCTTTTTATGCACAATTCCAGCTGAGAAATTGTTCCAGAGATGCAACACAAAACACACCTATTGCCTGCCTATTCCTGCTGCTCACACCCTTACAAAGTTTACAGCCATGGAAAGGTAGGGTGAGTTTTGCACTTTCTGGAGGAGTGGGAAGAAAGAGTAGAGCTACTTGTGTCCCTTCAAATATAGCAATGGTGGTGCAGACAGAAGCATATGTTTTCTAGAAAGGTTAATCCAAGAAGTATTTTTCTCACAAATTTTTGAAGATCATGATCATGTATCATGATCTCCTGACTTGGTGAAGAGATTCTTCAAAATTTAGCACCCACGTAATAGAATTTGTTACCAATAGATCTTGTTATAATGGGCAGTGGAAGCTGGAAGAACAAAGGAACCAGGGGGTACTTCAACTTCTTTTTACCACAGGCTCTTCAACTGCTTGATTGCAAGCAGTGTTTTGTAAGAAAAAGCAGTTGGTTTTAAGATGTGTATTTATAAGAGAAAACAAATACAATTAACAAAACAAATGAAACTACATGAGAGGTCATATTGCTCATTGCAATTTTGATTGAAAATTCCAATTCTAGATGTCATTTTTATGGACATATTATGTCATTTTTGTACTTAAGTATGCATGTGGATGACCTGAGAAAGGCAGTAGAAGATACTTGCTAGGCATGGACATGTGAAAGGGGCTCTGCAGCTTCATGAAGGGCTTGCAGCACTAGAGTTGCTTCACTCTTATCTGACTCCAGAGCAGATGTGGGATGTGTCGACTCCATTCTGTCCTTCACCCTTTCTTTTTTCAACTTCCAATATTCATTGGAGCTCTTACGACTTGATGAAAATGAACTCCAATTTTAAACATTTGCTGTTCCTCTTTAAACTTTTTTCATTCTTGAGTGATTCTCATGCAGGCTATACAAGGGCAGTATAAATATCTCATACCTGTACAAGACTAATATCTTCCAGTTTAGTTTTATGTAGGAAACACTAAAAACCTGTTTTGTGATTTTCTTTTTCCTAGTTGTTCTCTTAAATTGGAACTTTTTTGATGTGACCTCCCTTTTGCTGTTAGTAAATTTTCACAGATGGTGAATGTTGATTGTCATAGTGCCCCTTTTAATTTTCAAAGAGGGAGAAAATTCATGTGACAGTGACAAAGCTTAATGGGCTTATACATACCCAGAAATACTGTATTCTCTTTGAGTACAGGTGTACAGAATGGACAGACATTTTTTAGATATACTCTTTTCCCTAATTTAAGTTCCTCAAAATAATTGAATGTCGAGTAGCCAGATAACAGAACTCTGCAATTCCCCCAAGTAATCAAGCACAGAGTACCCAGTTTTTCACATTTCAACCATGCCACAGTCATGCAGAGAAGTTCTTGTGTATCGTATCTCAAAATATATAAACACTTAAAAAGAATCTGCTTGTTTTACTATACTAAAAATCATCCATCAGAGATAAAGTTTAAGACTATTAAACTGCACAAATTCTAAATAAAATAGTGTAGTCCAGAACTGCTCTTTGGCCTGGTAAATTTTCTAAACAGCATAGCCAAGTCAGGAAAACCTTTAAATGCAGGCCAAACTTAATGTACTTGTCTGACTGATTGTCCTACTGATTGCAGTTTTTTTCTTTTCTTTGATATCTGTGATATCTTTGGACTGTGACATGTCAACAATGTTATTTCTGTCTTTAGCAAAAAGATCCCAGATGCAATTTCTTCCTCTCACCTACTTTGCCTTCAGTTAATGTAGTTGTATTTTGAGAGGGTAGCAACAAAAAAAATTATGTGGGAAACCTGGCCTGGAAATCTAAGCATGTATATGTATATATATAAATATATATGTATGTATATGTGGAAAAGGGTATGCAAAGGACATCTTTAAAGTAACTAACTTAGAAAATAAACATGTTAATAAATATTTCTGATTAAATGAGTATAGTTGTGGGACTTCAGTAAGTATATTTGCATAGACTTTGTTTGAAATTTGAAATAGTACAAGACCCAGATTGTTAAGCGTTTATGTTTTAGATTAATCTTTAATGTAGACTGTGAATAACATGATTATTCACATGCTTTAGTGATATGCTGAATGGTAGTAAGAGAAATCTCTTTCACTTAAGGAATGTTTCAAGGACTGGGAGAATACCCTGGTCCACTATCACCTACAGAATCTATATTTTTACCCAAGCCTTTTGCACTTCGGAACGGAAAACTTCACTTAGCTTGTAATAGGTTTTCAAAGATTTAGAAATCTTTATGTAGCAGGAATGACAAAAACAAAAATTTGTATTTTACAATTAGGAGTTTGTCATTAATCATTTTTATGAGATATAACAAAGTAACATGAATGTCAAACAAAAACATCATCACAAGTAATAAAAAAGCGTAACTGTGACCTTAAGTGGAATTAATTGACCATTAAGTAACAGCATAAAAATTCAAAGTAGCCAAGGAGTTCATTGTTAGGGCAGTATGCATCTGAATATTTCATACAAAACAACAAAGTAAAACAATGCAAAATTCATATTATTGGAAAATAGTCTAGTAAAGCATTCTTTGAAAATAATCTATAAAGCAAATTTTCACAGTGGTAGCATAACCTAACTGGAAGGTAATGAAACAATATAATCACTTTTAGCTGTCCCTTACCAGTCAGATAGGACATGTCCAGGTTAAATTAAAGGATGGGGGTGACTTCTTGGTTGTAGATGGAGTCATGCTTGGTAAGGAATATCAGTTGCCCAAGAGTTAGGTCCTCTAGGATGTCAGGTATCATGTGTGCCAAAATAGGCCAGAAGAGTAAGACAGAAGGACAAACCCACAACTAAAGTATTTTGTTTTTTTTTTTCCTCCAACTACCTGCAGACATTAAACAGGCTTATTTGCTCATTTATCCTTCAAACAAAGTACCTGCTCTTCATTTTGTTGGGTCTCTGTAATGCTTACCTTCCAGAGCAGAGGCATTAGGAGACATTCTGTTTCCTGAATTCTGAATGGACTTGAACAGAAAGCAGTCTCTGAAATCATCCCACTTAGCCTATGTTATTCCTATGTCTCTGTCAGAAAACTAACCACCTTAGATTGTCTCTCTGTGTAATTTATACTGGAGTTGTGTGGACACTTCTAGAGAGAGTTTCCACCTTATTTAGATAATTTACTTCCCTGAGAATAGATGAAGCCTTAGCTCCTAACTTGGTTACAGCAACCACGTGCCTGAGGTTATGCAATAAATTTGAGCTTGAAACTCTAGAATTAGCTGAATATGCTTAAAAAGACTGGAGTGTTTCACCTCAGTGATGTCTATGTCCTGTTTTATGAATCTTTTGTTTGGAGTATGACGAAATGTTACAAAAGCAATTAAACAATAGGAGGCAGTGTTAAAGCAATTGCACCGATGATCTCACGGCTGTGTGGGTCAGACTATGAAAATGGGGAAACATATAAAGAGATTTTAATTAGATTTCATTTAATGTTGGCTATTTTATTTTATTTTATTTTATTTTATTTTATTATTTTATTTTATTTTATTTTATTTTGCCTTGTTTGGGTTGCAACACTAAGAAGCTAGGGAAAATTTGTGTAGGATGTCTTACTTACCCTTGATCCTGTGTGTGCATCTGTTATTATACAGTCCTTCAGGATCTGATGTTATATTCGTTTCTTCCTTTTTTCTGAAAGATGATGCTCATTCAATCACTGTGTTGAGAATAAAATGTACTTCTGTATTGAATTTGTCTTCAAAGTTTGGTTTTCCACCCCAATTTCATGCAGAGGTTGGCAAACAGAGACAGTCAAGGCAGGAATTTGGAGGATGGTCATGTTATTTAGTTTGCTGAATGTTACCTGGGGGGTTGAATTCTGTATTATTCATGCTGTGGGAAAGCATGCTTAATTTATATAGTGCTTTTGGAATTTGAATGAATGATTATAAACTTCTAAGCCATAAAATAGTAGAAAATAAATAAATAAAGTTATAAAGCACAGTAACGATTCATGGGATTTTGCTCTCTCTTTTGTGACTTGTCTGTGCACAAGGCAGACATGTACCCTAATCCAAAGAGATTAACCCTTCAATCCATAGATTAGCAATCTGACAAGTATTTTTCAAATCCAACATTCATGCCACTCCTGACCATTACCCAGCTCCTGTTCCTGTACATATTTGTCACGGTTGCAGCTAGCCTGTAGCTGCCAAATGAATTTGGTCATATCAGACCTCCAAACTCAACTAGCCTAGAAGTAAAACAAGTCCTCGGATGAGGCAGGGATAGGTTGGATTCAAACCCAAACAGGAATTTCACCCAATCACATTCCATCCTAAACTGCAGACTCTCACTGGTCAAAGAGCTGGGCGGTGTTAAAAGCAGACCAATCAGTGATTAATCAGTGATGTTAACTCAGGAGAACCTAACCCCCTATGTAAAGAGAGTCCAAACAATAAAACTCACTGTTGTTGCATGGATTGCTAAGAATTTGTGTCGTCCCTGTCTCCAACCCTCCAGCCCCACGTAACACACATTTCCTCATACTTATTTGCTTTTATAATGTTAACTTCTATGAAGACCAGCATTTTGAATTAAAAAAAAAATAATAAAAAAGCAAAAGAGGTTTTACCAAATATTTTTAGATAATGAATGTGTTCAAAGAAATCACTGGTTAAAATCTGAGGGTTTTTTTCCCAGTATTCATTTTTTATGAATCAGTTAAGGAAACAACTGGGCTCAAGGGGTCTAAAGAAATGCATGAAATATACCACCTATTATACTTTAGATATAATTCAAAGCATTCAAAATTTTATTAAATTTATTATCAAACTAGCATGTTCAGAAAATAGTAGCACCTTATTGAAAGAAATAATTTTTGGACTAACATCCTTAAAGCAAAATTAGTAATAATGAAGTATTCTGGCTCAGAGACATAATTTGTTGAAATTTTTTTGAAAATAAATATTCTGACTGTAGAAAAATTTAAATGACCTTTAAGATTAAAAAATGTACACACTAAAGTAATGCATAAATCTATATTTAAATATTTTTTAAGAATCATGTTGAAATATTGAATCCATTGTTTGTATTCATTAAGAATAGTGCACGAAAACAGCTGGAAATTGTCAGAAATGTCATTCAACTCTTAGATATATTTTTCAACCTCTAGAATATGAATTAGAGGAAAACAGAAAGTGTAATTATTACAAGACTCCTTTAAAGACATTTTGAATACTCTTGTTTCAAATGAACTGCAATACAAAGTTGCCATACAGTGTGCCCCTTTCTATTATATTTAGCAAAATGGATTTCTTGCTGTGATAAGTGATGCAATTGTAAATTTCAACAGAAAAGTGATTCTGATAAACACTGGGTAGCATTTTTATTTAAGTAATGATGAAGTTATTCAACAGCTATTATAAGTGGTCTGAAATGTGACGCTATAGTCAAAAACAACTGTGCAAAGTTGTTGTTATCTCTTAACATTGGAATTTTTTGTCCTTGGGAAGAAGTCCTGGGACCTGGCTTTGTCAACAAATTAAGAGTATCAATGAAATAGCACTTCAACATAAAGAATGATATGTCAGGCTTTTTCACAATACTGTCAAGGTTGAAACAATCCTTCAAATCACCTAAAATTGAAGGAATATTTTAGGCTGTATTTCTTAATTCATATTAAATAAACCTGGGTACTGTAAATAAGAGAAACAAGCTTGTATATCCAGAGAAATCTGTGCTGTCCTATACAAGTTTTGAGCCTTATCATGTCTGTCCAACAGGTATAGAACAAATAACAGACATCTCTGCTCTAGAATAGATGAATAAATACTCTGAAGTAAATTAACAATCAACATTTCTTTGACAAGTTAATAATGAGATGGCAAAGCAGTTCTTTCTTAACTTTAGTTAGTACTCAGTCCCTGACTCAGGCCTTCATGTGGAAAGCAGCATAAGTAACTTTTCTCCTCATAAAAGACAAGTTATTCACTGTGTGTAAATATAGTGAGTGAAAAAAAATATTGGAGACTTATGGTCCTGGCATGAATATGATGTTTGAAATTTGAACTTTCAAACCTCCTGGTTTGGAGTTCCGTTACTCTATGATAACTAGAACTCCCTGGTAGTGTTTCATGCACTTATACTGGAGATATCTGTGAGAAACTTTATGTCTACATTAATTTTTTTTTTTGTCTGAGAGTACCAACACAGAAATGAGAAGACTGGAAAGATTTCAAATTGTGAGTTTTATATGTCAAAATTTAAAGTTTCTAAAAGATCAGACTTTTCTATTTTTTCCTCTGCAAACTTCGATTATGAGTAATCTTAGGAAAAAAAATGATATTGCATTGGGTCATATACCATAGTGGAAAACTGTAAAGTTCCTAGAATTAACAGGAAAATATTACAGTAAAAAAAATAGTTCTGCTTTTACTGGACTAGAATTAATTTTCATTTTAGCAGACTGTATTTGTGCTATGTTTTAGACTTGTGACTGAACAGAGTTGATAAGTCATCCACATTTTAACTATTGCTGAACAGTGCAGTGCAGCAAGAAATGCTGAGGAGGGAAATTTTCCATGGCTGCCTGGTGCTTAGGGACAATTTGGATTCCAGTGTTTTTCTTGGGTTTAGTTTTGGCGATGGTTGTTGTGGGTTTGTGTTTTGGTTCTGTGATTATCCTGAAAAAAATACTTTTATCTCAATCTAGTTTTGAACTCCCAATTATTGTCTGCATGCAACTGAGAGGGAGGTGACATTGAGCAAGTGATTATGTGGTGCTTAGCTGCCTACCAGGATTGAACCACAACAACCCTTTACTTGTAAAATAAAATAACAAATAACTGAGATGATCACAGAATAAACATTTTTATATTACTGCAAATCAGAATGTCTACAGATCTATTTTTAGATATTAATATTTTCTAGTTTTTCTATAATATTTTAATATTGTAAAATAGAAAAAATACCTTGCTTTTCTACTTGTCATTGATTGTAAGAAGAAAAAAATAGTCAAAATTCTATTCTCCTGACAGAAGAAATGATTATATCATTCTATCTCAAAATAACTTTAATAATATTCAGGTAAAAAAGCACATCACATATTTTTACTCATTCTTTTAATAATAAAGCACAGCATATCTAATTTGACCAGTCACTGTGGTTTACATGAGTGTTAGCTAGAAGATTTCCCCATCACACACCAATCTGACAGGAAGATCTGAATTAAAATATGAAAATGCCAGATCCAGGGCACTGTAGCACATTATAAATTCAGAATTATAAACTGACACCAAGTACTCATTTTCTAGTCCTAGTGTAAATGCAATTGTTAGCAAATGCATAATACAGAAATAAAACAAACCCCAAAAGAATCATTACCAAAAAACTCTCAGGGTCCAATAAGAGAATATTTATTAAAACATTTCAGTTTCAATGTTTAAAATTTAACAAATATGGTGTAAGTGGGATATAATTTGTTTAATTATTTTTTGATAAATTTCATGTTCTGGTCTTGTAGCAGTTCTTTAATAGACAGTGAAATTCATTTGCTGTTGATAGAGAAACAGGCCATGATTAGAAAGTTATGGTTTTGGAAGTTGCAGATAAATCTCATGCTGAAGATTTTACATAATTTTCTGATTCTTTACTGGAAAAGTCCTTGTGGAAAAAATCATTATTACTGTTACAGTGGAAAAATTCAGACAGAATACAAGCTGCCCAGATAAACTAGAAAAAAAATAACTGTTTGAATATCCAACTGCCTACCAGATAGGTACATGCTGCTACATTGTTGACAATAAAGGAAACAGGAGTAATAAAATTAAAGCAAAAATCGACTAAACGAGTCCTTTATTGGCAGTATGGAAATGGAGCTCTTTAATGTTTTATTTTCTTCACCATAAACCATTTCAATAAAACAAGAAAAATAAATTAGAATTAATTTAACTATTTCAGTGCATCTGCACATGTCCAAACAGTAAGGATTTGAGATTTTAAAAAATCAAGAAGTAAATAAAATGTATATTTTTGAAATATCATAATTATCAGCTGGGGCAAATCAGCAAGCAACGTCATTACATGACTTGTTTGAAATGTTTGTGTCAAAACTAGGTGTTATACAAGCATTTTACAGTCATAAAAATGGCAGGTATGTGACTCATGGGATGAAATGTATGATCTATTTCACAAGGGAGGTCAATTGATACAGTGTTAAATTTTGCCCTTACAATCTAAGAATCAAACTATTTGATTATAAACTTTTGACACTGTATTTACATGAAAATGTTGTTTAATCAAAAAATTCTGAGCAGAGATAGGAAATAAATAATATTTTTCTCTGGTGTGCACGTTAAATAAGAAAAACTATAATTACAAAGTTAGTAAGATCATAGAATATTATCACTAATCAAGTGTGCATTTCTAGCTAAAGATTTATGGGGCATTTAAAAAGATAGGCTATATTATATTAGGACTTTTAAAAACATAGTGTATATTATATTAAATTAATAAATATAATATAATTTTAAAATTCTCAAAACACCTTGCAGAGATTAGTGAAAACACTTTCATCCATTTATGTAATAAATGAGAAAACAAAGTAGTATTTCTTTATTTACAATCTATATATACATAGATATAAAAACTGATATTTCTAAAAACACTTTTGAATTATTTTATAGTTTTAACCACATTTTTATAGTTTTAACCACAAAGAAGTGGATCTTATAGGGAGTATGGAGGAGTTCAAATGGTTTAAATAATGGTTGTTCACAACGTTCTTCAGAAAGATGCTTATGTGACACAAATAACAAGAGCTTAAGTCAGTTCTAAGTCATTCATAAAAAGTAAGAATACACTTGAAAGAATAATATAAAAAATGTCACTTGCCCTTCCTCAGATATACAACAAAGTTATGGTGAGTCAAAACCAAAGATGGATTGTTCATCATCAAAATGGAGATGATTGGATTGTTGGACAGTTGGTGACATATATTGATGAATCCTAATGGAAGTTAATCCTCTTGAAAGCAAGTTTAGGGAAGTTAAATATCTTGCAATAAATATGTTTAAGTAAGAATCAAGGAAAATATCTTCTAATGACGGTGGAAAGCAGCTATCTATTGTGAGAGAATAAAAAAGAAATTAAAAATCAGGGAAATAACAAATTACTAATGTAACTGTATCTGACACAGATGAATACAACTCACTATTCCCAAATACAGAATAAACATCTAAAAAATATTAAAGCAAGCTATTAAGGTCTCACGTGCTTAAATTAGGTCCATAGTTCCAATTACAAGATATTGTTCACAGGTGTGTAATTGGATTATCGCTTAAAATAGCCAAGCCTAAGCAAGTCAGAAGTGAGAAAAAATTCAGTTCAAGCATGCTAGATAAAGCACTGTTAACATTTATTTAATATCTAAAAGCCCTGAAGATTTCTTCTTTGCTAAGAATATATTTAAGGATATACAAGCTCTACACAGGATTTGCAATTACTTTTTCTTATGCTACCACAGTATACAGTACATGAAAGAACAGCAAACTATCCATTTTATATATGTATTTAATGCTTCTTTCCTAGTCCTCAGAGAAAAGCAAGAACTGCCCCTTTCAGTAGCATATGGGATTAGGAATGGGACTGATGAGAAATGACTGCATTATGAAACCTAAAGGAGGAAACCTTATCTTGAGGTTGGAAATTTGCAATTAAATGCTCAAACTGCCTAGATCTCAAATCTGCTGAAAAAATGGATGAAAACCAAAATGTGATGAATGGCATGAAATGTGTGAAATGGTGTAGAATGTGGTTAAATCAAATCAGGGTTGCTGTAAGAAGTGATTGAGATCAGGTGTCATATCCTAGCTTAAGGAGGTCTCAATTAGCATTCACAATAAAATTATCCAGAGATAGTGTATTTGACTGTACTACTAAATAAATTTTTAAAAAGTCACAGGAACACAGAATCACTAGATTGGAAGAGACCTCCAAGATGATCAAGGCCAACCCATGCCCTAACACCTCAACTAGACCATGGCACTGACTAGACATGGCCAATCTTTTTTAAACACATCCAGGGATGGTGACTACACCACCTCCCTGGGCAGACCATTCCAGTACTTTATCACTCTTTCCATAAAAAAACTTTTTCCCAATACCCAAGTTTAGGACTGTGTCCTCTGGTTCTGTCAGCTGCTGCCTGGAGAAAGAGACCAAACCCCACCTGACTGCAGCCACCTTTCAGGGAGTTGTAGAGAGCAATAAGGTCACCTCTGAGTCTCCTTTTCTCCAGGCTAAACACCCCCAGCTCCCTCAGTCGTTCCTCACAGGGCTTGTGTTCCAAGCCCCTCTCCAGCCTCGTTGCCTCCTCTGGATGCGCTCAAGCATCTCAATGTCCTTCCTAAACTGAGGGGCCCAGAACTGGGCACAGCACTCAAGGTGTGGTCTCACCAGTGCCAAGTACAGGGGAAGAATGACCTCCCTGCTCCTGCTGGCCACACCATTCCTGATACAGGCCAGGACACCCTTGGCCTCCTTGGCCACCAAGGCACACTGCTGGCTCATGTTCAACCACTGTTGACCAGCACCCCCAGGTCCCTTTCTGCCTGGGCACTGTCCAGCCACACCATCCCCAGCCTATAATGCTGCAGGGGGTTATTGTGGCCAAAATGCAGGACTTGGCACTTGGACTTATTAAACTTCATCTTGTTGAACTCTGCCCATCCATCCAACCATTGCAGGTCTCCCTGCAGAACCCTCCTACCTTCCAACAGATCAACACACCCTGAAAAAAAAAAAAAAAAACTGGCTATAGTGGGACGGAAAAAGCTAGGGCCTGTTCTATTTGTTTTAAATCTGTATATTTCTATAGTGGTTTTCTATCTCTATATTTATGTTAATAATTTCTATCTACTTGTACTACATATCTAATATTGGAAGCTGGTACTCTATAATAAAAATGATAAAAGCTGGTAAGAGGATTTTCTTTGCCAACAGTGGTAAATTATAAAATATATTACATGTTAAATGTAATACTCACCTACTCTCACCTACTCCAGAATCTTAAAGAGAAACATGATGATTCTCTGGAACTATTCTTTCCAGAACTCCTACTAGACATCATTTATGTGACTTTTTGATCAGCTGTCTCCCAAATCTACTTATAAAAGCACAGTTCCCCTCAAACAGATTTTCTTTCACACAATTTACTGAGTCTACCTTTTTATTTTCATTTGGGAGTTGCCCTAAAAGCCATATAGTTCCAACCCTCCCTGCCATGGGCAGGGCCACCATCCGCTGGAAGAGATTGCTCAAAACTCCATCTAACCTGGTGCTGAACATTTCCAGGGATGTGGCATGAATAATTCACTTTAGCCCACCAATTATTTATTTATTTATTTATTTGCACAGTTCACTGAGGACCTACCAATTTGTTAGTATATTTATGGAGATTTTTTGCCCAGAGCAGAATGCGCTGCTGTAGGGGAAATCACACCAGTGCCTTAGAAACAGAACTTCTATTAGACCTGTGCTTTGTAAGGTAATACATATGCAGTCCAAAATGCCTATTATCTTTTCTATTTTATTACAGCAATATTTCACACTTTTGAACTGGTATCTAATGTGCTGTACAGTATTGCTAGAATTAATGCTTTCCACATTGTTGCCTCTCTTTCAATCTTTGTAGCAATTGGTTTATCTCTGAACAGATTCTTGAGCTTGCATATTTTTATTTTAAAGCTGAATATCTGATTTTTCTGCCCATGCTGCATTTCTGAGTCCCCACTGGTGCTTTCCACTTTTCAAAATCTATCATTGGCAAATTTCCTTAGCAACGCCCCCTGTTTGCTACTTCCTGTTAAATACTAATACAATTTACAAATCTGATTTCTGGCTCTTCAGTTTCATTCACAAATTGATATATGGAAATTTTAAAGTAGTATTTCAAATGTACTCTTCAGTCAGGCTTCAATGTACTATTTTTCTAAAACAATTGCAAATACAAAAATTTGTGAAAGATGTAAAATAAAGAACTTTCCTTATTCAAGTGCTAGAGTTGAAATCTAGGTTCAAAATGGGTACTGACTTTAACAACAAAAGTAGCATCACTACATACTTTTTTATTAAATAAAGAGAACTCTTTGCAGCAGTGTTTGTTTGCTTGTTTGTTTGTTTGTTTGTTTACAGAGTCAGAGAATTATTTAGGTTGGAAAAGACTTTTAAGGTCATAGAATCCAACCTTTGACCAATCACCATCTTGTTAACTAAACCATAGCATGCCATGTCCAGTCATTTCTTGAACAGGGGTGGTGACTCTCTTGGCAGTCCATTCCAATACTTAACAACCCTTTCACTGATAAAATCTTCCTGATATCCAACCTAGACCTCTTGTGGTGCAGCTTGAGGAAATTTCCTTTTGTCCTGTCACTGGTTGCCTGGGAGAAGAGACCAGCCTCCACCTGACTGCAACCTCCTTTCTGGCTGTTGTGGACAGCATTAAGGTCTCCCCTGAGCCTCCTTTTCTCCAGGCTAAACACCTCAGCTTCTTCAGTCTCTCCTCCTATCAGTCACTCTCTAGACCCTTCAGAAGCTCTGTTGCTCTTCTCTGGACTCTCTGCAACACCTCAATGTGTGTCTTGTCATTAGGGACCCTGAACCGGACACAGCACTCGAGGTGTGGCCTCACCAGTGCCAAGTATGGGGGCACAATCACTGCCCTGCTCCTGCTGGCCACACTATTCTTGATATAATCTAAGATGTCATTGGCCTCCTTGCCTTTTCTGCTGGTCAGCTTTCCAGCCACTCTTTCCCTGACCTGTAGCTCTGCATGGATCTTTTGTGGCCAGAGTGTAGGATCTGGCATTTGGACTTGTTAAACTTTATACCACCACTAGCCACAGTCCATCAATCCAGTCTGTCTAGATCACTTTGGACTTCTTGCCTTCCCACCCTCCAGCAGATCAATGCTCCCATGCAACTCAGTGTTGCCTGTGAACATATCAGGGTGCCCGTGGTGCTTTCATCCAGATCATCCGGAAAGATATTAGACAGGACTGATAATGATATTAAACAGGACTTTTTTTGTTTTGTTTTCAACATATGTACATTTTAAGAATAGGATTACTCATCACACTATAACGAAAAAAGCAAATTTACCACTATTTACTTTTGCAAAATATGTACCCACACATCTTCACAGAGGCAGAATTCATTACTCTATTGGTTTGCTGAGTTAGCTTTCTGTGGATTGCTCTACTTGGCTAGATGTTCTTGATAACAGATATCTTCACTCTCAAGGGCTGTTACTCTGTCATCTTTAATGAACAAAATAGATATGTTCCTTTGCAAACATAAAATGATTTTACCAAAATTAAGAGACTCATGACTGTTTATACAAGCTGAATCTTCCTTACACTTCTGTAAAAGTGCATTTTGTTTCACATTTCTGTGTATCAGAATTCTGGAGATGTTGCTCTCTGCAGTATTAAATTTAACATACTGTCATCTTACTTTAAAATGAGCGTCAAGCAAGCATATGGTAAGAATAAAGCATTCTTATTCTCTACTGAGAAGTGGTATCCAAGATTATTATTACATGTAAAGCACTGCAAAACCTGTATGTCTAAATCTCTGAATATCAGAATTATTCAAAATTGTTACATTGGGAATACAGTAATTTCAGGACTATCTGACCCTTGATCTAGAGACACACTGCTGCTTGTGTGTGTGAGTGATGTATTCTTATTGCATTAATAATTTTCATCTTTTATTGTGTGAATAATGCATGAACTTTGTTTGCTTTGTGCTTTTCCATTCAGAAAATGACATCAAAAAGTCACACCTCCAGATCCATTCTCATTTGGACTGAGTACATTGAATGTTATTAGTTCAGAAATATGACCGCTGTGAAAGCATGAGAAGCCCATGGATACCAGCTGAGAAGCGAAGGGAGATTTTGAGCAACATTACTAAATAAGGATGTTTATTAGGATTCTTATTTTTTCATGAGTTAGAAAAACATAGAATTATTGTATTTAAGCTGCTTTATTTTGAAAACATATTTCATTATAGAACACATGAATGAATTATACAGTGAATTTCTTTCTTCTTGATTTAGGAAAAAAAATCCTTACATGAATGTAGTGATCTCACTACTGTTCATGGGAGATAAGAGGGATTCTAAGAAGACTGCCAGTAGAGCAAAAAAAGTTGAGGTTTAGATATATATAGTAGTGGAACTATAGCAATCTTTAAATGGAAAACATTTAACTGTAGTGAAACTTCTGTAATTTTCTGAACCTTGAAGGAGGAGATTTCCTGAATTTGTAGGAGGTATTTTTTCTATAAAACTGTTATTTTCCCAGTGAGGCTAGGAACATTCAGATCTGCCCTTGTGCCTTAGGGCAGATCTTAGCCTAGTGGTGTCTTAAATATCAAAAGTACCTTGCAGAATGTACAAGATTTTTTGAAATGTGAACTCATCACACACATTAGCAGATTAACAGTATAATATTCAACTCAATGAAGAACCGAAATACTTTCTCCATTTTTATCACAAAGGGGCTCAAATCCAACTCTTGGGAACATTTATGTCTCCAATGGTTACAATATGCTGAAGCGCTGATCCGAATGTCTCGGATGCAAATCAGTGACTCTTGGCCCCCCCAGGCAGCTCAAATGCAGTTACTGTGACAAAATTAGAGCACGGCTTCTGCACGAAGCTCTCTGAGAGCTTCTTAGAGAGCCTGGGGACTCCTTGTAGGTAGGTATTCTTTGTGGATGCAGTGAACAACAAATAAACTTGCCAAGGCCACTATAGCCAGTGTCAGAGGCCATACCTGACATGACCACAGCTGGCCATCTCCTACTTTTTAGCCTTTTTTAGAGGTCATGATCCTCAGCATTCTCAGTCTTGTGGCTCATAGATACAGCTCCTAGAACATGGTAGGTCATCATCCTTGTTATAACTAAACTAAATACACTGAAATAAATTATCTTTGGAGTATTATACATGCATAAACCAATTTTCTGTGTTGTTTAAGTAAAAACTGGTGCAATCTAATACAAGCTCAGTTGCTGAAGCATGGTACTAACAAGGTTTGATCTCCATATAGGCCATTCACTTAAAAGCTGGACTTGATGATATTTGTGGGTTCCTTCCTGCTCAGGCTATTCTGTTATTCTGTGGTTCCTTACATTGTTTTTTAGCTGATTTTTTTTTTTTTTATGAAGTTATCCATTTCTGCAAGTAATCTCAGAAACTTGATTGCAAACTTGGTTTTTTTGTTAATATTTTTTTTTTAAATCAATTAGCATAAACCACCATCTCATAAGCAAAAACCTTCTAGAGTTAAAATGTGATAATGGATTGAATGGAATTTTCTAATTTTGCAGTGTAAAATAATCATTAAAAATCTTTGTTTGGGGAGAAAACCCCCAATAAGCAAACCAAAAACCTGAACAACTGAATAAAACCTAGACTGCCTGGAAACAGAAAAGAGTGGATAACTGTTCCAGATGGGTTTGTGTTCTGAACTGTTTATTAGAAGTTAAAAGCAATGTGTTTTGGGACGGCAAACTGAAATTGCTAAGACAAGTAGTAGAGAAGGTAATAACACATAGGTGGAAATGGCCAAAGGTCAGATGCAAAAACTGAGATGTGAAGTACTTATGGAGGCAAAAAGTACAAAAGGACAGCCCTTGGGAGCTCTTCTGGTCACTAGAGCATTTGTTCTGCACCACTGGGAGACAGTCAGAAGAATCCCCTGCTCTTTTTTCTTTTTTCTTTTTTCTTTTTTCTTTTTTTCTTTTTTCTTTTTTCTTTTTTCTTTTTTCTTTTTTCTTTTTTCTTTTTTTCTTTTTTCTTTTTTTCTTTTTTCTTTTTTCTTTTTTCTTTTTTCTTTTTTCTTTTTTTCTTTTTTCTTTTTTTCTTTTTTCTTTTTTCTTTTTTCTTTTTTCTTTTTTCTTTTTTCTTTTTTCTTTTTTCTTTTTTCTTTTTTCTTTTTTCTTATTTTTTCTTATTTTTCTTTTTTCTTTTTTTCTTTTCCTTTTCCTTCTCCTTTTTCTTCTCTTTTTTTCTATTTTTTTTCCATTTTTTCCATTTTTTTTCCAATTCTTCTTATCTTTTCTCCTTTTTTCCTTTCTCTTTGTCACTTTATCTCTTCCTTGTACAGTGCCAAGGATGCAGTTTTAAATAGTGTTTTCCCTTTCCTAACAAAACTGTAGACATTTCCAGTGATTATCTACCATCTGTTGATTTCAGTACTTCAATTACTTCAGAATCCTCTGGAAAACAACTCTTTCTTGAAGGAGGGTTGAATGTACATTCAAAGGTGTCTTCAGCTGAGCAAGTGTCCAGCTAATCCCCTTAACACACAGGGACAAGGCTGCTACCAGCTCTAATTGATTCTGAAATGAATCTGTATAGAAAATTAGAAGGTTTGGATTCCCATGTGAGCTTCAATAAAGGGCCAGGATGTAAGCCTGACAGCTGAATGGATTCATAAATGAAAATCTGATAAGCAGCTTAAAAGTGTACTTAAGTCCAGAAATTATTTGAATGCTCTTGTTAATGGCACGTTGTATATTGTCATCTAGTTAATTATCTCTGAAGATGAGTTCTTGCAGAGGAGAAGATACGGCAGCCTTTCACAGCCTTTTCTCATCACATATTTATTAAATTCCACCCTCCTTGCCAGTAGCTGGAAGGCAGAATGAAAGGATTAGGCGACTGCAGTTCCTCTGTGGCTGTCAGTTCACTGTGCCAAACTTCAAATATGAACTGTTGCATGTACTGTCAGAGACATTTCCTTTATATCTTAATTTGCAAATGAGGAGATGACATTTATTAGGCCTTGTATTTGCACACATAAAAAGCAAATACTGTCACTGCTGGCTATTTTGTTTATCCCTTTGGAGATAGTGTATGGCCTATTTATAAATTTTCTTCAGATTTCTTTTTTTTTACTAACTGAGATAGTCATGGAGCTACACATCCTCATATTTTATTCAGGAAGCCTATCTGCAGTTTATGAAGCATGCCCTGCATGTGGCAGCTATTTAAAACAGTGCCTTTAAATATATTTTCACTTTGCTATTTTGCAATTTTTTTGATAGATGTTCCTATTTTGTGTATGTTTCATATAGATAGGTTGATGAATTTTTCTGTGCATACAGGTAGGTTGGTATACCTGCCTTTTTTGGTTTCATATGTGTTTATCTGCCTATCTGCATTCATATTAGTAGTGGAGAGGTAGAAAAATTGTACTGGAAGCAAAGACTGTTCTGTCCATCACATTTTTATAATTCACCATCAGATATGAAATGGATAAGAAATGAAGATGGAAGAAGAAGAAATGAAATGCACTGTTCATTAGAGGAAGTTCATTAAGCAAAAAATAACCAGAAAGAGTACTACAGATATACAGTATCATCTGTATTGTCATCTCAAAATACCCAAAAAAATATTGTTGAGGAGTAAAATCTGTAAGTTTTCTACTTCTGTTAATAATTAAAACTTTGGTATATTTATCTGCAAAATTGTCTTTCTGCACTAAGATTGAGGGCACGTTCCTAAAACAGCAGTCTGTGCTCACTGTGCTCAGCACTCAGAACTTCTTGAGGAATCATCAAGTAATTTCTTCTTCCACATCTGCCTCATTTTTGGACACAATTATTTTTAATTTGTCTGAATGGCAACAAGGTGAAGAGCTAGGATACATAAATTCAATTTGCTCTGAAAACACACACGTCTTATCTGACCTCAGTCAAGATGTTTTTTTGTCCTAGTGCTCAAATGTGCATAAGAATTGCCACTAAAGCGGTATTTTTCTCACATGACAAATGTAGCCACATAAAAAAGAAACAGCTCCCTGAAAAGGATGGTTGTCTTCTTGTGTCACATGTTAATGGAAATCTATGTTGATGTATATATATTTGGACATCTAAATCAACCTCAGATGCCCTAAAGGTCTTTTCCTGGGTTTTCCGGGAATCATAGATCCTTTGATTATATCTCTGAGTACTGTTACAGTAAATGCTACTTGTTTGCTATTTCCAAACATTCCAGTCCATACTGCAAAGTTGGGTAGATTTTGAAATTCCTGGAGATAAAACAAAACCAGCAGGAATCATTTTGGCCAGTACCTTATAGTCACTGCAGAAACACTGGCATATGGCTGAGACTTAATCTCTCTTACAAAGCCATTTCTCTCCTCCTCCTGTTTCTTTGCCATTTTCAGCAAGGGCTGTTAGGAAATTAAGAGCTGGAGCAACAGCAGCAGCTGCCAACTGCAGTGGGTACTGAACCCTCTTCATTTGGAGAGTAAGCAGGTCATGGTTGGTGAGTGACAAGTTCCTGGCTAGCAAATTAAAAACTGGAACAGAGAGTGATCCTCCAGGGGCAGAGGGGAATATAGCTGAAATGTTCATTTAGAATAAAAATCTATTCATGGAGCTTGAGTCAAAGGCCAAGAAAGTCAATGGAAAATTTCTTATTTACTTTAACAAATGTTGGATTTGGACCTAAGCTGAACTGATGTTTTAAAAAATATTTCTCATTTAAGTCGATACCACTTCAGCTTGTAAAATGCTTGGAAATCCTGGGAAGGTCAGAAAAAAACTGAGCTTTTTGAGTTTTCTGAGGTCAGAAAAACATGAGAATTCCTACCAAACTATCACCAGAGGTAATTACTAATATGTAGAAATGACTTTTCTGCTGTCTTAACATATGTCTGCAATTCCTGAAATGTTTCAACACTTAGTAGGAATGATAGCATTATTCTACAACTGCATTTTATCATATATAATAAAAGTTGCCAAAAATTTCTTCTTGAAAGGTTCTAAAAAAATCCTCTAAATACATGTTAGAAGCATAAAATACAGGGAGGGAAACTAAATCTCTCTGCTACTTGGATATGCATGTCCATATCTAATTAATTCTTTAAATTAATATCATTACATTTCTATGGAACACAAATTATTTTATATCAGTTTTGAAGCAGGTGTGTTTCATATTAAACCATATCTATTTATAAACCAGTTCTGTAAAGATTTACTAACTTTACAGGTACTTTATATGTGATATGTAACATTTAAACTTAGAAGGTCCAGAACAAGTGTTGTTCTTGAGAAAGGCTGAGTCATTCAGCAATCTGAAGCATTGAAATTTAGTTTTGATTTAAAATCCCAGTGTTCTGAGGAGATAATGTCTCTGCCTCTTGTCTGTAGGAATACATCCCTATTTACTGGCATGGTCTGGAACTATCCTAGAGTGGAACACTAGTTACTTTTACTTCTTTATAAAAATTTGTAAGAGCAGACAGCAATATCCTATTCTGTATGCAAATTCAGTGGTTAAAATGTTTTTCAAAATTTGAAAACTGGAGGTTGACACCCTCCATAGCTCAATTTCTATGTGGTTCCAACACAAGCCTCACTCCTTTTAAGAAAACCATTGCCAAAGGCAAATAAATACATAAAAAAATAAATAAATAAAATGGACTCCTTGAAGCGGGGGCATGGAGGCAGAGTGGAGATGTGTAGACATAAGTAAATGGGTCTGCATATGTTTTATATTACTAGGATTAGATTTGGGAGAAAAATCAAATTTCAGAAGACACTGAATTTGAAACACACTTTTCATTTGGGCGGGTAGCAAGCTTTGTTCCCTGGCTTGCACAGGATGGAGGACCTGCTCCAAGGATAGTCTGTATTTTATGGAGATAAGAGAAGGGATTCAAGAGGGGAAAAATATGTTTACATATTTTAACCAATGATTGCTTCATTTGGCGTTAATTAACTCTCTTTTGTGCAAGGATCAGTACACAGATCTCTTTCCAGAATGTTTCACTGACTGAAATAAAATTATGTTGGTGTCTGGATCAGGTAGTGTAGTGAATTAAGGCTTCTTTTTATCTGTTTTTATCTATCTGTCATTCGTTTATTGATCTAGCATATAAATACATCTATAAAAAGTGTGCTCTCAGGACTAAAAATAAGAGTATCTAAGTGAGGAGGTAATTGCAGAGACAGCTTGTGCTGTCGAGATGGCACCAGTTTTAGATATGCCCAAAAGGAGAATGTCAGTCACCTACAGACCTTTACCATTGGAGAGTTCAGCATGTACAGACTCAGGATGGTTAGGAGCTAAGTAGGGATTTCAGTCATGAACCTCACTACATCAACTCCATTTTAAGTACAAAAGTCTTGTTTTGGAGCTAAACTGGTGATTCTTCAAAGAAAAGCTTTTTAAGCTATGTGCCTCAGTGAAGATACAGGAATTCTTTCTTCATAGTCTCTTTTGTAGGACTCTAAGTTATCATCTAAGTGCTTCAGAATTTAACTCTCTTATTGTAGCTATTGCAAAATAGGAATCTGTCATAGGAAGATATTGAAAAACATTTTAAAAGCATTTTAACTGTCCCTCTTTTTTGCCTTATTTTTGCAATTTAGTTTGTATCTCTAAGGGAAGAAAAAAAAAACTGACAAAAATATCCATAGATGAGGCAACTATTTTTAAATCCCTAGTACTGGACAGAGCCATAATCCATCTTTCTTTTTGGATAACTGCCAATCCCATCTGTTTGGCAAAAATATTTTAATGTTTTCTTCCCTCCAACTCCCTCTCTTTGTTTTCTTCTGTTTTGACAGATAGCCTCCAGGTTTTGTGTCAAGCAGAAGCTTCTGAAAATCTTTCAAAAGGCTATTTGTATGAAACACATTCATTGCAAAGGCAAAGGAGGGAGTGTTTTGGTTTTAGGTAGTGTCAAAACCATGTCCAAACAGATGCTAAAGAAAGTGCCTGCACACTGCTCAAGGAACACTGTTAACCATGTCTGCTCTTCATCTCTGTGGTTTGACAACTGTGCAAACCAGCAAATGGTCTCATATGCAAAATGCTTAAAAGGTATCAGTGCTGACAGGATCCCTTCCTGTCCCCCTGAGCTTGACTACTGCTATTTAATGGAATTCAGGATAGTATAATGTGATGTTATCTGTCTATAAGTCAATGATAAGTTTATGGATAACTAGATATGATACCTTTATTTACCTGGGAGCTTTCAATCTCAATTTAAAAAGCAAATGTTAGGTAAGGGAGTTGGCCAGAAAACGGAAATAATAGTTCTTTCTCTATGTTTTTTTGTTGTTGGGGCTTTTTTAAGCCAATGTATGAATTTTATTTGTCTTACTGTGTGAAGAATGTGGTTAGATCAGAGGCTGCTATGAGGAATTTCAAGGAATTTATAGTAGTAAAAATAAGTGAGTGTTGATGAAAAAAGCCAGGTAATAAAGGAGCTGACTAAGTATGATCACTATTAAAAGTGGTAAAAGGGAGTTTACCAGCATCTTGTCTCAGTGACCAGGAGTTTACAAGTATCATGGGATAAGATTGGCCATATTTCTACCTACCTTTACAAAACTGGGTCCTTCTGTGCAAATAGAGTTTTCCTACCAATAAAGCATAAATTTAAACTGAGAAAAGTTGCAAAGATTATTGAGGGATTTTATGGTACAAAAGAAGAATTACCAAGAAGAAAGAAATTTTGTGTTCTGTCACTGGAAATATAGATTTCAGTTTTATATTTCAATACTGAAATTAATTTGCCTGTAGTGAGTTTTTAAACTATTAGTATTTATACTGCATAGTGTTATTTCTATCTCAGTTTTCATTATCAAGCTATTTTACAAGAAAGCTTTTCTGGAAGGTACAGGATTCCAAACCCATAGAGCTCCAGGCTTTAATAAGGCTGAATGGTTTTTTATACAATCAGAGGCTGCTGAACTTGTTTGGTGGTCTTGTTTTTGGTTTTGTTTTGGTTTGGTTGGGTTTTTTGTTTTTGTTTTTGTTTTTGGTTTTTTTTGGGTTTTTTTTGGGTTTTTTTTTGGTTTTTTTTGGGGTTTTTGTGGTTTTTTTTTTTTTTTTTTTGGTTTGGTTTGGTTTTGGTTTGGGGTTTTTTGTGGAATTTTTGTACCTTTTTAAAATTTGGAATATAAAATAGGAACATTTTTATAAATATCAGGGGAAGTTCTAATTAAATACATTCTTGTGGTCTGGGACCACAGGTAACCTTAAAGTCACTCTTAGCCTAAAGGTCCAGGTGACACACATGACACTTTTTTGTTTGAACTATGTGACTCGTCATTTCCTCTTATATACATACTTTTGTTTATTAATTCTTTCACATCATGGAAAATTATTAGCTTTATATAAGGAATGGTTTTCTGTATTGGAGCATTTTTAGATGCAAGTGGAAGGGTTTCTAATAGGGTATTTAATGGTCAACTGCATAATTTTTTATGCATTTCCCACCTTCACTCTAGTCTGCTTTCTGTATGTATAGATAAACCTTGAAGTGATGCATTGTATTTTGTAAGAAATTCAGATTTCCTATGAATAGGTGTTGGCAAAAACCTTGGGGAGTTTGTTTTGTTGCTGCAGTTTCTGTATTTTACTTGAGTATGCCTGAGATATTACCAATAAATTGAAGAGAAAAAGAAATGGAAACTGGAGTAAACATACTCCATTTGTAAAGAAAACATGGAAAATTTGTAAACATTTTTAAAGAAAACATGGAAAAATCACCACTCAAATAAAGAGGAAGAGCCACATGACTTATTAGGGAGTGGGAAATGTAAGAAATACCATCAGAGAGAGAATCTCAAGTAAGGGTAAAGATGGAAAGTAGAAGAAAAGACTCATGTGAAGGAGGAACTGCTGAGATAGTGGGAATTGAGGAAACAGTGCAAACAGCACAGAGACAGAAAATGTTGAAAACAGCTAAAGAATTGAAGAAAATATATAGAAGAAGAAAGAAAGAAAGAAAGAAAGAAAGAAAGAAAGAAAGAAAGAAAGAAAGAAAGAAAGAAAGAAAGAAAGAAAGAAAGAAAGAAAGAAAGAAAGAAAGAAAGAAAGAAAGAAAGAAAGAAAGAAAGAAAGAAAGAAAGAAAGAAAGAAAATTGAAGAGTCACATTACTTCATTAAAAGTACATTGAAGTGAAATTTTTAGTTCTATCTTCACCTCCTTTTGCTGCAGCACTTGATTATCAGCTTGCTAGAAATTGCCATGTATGAAGCCATTTGTGACAATTTTCCACTGCCTTCCATTTCATGTGTGAGAGTGAAGAGTTTCCACATTGCAATGCAATGAATTAGAATCCAGTCAGCTGCAGACTTGAAAATTTGTTCTTGTCTCTACGGTGTAACCCATTCCTTCTCTTGAAAAAAACAGGTTCTCTGACAAACGAGAAGACCTGAATGATTTTTTCTTAGATTTCCCAGTAATTTTCCAATATGGAGAATATTTAATTAAATCTAGATTTTTGTCAATAACAGAAAAACTTAAGAGGGAAAAAAAAAAAAGGAAGGTATACAATCAAGATGGAAAAACAAAAGCTTTGGAGAGTTGAGCTTGCTCTCAGATGAATGAAGACCAAGTTTTCAGAAGACTTCCCCATCCCAGCAGAAGCTGCTGCTCACGCCCCTCAATCTGAGGCTAACAACAGCCTGCCTAAAATTCCATGTGTCCCTCATAAGCAAAGTGAGCAGCACTCACAAGGACTGTTTGCTGCTCCAGGAATTCTGGTGCTTCAGCATAACCCCAGATGAAGCAACCACTTATTCATGGGAACTCCCACCACAAGAAAGGAGAAACAGATGGCAGTATTCACCCTACCTAACTGTTCAGGTCTAAATGTAAATAATTTCTGTTTAAAATTTAATTTTCATCTGCTCTGTTGAAACCTTTAGTTTCCCCACATTGTTAGCAGAGAAATATGGGTAGTTCTAAAAGACAATTTATATGACTTATCCCAGGTATTTATCTAGGTATCCATGTTAGGATGAAATGAGTTGCTCTCAGCAGATGCCTGTTTTTCCTTTCTGATTTTAAAGAAAATTTTGGATGACTAACTCATTAAGAAGACCTTTATTTTTTGACCCAAATAAGGTGAAAGCATTCTTAGACCAATACTGCATCTTTCTAACGTACATGAAAACTTCATGACAAGGACAGAAACTCTACTTCTGTGAAGACAGCTTTTTACTGCAGCCCATTTTGCAACTGGGTTCAAACCTAACACTGAATAAAACCTCAAAATTCATGAAACTATCAAAAAATGCATTCTGTTTTCTATGGTATCAAAGGGGCTGACCTAAAAGCGGAAAAAATTTTGAAGTCCTTCCTGCTCTTAAATAAACTGGAATGAATCTGTTATTTGGAAATCAGCAACACTGGAGGAAGAAATGAACAAGATAAATGTAACCAGCAATTTTGTAATGGCAACGTATTTTACTAAGGTCTGAATTTTTCAAGTCGGCCTGCATACACACTCTTCCAAAAGAAAAAGATCATCTCTTGAAAGGTAGTGGGTGGAAGAAAAAAGATGAACCTATCCACACCATACTGAGGTGGATCTGAAAGAAAGGTTTATAGGCAGGTTTTGCAATTAGGCTTGTTCTTACTATTTGTAGACCAGAGGGTAATCTGAATAATTTCCCTTATTCAGTTTGAAAGATCTGCTCTCACCTGATGGAGTGACCGGGGGTAAAGAGATTGGTATAGTCTGCATGAAGATCATAGTACATCTAGAAATTTTGGACAAATTGTACTTATACTCTAAGAAATAGTTTATGGTTTTCTTTCCTGGCCAAATAAATCCATTTTCATTACTTGTGTATAGCCATAAATTATGTTCCTCTCAAAAACAAAAACCTCACTGGTGTCCATATCAGCATTTGTAAATCAATCATATTTTGAAATTATGGAATTAATAAAGAAAAAATAATAACTAAAAAGTAGACTCTAAAATTTGGCCAAATAAGAGACATTACAAAATGAACAAAAAGCTATCTATTTCTGTTTTCCTCTTCTGTCATTTAAACATTTTTTAATTCCATTGTCTATGAAGAATGTCAACCCCTCCCACAGCTATAACAGTGAAATGGTGGAAAGACTGGGATGAAGATCTCAGTTCTTGAAACAGCAAGAGCGGCCCCTCTAAGTTTATTTGAAATTGAAGGCACACAGAACACTTATAACTAGAGACTCCATTTGTTCCCCTGAACTTCTGAAGAGTTTCGCTTTACTTCATATTGATACACCACATGCTTCCAGTTAATAGATGATTTTCATCCCTGGCACAACAAAGACAAAATTCTTAGGTTTTGGTTAATGTATGTAAAGTGATTGTAATTATTGTGAAGTGACCAGGCAAACTTAGAGCATTAAGTCCAGCACAGAAAAATGTCACCAATTAGTGTTTGTAATGATATATTTCTTTAAAATGATGGATGTGTCACTTAAGCTGTTTGAAATAGATAAAGATTTTTTAAAACAAATTAATTTGTATTCATAAGTATATCCTAAATTAGTCATATTGATAGAAATGTCTCAAATTCTTGGTTGAGTAAATTAGCAGAACTAAATAAATCAGTACTGCTATAATAGTCAGTAAGCTCCTTGACCTTTTTTATCCAAAATTAAAAGGATATTTTTGGTTATTAAGAATTTTACATTTATTGTGCCTATCTGAGTTATTCTTATAATATCCTTATTTTACAAGTGCAAAAAAAAAGATTGCCTAGGCAATTATTAAGATTTTCTATAAAGGAAATGACAGTCAGGAATCTAAGTCCCATTGAAAGTGAGGAAGAGCTGGAAAGCCAAACTTCTCTTTCACAATGAAAATTACCTTTGCATGACTTACAGGAAATCATTGGGGAAGTTGTAAAAGAATCTGCTGAATAAACTATTTGTCTTACGTCACACTCCTTACCTCAGCTACAAGAAAATATCTTTGCAATAGAATGGGATATTGTCTCACAAGCTCTATGCAGGTTTATTTTAGCTCAGTATGATGTTGATTGTAAGCTATTATTGACTAGAAAAGAGGGATAACAACTCTTGTTGCAGAAAGATGCATCATATATATAGTAAATTTAAGTATTTAAATCTAGGATTTTACCCCTTTATTTTGTCCGGTTATTTGAAATATTTTTTTGCCATTATATTGACAAATAAAAAATGTATCCTGGCATTTTTTATATTTGAAAAATATATAATAGAAAACCTGACTCCTCCTTGTACAGCAATTACTTTTTTACATCCTTACCTGTGTGTCAAAAGCATGTGGATATCTCAGCTATAACCTCTCCACCTTCTTGCTTAGAATTTTTTCACAATATAATCTTTTGAAAGGTGAAATGTTTGACATCCCTCACAGAAAATGCTGCACTTATTTTGACAGTGCTATATCCAGCATGTTTTCTTTACTAGGCAAACTGTCTGGAAGGGAAAATGGAAATAACAACACAGTGGCTTTTGTGTTTGTTGCTATGGCTAAATGGCATAGCAACAAGACTTAGGACACTTGCCTGTATTCAGAAAAAGTGAAAATTTAGAATTCTGTATGAAGTGTGTAACACATGCACATAGAGCAAAACCTTAATGACCTCACATCTTATCCATACTTTTCAAAAAGAAAGATAGATGGACCTTAACTTTCCAGAAGGCTAATTAACCAAGGTAAATTAAGTATGTCTTGTCACAAATAAATGTTTCTTTATATAAATTAAGCAACTATTTTAATAAGGAGAAAGAAAGATTAAGAAACACAAGAAGAGAGATTGGTGGTGTGATACAGAAATAGGAGAAATAAAGCAAAGGACAGCCTTCTATCCACAGACCAAATTTCTATCTGTTCCTTGTGCATCTTTCAAAAGATGAACATTTCCAGAGTTTCACAGTATATACGAATCATCAAGACATATTTTGCTGTTCAGTTTATCTGTTTTTCTATTCAATGTTACCTTTTATGGTTTACTTCTAATTGTCTGGGGAGAAGGAGGGCAGAAGGGTTGTTTGTGGGGTTTTATGCTTTTTTTCCTCTATACCTTTAGGTGTGGGTTTTTCAAAAACTTACTGTTCTACATTTTAAATAAAAATTTTAACTCAGGTTCTATAACATATTTATCAGAACAGCTATAGAACTAATGGTTGGAAATAAAGCAGTAAAGATAAGAGTGATTTTCAATTCTTTTCCTTAACTACATTGTACTACCTTGAAAGAAATGCAGAGCAGAGCCAGTTCACCAAAAAATATTAAACAATGAAACTAAGTTTCATTGAAATTCATATCCCAAATTTAAAATGTTAGTATCTCAAGTTTTCCTAAGACAACTTTTCTTTTGCAGATCCAATCTGAGGGTATCTGGACTGCAGACTATAATTAAACATTGCTTTAGCATTTTGCTGTTAGATTTGAGCTATTCCATTACACATTGCTTCACCTCTGTGGCATACTTTTATTCTCAAATGTCTCAATCATGCAACAAAAGTGAGAGTTCAGCTTCCAAGGTTGATTTTGTACTTTAAGGATATCTCCGCCTCCTCCCTGATTATATACTTAGCTACTTTTGCTTGACTGAAACTGTTATATGGAATATAAGCTATTGTACTCGTAGACATATGTAAATGGAAACAAGGGGAAAAAGTAACCCATGCTGAGGGACATGTACATTTCCAAAAGACTGAGCAGGAGGTATGTAGACAAATCCTATTATTGGGTAACGAGATTTGTGCGCGTACGCGGACACTATTATGAAAATGTAGCTCTTTTTCAAAACAAAGTGAAAGACGGGGGCAATCTTTTCAACTGAGGTCAAATTCTGCTTCCAGTAAGGATGTAATAAGTTCCAATAAAATCAACCTTATTAGTGTTCAAAAGTAGCTGAAAGAAATAAGCAGCCTTTACATTCAACAGAAATTTCAGTTGACTTTGAGCCTGATCATGCTCTTATTGAAAGTAACAGGAATTTTGCCAATGGGATATAGCAACAAGCTTATTAATTACTAATCTGCTAAAGCTCTCTTAGTGTCAATAAGTTTGCATTCCTTATAATAGTCTTCTATGAAGGGAAGTAATTCATGTAAAATCAGGAATGTTTTGAATAAAAGATTCAACTGTTTCATCATTGATGGACTCCGAAAAAAAATTTGCCATGTATTTTTTAAGTCATAAGTCAGGCTCTTGACACTCATTTAAAATTGTGGGGTTTAAAATAAAATATATGTTGTATATCTACTCCATGTCTGCTGCTACTGGACAATATAGAATTATGTTCCCAAAGTTTTTTTTTGTAATCACATTGACTAAGACTATGCTTTCCCATAAAGGAAAAACAGGAACTCTTTGGTTATAAAAAGATTCTGCCAGAAATGCTATTTAAGAAAAACATGCAACATGTTAAAATGCATAAACCTGAGAGCCCTGAGTGTCTATAAATTTGGAGACAACTACATATAATAGATAAAAATTGAAGCGAGCTTTAGATAATGCTGGTAGCCTTCGTGCTTTACCAGCTTAAAAATACTTTATAAAGAAAATATGCTTTTGCTTTGCTTAATATTCCTGGTAACCCAGAACCATTAAATAGAATATATATAGAAGATATATAACTCATGAAAATTAAGTAATAATCTACTATTTTTAATTTTAAAAATATGAAGCTGTTAAATGTTTCATACGCGAGAGAATAAGGTCTCCATACATCTTAATTCCCATTTTACATCACAAGCTTCCTTTTTCCCAGGAAATTTCTAGGGGAGTGGATCACTCATACCTCTCGCAGCTTGAGGAATTGCAAGTTCAGAAGTTGCAGTGAATGCAATGCTGAGAGTGGAGGTGGAATTTCTGCTGTCATGCCCAAAGTCATTCAACAGAATGTTTTCATGTTCTGAGATCACACTATTATTTGCAAACACAGTGTGTGTCTGTTATATGTTGTCCCCAAGATGTGTGTTAAAACAGTACCTGTTCAAGTCATTGGATGATCTGTTTTGAGGAGTATTTCTAATCCAGGTGATGGTCCTATTTGCAGATCCTTTCAGCTGAATGTATTGTTGGATAGCTCTTAAAAATTGGATGGAAGGTAAAAAAAATACTTGGTAGCACAAATGGAACAAATAAGTAGATTAACGGATATCATCACTACTTATAGGAACTGCACATACATTTGTAACTATATAAGTTAATGCATCCAATTTTTAAGCTGATCATGAATACAGGTTCAGATCAGATGCCACTTTCTTTTTCAACAACCATGATATATTTCAGAAAAAAGTCATAAAGCAGAACAACAGAGGAATAATTTTTAAGTTTGATAATACAGCGTCTCCCTCTCTCACCATTTGGATTTTCAAGCAAATGTGTACATGTGCAAATTGTGCAAGAAAGGGTTTGACTGTGAAAAAAAGTGACTAAATTCTTCTGCTAGGGTTTCCTCTCACTGTCTCAGAGGGAGGGAGATCCTTTCATGAAAGGTGTGTCTATCCATATTTTGCTCGCATGTGTTATAGTATGTGTACTATTTTTTATCCCTTTTTACTGAAACTGCCATTCAGGTGGCATGATCTCCTAATTTTTCTCAGTGAGTATTTATGGGCTACATGCATATATTTTGAAAGAGTATGACTCTGTACATGAAGGAAAACAGCTGGTAGAGCTGTGAAAAATTTTGAGTGATGAGAACTCGTCATTATGTCAGTTCCAGTATGACCTTATTTCTGATCTGGTTTTCATTGCTGTGTGTGAAACTGAACTTTTTTCCTGTGTGAGGTTGACATCCATGTAAAACTATTGGAGACAAGTTCAGAATGAGACTTCATCTCTCTAGGAAAAATAACACAAAATAATGATTTAAAATTAAGGTATTGGTGAAATGTTGCATCCACACATACAGGGGTTATATATTCAGATTGTGTGACGGGAGCAGAGTCCCACTGTTGTCATGGAGACTGAAAAATAATTGTTAACAACTTGTAAAAACAAAAAATAAAAATGCTTGGAATCACTCCCGTCCTCTTACTTGCGAGTACTAATGTACAATTCTGTGACGCTTGTTTTAGACCCTCATGAAATAAACAAAAATAAATAGCATTTTTTGGCTCTAAATGTATGCTTTTGCTTTCCCAGAACCAAATTTAACTATAAATAATTAAAACAAGAACCTATTTACATTTGTAAATGCATACACAGCCAGCAGGCAAGAAGAAAACTCTGCAGAAATTTCTGCAAAATCATGAAGAAATTACAGAATTCAGCAGCTACATTACACAGGGGAATCCACAAGCAAGAATCTGGTCCAGTGCTCCTTACCTATGGCTTGAGGGGATTTGAAGGACTTGGAAAGAAATTTGCAGCAGGCATTTTATTGCAGGAAAATGATACCCAAAATATACAGTGCAAAAACTCTTCCCTCCAATTCATCTTGAAAATGCCAGCTTCTCAGCTGTGGCAATTTTGAGTCATAGCATGGAGCTGTCACCTGCCATGTGAGTTCTGTGACATGCTTCAGCAGAGGTCACTCTTTTCTTTCAAGTCACAGCTAGAAAAGACAGTTTCTATTCCCCTTTCCCTCATATGTAAAGAGATTAGCGAGTATTCACCTAGGAATAAATGCTCAACTTATTTAATAAAATATGTAAATGATATCAAGGTCAACTAGAAGAAGAGCGTGTGTTTGCAAGTTTAAGGTGAATATGTGGTGATGTGGGAAACCAGGATTTACTCTCTCTACTAAGACATGCTAACTGATAACACTTCAGTGTAAAATGGGTGATCCCAGGCCCTTTTTTGGGAAAAGATTTCACCTATACAATAAGTGCTACATATAGCTATACTTTTTGTTAAATTGTACTGTCATGCTATCCCAGATCTCAGGTACAATA
Source organism: Vidua macroura (assembly GCF_024509145.1). Classification (NCBI taxonomy): domain Eukaryota; kingdom Metazoa; phylum Chordata; class Aves; order Passeriformes; family Viduidae; genus Vidua; species Vidua macroura. Next base: position 76,617,197 of record NC_071573.1, read on the forward strand.
AACTTTCACAAATCTCCTAATTTATTTTTGCCCAGAAAGAAAGTGGTATTTCTATACTTCTCCAACAGAATTCCCTAGCAATATTTAAAAGTCTTAAGGGTATTAAGTCATCACCTACTGTGAAAAGAGCTGTTCATAGACCCCCATGCAAACTCAGGAGACAATTCCCTTCATAAAGTATTTATGATCAAATGCAGGTGTGTTAGTGATTAAAGACTGTTTTCATACAGAATAATACTGTAGCTTTGCTATTATGTTTTTTTATTGTCAGGAATTAAGTTTCTGAACTAACTGTAAATCCTTTGGGTTTCTATATTTTATATACTGGCAATAAACACAAATACATTCTAAAATTATTCTTCATTGTAAAGTAAATTTTAAATGAAAGAAAATGGAAAATACAAAACAGAGTGTAACGATTGTTTGAAACCAAGCCAAACACAAGACTTTGAGTGATTGTATTGACTGCTTGTGATTACTGAAAATTTAGCAGAACATCAAAATAAGATCAAAATTCTTGATTCAGTAGAGGCCTTTTTTTTGTTGTATCAGCTAGTATATTATTACTGGTTAGTGGTTTAAACTAAACTTAAATTGTTATATATTGTGCTTCAAAGCTGAGACTTTGACTTCCTTTAGACAAAGATGTTTTTTTAAGTTTACAGGTATTGTTATCACAGCAGAAGGTCACTTGAAATCTATTCTTTGGTCTAAATGATGTTTAAAATCGATAGTATCTCCTGAAGAGTTTCCCACCCTTTTTGGTTCAGTGGGTAAACAGAGGCCTCATTCAAAACAACATAGAATTTTCAGGCTCAAAGTCACCTTTCAAAAGGAGGGAGACATAGGATTTTGTTTCTGTTAATTTCATTTTGCAATAGCGTTGTGATTTATTTATATCACCTTGATAACAGGAAGGATGCCCCAGGACAAAAGAATACATTCTTACTGTTCAAAACCGATCACTTTAAAAAGAAAGCTAACACTTGTCTCATATAGATATATGCTGTTATGGAAATATCTGGGTTCAGTGAATCATTAAATAAAGAGACAAAGTCACAGCTAGTGTAAGAGGGCAGTACTTGTGAAATGAATGGAGCCAGGCTTGCCTTTTTCAGCAAAATATTTTGCCTGAGGCTTTTTAGCATCCAAAGTGTAAAGACCCAGCATGTTATCACTCTGCCTGAACTGTACAGTTTTGCTATGGAACAAAAGATCTTTTTCATTAGCAACAAGGCCATTGAAAACAGAAGCAATGGATCTTTTTAGCTATTAATGGGAAAAAATTAGCATAACATTAAGTACACAACTGGGGAAATCCCCAAATTAAAATTCCTCACTTGGTGTTGGTTCAGCCACACTTTCTATAATTTACATCACATTCTAAAGCATGGGGGTCTGATTTTCCCAAATTCATATGTTTACAAATTTAAGTGATTAATTTCAACCCAATTGTGTGTACAATTTCAGTAATTGTACACACAAATCACAAATTTGCCTGTAAATGGCCACCTAGTCCTTTATAGAGAGTTAAAAATTGGTTTAATTAGAACTGAAATATTGCCTGTAGGTAATATTTACCTGTTGGTAGACCCAAATAAAGCCTCTTCCTGATGATGTAGAAAAGCTTCTGTGTCCAGTCATGTAAGAAGATGTTTAAACAGTTCTTAAATTTTATTAGGTCAAATGCATGCTCAAATTTTCGTTGGACAAGGGGTATTTATCTGAATTTAAACTTACATACATAACTGCTGACTTACTTCATGTGCCAATTATTTTGTTATTTAGAACCTATGGTGCAGTAGCAGGGAACTTACAATTAGAGAAAGGAGATTACTGAAAATGAACCATTCCATGTCTTTAAGTGTAGTCCTGCTGATCCAATTGAAATGGATAAGATTTGCCAGACTGGCACCCTAGAGCATAAGGTCTTATGATTTAGCAAAAAAGCCCCACATATAAGCAAATACTACTGTTGGTCAGTTTATTTGTGCACAAGTCTCCTTTACAGATCACAGACCATTAGTAGAAAAAAAAAAAAAAAAAAAGAGTTCTTCATTCATTTCTGTGGAAGCTGGATAAGGTCCAGAAAAAATATCTTTTGACACATTTTGAGGAAAGCTAAAAGAACAGAACACGAGATAAGTTAAACAGATTTCAGATCAGTTTCTGCTCTCTGACACTGCTAGCAGACTTTCAGAAGTAAAAGGCAGACTCTCCTGCTAGTTATATCTGTGTAACAGTGACTTCAATGGCACTTCACAGTTAACAGAACACAGAATTAGATCCAACATGTCACTTCTCACTTAACACATCCCAGTACCTTTGCCTTTCAGGACTTATCCTGTTTGCTAAAAAGGTGAAATAGAGCCATGCGATGTTTCTATTGCCTTTTGCAGTGGCATAAAGGAGTCAAGCAATGCAGAGTGAAAAAATCCTTCAGCAACAGCAGGAGTGTTTGTTACCAGTGAAAGCCATAATTCATAGGGATGCTATAATCTCAAGTCTCCCCTGAAAACAAATCCTCTACCTTATCACAGTTACCTTCTTTTCTCCTCTCTCTATTTTTTATTATTTCATTTTGTAATCATTTTGCCTATGTCCATGAGAACATTTAGGGATCATTTAGTTTGAAAGATGTTATGTGTACAACACATCTGCATTGTATTGAGCCATCTATACTTGTGAATCTATTTTCTATAACTATGGAAGCTGGTAAACCTAGGTGTAATAAAAGCTATAACAGATAAAAGCTGTCAGACACAGAAGCTATCTTGACTGCTGGTTTATTCCACTTTCTTCATTGCTACATGAAATTGGTTTCTCTTGTCCTCCAGAATAGGCAAAAGTTTTTCATCTTTTATCCTGATTCCTCCTGACTTACTCCAGCAATTCAGTCAAATTTTCTCTCTGCTGCTCAATAAAGTTAATAGGTTTTTTATAGGTGTAGAAGAATCAGAATTTGCTCCATTTGTTCCAAACATGCTGTGAAAATACTAATGTGTTTACATAAAAGCAGAAGTCTGAAAACACAGTAAATCAACCCCATGCTGTTTTGGTGTCAAAAGCAAAAATTACTGAAAATGTCATTAAATCATTGCAAAAATGGTAAATTAAATCTAAGCTACAGATGATCAACAAATTAAAGGTGTTTTGAGTACAGTTGACAGTGTTTGTTTTATGTCTCTGTAAATGTCAAAATTTAGACATAAATCTTGAATGTCTAAACTAGATTTAGATTTGGTGGGGGTTTCTAGAAGTAAATATGTTTTCTTCCTTTCTCAGGCTTTAATGCAGTCAGTGTTTCTTTTTTAGCAGGGCATTCAGACAATTTCATTACCTTTCGATAGCTCTAAAATTTCAGGGTTCGAGGATGATGTGTGAGTCAAAGTGGAAAAAGTAATATTTTTCATGTTACACCTTTAATGAAATAAAATATTATTTTCTGCAAAGCCATTAGTCTATTACTTTTAGCACTAAATGGCACACTGTTGTAGACAGGTACATTGTATCTGGGGAAAAAAAAAAACCATAAAGAAAGAATATGCAGTCTCCTGGGATAGAAAGATTATTAAATTACTATTTTTATTTTAAAGTTTACACATTACAGAGAGATTGATTAGCTGCTGTAAGCAGATTGCTCATTTGACTTTTTCAACACCAAATCCAAAAGGATAACTGGCTGATAGTAAACTTTGCAGGAAGAGGTTTCATTTTCCTATGAAGAAATATGAGTATGCAATATTATGAAAAGCTTTCAAAATTCTTCTAAAGATATGACCTTTATGCCACAAATCACACACAAATGTTAATGATACTGAAGATATTTAAAACTGTTTTTTAAAGATTCATGCAGATATTCATTACAGGAGCAATATCTTCTTTTAATTGAATTTTGCTTTCAATTAAATTTTACAGTGTAAGATCAATAGGAAAGCACAAGGAACAACTGAGAATTTTAATGCTAAATTCCTATGAGAAATATGGACATTGCCATAATCTGGTCTCCCAATTTAAGGAACCTGAGGCAATTACATCAAGAAGACTTTGAAGATATATGTTAAGTCAGCCTTGTAAGTCTAGGCTAGAATGAAAGTGATAAGCATGAAATTTATAAAACTTGATCATATTGAAGAAGAGACAGCCATTCCTGAAAATCCAATGAAGGATCAGTACCAAGTTTATATGTAATATCCCATTAGCCTACAGAAAAGTGGTCTATCTCCCCTTTCCATACTCATTTTAGGCAAGACATTTATGTCTATTACCACCAGGTGCATCGTGACTGTTGCACTGTACAGTAATTTGAAGGAGACTATCCTTCCTCCTTTCCGCTCAGTTTTTTAAAAAATTATTTTTAAACAAGAAAGAGAAAATTACTACAGTTTGATGATTTTCACTCTCCAGAGAGACCTAAACATGCTGAGACAGATACAGCTCCAGAATTATATGGTATTAATAACACAAATAATCACAGAATCAGAGAACCATTTAGCTTGGATTAGACCTCTAAGATTATCACGTCCAACCCTTGACTGATCACCACCTTTTCAATTAAACCATAGCACTAAGTGACATGCCCAGGCTTTTCTTGAACATCTCAAGGGATGGTGACTGTACTATGGCTACACCACCTGCCTGGTTCCAATGCTCAACAACCCTTTCAGTGAAGAAATTCTTCCTCATGTACAATCTAAATCTCCCCTGGTGCAACTTGAGTTTATGTGCTCCTGTTGTGTCACCGGTTTCCTGGGAAAAGAGGCCAACCTCCAGCTTGCTACAATCTCTCTTCATGCAATAAGGCTTTCCCTGAGCCTTCTTTTCTACAGGCTAAATATCCCCAGCTGCTTCATCTGCTCCTCATATGATTTACTCTCCAGACCCTTCACCAGCTCCATTGCCCTTCTCTGGAGATGCCCTGGCACCTCAATGCGGCGGTAACTTGCTACGACCTCAAGTAGTCGAAAAGTGCCGGCCAGCACTGCCTTTGTGAGACCGCAGCCGCCACATGAGCGGGTGCTCCAGGGTGCTCCAGGGTTATGGCATTTGCTGATAGTGCTGAGCGCCCCGGCGTGGGTAATGCAGCTTCGGTAGATTCACACTGAGAGGAAGCGAAGGGACGAGAGAGGAACACTCTGCTTGCTGGTCCAAGAACTTTTATTCCCCCATGCGTGGATGGAGTGAACCACCCTCAGCGCAATGCAAAGCAAAATGGCAACAGGACAAAAGAATGCATTAGATTAAGTAGGGGGTGGGCGGACATGGGTGGAAACCTGCCTCGCCCTATAGGGACAGACAGAGGAGTGACAGGGATTATGACAACCTATGGCAACATAACAGAGGTGGGTACAACGTTCTGGGACAAATAGAAAAGGCTAAGGGGGTGATTGATGCAGAATTTTCATGAAGAATCAGGGAGTGGCTACAAGACTGACACCCCAATAAGGAATGAGCCCCCTGACTGACAGAACCTTGTAAAGAGGTGAGGTGAGAGGATTGACAGGTCTGAGTGGCAAGAGCTCCTGTGGTAAACAACTTGGAGCAAACCATTGTGAGGGAAAATAGGGGCACAACCTAACTAACATTTCATAAAATCCCGACTAAACCAACCTAACCTACCACACCTCAATATTCTTCTTCTTGTGAGGGACACAGAACTGGGCACAGCACTCAAGGTGTGCCCACACAAATGCTGAGTACAGTATTGCCCTGCTCCTCCTGACCATACTATTCTTGTTAGAAACCAGGATGCCATTGGCCTTCTTGGCCACCTGTGCACATGCTGGATCATGTTAAGCTGGCTGTTGAACAGCACCTCCAGATCCTTTTCCAATGGGCAGCTTTTCAGGCACTCTTTCCCCAGTCTGTAGCACCTCACGGGGTTATTGTGACCCTGGCACTTGGGTCTTGTTGAAACTTATGCTGTTGGATTTGGCCCGTCAATCCATCCTGTCCAGATTCCTCCAGCAGATCAACACTCCCACAAAATTGTGTTGTAGTTCCTGAGAATACACTTCATCCTCTCATCCAGATAAATAAAGGTTTTAAATAGGGCTGGTCCCAGGAATGAGCCCTGGGGAATACCACTAGTGACTGAATACCAATAACCTCTGTGAAATCCATAGCCTGAAGAAGAGATGGGGTCTGTGTCATTCTTGCCATGTTATACATGTTATTTTTCACATAGAATTGTGAAAAGGAAGTCAAGAAATAAAGGAATTCTTACATACTCAGAAAAAAAAAAACAAAACAAAAAACAACCAAACAAGCAAAGCCCACCAAAGAAACCACCAAAAAACCTACCTGGAACCTGGTAATGAAGAAAACGCAAGAAGGGAAAGTAGCACATTATCATCTCTAAATGTTTTCAAACTATATTTAGCTCAGCAACTACAACTACAAACCATGTGTTGCTTCTCTGTATTTGATAATCCATTTTGAAAATTTATGGATTTCTTTTCCATAAATTTATCATCTTAAACTATGCAAACTACTTATCTTAAGAATCCTATCAAGTAACGCATACTAGATATAGGGCTGTTTTGAGGTTTTTTCAGTATACCTTTAGTTGTGTCAACATTTTTCTAGTGTGGAATACCTAGTAAATGAAGATGTCAAAAAACTTATTCTGTTCTGTGTCTAAACTAGTTAGGCAGTGGTAATAAATGTTTCCAGGTGCTAGATGTTTATTATGTGCAAAACTGGAAAGTTTAAGTGGCCACTGGAATAGTTTTGACCTAAGCTACCACTTTGTCACGCATTCCCTGGATATGAACAGAGTCTGGAGATCACAGAAACTTTTGCCAATAGTCAGCCTGAGAAACAGATTTTAATATTATGAATGTGGATTGTGCTATGTCTATTAGACTCTTTCTCAGAGAAAAAACCTAAGCATGTCCAAATCACTGATATAAATGTAGTCACTGGGCATCAGTAGGGACCAAAATGCTTCTACTAGTGAATTCACAGATGTTTTATAGAAAACAATGCATGACTTTTCAGTGGATGCAAAATACTCAATTAATTTTCAGCATCTTATGAAAATGCAATGGAAATACTGATAATGTGGATAATGTGGATAGAAAATAATTACAAAATGTTCACATGACTGTCAATGTGGAAGAAAAAAAAAACTGATGAGGGGAAGATGTTTTTTGGAAAGTATGTTGCTGTTTCTTTATACAATTAACAGCTCCTGACAGTGAATTGTCATCTCACTTGGGTGCCTAATGGACAGCTCAGTTTAGAAAGCACTGCCTTTAGACACATTTTTAAAGAGTTTTCTCAGCTGGAGTGTGTTTGTGCTATTGATCCTCTGTCTAGGAAAATTCAAGAAGAGAGCAATGGAAACCAGGTTTGCATTTCTATAAGCATTGACAAACCAAACTTTCCTGTCTAAACTGCAGAGTAACAAGTATTTCTACCGAAGAGGTATAGTTTATACTGACAATTTTGAAATCTCCGTGATAAGCCCAGAAAGTGTTTAGACTTTGCAGTATCCTGTGGAGAAACACTAAGTGCTGTTAGCTGTGGCAAAATTACCTGTGTGTAAGTGCTGACTTGATATAAACAAGAAATGGCCTAAGAATCACTTGACAAAAGGAGATGGTCTGGCAATGCCTTTCCTACTACATCTCAGTAAGGTGTAAAATGAGACATAGGAGCAGTTCCACTGTGCACAGCAAGATACAAAAGAATAGGACAAAGAAAATAATAAATTCTCACTCTAACAAACACTGAAGGGGAATTTTCTGAGGTGGAGGGTAGTTACCTGAGCTGAGACCTGGAGTTTTCTGTGCCCTCTCTCCAACAAGCAATACAAGGTTTCAAATATCAACAAAAAAAATATTGACAAAAAATGTATAAATTTATTTTATATTGTTACCTTTCACTGAGATCTTTATAAATGGTCTAGTAAAAGGAAATAAATATTGTATAAATGATCAACCTTGTTCCAGCCTCTTAAGGAAAGAAACCAAATCAACTTTACCTCCAGAGGCTTTATAAGTTGTGATATTCATAAGGTGATCTGAAGAGCATGGGAAGAAGTATACATGAAAAACTGTTTCTCTTTCCTCCAAAAGTGTATTCTCTGTGATTCGCTTAATTAATAATTTGTTTTGAAGTAACTAATGTTTATTGAGTTCCCTTTGCTGATGAAACAAGAGTTAATTTCCAAGGAAATCAACAGTAGTCAACCTGACCTTGCAAAGTGAATATCTTAGAAATTTTTTGTCTGATAAAATAACAGGCCTAGATTCTTTGACTTTTTGTGAGCCTTTTATAAAAGAAATAACTCGTAATTACATTACCATGTTCTATCACCAAGTTCATTTGATTGCATGCACCCCATATTGAATACTATCATAGTTTTCATCTTGGGAAAGAAGACCACATGGACTGTTGATGGAATGCTGAAGTACCCTTACTGCAACCTTGAGGAGTTATAGCTGAGTATTAAAAAACCCCCAAAACAACAAAACAAAAAAACAGTTAACCAATTTTTAAAAACCAAAAAACAACACCCCAAAAAAAAACCCAAACCAAAACAAACCAGACCAGACCAGACCAAACCAAACCAAACCAAAACCAAAACCAAAATCAAACCAAAACCAACAAAAAAGAAAACAAAAAAACAAAAACAAAAACAAAAACAAAAAAAAAAAAAAAAAAAAAAAAAAAAAAACCAAAAAAAAAAAAAACAACCATGGAAATTACTTAGTGCAAAGGTTTAATTTTGCACACAGAAACTACTTCATGGATGTGAATTTAAACAACATGTGAAAATGCTAACCATCAGTTATGTAAGAACTTCAGTTCACTAATAAATCTACAAATTTGCTCACAGCAACAGAAAGCCACCTCTTTCCTTTCTGAGCTCTTGAAATGTGATAGCACTACCAAATGTTTACCTGATAAACTGTGCATACACAACAGATTTACAATAAACTTGTGAATAATTAAAAGAAGACTGAAGGATAGAACATATATATGTAAAAAGACTTGTAGCTTCAGTCCAAAACATATTCTGAAGGGCAAATGGAAATAAACCAAGCTTTATTTACTTCCTAACACATTCATGACTTGGAAATATTGATTCATCTGACTAAAAGCCCTTCAAGTGATAATGTGCAGCCCATATGCAGAGGTTGTGGTCTAGCTTCATCTGGTCCAATTTTAGATGCCTAGGTCAGTTGCAAACTGGAAAATTGACCTCAAGGCTTATTTTGTACTTCATAGAGAGAGAGAGAAAGAGGGTTTTCCAAATCGTCGTTCAGCCAAACTGAGGTCTGAATTTTAAAATGAGAATGAAATGCCTATTTTACTACATCACCTCTGTAGATTTATCACCACCAACAATCAGTGAAACCTACAAAATCATACACAGATACCTTGAATGCTTCAAGTGAAGTAAGGTGAATATCTCAAGACAACTTGTGCTAGCAAAATGTGAATAGATAAAAATTATATGGTAGAAAACTGTGTGACTCTTTCTGAGTTCTCATGCAGATTTGATGTGTGGCAGAAAACTGACATTAACATGCAGTTGTCTACCTTGCTTGATGTTTCTGCCTGGAGTGATATTCATAGCTGTTGAGCTGTCACCTAGGTCACAGAGGGTAGATAAAGATCATGTACCAGACTTAAAATCTCAGAAAAAAATTTATGTAGGATTGAGGGATGACCTTATTCAGATAATGGTTAGAACATCAGAAGCATTTTGAGATGTTCTGGAACTGCTTTGCTTGTTTCTACCAAGCTACAGCCAAGGCTCCCTTCCTTGCTGTGCTCCATGCATGAAGGCTGAACCAGAGGACCTGCCCATACAGTCTCATAGCTGCTCCTTTGTGTGCCTCTGTCAACATAAGAAACATTGCAGAGACAGCCAGGCTCTGTTCCAGTCATTACTGTTCGTCTTAGACCTTAAAATGAAATATTTTTGACTTGGTTGATATCAGAAAGTTGTGAGCATTTAAATGCCTTGTCAAAACTTGTATTCCTTGCTTTATGCTATCTTTACATGCAGTTGAGGATAAATGATTTTTACAGTGTCCTGGCTTGTCTTGTACTTGATTTTGTCGTGTTGACAGCATGGTGCTTTTTTTGAAGCAAACACACAATGAGCTGTGTCTTGTTGTATATGTCTGATGTTAAAAAGCAAAGTCAGACAAAGTATACCCTTTGAATGGGCATTGACTGCTGAGCTGCTAGTGAGTACTGACAAGTCAGCCTTGTCGGAAAGTTTTGCAGGACAGTATGTATCAGTGAGGGAGGAGGATATAAACACCTTTGCTACAAGGAGAGATACACAAGAGATACAAATCAGCATAAATTTACTTAGACAGCAGTATCTTCCAATTACAGTATGACATTCAAAAACATCAATGCAATGCAGTGTTTAAAAATGTACATGTATCTGTGTTTAATACCGAAGAGATGTCTGTATAGTTCAAAAGTAAAATCATGCCTTTTATATGTCTTTAATCAGAGACATTTTTGGAGAAAAAAATGTATAGCATAGAAAGGGTAATCTTGTCTTCTGTTTTTGCCCTATAGCTCCTAGGAGCATGGAATATGATAATCAAAGAGTCTATATGAAATGTCATTCATGTACAATGGTTCAATTGTTATTTAAATTATCTTTTCAGAGCAACTACCCTGCTTCTGCCTATCAAGGGAACTGTGGGGAAGAAAGCTTTCTACCATAGCTGTTAATTTCGCCCACATATAGGAGTTTGATTGTAAAAGCTAAATCTGGATGTGATATTGTGCAAGAAGAATATATTTAATTTAGGGTGGAAGCAATATTCATTGAATAAAAATTATGAAAAAAATCAAAGATAACAAGGTTTGTGAATTTTGAACTGATGATGTTGTGTTCCACAAGCCTCCTTGGCTCACCTTTTAGACTGACATTAGAAAAGCTGCTTATTAGCCTTAATTTTTATGATGTTTGATCACAAGTGTGGTAATTCTCAAATTTTTTTCCTTTCTGAAGCATTATCAGAGCCCTTGGGAGTTCTAAACTTTTTGCTTATCTCTGACAGCAATTCATCTACCAAATAAACTTCAAAACAAATTTATTCCTCTTTGAAGTACAAAAATGCAGTGTTGAGGTCATTTGCATTTACCCATTAAGCTATAGTATTTCTTTTTTTTTTTTTTAATCAAAATGACAACCATTAATGACAAAAAACCTATTGAGTCTTTCTTTCTCTTTCTGCCTAGTGTGAAACTTATAGAATGATAATAAGGAATCACCTCAGACAAGCACAGATGAAAATGAGTTCTGCCCACTACTGTATCTGAGCAGCTAGACATTTCCAAACTGCTTTGATGGCTCTTACTTTCTAAAAGGCTTTATCTGAGCTTCCATATTCTCAACCACATTGAACTGTGTGTTATTAAAAAGTAGTTAAAGTTCTCTTTCTAAAGTGATTAATCTCACCCCAGCTAATCTCCTCATCCACACTCTGCTTCTAAGGCATAACAGAAGCTATTTTTCATTGGATTTCAGTTGATTAGATAGTCTGATTTAAAGCTAGTTAAGCTGTGTTTCAATTGTGGTGGGGAGATTACCTCTGAGTGCTGAAATCCCATTGTATCTTCTTGGGGTGTGGGGCCATGGGGTTGTTTTCCCCTTTTTTAAATTTTTTTTTAATCCATTGAGCTAAAGAAGAGACCACTCCCAGCTGGATGTAAGAGCACATCCTTAGAAATCCTTTCCCTCAGGCTAAGGCATTTACTTGCTTTCTTTTCTCCTTCTAGCTTCCCATGACACTCACAAATAAAGCTGTTCTGCTATTTGGGGGAAAGTTCCCTCCCCTTTCCTCCCCCTACTTTTTGCTGTGATTATAAGTTCAGAGCCAAAAATGTCGGGAACAGAAAACCCACACAAATAATTAACATTTGTCAACAAGAACCATTATGCTGCTGGGTACAAAGTAAAATTGCATTTGCTCCTGAAGAAATCAAGTATGTCCTGGGGAAGGGTAAAATTAATTATGTTTCAAAAGTGAATGAAATACTGAATTTTTTTCTTTTTTTTAGTGAACAAATAAATAATACTAATAAGCTAATTGTATAAACAGGTGATATGAATATATGTTGAAATATTTTCAGTTCTGATGAGAAGCAGGTTATCATTATAATTATCAAGGGAATAATGGAGGGAAATAAAAGTATAATTCAGAAAATATGACTATTTTGCATCATACTGTGTTAACACATATTACCTCAAATCTGTATTACATCAAATATCAGAAAGAATGAACAGAGGTTGAAAGGTTTGTGAACTTGAAAGTCTTTGAAAGGTTAGTGAAACTATTTTTAAATACAAAAGGAAATATGAGACGATTAGCACATGATCCTTTTATATATTCAGCACAGCAGCCTTGAGCTGGGTAGATACTACTTTCAAGCATGCAAGTATTTCTATTGACTCCAGCAAGATTATGTCTGGGTTTAAAGATGGCCATGTGTTTCATTGCTTTGCTGGACTGGGGCCATCCTGCTCACTGTCTTGCTCTGATTTGTCCTTGTTCTTCCTCAAATAGCAAAGCTCATAGCAAGAGAAAAGACCATGATTTCTATAGGCTAATGCACCTAGTAGGAAGAGGCAGAATAGATCCAGAAAGAACAAAGAGGGAGAAGATAAATCTGATTTATTTTTTAACTAGAACTGCAAAGAAAAATGAGGACATGAAAAGCAATAGCTGCAATATATTTGGTTTGCAATACATGTTAAAATCTTTGTCAACATTAATTAAAATTGGCTTCGATAGAAACACTGTCTCATTGAAAGACTGAAAGAGGATGAAAGAGCATAAACAAAGGATAAGGTTAGCAATATATCCAGATGGAAAGAGGTGTGTAGCACGGTGCTGCAGGGATCTGTATTAAGTAAGGGATTAATATCTTCACTAACCCAGGAGAGAAGTAAATAGCATTAATTACATTCACAGATAATACTAAAGAGATGCTTTGAGGACAGGGAAGTAATACAAGGAGACTTAATTATCTTAGAACCAGCATCAGAAAATACCTGTATGCTCACATAATGCCTGACACAGCAGGTTACTGATCTTGACTGCAGCCCCTTAGAAGAAATGTAATAAAAAAAGGTGAATTGTTATAGAAATGAACAAGAGTAAAACATACATTTTTTAAAATTATGTTTAAATATAAGAATAGGGGATAATGTTGAAAATTTCCTTCCTAGACACAGCAGGCAGGTGACTGCTCACCCCTTTCCCAGGTGCCCAATCATAATGGCTCTGCAGATGAAACTGAACAATAATGAGGATGATGATTCTTCTAGCATGGAGGTGACATTGAGGTTGTCAGTCCACGCCCTCTGTCAAAACTTCTTCCATAGAGAAAAAAGATTGGTCATTGTCATAGAAGACTCACTTCTAATGGGAAGACAAGGCCTGATATTCAGACTTTTTGGCTAAGTCTGCTAACCTCCCTGGAGCCCAGGTTAAAGTTGTGATGAGAAATCTTCCTATCCTAGTAGAGACCTCAGTTTGCCATCCATTACTGATTTTTCAAGTAGACAGAAATGAAGTTGCAAGTCAAAGGGTAATCAGGAGGCATTTCAGGGCCTTGGGATAACTAGTTAGGGGGTCAGGGGCACAAGTGCCCTCCTCTACCCTTCTAGTTGCAGTGAGTGATGTGGGAAGAAACAGGAAGAACCAGCAGGTCAATCCCTGGCTCAAAGTGCCCTGGGAGCCAAGAAGGCCAATGGGACCCTGGCCTGTATCAGGAAAAGTGTAGCCAGCAGGACCAGAGAAGGAATTTTTCTTTGTACCCAGCCTGATGAGGCCACACCTTGAATCCTGTGTCCTGTTTTGGGCCCCTCATTTCAAGAAAGACATTGTGGTGCTGAAATATGTTCAGAGAGGGGCAATGGAGTCTGGAGCACAAGTGGCTGAGGGAGCTGCATTTGTTGAGTCTGGAGAAAAGGAGGTTGAAGGGACAGTTATCACTTTCACACTTTCTACAATTACATGAAAGAAGGTTGTAGCCAGGTGGGGTTCACTCCTTTCTCCCAGGTAACAAGCAAGAGAAAAAGTGGAAATGGACTCAAGTTGCTTCTGGGGAGGTTTAGTTTGGATATTAGGAAAAAAAAAAATTGTCACAAAGAGTGTTTTCAAGCACTTGAATGGGGTGCCCAGAGGAGTGTGGGGTCGCCATTGCTGTAGGTGCTTAAAAGATGTGTAGATGTAGGTTAGTGGCAGATTTTCAAGTGTTGGGTTAAAATTAATAATTTTAGAAGTCTTTATCAAACTGATTGATTCTACCATTCCTTGATTCTGAAAAACAGAAAAATATCACAGGCATTCTACAGAAGCAGTAAATTGGACAGTAGTAGTTCTGAAAACAACTGTATGTGTAAGAGATGAAAACACATTTTCCATACAGTGGGGTATGAAAAAATCAACTCATTTTTAAGGCATACTTGCAAAAAAAGCCATTAAGTCTTGCAGCAGAAAATAAAAGCTGCATACCATACTGTGGTGTGTGATTGAAGTGTGACAGTCTTTGGAAAATTACACACAATTCTAAGCAAGACATTACAAAGAAGGTATTAAGATATAGACAGGAGAGTGCTCAAAGAAAAGATACAATCATTTCAAAGTGACTGGATGTCTAATTATGCCTCTATGGTAATTTTTCTTGAATTAAAGAATTTATTCATATTGTTTTTATACATTTGTATGATTACTTTGCATTAAAGCATGGTATAAATATATGAAAACATATGTATATAAAATTCTCAAGTATTTAAGGCAGAGTATAAGAAGGTACAATAAAAAGCCCAATTTAGATAACATTGTTTTGATTTAGAGTTTTTATTTTCAGACAAGAAAGCCATAAAAACATTGATATAAAAAGACTCCTTCCTTTCCTACAATTTCATTTCGGTATGTTCAGAAATTATTAATTAAGGTGATTCATTTGGTTTATATTATACACACAATTATTTTTATATGCAGTTATTTTTCATGTTATGTGTTGCTGCATTTTACTTTATTTAAGTTCCTTATTAATTTCTTGTGCTATTTCAAAAATAATTTATATGTATTATGGTTTTTAACTAAATGTTTAAAATATTTGGAAAGACCAACTTGAATTGCCTCATCATGTAGAAATATAGGGGCAGTACAAAAATTATAAAAGCCAAGTTAGGTTTAACAACAGAAGGGAAAACTCCCAAGCTTTCCTAGGAGATCAATAGATTTCTGTGTTAAACAGGATTCAGATGAACATTTCTATGTCTTGAGCACTCAAACTAAAAATTAGTAGCCCACTACAAATATGCCAATATGATAAGTCACAAATTGCCGGGGTGATAGGCAGCATGATTCCATAGGTTTTTTTCCCATGTCTAATTTGTAAGACTGATGTTATTATCAATATATTCCGAGCAAGTGGGGTTAGGGGATGTTTGAACCATATGTGATCTATCACCTCACTCCCCTACAGACTGCTGAAGTGCTTTGCTGAACTGGGACTTGATGCTTGCAGCCTTGTTAACCTGCAGGGTAAGAGCCCTGGGAGGACAAGGGTCACTTCTGAACTCAGGCAACAGCTGAATTTCTAATGAAATAACTGCTAGACAGAGGAATTTGAAATCTGGATTTGTTTCATTAATATTGTGGCTGACAATAATTTTTCCTATGCTACCATTCTATACTCCAAATTTCTCTGAATGGAGTACTTTCAATAGTTATGTCAATTTCGTACCATCTTCATTTTTTTTAATATAAGGAAGAAAAACAGAGTTAAGGAAGACTGAAGTTCAGCTTCTTCTGAACACCCAAAAAAGCACATTTATTTTCATTAAATATTGTAATTCAGGGTTTATTATTATTAGATTTAAAAATATTTTTTATTTTAATTTTAATTTTATTTTAATTATTTTTATTTTTATTAGAAGAAGTTCTTGAATAAAAGTGTTATGTTTGATACATAACCTAAATCTTGCTATTTTATATCTACAGCCAAGAAACAGGTCAAAATATAGGCACAATTAAACTGGCAACCTGGCTTCATAACAGACAGTAGTGATAGCACCTCTCTGACTCATATAACACCTATGATCATTGTTTATGGGAGATTAACCACTTCTGGGAACACAGTGACAATAAAACTATTTTGCAGTTTTATAGCTCACCATATTTTCAGAGCAGCATGATGATCTTAATAAAGGTACCCAACAATTCTCTTTGCAGTAGGTCTGTATGCTCTTGTATAGACAAAAAGATCAGACAAGCAGAAGGCAGGATTAGGAGACAAGACTGAAACTTAGTGAGCATGTACTTGGACAACTAGAAGTCTCTCCTTTCATAATACTTGCTTACAAAACGTATATTGCTGCTCCTAAACCCGGATGAGGGTTTTAAGAACAAAACCAAAGTCAAAGCTACTTTTATGTCTTCTGCCTAATATAGGGAGAGACTCCAAAGTCCCATTCTGCATCTAATTTCAATAACGGGGTGTAATTCCTCAGAATCACTTTATGTGGTAGTCAGAGTGTCCAACAGCTTCAACTCTCTCATGGAATATTGCCAATAAAATGCAGCAATATTATAATGTTCTTTCATTTATTTTATGCAAAACACAGAACCAGCTTGTCTTTGCAGGAGTGTAATTTATGATGTGAGTTACAAACACAACAGCAAACTTAATTCTATTCAACTAAATATCTGGAAGATCTGGGTCACCAAAAGTGATAATTAATTCAAGCCACTTATATGTCAACAGTCAATAAGGTGGAAAGGAGATTCACTCTGTTTTAAATTACCTCAAGTTTTGGAGATATGCATTGTTCAGACTTTTTTTTTAAAGCTAGGTCTGTTTATTCACAGGTTACACATTATCATTTCTGAGCTGATACCAAATAAGATGTAGAAAGAGATGGCAGCACTCTGCACAGTTTGCAGCTGAATTACCTAGACCTCATACGAGCTTTTTTTTGGCACTAAGGAAACATTTTAGGGAGGGCAGAACTGAGCTTCAAAGAGACCTTAGAACATTAGACCCCTGTAAAATTATTTTTAATGGGTTCTCCAAAAACTGTGCTTTGAAAATTCTTATGTAGATGGTTGTCCTGCTTCCTCAACACTGATTCAGATCAAGTCTTCTCTTGTCTCTGCAGATTGTTTGTTTTTTAGAGGTCTTTTTTCAATAGCACTAAAATAAATTGCTAGAGTGACATTTATATCTTTCCTACTGCTTTAATCTCCCTGTTACTCTCTTGAAATAGAACAAGGAAGGGGGAGGGTGCCCTCAAATTAATGTGTTTTTCAATGCTCCTTTTTACAATGTTTATTTGGCTATAAACATGGTATTAAGAATGATTTTCTTTCTACCTGATGATAACTTCAATATACTTTTTACCTTTTGGCCTAATTTTTGCAGTGAATTTACTGCTCATGAAAATTCCTGAGTTAATCACTTAGAGACTGAATTACACTGATTCACTCATAGGCTCCAGCAAGCTGTAGTGTAGAACAAAATATTCAAATCATTAGCCTTTTCCATCCCCTTTAATTGATTCCTCTCAAAAGATAATACAGATTAAGGTTATCCAGAGTTTTTGCAGCAATTGTAATTGTGAAAACCATTCATAGTGGGACCTCTCTGAAAAGGAGAACTCCAATGGGATGAGGCTCTGAGGGAACCAGGGAAGAGAGGGATACATGTTGCAGTCCTGCCACTAAAAATTAATTACACACAGCCCCAGACTGTTCTGTACCTCCTCATGTCTATCAATTTCCTCCATGGAAACAAAAAAGGATAAGAGAGAGAGAAGAAAGGGCAAAAAAAAAAAAAAAGGTAAACTAACTGATTGAGCAGTAGATTTCTAGGAAGCTTAGGAAGGGCTCACACTGATAAGTGACACGACATCAAGATCTACTGTGATATATTAAAAATCTCTCCCACAGGCTTTCCTCTCAGCACTGTTGTAACTGTGAAAGGTGGCCAATAACTTAAAGTAGACAGCCCCCTCTACCTTGGGAGATTGTATTTTTCTGGCACTGTACCAGCCCCTGAAAATGCAGTGAGACTTTCAGAGGGAAAGGAACCAGGTCAGCACAGAGGTGGGTATGAGTCCTGTCCCATTATACCTGCTATACCCTTGGCCATTTTTTACCTCTATGGTCCAAACCAAAGGGAAATCCTTTGAGATTTTTTTTTGTTTGTTTTTTTTTGGTTTTTGGTGTGTTTTTGTTTTTGGGGGTTTTTTTTGGTTTTTTTTTTTTTTTTTGGTTGGTTGGTTGTTTGTTTTTTTTTTTCAGATATGCAGCTATTTTATCCTTTCATTTGCTAGAGGGAAAATGGAGGACAAAAGTACTTCTTCAAATGCTATTTTGTGTCAGTGTTTCCATGTACTTTAACTGGTAGAAGAAACAGAAGAACCTCCAAAATTAAATAGATTACCTGATAATAGAATATGTATTTTGGTAATCTAACTTTTCATTCAAAGTTGTATATTAAGATTACAGGGTGAATCCTCTTTGTAAGATGTAGAAAAACAGTGAGGAGTTTTCTCTTTTCACTGCAAAAGTTGTTCAGTTGTTAACAAAGAACTGTTAATGAATAATAAATCAAGGCCCATAGTTACTCATCCAAAGTATGGTTTTGTGTATGAGAATATCTTTCACTGAAACTGTTTTTTAATGAGAAAACACCCTCACAGCTTCAATGCAGAGTAATACATTGAAATGTACTTCCACACAGCAAAATATTAATAAGTTATGTATCATATTTTAGTTTCATGATAGTTATTATAGGTACACACTTTAAACTTTTATTTTAGTTTTTCATATGCTTAGCCCCATTCATATTATAGATGTCAAAATATGATTAAGAGAGGCATTTTTCCCCAAACATTTTCATGCTGAGCACAGCAGTTAAAGTAATTGCTTCTCTCTCTGAGAAGAAACATGTGGGTTCTTAAATTCTAAAGTAATAGACACCTTCTTCAGACTGAAATAATATGGCTTTCCTCAGGAGGGAAAATTGCTGTGCCATGGAGAAGGTTAATCTCCTCTGAAAGCTGTTCCAGTTTGGAATTCTGACAGTTTTCATGGATAAAATTCTCCTTGAGAATCTATATAGGACAGGGAGGAGATGACGGTGTGCAGAATAATGCCCTTCACCTTTCAGCAATGGCCCTTACGGCAAATTCTGCTGTGGTTTGCATCTTTGCCATCCAGGTATCTCTGAGTATGTGAACATTCAAACTCATTTACACAGTCGTTGATGCAAATGTTTGGGATGCGTGTAAACGTTTGAGCACCCATCCCCGCTAAGGTTTTTGTCTTGCTAAGTTGTCCCTATGACAACAAGATGTAGCTCATGAGCTGGGGTTCCAGTGCCATCTTTGAAACAACTGGATTACATTCAAGTCTGGAGGGATGGAGTTTGGCATGAGTTCAGAGGTAATTGCACAACATAGGCAGGCAACTAAACACTTGCACAGTTTTCCAGAGCTAGGAGTAGCACATAGAGTTAACCTCAATTAGACCATATCCCAGGCATCTTGAAAGAGGCTATAGACTGAAACATGATCTTGCTTGGAACCTTCAGCACCAGCAACCAAACAAGAAACAATGTCTTATCTGGAAATGCTACTGAAAGAAAAAAAAAAGTGATTAGAGAATATGCAGATGCAACTTGGTCCCTTGCTTGAGACTGTGCTAAAGCAGATCTGTTTTAAGAAGGAGCATGTTCATGAGGATTGAAGATTCTTTATATATCTTAGACATATCTGGATATACTCTCAGTTTTTTGGTTTTTTTTTAAAGAATTGGCCACTGCTTAAGATGAAATTCTACATCAGCTGGATCAAAATAGGGATAATAATAAGACAAAATATAGCCATCAGACCTAATGGTCATAATACTTATAAGGTGCTGATCATGTTTTTTTCCAGGCTTGTTTGAGTATTTAATTTAAACCACAAGAGGAAGTGGATACCATTATCACTGGATAAAAAGAGAGAATCTAGGCCACCTGGGAGATGGAAAGCATCCTGTTTGCTTCTGCTGAGTAGCCAATTCAGTGTTCTATAGCCCCCCTTTAGGGAGAACTTTGCTTTTCTCCACAACCTCTGTGGCTGCTGGGCTTATACATAAACATCATACAACATCATAATCTTTTAAATATATTGGAGGAGTGTAGACTTCTCTGAAAAAAACCCAAACAAACAAAAACAAAACAAAACAAAACAACCAACCAAACAAAACTATAAAAAGAGAACTTCTAGTACAACTTTAACAATTGTAATGAATGACAATGAAGTAGCATATATTGGAGAAGTCAAATGGAAAACAGAATTAATGCTAATTTCATTGGCAGCTATATGAAAGCTATATTTGGCTACAAGCCTTTTTCAAGATACTCTGACAAAGTAAATTATACTGGCTGGCCTGTATCCTACAGGAATAGAGAATAGGGAAGAGGTAATCACCTGCAGGAAAGTAGAGAATAGGAAAAGGGAAGAAATTTTAAAAAACAAGATTTAAGTATAATTATTTATTTATTTGTGGTTTGTGAAAACTTTTTTTTTTTAATTACCTCTTTGCATCATTATGCCGACACTGTTTTGTTGCCTGTTTTGAGACATTTCTTGCAGAATTGAGAACATTGTAACATTTTTAGTTACTTTAGAGGAGTTCAGCAAATTAAGTGCTACTTAATATGAGAGTGTAGTTTATGCATTTCTTGTAGTGTAAAAAACGGAGAGCAATTTGTGTCACATGTTTGCATCAGTATGAAAGAATTGAGCAAAGCAAGATTAATGCAAATTAGGCATTATTGTGCTCAGAGGCATCTACTTCTAACAATGTTCAGTGTAATGAAGGGTGAATGTTGTGCATGATTAACCTAGTCATATACAAACAATAGCTCAAATAAACAAAGCATAAATTTAGAAGGTGATTTTCTTCTCCCACACCTTCCAATTCCCCCAGTAAAAACAGAAAGAACATGAGGAAATGAAGAGAACAGCAGGTAGAAACAGAACCAAAAATACACACTTCACTACTGAAAGCAGAGCTGCTCGAGAGGAAAATGAACCCAAAAGATGATTTATGGTCCAGTGATAGACACAGTAATCAAAAATGGGCTTCCATGAAGTTTAGGTACAACTTGGAACTGGTGTACCAATTCAGCCTAACAATCATCAAGCAAAGAGCTGCACACAGGTCTGAGGTATTCTTCTCGGGGTTTCTTGTTGGTTTTTTTGTTTGCATGTGTAATCCAAAGCTAGTTTCTCTATGATTCCTTTACTACAGAAAAAAATACCTCTTCCAGAGGTAAATTCACATTATGACCTTAGACACTCCACAGAAATGCCTCTTTATTTCTGCTGACTGCAGAAGGAACATTTGAGGACAATGTCAGACTGCAACAAGTAACATCTTCCAGTTTGGAGGCGGTGAGATTAATCCCTTGGGCTCTGATATCAAGTGAAATCTGCTATGTAAATGACTAAAGAGGTATTGTCTGGTCTTCTAACGACTTCAACACATGCTGATTCTTCTGTCAATAAGGATTGGTTCTGACTGGACACATAAAGAGAAGGGCCAAGGAAGAATCTCAGTATCAATCTCAAATTTCTGAATTATTCAGTCACAGGGATTTAAAACCCAGAGCTTCCAACCTTTGGTTTAGATTCAAACTAGTGAGTATTAGAGCAATTTTCTCTGATCAGAGAACCTTGTAAGGTTATATCGAATAGCTAAAACTTTATATGAATTCCAGTGGTATCAGTACCTTTCAAACATTGCACTTCAGTGGTCTTGTTAACAAAGTTTACAAAGTTACTAAATTAGGATTCATTTTGATTATGTTTTACCAATTCTGTTTTACTTTTGTGAATAGAAAGATTAAGGATTTCTTGACTTTTCTTCTATAATTTAAGTAATGCTTATTTTCATTTAATTTGTTTCCAGAAGTAGAACCTGTTGTTTAATTATGCCTAAGAAATTGTATGTAGAGCAACACCAAAGTCAAATATTTGTTTCTTCTGCAATTGTAGGAAAAAAAATATTCTTCTTATTTCCTGCAGCAACACAGACCCTTGTTATTCAATAAGCCTTTCCCTCATTCTGACTATAAAAAGCTCAGATGCTTTCTTTTGCTCCAAGAGAGGGAGGGGGAGCCCTGCCCTGAAGTCCTTGTCTGATTTCACCAGATTTAAGCAGTCAGATAATTTTGGACATCTTAAAGATAAAATGAGCCAAATCTGAGCTCCAACAGTATTCTTTTTATGCAGGAGTTGCCCTCTATTTATTGCATGAGTTGTTTATATTAATGCCTTAGTCAGGTTTAGGAGTTAATCTGAGAAACAAATCTCTCAGTACTTCTAATTTTTTCTGTACTTGTGCTGTCATTGTAGAGAGGTACTGGAGTGCACGAGCTGGATGCCTTTCTGATGAAACTAAATGAAAAGACACACGCCAGGGGCACATGCAGAATCCTACAGCCATTAATGGGCATTCAGACTAGAGCTAATCCTAAATATTCCCTTCTCCCCCCACCTTTTTCCTACCCTAAAACATGTACAGAATGCACATTGGCTCTTCAGTGCTGTTTCTCTATGGGGTTTCACTACAGTGAAGCAGTATGCAGTCTTCTCTATGTACTGCATAACCAGCTTAGGTAGACATAACTTCAATCACTTGATGTTTTTTCCATTGCTTGTCTTTTAATGGTACTAATGAACTTTGAAAGACATGGTTTTTTCTTGGACAAATTGTTTTAGCTGCATTTTTCTCATGCTACACACTGGCTTTTATGTTCCTTCCTCTTCACACCCTATTTTTTAATTCTCTGTTTTACTTAACCATAACTAAATTTAAAAAAATAGCACAATTCTCTGTAAATATAATACAAATACAGACTGGAAATTCTTCCAATAAAAATTATTCTGTATCTTCTTTTCCATTTAATATGTGGCTAGTTTTGAGCAATATCCCACTTTGAACTCTCTTTAGATAGTTACACATGAATAAATTATCTCCAAAAAGCTCTCATACCACAACTTGAGCTCCTCAAAGCCCAAACTAGTTCAAAAATTTGAATATGTATTCCACCTTATTTTTCGATATGAATTGCAGCAAATAATCTATTTTGACCTATATTGTTATCATTGTTCTAATAGTCAGGGATAGGTAAAAATCCTAGGAGAAACATTTTTTTTATATTTGACACAAGTAAAATTCTTCTTTTGCTTTGTACTAAGTAATTATTTACTTTATCATCACAACAGAAAACTTTATAACAATAGAATTGCTTTTCTTTATCCATACACCAATCAATTATTTTCCATTAACATTCAAGGAACTGAATGTATTTTCACTTAAGAAAAGCTTATTTTTCTATTCAGAGACTAGATGTACTGTTTGAAAAATTCCACAAAGAAGTTTTTCAAGCACTTGACTGACTTTCATGTCACATTTTCACAGACAGAAGTCTTAATTTTCGGTCAATCAAACATATAATAATCTGATGTGTATCCCAGTTCTAAAGGAGATTTGTTGTTTCAACTGACCTGCTGCTTTTCCCTGAGAAACATGGAGCTCTAGTTAGATATATCTTTCATTCAGATTAAGCTCAAGGAGAAAAACCTGAAAATAGCTGGAAGGCTGGCTGTTAGGAAAAATTAAGAAAATTTTGTGGAAATACCTGTAGTATAAGGAAGAGAATAGAGAAATTAAGGATGACATATTCCCTCAATTTCTAACTTTGAGTGATAAACTGAGTAACAAAGCTAGAATGTCTATGATGGATATGTGCAGGGATAACTTTTGTGTCTTTTGGAAACCAGGTTGTGTTACCTAAATATTAACAACCAGTGCATTCTGGGACTGGCAGATACAGCCAGGCTCAGTGTTTTTATGAGCACAGTGCTCTAGTTTAGTCAATGTGAATATTTGCCTTAATTAACTCTACAGGGGATTAAGGATTAACCATATCAGTGTTAGAAACTGTGGAGATACTTGATAATAGTATTTTAGTTATTTATTTTGAAAACAAAAAATATTTTGTTTACAGATGACACATGAGCACATATTAATAACTGAGTGACCTCTATAATTGAAATATTCCTAAAACTAATATGGAAATATAATGGTTTTAACAGTACCAGCAGGAAAGAGAGCTGTAATAATTGGGTTTGAAATAGGCAATCTAAATAGATTTCTTTATTAAGCCTCAGAATATGACATTCTAAAGACAAAGAAATAAATTGATAGATCTCTTAGTTTTAGCAAGACAATACAATGAAAATTTTCAGCATCAGAATCATGATATAAGTCTCAAGGACAGAAAACATTAGGAATTATTGATCTTTGAAAAGTCTGATACAGCAAACCTTTTCCATACAATAGTGTACACAGGAGACCCAGAATAAACATGTTGAAATATAAACAATTATTTCAAATTTAATACTACAAAAGAAAGGAAAAACTTTAGGCTAAATGCTCCTTTGAGAGAAGAAGTTTGAGTTCTATGCATTCAGTATAATTGAGTTCAGTTCTACTTTCTAACAGTCTTTGTCCATATACATTGGAATTCAAAGTGTATGACTGTTTTCCCTAAATGTGACTGTGGCCTATTTTATCTCCAGACCTTATTTTAGAATAAGCAGAAGACCATTGTGCTTATGTTCTCCTTTCAGATAAAGCCAGAGGATTTCCCTATATCATAATTTCTCTGCACTTAATCCTGTTTGCAGCTAGATGTCTCATAATTATTATTATTTTTTTTTCTTTCCTAATGTCTAGTCAATATTAGCTCAGACTGCTGATGTTGGCAGAATTAAAAACATATTTTGGAGAATTTTCTTCCTTTGCTTACTGTTTATGATTCACATTTTCAAGTTGCTTGAGGCTAAGAATATTATATGAAGCTCCTGGGCTTGTTTCCCTGCTTAGTTAGCCATATCAGACAGAAAAAAGAATTCTTTTTTGTCACTAGTCAGAAGCAGTGTGAGAAATTCATGTATTTATCACTCCCTGCTCAGTTGCCTATACTTTCTCCTGGACCCATCAGTCCACTGCCTCCTATGCTGTCAGAATTAGAAAGAATAGTCAGCTCCACCCTCTTACTGCAATGGTGTCCTACCAAAGCCCTGTCATGAACTGGATGCAGCAGATTATTCACTGCAAGATAAAGAGATAATAATGGGGTTGATGCATAAGCTAAATTGTTCAGAGTGAAGGAAAACCCCATTTATAGGGAAAACAAAAAAAACCTCAGCTTCTCAGTTTTCATTAAGCTTTAACAAATCTTAATTTTAGTGGAAGTACTGGGCATTGGATAAATATTCCATGCTCCCCCCACCCCCACCTATATTTTATGCTTTATATTGTCTTTATTTTTTAAAAGATAAAGGGCAAAAGAGTTTAAAAAAAGGTTACCTTGTTTTATTCTGTATGATATATGACTTTTTAATATTTTTGTTTAGGGTGTTTGTCTGTGATTTACACTTTTGGATGCTAGAATTTACTAAATTCCCAGGTTTTTCAAGAAACTGTGGTAGAATCAGAGAATCTGATCTGAGCTAAAGTGATGGCTTCATCTTTATAAGGAAGTCACAATGCTTTAAAAGATCATTAGTGTGAGGGAATTGTATGAGCATACGTTCTCTTAATAGTAACAACAGAACTTCTACACTGGAAGCTTTATTGTCATTAAGTCTTATGCTAAACAAATTATTTTTTCAGTTTCTGTATTTACCTACAAACTGGACACTCTGCAAAGCTTCCTTCTACAAAAACAGTTCTCTTTAATGAAAAAAATTAAATGCTTGGTATGCTTGAAGCCAAATTAATGTCCCTGAAATTATGATTAAATCACTTTATCAAATCAGGAAGCAGTTTATTTCTACACTAAGGGTGCTTGCTGGGCTTTTCTAGGAGCAGTAAAATGGCACAGCATCCCTTATGTACATGAATATAAGCAGCAAGTGTCCAAAGTAAAAGCATAACAAGCCTACACACAGAATAAAGAGACAAAATTTTCCTTGTGGAACTGAATCCACGCTTAAAGAGAAGAGAGAGAATGATATAAGAAACGTATCAAGTTAGGCTTGCTGGTTTTTTGGAACTTCTGGTTGGCAGAAATCACTCAACAGGTGTAACTGAAATTTGGCATAAACCCCTGCTAATGAGCAGATATTAAGCAGCAGAAAGACAGATACTGTTGGGTTTTTGCATGTCCTAAGCTTGATTAGACTCACTTTCATCAATGGTGTGCATCACTTTCTTAAATCTAAATGCTAGAATTAGCATTATCCAAGAAAATCAGAGTACTGAATTTCTTATGCTTAAAACACTGTCTGTTAAAGCAGCTAGTGTTAGAGTAGTTTCTTTAATCCTCCTCTGATCACCTAAAGACATGGAATCTATTTTCTCACATTGTGTTCTCTTCTAAAGAGATATAAATTAAAAAATGGGATATAAATTAAAACATTCCTTTCTGTTGCAGCTGGTGCTCTGTTTTTCTACTATGGAAGGTAACATTTCTGCATATGTAGCTCAACAGTTTGTTGAGCTGTGATTAATTTATGAGTATGTGTCTGAATGCATATCCATGGGTGCAGAACTGGAAAAAAAATATAACAGTTTTATGGGTACTCTTTCAAGTGAGAAGGTAGTGAACAGACTGGGACCCCACTTTGTGGCAAGAGAGGAGTGTGAGGAGAAAGGAGTAATAGAGAGAATGTACAATTAATGGAACCATAACCCACATCCTCCTACCCTGAGCTGATGAGGTGGAGGAGGTAAAGAATTCAAGAGTGAAATTGAGCCCAGAAAGAGGTGGGGTGTTTAAGGTTTTGTTTTTATTTCTTATTATCCTACTCTGATTTGAGTAATATATTAGGTAATACATTATTTTGTCATATATTAAATTAGTTTCCCAGAGTTGAGTCTGTTTTGCCCATGATGGTAGCTGCAAGTGGTCTCTCCCTGTCCTTATTTCAATGGCTTTGTTGTATTTTTCCCCATCTGTCCAGTGGAAGGATGTGATAGACTGGCTTTGGTGGACACGTGGTGCCCAGGCAGGATCAACCACCATACAAGGATAGAGCAATCACTGTTTGGCATAAAAGAGAAAGATGAACATGAAGAAACTGTGATGGACCACTGGAACAAAATAGGCAGTGCACACACATTGCAGAATGCACTGTGGCAGGACAATGCAGTATGGGTTCAAGAGGCAACCGTGCAGCCTCCTGAAATACAGAATGTATGAGTGTAACCTCTTTCTTCAGAAGTCATATTTCAGGTTTTAAAAAGCTGAGAACTTATACCAGGAAATAACTTCTTGCCCTCTCTCCTTAAGCATTGATGCTACCACTGTCAGAAATAACCTACTGGCTCAGGCAGACCTTTTTTATAACAAAAAAACATACTCCAAAACAGAAAAAAAAGCAATATATGAACAATTTAGGGAAGACATATACTTTATATCTAGCCTAATAAATTAAACAGTCCCTGGGACCATTTTCAGATATTTCAGATGCCAGCCAACAGAACCTAGCCTTAAAAGAGAGTGGCCATACCCAAACTGTATATTCAGAAATATTCCTGGTTAATGCTAAATGCCAAACAATGCCCAGGAATTTTGTTGCAGATTACCAGTTGGCTCAGGCCAAAAGTATTGCTAGTACTGTTCAAACAATTTACTGTCAGGGATAATTGCATGCCATTATCCAGGAGTTGTTTAATATCCTGCCATAGGTATTAATAAATATCTATAACTAGACAATCTTTTTTTACAGCACACACACCACTAAAAAGACAACAGTGATAAATATAACAAGAATCCCATTTTTCATTAATGTAAAAAAAAAAGATTTATAATTTGTGGTAAAATCCTCCTACACAGGAAAGAATTATTGATAGAAATAAAAAATAATTGCTGAATACTTTTTATCTTTTCTAAATATTTCTTTCCCATGCTTTCTCATGTTTAGCATAAAGTTCTGTTAAAATCAGCAAAGCAACAGAAAGGAAAGCAAGATTATTAAAAGTAATCTTTTCATTCATACTCATTTGCTTCTGAAGTTAGAAATTACAATGCATCAGAACTTGTACACAGAAGCTTAAGTGCTAAAGTTATACCAGTAAAGCACAATATATTTTATTCCACAGTAAATGTGATATTTGGGCTGGTCCAAAGATCTTGGGACAGTAACATTACCCCAGATAAACCTTGGACAAGGCAAATCCTAGCATGAGCATCATCATCAGGGCATCTCAAATTTATCATACCCACTGAAATATGGAATAATAAAATAAAACCTAACCCAATTACATGATAATGAAATAAAGTTTCAGTTAAAAAAAATGCTTTGGCCTTCTCTTTGTATCCTTATCAATCTACTAATCTAAGAATGGCTAGCTCTACACAGACCAAATAACTCTAATTGCACAATTACAGCATTAAGACTATTCCATTTATCCAGCTAATTGATTGGCTAAACATACCTAAGTACTTTATTATAATATAGAATTTCATAAGAAACTAAAAACAATGTTGATGTTCAAGACTGTTGAGAAGAAAATGCAGGGCCAGGGTTTTAGCTAATAATGGTAGGGAGCCACTAACTTAAATTGGCTTCACTGATTTACACTGGCTGAAGCACAGAGCTGCACATACCAGTATGTTTTGCATACTCCTTCTTTAGTATAATCATACTTCAGCTCATCATGATGTTTGTGTTACTATGTCAAAGATGAACCACATTCCAGAGGCATATTGCTTGCAGGAAAGGCTGTCAATTTGCACAATCCCATTAAAATTAGAACTGAATCATTCCAGTAAGCAAACTCTTAAAGATTTAGTTGCTTTGTCATGAAGCTTACTAGAATCAATTGAAAAGCAAACATCAAACTTGTGTAATGTTTAAATGTTCAAAATAAAATATCAGTGCAGGCTAAAAATCTTTGCAGTACAGGAATAATAGTTTAATAGTATGCGTCTCCCAAGAATTCATAAATGTTGGAGAACAATATTAAGCAATGTGTTTTGCAACACAGATCATTATTCTGTGTTTTTGAGAGTAGGAGTAGGACCATATTATTTAATGTTTCTCTTTTTTACTTGGATTGTAAATTAAACTTCTGTTCACTAGCAATGGTATATTTTGACCAAAAAACCTGAAAGTAAAAGGCTAATATTGCTTTAGTAGGGAAAACATAATTCATTTTGTTCTTTGTAGCAGAGTGAAGCAAAATTGAGGAAGACTCTAATGGGAGGTCTTTCTTGTGACATCATTGTTGATATTGGTTGATATTTTGGCAGCTGTTGTTCCAGGATTTTGAAAGTCTTCATAGATAATCCTGTAATAGGAAATCGAATTACCTAAAACCAGTTGAGTAGTTTTAGATGTCTTAGGATACTGTGGTTGGCCTCTAGCTGTCCCTCTTGAAAAGCATCTGTCTTCTGCAGGTTTATCTCAAAAGACAGTAAGGGTTTATGGATAACTAAATCACATCTGAGATGTTTGCATTCAGCTGAGCTGAATTACTCTGCTGATGTTATCAGCTAGGTTTTCTTCAAGCACTGACAGCTAGAATAGTGTTCAGTTGCTAAATCTTATGCATCTAGTACCATTTTAATGACCTTGTGAATATCATATATATATATATATATATATATATATATATATATGTATATATATATATATTTGAGCAAATAAGTAGGGCTGGCAGTTATACCACAATAACTGCAGGAGATCCATACCTTCTGTAGCAAGAGCTAGAAAGCTGGTGGGTTACATGAGGATGTAAACATCATTAGATGCCTCTGTTTAAGCAATTAAATCTTGCATGCACATCTGTAGACACGCAAGCCTAGGTATTTCACTCTCTGGCTGAAACTCATCCTTCCTGTGTTGAATACTGTTCTTCATAACAGAAGTGCAACAGGATCAAAAAACAGGGTAAAGCTGTTTATGGTTGATAAAATAACCATTGCAACTACTTGAGCATTTGTTAAGAGACTTTGATTCAAGCAAAGGAATAGAATTTCAAAAAGCATTTCATGACCAAACCTCTAAGTCTATAACATTAGGGTCTCATCTTAATAAAGGTTATGCAAAATGTCTTTGCTGAACTAAGACTTTTGTTTTTTTTTTCTAATTTCTGCCTTCATGCATGAACTATTTATCTTGCTTTGGTTAGAGAATAATTCTGCAGGACTATACTGGGAAAGTTATGAATTGAGAAAATGTTTACATACTCAGGATCATTATTTTAATATTTATATAACAGTAACATTAAACCAGAAGTTTAATATACATTTGGTATATAATATGAGTTTTATCCTACTTGTCTAGGCTTCTTAAGTTTTTAAGGTAGATTTGTTTTAGGCACCTGAGTGATGAGTGATTAAGTACACCTTAATGCAAATATTTTAGATGAGATTCAGTTACGGGGAACATATATCCTTAATATTGAAAATATATTACTAACAACATAAATTTCAGAAGTGTTCTTTGATAAAAGATTTCAGGAAAAAGATCATGATTTTGAGGGCAGTAAGTTTCATTAATTCCTAGAGCTGTGTTTTGAGATGTATCCTTTTTCCAGCCTTAGCACAGATATATAGAGAAACCATTTTCTGCTGACTTGTGCCAGCCTATAGCATAACACCTCGAGTTTCATGACTATTGTGATATGGAGTTGCAAAAAGAGGCTACAGTTTCTTTATTTTCTTCTATAATCTACTTTGGCTATGGATAATTTCCCTTTGCATGTTATGAGCCACCATCTATATAGGCACATGGTGGCAGACGTTGTGCAGTCCAAGTCCCATCTAGGTTTTCATAAGAGATTAAGAGGTTCAGCTGCACACCGACAGCAGCGGAGAACTGAGGGGCCTGATTCTGATTCTTCCATTATTAACACTACAACTTTATAAGTTTCAATGGCTTCATGGAGAGCAATGCTCTCACAGGATTCGCAGGATAAGGCTGATTACTAGCAAAATATGCCCACTGAATAAACTTTTTTATTTCTACTTAGCACACCACAGACTGAAATGATTTAAATTTAAAGATTTAACATATCACAAAAACAGCAACAACTCCTATTTGGGATCCCAATATGTTGAATTGCAATATAATTTAAAAAACCCCCACAACATAATTTGAGGTATCATTCCATATATGATAATATTCTCACCTGTGTTATTTAAAACAACAACAAAAAAATCACTTATTGTTGTTTGGAAATCCTATTCAAGTAAATATATTTTATAAAAAACTCATCTCATAAAGGAAAAATACTAGGCATCCATTTATCTTCTCCGGTTAATTATTTTTCCTGACCTATTTTATATTTTTAATCAATGATTATATTTAATTCACAAGCTTCAATATATTGAAGTTTATTAAGAATGCCTTTTCCTTAATTCAATGTTTACCTTCATTTCTCTTACTTTAAATGAAGGAGGAGTGAAAAGTGCTAATTCCTTGATATGAATTGAATTTCTGGATTCTTGATTGAGAACTCTGACGTTTAGGCTTGTTTTCTATCCTACTTATCCCATATGTGTCACAGGAAGAAAGCATGCACTAGACTGTTTGAAATCAGATTATTAATCAAAATGAGAAGTCTGAGGTGTTTCAGGTTTCTTTTCAGAATTTATGCTTTTAGTCTTATATCACACAAAACTCAGTGAACCTTCCAGCCTCACAGACATCAAAGCTCAGCCCATGGTTTAGCTCTGTATAGGACAGGCTTTTATTCAAAGGTTGAGAGATTGGAAATTTTTGGATAGCAATCTTTCTTTTTTTTTTTTTTTTTTCTATTTTCTTTTAGTTTCTAGAGGTATCTTCTGTCTGTTTTTCCTTCTTTCCCCTCCCTTATGATGTACAGATACCTAGTGTAGAAGTGTAAGATCTGAAACTATTAATTTGAAGTTCTCTTAAATGAATGAAAAAAATATAAAATGAATAGATCTTTAATTTCAACTGCATTTTATTTTCTAAAGAATTTTCTTGCAAATTAAACAAGGTATGGACTTCCAAGCAGGCAGGATAATAGCTTGGTTTTAGTGTATAACAGCAGGAAATATTCTGTAAGAATGATTTTGCACTCAAATGACTGTTTTCTTCAATAGAGTGAGAAAACTTTTTGAAATTTTCCTCCAGCAATCTCTAATGCTTCTCTTTGATCAATTAAGTCATCCATGGTTCTATTACCTGAAAGTTATAGTACTATTTTTTCTTATATAGGGACAGAATTCAATAATGGACATGATAGATGCTTCACATTCTATGGAATAAAAAGGGCAGTACATAAGGGCAATTTCTGGTTTGTTAATCACCCTCTGGATGTCAGTTGTTCCCTCTCCATTGGCTGCAAAACATATCCAGTAGAGAAACTTTAGCTTGAAGCTTGAGGTTACAAATGAAGCCCAACCTCCAATATTACAATGTTGAATTCAATGCCTCTGGAGTTGCTTATTTCTTTCTATATAAATACAGTGATATTAGGCTTAGAAGTTTTCCCCAAATATCTGGAAGCAATTAAAATTAATTCTTTATAAATACAGACATTATCGGAGCATGATTTTAGCTTTGATGTTTCAAATTACTTAGGACAACTTTGCAGCATTGCCTGATTATACTATTTAAGTAAGTGTAGTAAAAAATGTAGACAAAATACAAAAGAATTGTATTATTTAAATTACTTTCAAAGTGAGTCCCTCAGCTTTGAAAATGGGTAGCCTATTTTATTTGAAACAGCATAGGTCTGCTGACATCCAATATACGCTGACAGCACAGTCACTCTGTCCTTAGTAAGGACATAACAGTTTAAAGACGTTTATGTTTATAAATATTTGTTTGTCTCTTCCAATATCAATTGTGCTATATTTTTTGATATTTGTTACCCCCTTTCTGACTTCCATTGAAGAATCTCTCACGTTGTCCAGGACTACTGATGGATACCTTTGTATATAAGCTCATTTAATGAAAAGAAACTGAATTACAACAAACTTTCTGCAACAGTGATTCAGGATGCAGTGCTGGGAAAGTTTCATGCAATATATTTTTCAATAGGTAATGCTGAGAAAGCTCTTTTATGTTTTATCATGTATTTTATAAGGATTTGTTTCCTTACCTAGTCCAGCTCAGCACAGAGGCAAACATTTAGCTAATAAACACGAAAATCTTTTTAGATCTATTGAAAGCACTGAGATATTTTCTTCCTGCAGACAGTTTCTATCTATGTTCATATTTACATCTGGGTCTCACAGGGCTTGTGTGAAGAAAATTTCGGGACTAGGAAAGATAAGAAAATATTTTATTTTGACAAAAACAGAAAAATCTGCCTACTGCTTCCCTTTCCAGAAATAAATTCCCTTTCCAGTAGTTTTATATTATATATATTTAGTAGTACCTGACAGAAAGAAAATGTTGCATTGTTAAATAAATAACTTGTAATAAAAATGGTATTCTTCTCTCGTTTGAATTTCACATTTCTTTTTTTGGCAAACTGGCACCATTGTAGTTTTAATTCCATAACGCAAATTTCAGGACACCACAAAAATGTTATTGTCTCAGGTGTTAAGACTTACTGTACCAATTTAAAATTCTTAAAAATATTTTTGCTGTGACTCTTGTGTAAAATCTGCATGAGCCCATTGTATCTTCCTGAAACAGAAATCTGGTGAAGAAATGTAAGGAATAACCTTGTTCTCCCTTATCCTGATGTTATATCATAAATACTATGGGTTTAATATTGCTGAGGCCAATATTCAGTTTGTTATAAAAGGAGTACATCTAGAGTACAGTTTACTTACTCTTAATGTAGACTTCTCCAGCTAGGGGAGATTATTCTTATCCTTGAAGTTTTGAAAAAGTCTAAACTCTGCTCCTTGGCAGAGCAGCAGAAGAGAAACATGGTGTATGAACTAGTAAAGAGGCAATTAGGAAACATCAGTCACAGAAAAATTAGTTTCAAGAAAGCATGAAGAAAGCTAAAAAACAAATCCCTGTGAAAAATCTGTCTTTTACAGTCTAAAAAGTGCTACTTTTTCTTTTTCTTTTTCTTTTTTTCTTTTTCTTTTTTTTTTTTTTTTTTTTTTTTTTTTTTTTTTCTCCTAAAGACTTTAAAATAACAGACTGGTAGCTTCAACCAAAGGACAGGCAAAGGACTGAAATGACTTTGCCTTATCAAGGAGACGGGGATAGACCAAGACAGATTACTGAAGTTGTAAACAGTGCAGTCTACCCACAGCTCAGCCTTGGGAACTCCTGAGAAGAAAGAAAAAGATATGAAAAAATAATATGAACTCATCAGAAGTTACATAGATTTGCATCAAGGAGGAGGACACATCTGAAAATTACCTGAAAGTTTTAAGGGCAGTGCAAAAGATACTTCATAACTTCATAATAACTTTATTAATTTTGATTTACAACAGGAAATGTCATTCATTTTGTAAGAGGCTGGATTTGGTTTCAGGACTCTGAGCATAAAAAAACTTTGGTCCTCCATTTAGTTTAGGAAAGGCTGAAGAATAACATCACTGGACAGTGAGGAAATTTTATTTCATAGTTGTAGGGAAGACATGGCTGCATATTTCTGTAAGTGGAAATAGAATTGGAAATACAAAGATATTAACAAAAAAAAAAAAAAAAATCAAACCCAAACTGTTATTTGAGGTCCATTTAATAAGGAAAACAGCTATTTTTAGAACAATCAGGTGCTGGAACAGTTTGTCTGCAGAAGATGTGGAGTCCTTGGAGATAGTCAAAATGAACTAGACAAGATCTTGGGCAACTAGCACTAGTTTTATCCATCTTCAGCATGGGATCTTGGAACTCAATTATCTCCCGAGGTCCTTTCCTACTTCAGTCATTCTGAGCTTCTGACATATGTTTTTTAGTGTTTTTTTCTTCCAGTCAATTTACTGGAGAGCACAGACATACCTAAATGCTGTTTATGGGAGAAGATTGCTTATTTTAGGTAATTGAAGCAAATGACAACAAATAAAAAGAGCTAGGCAGAGATATTATTCATGCCACCTAAGAAAATGATAACCTATGTCACAGTCTCTAGCCCTGTCAGGACTGGAAGAAAAGAGACTAAGCAGAGCTGTCATGATTACAGGACAAGACGTCTCAAATCTTTCTTAATTAAGTAATTGATTCCTAATAGCTAAGTCATATTATATTAATGTAATGGACTAGTGATAGCAAATATCTTTCATAGACAATTCAAATCCTCAGTACTGAGCCATATCTTGAAATTTTTGCAGGCTGAAGATAAAAATAAAAAAGTGGTGGTGATGTAGATACATCCACTGTAGATAGCAAACTTACAATTTTTAAGCAATATTGAAGATGTTTGGTGCATTATTATATATTGATATTATCAGTGGAAAATTAAGCAACTTAAGAGGAAATTCTGAGAAGATATAAAGACTTTAAGATTATCTTCTGAGGTCTATTAAGTACTTTTCTCCTTTGAGCTTACATCTAAAATGAATAGGTAACTGATGATTTTTCCATTGCTTTAGATATGCAGACTATAGCCCCTGAAACACACAGAATAGCTTCAGGGGGGAGGATAAATAAATAAATAAATAAATTGGAAGATCCAATCTGGAATATTTTGTAAACACAGCTTTAATATGTACCTCAGGAGCAAGTATCAGAACTGAGTCATGCATGTCCACAACTCAGGCAAGTCAGATGTGACTGTTTTGCACAGAGGTCTTTCACATTTTAGTTTGATATAGGCTGTTGGAAATACTGTCTCCTGGGCTGTGTGTGGGTGTGTTACAGAATCACAGCATGGTTGAAGTGGGAAAGAACATCTTGAAATCAAGCAGCCCAGCCTCATTATCCTTCTTAATTAGAAGCCTTGGACAATTTCATTGAGTTTTTAAAATCTCCAAGGATGGAGACTCCACAACCTCTCTGGGAAACCCATGAGACTGTTCTACTACCCTCAAAGTAAAAAGTTCTTCCTTGTGTTTGGATTGATTTCCTGGATTTTAATCTTTGCCCTTTGTCCCTTGTTCTGTCAATGGGCATTGCTGAGATGAGTCTGGATCCTTCATTTCCTCTTATCAAGTATTAATATACTTTAAAATCACCCTAAACCTTCTCTTTTCCAGGATAAGCTATTCTAGCTCTCTCAGTCCCTCCTCATTTGAAAGTTTCTCCAGCCAGAAGGCTCCAGCCAGGTCATAATGTGACTGCTGAAATCACTTTCTGAATCTAGTCCAAGTTAGGTGGAAAACTACAATAGGAGTTGTTTTGAATTTAGTTATCAAACCATTTACCTAACTCAGAACTTGATAGATGTGTAGTGGAACAAGGTAACTTCAGGATTCATCTGCACACCAAAATTTTAATGCTTTAAATTTTGGATTTGACTTACTAAAGTAGGACATCCTCTACATTTTTCCCTAATCATAGCCCAGAAATAATTTGTGTTGTTTGAAAAATGTGTTCAAGTGCCTTTAATCCACCTGCCAAATGCACACAGTCCTTCGGTAGCCAATGGTAATACTAATCCCTCTAAACTACATATGCATAATTTACCACAGTATTACACACCTCTAAAGATGATGAATAATTTTTTTAAGTCATAAGCAATTATTTTACAAGGAGAAAAAAAATCAATGAAAAATATCAGTAGATATAGTAAAATAAATATGAATGTCAGTCCATTTCTGATCAGCATGAAACTTCCTGATAATACCATGCAAAATGTAGCATTCATTTTATAAATGCGGATAATGAAGATGTGAGTGGCAGAGTGTGTGTCAAAAGTATGTAAATGAATTGATGTTTAATCTACCTATGCCTAAGAAAAGCAATCACCTCCTGCAGAAGCATTGCTTTTATTTTGGTAATGTTAGCTGATGAAATCCCAGCACTCTAACAAGGGTTTATAATTTGATAAAAATTACTGGTGACTGGATTTGAATTTTCTTCAAACTGCTGCCCTGCTTCTTGCTAAGTGCACTGCTGACATGTTTGATATTGAACTTGAACTTAAAAATTACTATCCCAGTAGATGTTTATTAGATTTAGCGGCTGAAGTAAACCTAGACATGGTGCCTGCAGTACAATCTAAAAACAGACCTTATTTATGTGTGCCGGGAAATGTTGCACATTTCTTCCAGGAAAAAAAGAGAAAATCAGAAATAACAAGAGCAAAAACACCCACAAAGCAAAGTATTATCCATGCTATTAGAGGGCCAAAGAAAATTGACCTGTGTTAGACTAATGTAATGTCATCTTTGAAAACATTACAATACTGTGTAATGCAATTTATTTTCATATAATCATTTTAATACTCATTATTGGGAAAAAGCTTGACAGAAAAAAACCCCAGTTATAAATTCAATACATGCCATGAGCTGAGGCAGAGCAATCTCAGTATGGGGATCTAATTTTTCATGTGAAAATATTACACACTTTTTAGTAGGAAGTCAATGCATATGGTTCATTTAAAATTGTTTCAAAAATACCTATAAAGTTACCTGGAGTGGTAATATATGAAGTAAGACAGTCACAGAAATATTTAAACTCTAATAATA